>NC_054374.1:149646446-150307696 GCF_017654675.1 Xenopus laevis | reverse complement strand
CGGGCCCACCAGAAAACCTTAGGCTGAGGGCCCACTTTCCAAACTATTGCTCTTTTTCTCCTCCTCAACCTCTTTATTCTGCTAGTCTTTTTTCTGCATACTATACTCCATTCTTCCATTATTAAACCTCTTTGTTACCATTAAGAAATAGATAATGACCATGAAATAGGCCAAATGGTTAGAAGCAAGAGGCCCACTGAAACCTGTGCCCGCCGGGCGTTTTCCTGGTATCCAGGTGGGCCAGTCCGACACTGATATAGTGCTCATTTTACTGTGGCAGCTTTGTTGAGTGGCAATACTGCATCAGAAGCTAAATGGTAGTCAAATATTTGTGTTATTTATCTCCCATTCATTCTCCCTTAAAGGAGAATTCAACCCGTAATAAAAGGGGTGAGTAAAAAATTAGGGGCATTTGCCTGGGGGGGGGGCAGGTAGGAGGATTTTTTTTATTAAGGGTTGAATTCTCCTTTTAAGACAATAAAATATAAAGGTATAGCTCATTGTGTTAAAACAAGCTTGTCAGTCTCGTATTATTTTTAAGTTTCACTGAAAACTGCCATATAGTTCTGTACCATCTGTACTTTGGCCGTAATGGAACAGTAACATGAAAGTGTTTTAAAGTAATGAAAATATAATGTTCTGCACTGGTAAAAATAGGGTGTTTTCTTCATAAAATTGTTTATATAAACTAGGGATGCACCAAATCCAGACTTGTATTCGGCCAGGATTTGGCCTTTTTCAGCAGAATTCAGATTAAGCCGAACTGAATCCGAATAATAATTTGCATATGCAAATTTGGATTTGGGTTCAGTATTCGGCCAGATCTTTCACAAAGGATTCAGTGCATCCCTTATATAAACTATTAACTCAAAGGATACCCAGCACATAAACCCTGTAGTATACAATGGGATTCTTCAGGACATATGTTATCTACTATTTATTCAATGCTTGAATGGCTGCCCCCATGGCCACACAGCAGCTTGTTTATGTAAATCATAGTAGTGGTTCTGAACCAAATGCAGGGCAACACTACATTATATTGCCATTGTTTTAAAACACTTATATTTTTTGATGTTACTGTTCCTTTAAAGTTGGCTTTGGTCTATCCTCTGTGGTATCTGACCAATTGGCCTGTGGACTAATGGTGGCCATACACGGGCAGATAAAGCTGCCGATATCGGTTGTTTGGACCGATTTAACAGCTTATCTGCTTCCGACGGGTCTTCCCGATCGATATCTGGCCACGATATCGATCGGGAAGGTTGGATTTTTACCCGACCGACCCGTCGGAGCCGCGTGGTGCATCGTAATTCGATCGTTCAGCCATACGGCCGAACGCTCGAATTACCCCCGATATAACCACGCAGTTTAGTGGCATATCGGGGAAAGATCCGCTCGTTTGGCGATGTCGCCCAACGAGCGGGTCTTTAAGTCTATGGCCACCTTTAACAGACAAATGTCATACAAGTGGCTATACTGGTAAAGCTTTCTATAGCCACGTAGAGAATCAACAGATTAAATTCCCAACCCTGAGCGATTATTCTAGCATTCTAACAGGCACAAGATCCTTGTGCAAAATGGTCCCCAAATTAGTATATATGTGTATGCCAATGGTCAGGCAGTTTTGCTGAATCAGACAAACAGATACAATCTGCAAATGTATTGCCAACTTAAGGTTTACAATGTTTTTGATTATTATTGCTTAAGCGCTGTACAGTATACAGTCAAACTCAAAGTGAGAGCTTGGTTCATAACTATATGTGTTCTATTTCAAGCAGCAAATATTGATTTTAATTATATATGTTTTTTTTCTTCTAGATGCAGGCATTATTTGTCATTTTTGTAAAAGAAACTCATTACCTCAGTATCAAGCCACAATGCCTGATGGGAAACTATACAACTTCTGCAGCTCTGGTTGTGTAGCAAAATTTCAGGTTTGTAGGGGCTTTTTATCTAACTACAAGGTAGACAAAATATTGGAATCTCTTGTAAACCAGAGATGTGTAGGAAGATACAGACTTCCTTGAATGTTATAAATATTTGAAACAGTTGCATTTTTTTTTTTTTTGAAGGATACAATGGATAGAGAAGAAATTTAACTTTGGTTGTGTTCAAAAGTCAGACACCAAAACTTTCTTTGTATGCATGTATAACTGTACGTATTATTTGTAAAGTGCATAAAAGTACAATATATAAAAGTACGCAATAAATACATTAAATCTACGCAGTGCACAGAGCTCATATAAGGACACAGAGCTTAAGTGCTATGCTGTAAGAGAGACAGTGGGTAGGAGGTCCCTGCCCTGTGGAGCTTTACAGTCTATTATTTATTCCTAAAAAATACAATATTTTACTTAATACAAAGATAAACCAAGACTACATAATTTTTAATACAACCAAGTTTCCAAAAAAGTTAGGATACTATGTAAGATGTAAGTAAAAAGATGATAGTATGATATTTCAAATTATACACAGACAGCATATCAGATGATACATTTTCAGAAAAATTATATGCTCTTTTTGAATTTAATGCACCCTGTTCAAAAGAGTTGGGATAGGGGCAAGAAGAAACTGAAAAAGTGGTGTAATGCTAAAACAGAAAAAAATCAACCAGGCTGAACATCTCACAAACTGGAAACAGGTCAGTTTTGTAACTGGGTATAAAAAAAAAAGTCAATCCCAAAAAGGCTGGGTCTCTCAGAAGTTAAGCTGAAGGTGGGCACATCACTCAATCAACCCAATTTGTGGGCAAATATTGCAACGATTTATGAATATTGTGTAACAGTGTAAAATTTGCAAAGAATTTGGGAGTTCATCATCTACAGTACATAATATCATTAAAGGCGAATTCAACCCGTAACATAAAAAACCCCTACCCTACATAGACCCCCCCTCCCTCCTCCCCCCAGCCTACCTTGTACCCGGGGCAAATGCACCTAACTTTTTACTTACCCCTTGGTGCAGATTCTGTCCTCGGGAGTTCACGGCAGCCATCTTCTTTTCTTTGTTAAACTTCGGAAGCAGACCGTTGATTTCAGGCGCATGCACCTGAAAACAACGGTCCCGAACAACTGCGCATGCTCTGAAAGTCACGAGAATGTTGTGACATTTTGCGTGACTTTCAGAAATTTTCTCGACTTTCGGTGCATTTACACAAAGTGGTTAAAAAAAGTGTAGATGCAACATAGTAAGAAACATGTCCCTGTACCAATATTTTTGAAAAGATCAAATTAAAAAAGAAGCATATGTTTTCCGGAAGACAACAAGATTTGTCCGCTTCAACATTTGATATGTTGTCCACTACTCGACTATCCTTTTGCTTTACAATTGATTTGTTTATCGATGTTTTTCAATTGCAGTGATTAACCTGCATTTTTATAAAGTGCAAACATGTATTTAAAAGGATTTTCACAATTCCAACTCCCAAGTTTCAAGTTTATGCTATTAGGGTTAGTTCACACGAGGAGATTTGGGGAGATTTTGTCGCCTGGCGACTAATCACCTCGTCTTCTGAGCAGCAATCTCCCCGAACTGCCTCAGCGTTTTTTCCCATAGGCTACAATGAAAAGTCGACTGCGCTAATGCACATGCGGCGATGCGTTTTCTATAGTCGCCCGAAGTTGCCTCACTTTTCATTGTAGCCTATGGGAAAAACCGCTGAGGCAGTTCGGGGAGATTGTCGCTCAGAAGAAGAGGCGATTAGTTGCCAGGCGACAAAATCTCTCCGAATCTCCTTGTGTGAACTAACCCTAATAGCATAAACTTGAAAACTGGGAGTTGGAATTGTGAAAATCATTTTAAATACATGTTTGCACTTTAGACTCAAATTGATTGGAAGTTTTGTCTCTCAAGCTCTTTTTTTTATCTGCAAAGAAACTACTGAAATTAATGAGAATTTTGTTTTCTTATTTTGAGATCTATATACAGAGTTTGATTTTTTGGAATATTCGTGTTTTTTTTTTTTTTGACAATTAACATAAACATTTAAAGGAGAATTAAGCCCTAGCCAATTTTCAAAAACCCCCCCCCCTCCACTGGGCCGACCCAAACTCCCTACCTGCAACATCTATTCTTTTTAGTTCCCCTGTGTGCCAATTTGCCATAAATCTGCACAGTTCAAAGGTGCCATTTTGCCCTGTATTTGGATCTTCATCTGTCATTTCCCAGATACAGTCCTTGCAGCAGGATGGGCAGTCGAAGCTGATTCAGCAAACAGATTCAACTGTGCGTGCTCCTGCAAAGATCCATGTGGGAAAATTACTGAAGAGGATTGAACACCCAGGGGAACTTTTCAACAGAATAGATGTGGAGGGGAAGGCGTATGGGCTATGGTTTAGTTCTTCTTTATGCATAATTTCTTAGCCATTCAAGATTCTTATTTCTTATAGGGGAACTCCACATAAACATAACTTAAGCTTTTTGAAAAGTAAACATAATTTCAAGCAACTTTGCAATATACATCAATTAAAAATATGCAGACTTTTCATGATTTGTAATGGTTTGGAACAGTTCACTAAGCCTAGCCCCCTGCTCTCCTGCTGATCTCTCTGACTAGTTTGTTGAGCTGGCTGACTACTGTTGCTTTGTATCAGCAGCCATCTGTCCTTAGCCTGCTTTCAGAAAGAGCCAGCACTTTAGGATGGAACTGCTTTCTGGCAGGCTGTTGTTTCTCCTACTCAATGTAACTGAATGAATCTCAGTGGGACCTGGATTTTACTGTTGAGTGATGTTCTTAGATCTACCAGGCAGCTGTTATCTTGTGTTAGGGAGCTACTATCTGGTTACCTTCCCATTGTTCTGTTAGGCTGCGGGATGATATCACTCCAACTTGCAGTAAAGAGTGACTGAAGTTTATCAACGCACAAGTCCCATGACTTGGGGCAGCTGAGAAACTGACAATATGTCTAGCCCCATGTCAGATTTCAAAATTAAATATAAAAAATCTGTTTGCTTATTTGAGAAATGGGTTTCAGTGCAGAATTCTGCTTGAGCATTAACTGATGCATTTTGGAGAAAAAAATTCCCATGAAAGTATCCCTTTAATGGTGCTTTTATTGTTTACAGGCTGTCAGTATGCAGACAACCACGAATGGCCAGCATGTCAGCAGTGATATCCAGTTAAAATGCAACTACTGTAAAAATGTCTTTTCTTCTAAACCAGAAACACTGGATTGGGAGGTGAGTTATTTTTGTCTTGATATACAGGACCGGATTTGAACGTATTGAATCATTTCTGTATCGGTTGACTAGAAAGTTTAAAAGGAAAGCTAAATGCTAAATTTTGTAGCCCCTATGTAGACTGGCAGCCTCCAGGAGACTCTTTGGCAGTATATTTGGTTTTTATGCAACCAAAACATACCTCCAAGCCTTCGAATTTAAAAATAAGCACCTGCTTTGAGGCCATTGAGAGAAACATCCAAGGGGTTGGCGAGCAAGATCCCAGGGGTTGGCAAACAACATCAACATGTTGCTTGCGAGCCACTAGTTAAGAATCACTGAACTAGAGGGTTGGACTTCATGATGGGGTTTAATCCAGCAACAGAAAATATTGCAAAACACATTTTTAAGTGTTTTAAATATGTGTGTTCAATATCAAGGACAATTGTATTTTTTTATCTTTTTCATTCAGAATAAAGTCTACCAGTTCTGCAGTACGAATTGCTGTGGTGACTACAAGAAACTTCATTGTATAGTAACGTACTGTGAATACTGTCAGGAGGAGAAGACATTACATGATACTATGAAATTTTCTGGAGTCAAAAAGCCATTCTGTAGTGAAGGTATGGACAAGAAATCTATAAAGTTCTGTAAGTACAGGTATGGGATCCGTTATCTGGGAAGCCATTATCCAGAAAGTTCCAAATTATGGAAAGGCCGTCTCCCATAGACTAAATTTTATCCAAATCAGCATTTTTAAAAATGATTTCCTTTTTCTCTGTAATAATAAAAAAAACAGTAGTTTGTACGTGAAAGATATATACGTGTAAGATATAATTAATCCTTATTGGAAGCAAAACCAACATATTGGGATCCCTTATCCGGATAGCCCCAGGTCCCGAGCATTTTGTATAACAGGTCCCATACCTGTACAACAAACACATGGAAAACATATTCTATTTTAGCCGTATGTAAAAAAAAAATTAACTTTTGTAAAATCTAATGAGATCCTGGTTACTTACATATTAATTTTTTAACTTATAATGTCTCCAGTTTATCACCTGGAACTAGTAAAAGCTTGATCACCAGTTAGCTTCAGCCAGGTACAGAGTAAACACACTTTTTTTAAGTGATATTTTAGCTTATTTGATATGTTAATATACCCTGTCCTAAGAATAAGTACCCAATACTATTTGTTAGTCTTTGCATATAATCTGTACGTCTGATGTACAGACGTTCCAGTGTCATGGTGTATTTATAAATACTTGTCAATAATCACAGTTTGCTCTTTTGATTAAATGAAGTGTTGTCTCTCTAGGTTGCAAACTACTATATAAACAGGACTTTGCAAGAAATTTGGGATTAAAATGCGTGACTTGCAACTACTGTTTTCAGATGTGTAAGAGGGGGGCTTTCAAAGAGTATGATGGCATTCTGAGGGATTTCTGTGGAGAGGAATGCAGTAAAAAGTTTCAAGAATGGTATTACAAGGTAAGGTTATGGTGCAAATTGTGAATTATTCAATATAAAGTTATCTGTAATGAAGAATAAAGAAACTGACCAGTAGACGGCACTATTGGAACAAAATTCATTCATATTAACAGTACAGGTATCCCTTAATATCTTGGAATCAAAAAATAAATAATGAATGTACATTGCAAAAGTGCTTAGAATAACACGCTCTTCAATTTTACAGTCACTTATTTTAATTGGTTTACTTATGCTTTAGGGCAAGGTCACACATGGCGTTATTGCTTTGCGTTTTTAAAAACACACGGCCGAGCGTAAATACGCCACTGAAACCACACGCGACGTTAAAGGGCATGTAAAGGCAAAAAATAAAATCCCATTTTTACTTTCTTTAATGAAAAAGAAACCTATCTCCAATATACTTTTAATTAAAAAATGTGTACCGTTTTTATAAGAAACCTGACTGTATGCAGTTAAATTCTCCCTTCATTTACTGCTGTGGATAGGAATTGTCAGACGGTCCCTAAATGCTGTGCAGGGAAACAATCATACTTATGAACAGCAGGGGGAGTCCCCGCCTTACTTCCCAGCCATGCAGAACTCAAGCAGCTTTGTTTATGACAAACCCTAAGCAGCCCAGACCACACTGAGCATGTGCACAGTCTTAGTCTTGCAAAGATGTTTTATAAAGTTACAAGATGGTGACCCCCTGTGGCCAACTTTGAAAGCATAAATTATTTGTTTGATTAGGCTTGTGGTGCAGCAAGTTCATGTTTATATTTAATATACAAAATACAGCATTTCTAGCCTTATTCTATTTTAGACTTGACATGCCCTTTAACATGCGTTTATTCAGCACGTAGGTTTCTTTTCCCAACATGCACTTCTCATTGTTCTCGTTCCCCATAATTCCGCTGGCTAGAAATAGAAAATAGAAAAGCTATTTACATGCAAAATGGAGCAGGAATTATCGTCAATATGCAATGTAATTACGCTACCGGCCTATTACTCTGTAAAAACGTATATGCATCATTTATCTCGCGAGAATTTGGACGCCATATTTAGAAAACGCTGCATATTTACGCAAAGTGTGGTTTCAAACGAGCAGATCCCATAGAGTATATTGAATTTGTAGTTTCTTGACGTATTGGTGTTTCTGCTAAAAAACACCAATACTGGCGTCCCCCTGGCGGATTTCGGCTTGAAAGCGCCCTATGAGAATTGCCATAGTGCGTTTTTCATTCATTTCAGTGGTAGTACAGTTTATGCGTATTTGTGCCCAGCGGAGCTTTTTTAAAAACGCAATGTAAAAACACTAAGTCTGGCCTTGCCCTTAAAGGCAGCTGTTAGAATTGATACAATAGTTGATAATATTCCACAGATGCTGCTGAGAAATGTATCAACTAATTGTTGCAAAATTGTAGCAGTTTAGAGTCTGCACCTGAATCACTGAGCTGATAGATTTGAAACACCAGACATGGCCATTAATAACGTAATTTTGGAAAAACAGTAAACAATAAAAAAATGTAAAGTAATTGAAAAAAAGTCTTTATTTCTGGTGAACACAATTAAACTGAAAAAAGTGTTTGGAAGGTGAACAACCCCTTTAAGGTGCTCCAGAATTTGTTGGCACCATATAAATTATTATAAATAATATTGACTTTTTTAAAGGGCAGCAAGGCAATTAATGTATTGCTTATGTTTACACGCATCTCCTCTCTTGGCATTATAAAAGTTTGAAAATAATTTACTGTATAGGCACAAGGGAGTACGAAAGAAAACTATTGAATCATCACACATCATAAGGATACTCAGGGCTGCACTTTATCATGTTCCACTTCAACTATTTGAGTTTGGGCTCTTGTGTTATCGTTGCATTTACTCTCTATTACTGCTTGTATACCGGTAACTGAAATTAGTGAGTCAATACAAAAGAATCTCAGAAGGTTTGCATCATTACTAATGAAAGCTGCAGTGTCAAGTCACTATCATCAGCACTGCAACGTATGCTGGCGCTATATAAATAAATGTTGATAATAATAATAATATCATCATTGCTTTTCAGGGGAAATTGTGGTGGTTAAACATGAGTCAGTAACACTGTATGGGTAACTTTCTGCATACATGGGTATTTTGGTGCCTGATGCTGTCTGATGTGGCCTTTTGCTGTTTACTACATTTTGTATTTTATGTTCTAGTCCTTTGTATTGTACAGATTGTTTTAAACATGTTTTAAATCTAATTTTTCATGTCCTATCAGGCTGCAAGATGTGACTGTTGTAAAACTCAAGGAACCCTTAAAGAAAAAGTACAGTGGAGAGGCGCAGTAAAAAACTTTTGTGATCAGCAGTGCTTACTACGGTTTTATAACCAGCAAAATGAACCTAACATGGCAACTCAGAAGGGGCCTGAAAACATGCATTATGGTAAGGATAGTTTTGTGTACTCTTTAGGGCTAGTCCACACGGGGAGATAGCGACGCGTTTGCGGTCGCGGCGACAAAGCGCCGCGACAGTCGCCGCGACCGGCGCAGGCGACAGTTTTGTATGGGCGCCTATGTAAAAACGCCTGTGCTAACCACACGAGGCGATGCGCTTTTCAACAGTCGCCTGAAAATGCCTCGCCAGGCTTTTTCAGGCGACTGTTGAAAAGCGCATCGCCTCGTGTGGTTAGCACAGGCGTTTTTACATAGGCGCCCATACAAAACTGTCGCGGCGACTGTCGCCGCGACCGCAAACGCGTCGCTATCTCCCCGTGTGGACTAGCCCTTAAAGGGGAAGTATCACAAATGAGAATTTAATATATACTGAAATAAGAAACTTTCTAAATACAATCAATTAATTCTGTACCGTTTCTGAAATAATCAAGTTTATCTTCATTATTCCTCTCTCAGCATCTGTTTCTCCTCATTCTGTCTTCATGCAGCAGTTGGGTGTCAGATGAATGATCCAGTATATCTGATGGGGGGCTTCTTTTGCCTAGAAGATGTATTAGAGCTCACTCTATTAAAATCACCAGAAATCCTCTACATGCAGAATTTGTGCAAAAGGCAGTTATTTTGTTAGATTTTGTTTTTACTGGAATCAGTTATTTGAGTGTGCTCTAATACATCTGTTGGAAAGGAAGCCCCCCTATAAGATATATTGTATTATTCAACTGACAACCAACTGCATGAAGACAGAAAGAGGAATAATGAAGTTAAACGTGATTATTTTAGAAACGATGCAGAATTTTTGATTGGTTGTATTTAGAAAGTTTCTTATTTCAGTATGAGGAAGCGTATATGAAAATCTTCATAGTTCCCTCTTAACTTTTTGCTGTGCAAGATGTGCCTCCAGTGCACCTCAACTCTGTACAGTTTACTCTGTCAAGGCTAATATGTATCAGTGTGCTAATGTACAGTAATGTGACTTGTGTGTATATTATTTAAAATATTTTTTTATATTCACAGACTACAGCATCACGATTTATTTTCTTAGAGTAGTCTGTTTCACACTGTCATGCAACTTAAATTGGTACTTGTATCCCTCATTTACTCAAATGTACCTTTACATAGTTGAAAACAACTTTACAAACAGTATGTTTGTGAAGATTCTCATTCATCCAGGTCATGGTATATCTGTAGAAATAAGTCAGACTGGACTTGCTGTGTTTTTCTTGAAGACGTTTCACCAGTCAATGAATTGAGAAAGCCAGTTGGATGACTGGTGAAACATCTTCAAAAAAAACACAAGTCCAGTTGATTTGACAGTGATCTCTACGGGGCAGGGACCCCCCTCCTTTTGTCTCCTAAACACTAAGCACTTAATCTGTATTGTAACTGTACTTTATATTTATGTGTGTTGTATTTTTGTACTTATTTGTAGGGATGCACCGAATCCAGGTTTCGGTTTAAGATTCTGCCTTTTTCAGCAGGATTCAAATTCAACCAAATCCTTCTTCCCAGCCAAACCAAATCCTAATTTGCATATGCAAATTAGGGGCGGAGAGGGAAATCACGTGGCTTTTCGTCACAAAAAGGAAGTAAAAATATTTTTCCCCCTCCCACCCCTAATTTGCATATGCAAATTAGGATTCGGATTCAGTACGGTATTTGGCCGAATCTTTCATGAAGGATATGGGGTTCGGCCGAATCCAAAATAGTGAATTCAGTGCATCCCTACTTATTTGTATTTACTATAGCAACAACCTCCTGTTTGTTTTACAAATATATTGGTCTGCTGTACAATGCTTTGCCCTCAAAATGCGCTATACAAAAAAATATATATACATGAGTAAAATTCTTAGTGGTGTTTGTATTTGTTTGCAGATCAGGGTTCTCAGACTGCACGGACAAGAATTCAGGTACCTTCCTTAAACGTGTACTTATAGAATGAACAGAATAGTTATGGTGAAATTATTACAAAAAAAGACAGAGGGAAATGTTAAAGCTTTAAATGTCTATGGACGTATATTCCTTACAGGGAGCAAGCTTATCCGCATCTTCTGCTATGTCAAAAGACATGAAGAATAAAGCTATTCTGTGCAAACCATTGTCCATGACAAAGGCAACTTACTGCAAGCCTCACATGCAGACAAAAACCTCCCAGACAGGTAAAGTTGCATACAATGCGTGCATTTGATTAATTAAATGTTTCATTATCAAAAGCAACTGCCAATATGTTTTCCTGCTTGTTTCATCTAATAGAATGTGGTTTGATAAAAAGCAAACCAGTTGAAGCTTACAAATGTGCTGATAACAGGTTTTGCTATGAACATGAAATTTGGCTTGCATCTGAACGCTAGTGTAAATTCTACTGGCTAATGTTATTTTGTTGACTCATTGCTTTCTGGACTCAGAGGGCCTTTCTTAAAGGAACAGTAGCATCAAAAAATTAAAGTATTTTAAAGTAATAAAAATATAATGCAGTGTTGCCATGCACTGGTAAAACTGGTGTGTTTGCTTCAGAAACACTACTATTGTTTATATAAATAAGCTGCTGTGTAGCAATGGGGACAGCCATTCAAAGGAGAAAAGGCTCAAGCTACTCGGCAGATAAGCTCTGTAGAACATAATGGTGTTATCTGTTATCCACTATTTAAACTGTGCCATATAGCTTTAATTTCAATTTCTGCCTTTGCTAAACAGCAAATTTCAATTTGTTCTTCAGAGGAAGATGTGAATACTAAGTACGTCCCAGTGCCTATTCCTGTTCCTGTGTATGTTCCAGTGCCTGTGTGTCTCTTCAGTCAGAATGTTCCAGCTCCCACAGTTATCCCACTTCCAGTAAGTGTATTTGGAGGCAAAAATTCTGTATTTGTTTTTGCATATTTATGTAGTTGCCTGAAACAGCACCCCATACATTCTTTCCAACAATTAAAAATCATAGAGGGCAAGAAAAAAAAATTGACCACTTTGTGGTCACGTCCATGAATATCACTCTCATTTTACAATAACACACATTTTTCTGGTTAGAATAGCAACATATGACACGCACACGTTTTAAGAAACTGTAGCCCCCACAATTTCATGGCATATTGCTGCCTCTAAGTATTCCATTTAGGTCAAGTTGTATCTAAATCTTCCCTAATAATTACAATACTGACCACGAGCTAAGTCTCTACAATCCATTTATTGTCATTCCACCTCATATAATTCCTTGTACCTTGCTCTGTTGAGAAAACACCTAGACAAATTCTGTGTGCATCAAGTGATTACTATTCCCATGGGAAAAGTAAAACAATGCTTTTCTTTCATTATACAAAAAACAAATGGGTGTAAAGTTTCCCTGAGTGACATCAACACTAATAATACATTTTCTATCTAGATACCTGTTCCAATTTTCCTGCCAGGCTCTTTAAAAGATGCTGAAAAAATAACTGAACAACTAGAAGAAGTAATAAGTAAGAGCCTCGTACAGCCTTCTGAATCGGACATGGTGATTGCAATAGAACCAGTAAAGGAAGAGAAAGCAGAAGAACAAGAAATAGATCTTGCAAGTATGTAATATTGATTAACTCTGGATCCAAAGTGCCTTGAGTGATCTGTTTGTGAACGGTTTCATATAATACTCTGTTTTGTACAGAGGGTGACAGGATCGAAGAAAAAGCAGAAGAGGAAGCCCGGTTTGAAGAAAGAGCAGAAGTGGAAGACAGGATCGAAGAAAGAGCAGAAGAGGAAGACAGGATCAAAGAAAGAGCAGAAGAGGAAGACAGGATCGAAGAAAGAGCAGAAGAGGAAGACAGGATCGAAGAAAGAGCAGAAGAGGAAGACAGGATCGAAGAAAGAGCAGAAGAGGAAGACAAGATCGAAGAAAGAGCAGAAGAGGAAGACAGGATCGAAGAAAGAGCAGAAGAGAAAGACATGATTGAAGAAAGGGCAGAAGAGGAAGACAGGATCGAAGAAAGGGCAGAAGAGGAAGACAAAATCAAAGAAAGAGCAGACGAGGAAGACAGGATCGAAGTAAGAGCAGAAGAGGAAGACATGATCAAAGAAAAAGCAGAAGAGGAAGACATGATCGAAGATAGAGCAGAAGAAGAAGACATGATCGGAGAAAGAGCAAAAGAGGAAAACACGATCGACGAAAGAGCAGAAAAGGTAGACAGGATAGAAGAAAGAGCAGAAGAAGACTGTTGTAATTCTGAATTTCAGACTGCTTTGCCTGATTTACCTTATGACCCAGATCTAGATCTTGAATGTGATTTCCCAAGAGGTACATTACTGCAACTTTTTGTCATTTTAAATGTTGATCTAATGAGTTATATTGCATATTTTCTTGAAAAATCATAATCATGAACATTGTATTTGACAGAATGTGTTATTGCCAATACAAAGCAATTTCTTGAGGGAAAGAACCAGAAATTGAAAGCTTTTTTTATTTATTTTTTATAGCAAAGCGTTTCCTTCGTTACATACCAGGCAAAAACTATTTGGTTAAATCTTTTGTATGTTATAAACAGGGATATTCTGAGACTATTTGCAATTGGTCTTTTTTATTTATTTTTTATTTTGTGCTTTAGAATTTCAGCAGCTTTCCATCGCTAAGTTCTAGTTTACCATAGCAACTAGGCAGTGGTCTGAAAAAGAGACTGGGAGATGAATAGTAGATCCTGCACACTGACATGTTTTTTTTAAAAAAAAACTTGCATAATAAAAGTCCAGAGGACTTATTTCTCACTGTTAACCCTAGCTTCCAGTTAATTTAATTGGGCCTCATCCGACTTTCAAATAGGGGATACTGACGCCATCTAAAAAAACAAATGCTCTGTAAAGCTACAAAATTGGTATTGCTACTTTTATTAATCATCTTTCTATTCAGGTCCTCTCTTAGTCATATTCCAGTCTCTTATTCAAATCAGTGCATGGTTGCTAGGGTAATATGAACTGAAATAGAACTGCTGAATAAAAACCTAAATAACTCAAACCATAAATAATGAAAATCAATTGCAAAATGTCTCAGAATATCACTCTTCATCAGTGGTCCCCAACCAGTGGCTCGTGAGCAACGCGTTTCTCCCAGCGGCCTTGAAGCAGCTGATTATTTTTGAATTCCTGGTTTGGAGGCAAGTTTTGGTTGCATAAAAAACAGATTTATGGCCAAACAATCCACACAGGGGCTACCAAATAGCCAATCACAGCCCTTATTTGGCATCTCCAGGAACTTTTTTTCATGCTTGTGTTGCTCCTTAACTCTTTTTATTTTTGAATGTGGCTCATGGTTAAAAAAAAAAGTTGAGGACCCCTGCTCTACATCATTCTAAAAATTAACTCAAAGGTGGGCTGAACTATTCAGTTCCTCCCTTTGTTTCTTGTTGGTTTATGGGACTTTGAAGTCCCTCTACTGTCCAAGGTGCATGGGCACAGATTGTGTGGAAAGCGGAGGGACTTTAGATCCAAGAATCTCTTACTTGTCATGGTAAAAGGTAAGGGAGTAGTGGGAAAATGGATCCTGTGAGTCAGAAACAATCATGGTTAATCTCACTCTGTGCTAAAACAAATATATACATGTTTGGTAGCTGAATGCACTTTTTCTTTTTTCTTTTTTAAAATAGCCCTACTAAATGAGCTTTTATCAAAAGTCTAGCTTTGAACTTTTTTCCTTTAAAGGAGAAGGAAAGGCAATTTATTCTTGGGGCTGCCAAAAGTTAGGCACCCCAAGTGGTTGTATTTACTTACCTGACACTCAGGCTGGTGCTCTTATCAGGTGAAAACTGCACCTGCCCGGCGTTCTGCCAGCGAGCACCACAGAGCTATCATCGTCTTCTCTTCGCTTTTCAAATTTCCTGGGGCAGACTCATGTGCTGTAGAATGAAATAGATGGCTTTTTCATTTAAGTTCAGCTTTTCCCTCTACTGCGCATGTGCAGCCACAAGCTGAAAGAAGAATCCGGAAGAGGATTGATCCGTGGTGTTCGCTGGAATAACCCCGGGCCGGTGCAGTTTTCTCCTGATAGGAGCACCAGCCCAGAGTTTCGGGTAAGTAAATACAATCGCTTGGGGGTGCTAACTTTTGGCACCACAAAGTATAAATTGTCTTTCCTTCTCCTTTAAGAGCTTTCTGAAATTATTCTTGTATATATTACATAGAAAAGAGTAGGGACGAAAAAATAGAACTCCTCTCCATTCATATTCCCCTTTAAAGGCTCAATATAGTTTATGGAGCTTTAATGACAATTGCTTTTTCAGCTGCTGAAGAGCTTGAAACTGAAAATGAGTTTCTTTTACCACCTGTGTTTGGAGAAGAACACAAGGAGCAGGCTAAGCCAAGGTGCTTTAAAAAGGTTTGTTAATTTTTCTTTTTTTTTTTGTGTGTCTGTGTGTTTTGCCAGTCCTGTCATACTGGAGTGCTTCTTGTACTACAGAAACCAGACATACTGTGAGGTTTCAAAGAACATCTCCTTACATAAGGGAACATAAAATCTCCTTAAAGGAATAGTTTGTGTAAAAATAAAAACTGGGTAAATAGGCTGTTCAAAATAAAAATTGTTTCTAATATAGTTAGTTAGCCAAAAATGTAATGTATAAAGGCTGGAGTTTGATCCTTAGCATGCAGCTCAGATTCAGAAGCAAACCGGTACTATCCATGTGGCCTTCCCTCAAGTCTCTGATTGGTTACTGCCTGGTAACCAATCAGTGGAAACAGAGAGCTGAAAAGCAGGAAGTAGTGTTCTAGCTATTATTTTAGACATCCAGTCACTCCAGCCTTTATACATTACATTTTTGGCTCACCAACTATAATAGACACATTTTTTTATTTTGCACAGCCTATCTATTTACCCAGTTTTTATTTTTATACTGAACTATTCCTTTAAAAACTTGTCAGGTGCTTTAGTTATTGTGCTATGATTTGTCACAGTTTAAGTAGTGGTTACCACTCGCGTTACAACCTGAACACTAAATACTGTTCTTGTTTAATAAATAAATAGGCCGATCTCAGGTTTGTTGAAACGCTAGTGATTAAATTGTAGTATAGCAGGGACTATTTTTACATTTAATGCAGTTGAGTTATAATTTTGAATGCTGCTACGAAACTCCTTTCATGTGTCGTACGGCTTATTTGTAGGATGATCTGCAGCATTCCTGTTCTTGCTTATAGATAGTGACTCAAAACAGGTCACAGTGGTCATAACCCTAATTGCTACCTACTCAAAGGCTCTACCACTTCCTCTACAGGAAACTGTATTTCTATATGTCATCCCTATAGTATGGTCATGTCGACATTCAATAAAATGTTATTAAAGAGGTTGTGCACTTTTAAATTAACTGTTAGTATGATGTAGAGAGTGATATTCTGAGACAAGTTGCAATCGGCTTTCCTTTTATATTATTTGCGGGTTTTGAGTTATTAAGCTTTTTATTCATCAGCTCTCCAGTTTGCAATTTCAGTAATCGGATTGCTGAAATTTTCCTGGCAACCAAGCACTGAATAAGAGACTGAAATATGACTAGGAGAGGCCTAAATAGAAAGATTAGTAATAAAAAGTAGCAATGCATTTGTAGCCTTACACAGCATTTGTTTTTTTAGAGGGGGTCAGTGACCCCCATTTGAAAGCTGTAAAGAGGCAGAAGAACAAGGCAAATAATTCAAAAACTATAAAAAAAGAGAAAAAATGAAGGCCAATTGAAAAGAATCTATAAAATATTAAAAATTAACTTAAAGGTGAACCACCCCTTTAAGTTCCAGGAGTTTTCCTTAACATTTTATTTCAGAGGTTATTGAGTTCGCGTGTGTAAAATTTCAGATTTCACCTTTAAATGTGCTAGCAGCACATTGCTTTGCAAGTTTTAACTTAACTGTATGCTTTGCCGTTCTTTTTCCAGGGGAAGAAAAGAAAAGCCATTTTAGATTACCAAACTTCCGCTGATAGCTCTGAACACTCAGAGTGTGGTTTTCCTTTTAAATATTCGTATGGCATAAACGCTTGGAAGCATTGGATTAAAACACAGAACACAAGTAGCGATGAGTTATCCTCAAAAGAACCAAGCTTCAGTATGTATTTCTATGCTTTTTATATTGTTTAGTTGTCATTGATATGGCCTTACTTCTGTCACATACCCCATTGCAAGTACTGGTATGGAACCTGTTCTACAGAATGCTCCAGACCTGACTTTATACTTTTAGAGGCAGATTTATCAAGGTTCTAATTTTAAAGTTCTTAGTTTTTTTTCTTTTTAACTCTATTAGATTAAATTTTACTCTAAATTCGATTGGGGGGGTTATTTATTAAAAAAAAATCTAAAACTCCAAAAAAAAAAAATCAAATTCGACCAAGCTCTATTCTAGTTTTTTCTCTGAAAACACTCAAATGTCAGCAAGACTACAAACATCTCCAAATTGGTCACTGGACCTCTCCCATTGACTTCTACATGAATTTAGCAGGTTTTAGGTGGTAAATAGTCAAATTCTAATTCTTAAAGGGCCAGAGTATGATAAATCTCGAAAATCAAATTAGAATTTTTTTAAAAACTCGAATCAAGTTTGAATAATTTCCTGGTTGAATTTGACAGTTTTGACCATAAAAAAATTGGGTCACAGGGTCTCTCCCATTGTCTTATACATGAATTCGGCATGTTTTAGGGGGCGAATAGTCAACTTTGAATTTTTAAAGGGTCAGAATATGATAAATCTCGAAAATCTAATTAGAATTGAAAAAAAAGTTTGGATAAGAATTTGACCATAATAAATTTTGAAAATTTGAATTCTTATTTTCAATTTGACCCTTATTAAATCTGCCCTTTAGTCTACTAAAAAATAAAATTAAGCATGTATTAAATACACTAGGGATGCACTGAATTCAGGATTCGGCCTTTTTCAGCTGGAGTCTGATTCCGCCGAATCATTCTGCCCGGATCCCATACATGTATTTTCAGGCGCAGAGCTCTTAGTTTAAAAACCTTTTTCTCCTGTATGAGGCAGGCGGGTGAACTAAGGAGAAGGGGAGTGTGATGGTTAGAGCCGCTTGGACATTGGTCCGGAAGATGCAATCTTCAACTGTTAATATACGCAATAACCACCGGTTACTTTTTGGTATAAGCTGTCTGTGATTGTATTAGGCCACAATTCACTTAGGCGCCTCTGAGAGGACAAAGTGGTAGCATCACAATTCCTTTGGCATATCGGTCAGACTCGCTTTATTTATTTATTTGTTAATGGTGGTTTCAAATACTAAATAGTATCGTCTCCAGCTTGCACGGGCATAACCAAGGTCACACTTTTCCCTTTACCGCTGCATATACCCTGGGTACAAAAGTTGATTTTCACGAGGGTTGTATGGTCGGGTGCTTGGATCTGAGGGGGTCTAATACATTTTGCTGCTATTAAGTGGGATCCCCAACTACCAAATACAGATCAATGCACTACTTATTTTTAATTGTTTTTAACCCATGAACTAGGTGCTCTTTCTCTTTTTTACGATGAATTAAATGTTATGTATTAACTGCTTCACAAAACATGACTGCTGCCACTGAATATGAATTTTAAGGGAACCACTGAGATGAATTACATATGGCACTGCATGCACTAAAGCACTATATTTAAGTAACCTCAAATTCAGGGGTATTCACTCTTGATATTAATGAGACACACACATGATGAAATTCGACTAACTTTATTTCAATTGAAACACTGAACTGTGTGATAATCACCAATCAATTTTTTACCTGCACAATATACTTAATATACTTTCTCTAACTACATCTTTATTACAGTATATGGATGGTGGCAACACATTGTAACTCTTCTCATATTTCTCTTTTTGTAGATTTTCTGCACTTCCATTATCATTTGAGATATACAATTCCTTTATAATCTGGCAGTGATGGTCTGTTAGGAGGTGCGGATAAACCGCATTGTATAATTTCTTAGCCTGTAACTTTTTTATTTTTTTAGCAAAGTCTGTAAAATTAAAAGAAGAACTTCTTCAGCACAGTCCAGCTGAGCTCAGTTGCTTATTGGCAAGCTTTGTTAATGAGATTCGCAGGCCGAACAGTGAAATCTATGCACCTGACAGCGTCTACTACCTGTGTCTTGGGATTCAGGAGGTGAGTGGTTTCTATATTATGCAATAAATGCGAAAGAGTTGATTAAACATTACGAAATTTTACAAAGTCTGACTAGCCCGGGACTGATTTGGGGGCCATATACCCCACTTGAAGGTGCACTGCTGCTCATGAACATTAGTCTATAATAACACTTTCCTAATCATTCATTATTACTGTTAACCATAAAGAGCATGCATTTTTATGTGTAAAAGCATTGTACTGGTATGGGACCTGTTATCCAGAATGCTCGGGACCTGGGGTTTTCCGGATAAGGGATATTTCCATAATTTGAATCTTCATAGTTTGTCTACTAGAAAATTATGTAAACTTTAAATAAACCCAATAGGCTGGTTATCCTTCCAATAAGGATTAATTATATCTTAGTTGGGATCAAGTACAAGCTACTGTTTTATTATTACAGACAAAAAGGAAATCATTCTAAAAACATTATTTTGGATAAAATGGAATCTATGGGAGATGGCCTTTCTGTAATTCCAGTTAACGGATCCCATACCTGTATAATAAAATCCGACTGCACAACATACACCTTTCAACTTTATTGTTTTCTAGTTCAAGTACACCTGCCAGAGTAGAGGTATTTTTCCTTTCTCTTGATGTGACACATTCCATCACCAATTCTGAAATGTGTGTAGTTTATTAAGGTGTATATTTTGGCTTATTTTAGAAATATACTCCTTAATTTTACTTTGATGTTAAATTAATGTCAGTGGGCAAGTTAAGTGATTCCTGAGTAAAAGGCAAGGCTCCTTTTAAACTGGTTTTAACAGTTGTTACTACAGGATTTTTCACTGAAACAACCCATTCATTTAACAACTATACATGATTTGTACGTGATGAAGCATGAACTTAAAGTAATGTGTGGAGTATTCTAACTTCACAGCTTTATAATTCTACGCGGGGAGGCACATTTATCAAGGGTCAAATTTCGAATTCATGTGAGTTTTTTAAAATTAGACCCAGGTCCCTCTATTCAGAATGCCCTTTCAGTTATATGAAAGTTTGGTTCCTATTCTGGTCTTAAAATCAACTGGGATAAGTCTTTTATCCTACCAATAGATCACATTCCCAAAGAGCTTGACCATCAAATGTACAACTAATATGGTCCAACCAAATTAAAGGAGAAGGAAAGTGAAAAAATCAAGTTCAGCTCTAAGGGGGGAATTCACAAAAGTGGAGAGAGTTCATTTTTGGAGTAAAAGTGGTGGTAAACTGGCGTAAAATACTTTCTCCATATTCAGAAACAGAAATCCGCCTAAATTCCGACTCAGCCTCCACTTTTCATTTTTTAGTGAAAGAAAGACAGTTTACAGACACTTTTATGAATTTGTCTTTCAAACGACATAAAAATGGCGCAAAAACGATATTTTTAACAAAATTTTCTCCCAACATTTAAAAAATGGAGTAAAGCTCAGTATGACCCTTTGGCTTTGGTTCACTCAAGTGTTCATTTCACACCTCTTGTAGGTGCCCCATTGTGTATTTATTATCATATTAATAGAGATTAGCATTTTATACTCTGTCTAACCCTATAGGTGTAAAAACCTCGTTACAAAACAAAAAAAAGTGTATTTTATATGTAAAAGGTTTTTAGCTCAAACGTGCGTTATTTTAAACGTGCAGATTTAAAAAAGCCCAGGATATCCTGAAAAAAATGATGTATAATGAATAAAATAAACTCCCTCCCCCGGAAATTCCAATTTGATGGCTGACTGACAGGTTCAGTAAGAGCTAAAGACAAATTCAGAAAAAAAAAGTCGTTAAAATGTCGTGTGAAATGCAAAATCGTAAAACTGTCTGTTTAAAAGACAAATGCACAAAAGTGGAGATAGAGGTTTGTGAATTTTTATCTCCACTTTTATTTTGTCTCTGTATCACCACTTTTTTTTTTAAGTGTTGCCAATAAGAGACTATATCTGCATCACCAAACATTCCCTCATTAGTTTCTTCCTCAATATTCGAAATTATCAAGAAACCTTCCCCACTCAACCCCCCTCAGTGCAAGTAAACCCCTTGATATATGGGCAACTGAAACACGCTTTCAAAACTTAATTCAGTTCCTATCAGATAACTACCATAACCTTGCACATGAGAATATACTTAGAGCAGCCGAACCCCGGAAATTAGTATCAGCATTATACAGAGCTCGAATCTATTTTTTTTTTTTTTTTTTTTTTTTTTTTTTTTTTTTAAAAAACTCAAATTGAGTTTGGATAACTCCCTAGTCAAATTTGACAGTTTTGACCTTGAATTTTCAATTCGCCCCCTTTATAAATCTTCCTCCAAGTGTTGTCAACATCATGTTAGTACTGTGCACTCAGATTAGCTTTGTGCTAGTGTTAGGGCAAGGCCAGACATGGTGTTTTTACGTTGCGTTTTTAAAAAATCTCCGTCGGGTGTAAATACGCATAAACTGCACTACCACTGAAACTAATGGAAACCGCCAGTATTGTCGTTTTTCAGCAGAAACGTCAATATGTCAAGAAACTACCAAATCAATAGACTCTATGGGATCTGCACGTTTGAAACCACACGTTACGTAAATACGCAGCATATTTTAAATATTGTCTCCAAATTCCCACAATTTAAGGCGTATTAGGCTGGTGACGTAATTACGTTGCGTATTGACGACCATTCCTTCTCCATTTTGCATGTAAATAGCTTTTCTATTTTTAAATAGCTTTTCTATTTCTAGCCAGCGGAATTATGGGGATGTTAGGAAAAGAAACCTACGTACTAAAAAACGCATGTTGATGATCGTGTGGGGTTTCAGTTGCGTATTTACGCCCAACCAAGTTTTTTTTAAAAAACGAAACGTAAAAACGCCATGTTTTGGCCTTGCCCTAACTGACCGCATACATTAATTTGTGTATCTTTTACAGTTATTATGGAGGTCTGACTTTTTTAACACCCTACTATTAATAGTTTTCAAAGGTTTTGTTATTATTGGTTATTTTCACTTTTAGCAAATTTCTAAATAACGTGTTTCTTGTCTAGTTCTTATCCAGGAGCAGAAGAAAAGATAATATATTTTTTGACCCAGACTACCATTCATTTGGAGCAGAGTTAAACAAAATCATCAGAACTTGGCAGCCTAGTATTCTTCCAGATGGTAAGGCATTTTACTGTAAATGGGCAGTTTCTTTATACGTTTTATTCGAAAGAGATTTGCAATGACAGGTTAAAGTTTTTTAAATAGATGCTTTTTAAAAATCTTTTAATTAAAACAGATGCTGATTAGCTTGCTGTTGCATTTACATCATGAGCCAAACTAGCTGATAACGAGGGATATACAAAACATTTTTGTTTAAGTTCTGTCTCTACTGCCTTAAATTGTATGATACATTGGCCTTATTCACTGAATGGTTCACACATTTCTTATTCCACTTCCGTTTTCCATTTCTTTACTGCTTGAGAAGCAACCATTCAGTTGTCTCTGTTGAGCTGAGTAGGTGCTATAGCTTGGGTAAAGTGCTGCTGTTGTTTTTTATTTTAATTTTGAGTGAATTTTTTTCATCCATTATCCTAATTATTTTTCCTTTGACAAACGATAAAGCAAGCAGACCCTGAGGCCTGTTCGTACAGTAGCTATACAGGTATGGGATCCATTATCCAGCAACCCATTATCCAGAAAGCTCCAAATTACAGAAAGCCGTCTCCCATAGACTCCATTAGAAGAAAAATAATTCAAATTTTTAAAAATGATTTCCTTTTTCTCTGTAATAATAAAACAGTAGCTTGTACTTAAAGGAAAAACAACCCTCCGAACAATGTAGCTGCATTGAACAACTCATATATAAAACCATGCTGCATGTAAATAAACAATTTTCATAATAATATACTTTTTTAGTAGTATGTGCCATTGGGTAATCATAAATAGAAAATTGCCATTTTAAAAAATAAGGGCCGTCCCCTGAGATCGTAGATTTTTCGGTGTACACAAACAAACCACACATGTTAGGTCACATGAGCCAATTAACAGACATAGTTCTGTCTTTTTGCTTCCTCACTTCTTCCTGTTACAGTTAGAGCTGCAGTGTTTCTGGTCAGGTGATCTCTGAGGCAGAACACAGACCATCACAAAATGGTGGTTCAAGGCAAGAGATGTAAAAGTGCAATATTTAATTAAACATATATACCAGTTTGGTAAGATTCTTTACTATGCCACTTAATTTGGTATAAACTATCTGTTGCTTAAATATTCATTTTGGGGGTATAGTTTTCCTTTAATCCCAACCAAGATATAATTAATCCTTATTGGAAGCATAAACATCTTATTGGGATAATTTAATTAAATTTAATTTTCTAGTAGATTTAAGGAACAAAGATCCAAATTAAGGAAAGATACGTTGTCTTGAAAACCCCGAGCATTTTGGATAACAGGTCCCATACCTGTACTTATGTAACGTGCCATGTCTTAAGCAGTGCTGTGCACATAATATATA
Source organism: Xenopus laevis (assembly GCF_017654675.1). Lineage (NCBI taxonomy): Eukaryota > Metazoa > Chordata > Amphibia > Anura > Pipidae > Xenopus > Xenopus laevis. The sequence continues at coordinate 150,284,087 of NC_054374.1, read as the reverse complement.
AATTTAATTTGTTTCCATAATTAATAGAAGTGATCTATAATGATGTGGCCATTTTATCCACACTGCCTTTCTTGGGAAAAATAAAATTTCTAAGTGCTCCTTCTAAGGGCTGAACAAGGCTCTATTTGTATCTATCCTTTCACTTCTGATGTCCAGAAGTCATATTGATTGTTTGACTGCAACCTTCTTTCATTTGGTCCTGTACTATAACACCTTTTCCAGCTGTATCATATTCTTTTCTTAATTCTTTTTTTTTTTTTTTTTTTTATTAATTTAGGATCTTTTTTTTCACGGGTTGAAGAAGAATATCTGTGGCAACTAAATCAACTTGGCACCCAATCTCCTATGTCCCTTCTGTTTACCCTGATATATTTCAATACAAAGTATTTCAACCTAAAAACTGTAGAACAGCACTTGGGACTTTCATTTGGCAATATTTTTAGACTACAGAAAAACAATCCTCTGACCAATGAAAGTAAAGCGTGTCTTCAGTACCAAGTGTTATCGCTTTGTGACAGTGAGGGTAAGTTTATACTAGCTTTTCTTTAAACTAATTGGTTCATTTTATGAGCATATAATTTATACATTGCTGTAGTAAAGTATGAAGAAGTGTGTACATCTATACTTGATTTTCCTGCACTCTCACTGAAACAAAGGTAATCAATATGAGCGCATGCATTACTTTCTATAAAAAAAAAGATAAGCTTACAATTAGGGATGCACCGAATCCATTTTTTTGGATTTGGTCGAACCCCCGAATACCAAACCACATTGGAATCCTATTTTGCATATGCAAATTAGAGGTGGGAAGGATAAAAAATATTAACATCCTTGCTTTGTGGCAAAACGTCATGCAATTTCCCTCCTACCCCTAATTTGTATATGCAAATTAAGATTCAGTTCGGCCGGGCAGAAGGATTTGGCCGAATTCGAATACTGAACTGAATCCTGGATTCATTGCATCCCTACTTACAATCCTATTCTTAAAGGGCCAGTAACATTAAAAATTTAAAGTGTTTTAACATAATAAAAATATAATGCAGTGTTGCCCTGCACTGGTAAAATTGGTGTGTTTGCTTCAGAAACACTATTGTTTATATAAATAAGCTGCTGTGTAGCAATGGGGGCAGCCTTTCACAAAGGAGAAAAGGCTCAGGTTAAACAGCAGATAAGATCATTAAAACATAATGGTGTTATCTGTTATCCACTATTTAACCTGTGCCATATAGCCTTTTTTCAATTTCCGCCATTGCTACACAGCAGCTTGTTTATATGAACTATAGTAGTGTTTCTGAAGCTTTACCAGTGCAGGGCAACACTACATAATATTTTCATTATTTTAAAACACTTTCATATTTTGGTGTTACTGTTCCTTTAATAATCCATGGTAAAATAAATGTAAGTACAGTAAAGTGTGTTTTTTTTTCTGTGAACGTCCATCATAAACATAACTTAATTATAATTATTGTTCATTTGAAGACAAAATTGCCCCAGGCAAACGAAAGCACGAGGATGAAGACCCAGTATTTGAGCAACTTGAAAACACAGCTGATCCTTCTCGGTGCCCTGTAAACGTTTTTGAGTACTATCTCTCCAAAAGGTGTGTATAAATACTAGCACTACACCACGTAACTTTACTTTTCTTGTATATGCTATTGTTACTTGTAGCTAGTGTTGGTTTAAAGGAGAAGGAAAGGCTAAAACTAAGTAAGCTTTATCAGAAAGGTCAATATAAATACACCAGTAAACCCTCAAAGTAATGCTGCTCTAATGGTCCTCTGTCAAAAGAAACAGCATTTCTCTCCTTCTATTATGTACACATGGGCTTCTGTATCAGACTTCCTGCCTTCAACTTAAACCTCCAGGGCTAGGGCTTGAGCATGCTCAGTTTGCTCCTTCCTTCCTCATCCCTTCCCTGCTGTAATCTGAGCCCAGAGCAATGAGCGAGCAGGGAGAGACTCAGGCAGGAAGTGATGTCATACCGAGCTTATATGGCAGCTGCTATCCTAAACAAACAGAGAACTTCTAGAGCTGTTTACTCAGGTATGGTAAAGCATTCTGTAGAATAAACGTAGTGTTATAGCTTGCACTATTGTGGCTAATCTACTGGCAGTAAACTGCTTCAGTAGCTTTCCTTCTCCTTTTAATAGTTGGGAATTAAAGATGTTGGGAAAACTTTAGTAATGATGTCCGGGTCGACAAAAATCTGACCCGAATCGAACCCTGACTGAACCCTGCCGTCACCTCCATTTATAGACCCGTTTCTGACAGGGGGTATGGCATGCACCTATAAATAGATTCCCCCCATGTAGGGCCAAGGCTCAAAAACAGCTGGTCCTTATACTTTATACTAACCCCTCGTAGCAGATTCTGCAAGCGGACTTCACAACATCCATCTTCCGGGTCCTTGGTAAGCTGACAGGGAGATCCGCAATTTCCGCTGCCAGAATCTGCGACGAGGGCTAAGTATAAAGTATGGGCATTTTCCCCGAGGGGCAGTTAGCCTGCAGGGGGATCTATGTGTGGTGGGGGGTACGGGTTTTTTTTCTCCTTTAACCAACATCAGAAGCTTTATGGTACAAAGGGCGCACTGACTATTGCAAGATAGGATGTATTGTTTATTATACAATGGAGTGCAACAGATCTTCATGTATTTCATAAAAATCCAAATATTAGATTATATTACAAAAAATACTTTGCCATGAGTTCCCAGAACCAGGGACTAAGGGTGCTGTTTATCAACAAAAGTAGACATAATTGTAAACTGTTATCACAGAAATGTACAGCTGCTAGAAACCCATGACTGCCTAGATTTGGTGTAGGCTTATGTGCCTTCTTATATATGCTAGGCCTGTATAAATGTGGAGGATCATTGCTATGGGCGTTAATTTAGCAACACACCGTATGGCATAGATCAAGGAGCTACAGGAACATAAAATTTAGGGACCTGTTATTCAGATCTTTGCTAGCCAGTGGCATTGAGTTATCTATCTACTTCAGTGCTGCCCAACTTCTGTGGTTCCGAGGGCCGAAATTTTTCTGGCCAACATAGTGGAGGGCCGATAATGGAAGCTAGTGTTGACCACTCCCTGTTTTTAAACCACACCCACTTTAAACCACACCCATGTTACCACAAGATCGTGTCCACATTAATTGTGGTAGCACTGTGTACAAGATAGTCAGCACAACCTCATAGAATCTTTTCTTCTTTATCAGGGTGCAGGCTCTCCAGTGGCCACTTACCACTGGCAAATAAGGCAAGGATTCAATTGGAACAGCATCACTTAATCATAAATTAAAAATGCCTTTATTGCAAACTATTGGGACATTCCAGCTTAATTAATTATATTAATTGTGGTAGCACACTAAAAAACCAAATGGTTGGTGCTCATCTGTGTGGTATCCCTTCCCCTTCTGTGGTCAACTCCCAACATCCCAATAGATCAACATCTTTAAAGTTGAACGGCACTGTCCTGGCTCATGTATATATTGTTTAGGTGAGAGAATATTAAAGAAATCTGTGTTTTTTTTGTTTGTTTTTTTAATTATTCAGCCCACAGAATCTGAATCAGAAAATGGATGCCTTTTATCTGAAACCAGAAACTTCTGCGTTGACTGACTCCACGATATGGTACACCTCTTCTTCCCTGGATCGAAACACCTTGGAAAATATGCTTATACGGGTTCTACTAGTAAAGGATATTCATGATAAAAAAAGTCATGAACTGGATGAAGACACAGACTAAAACTTGGGTATGAAGCAGTCGCAAGAAAGGAAAAACAGCATTAGATAGTGAAGCTGCTAGAACTAAAAAAAAAAAATAAGAGTTAAACATTTCATGTTTACTCCCCATGTATTTTATGAGTTTTGTAGCAGAGTTACCCAGTCTGGGTACAAACATGTAAATACGTGTGTGACATTTTGCCATTTTCCTTGTAGTGAATTTTAGGACACACAACACACACACAAATACACTGCTCATTTTTTTTTATTATTTATTTAATTAGCTATGTTTGTAAGTTTTTACATTACAGAATCTCAACGAGAATGTGCCATGTGATTTTGTTTTTTCTCTTCCTCCTCTCCCGATAAACAGTTATTCACATTATACAGTTCTGCTGTTTGAAAAAAAAAAAAAAATTCCACAAAACAAAAAGCAGCTGTTGGTTTTTTTTGAAATGGACAAGTCTGACTTGAACTGTTTAGACCTAGAGTTTGCCACGTCAGCGTTGGTTTTTAAAAGTCTTAGTATTAGTGGATTGTTTACATTTAGTTTGGAAAGCCCTGTAAGCGGATGTAGAGAGATTCCATCATCTGTACCAAAAACTACAGAAAGGAAAATGCTGTTCATAACTGTGTACTGTACGATGAAGCAATCTATACATGTGATTACTTTTTTTTCTTTCTTTTTTTTTTTTTTTTAATTTGCCTGCCTCCCATCTTATTTTCCCCACTCTGATTAAAACATTACCATGTCCTTATTCATTATCTTGTGATTCCTTTAATGACCCGTTGATGATTAAAGCAGCTAAAAGTGCCTTCACAGTACTAAGTGCAATGGACTATGGGAAGAAGCCACCACCTTTCCCATAAAGATTGGTTTGCCAGCATTCAAATTTGTTTTTTATTACCCACTGTAGTAATGCTGTAAAATTGTTTTTTGTAAGTTAGCTTTGTTTTAAAGGGGGAACTGTTTTATACTGAACGTATGTTCATGTATATAGTTTTTTTTTTTGGTACTGCAAGCTCACAGCCAATCACTTTTTAACATGGTGTGGCTAAATGACTTATTTCTCTTGTCTCTATCCCAGTGATCCCCAAACAGTGGCTCATGAGCAACATGTTACTCACCAGCCCCTTGGATGTTGCTCCCAGTGGCTTCAAGGCAGATGATTATTTCTTGGAGGCAAGTTTTAGTTGCATAAAACCAGATGAACTGCCAAACAGTCTCTCCTGTAGGCTGCCAGTCCACATAGAGGCTACCAAATAGCCAATCACAGGCATTGTTTGTCTCTGCCAGGACTTACTTAAAAGTTATGGACCCCTGCTCTATCCAAATACAAAAATCTTTAAATTGTAAAGCATTTGGGATTACAAATAATGACTTACAGGCCATTTGCACCTGCCTACAAAATAAAATGCATGTATGCTTTCTTCTTCAAACCACACACCCAACCAGAAAATTGTCTGAAAGCGAGTCATTTTTTTTCTTAAATACTTAACGTCATGAAAAGCACGTAAAAAATTCAAGGCACTCGGGACCTGGGGTTTTCTGGATGACCGATCTTTCTGTAATTTGGATCATACCTCAAGTCTACTAGAAAATCATGTAAACATTAAATAAGCCCAATGGGCTGGTTCTGCTTCCAATAAGGAATTATAATATCTTAGTTTGGATCAAGGACAAGGTACTTGGATTATTTGGATAAAATGGAGACTATGGGAGACCACCTTTCCGTAATTCGAAGCTTTCTGGATAATGGGTTTCTGTATAAAGGATACCATACCTGTGTGTGTATATATATATATATATATATGTATATATGTATATATATATATATATATATGTATATATATGTATATATATGTATATATATATATATAATATATATATATATATATATATATATATATATATATATATATATATATATATATATATATATATATATATATATATATATATATATATATAGTGAATAAAGTACCCCCTCTTGTAAATTAGAGCTTCATGACCGTATAAAAACAGGAGGCCGAAGGCCGGGTGTTTTTATACAGCCCATGGAACTCCGAGGTAACTTTAAATATCCTCATATTTTGCAACTGGGGTACTTTATTTATAATAATACACAAGTTTCAGTGAGTCATGTGACAGAAATGACATCAGAACAGTTTATAAGGATATAATTCACAAGATATTCATGGCTTTTGTGTATATTTTATATATATATATATACACACACACACACACACACACACACACACACACACACACACACACACACACACAACACACACACACACACACACACACACACACACACACACACACACACACACACACACACACACACACACACACACACACACACACACACACACACACACACACACACACACACACACACACACACACACTTACAAGATATTCATGGCTTTTGTGTATTATATATATATATATATATATATATATATATATATATATATATATATACACACACACATATACATATACACACATACTGTATACATACATATATACACACACATATATACATATACACACATACTGTATACATACATATATACACAGGTAGGTATATATATATATATATATATATATATATATATATATATATATATATATATATATATATATATATATATATATATATAAGTTTGAGGATATTAGAAGTTACCGAGGAGTTTCATGACCATATAAAAACACAAAGCAGAGTGTTTTTAGACAGGCCATGGAACTCCGAGGTAACTTCTAATATCCTCATATTTTGCAAGATATTCATGGCTTTTGTGTATTCTATATTATATAATATATATATTATGCAATGCAGTCATTCAGGGATTAATCTTATGTAAGGAAGATCTGCCTGAATAAATGTTGGCACACTTGCGTGTGTCATTCAAAGTTAGAAACATCTTGGAATTAAAAGATCTTTGAGTCTGGCCCAGGGCATAGAGGAGGGGCAGACAATATTTGATTGACAGCCGAGATTTTTAAATAAGCTTATAACAGCTATGAATGCTTTAATAAAAAGAGAAATTTGATTTCATGTTTAATTTGAAAAGGACTTTTATTATACGGATTTTTGTGTCTGGGTGACAGGTCCACTTTAAATTTTATGCTTCAATTTTGGAAAAATGGTAAAACATAATGGAAAACAATTGAAAAAAAAGTCTTTACTTCTCGTGCACAGCCTGAAAACAGCTGAACTGAAAAAAGGTGAATAACCCCTTTAATTGAGCATGTAAGCAGGTTAGGGGCCAAAGAAAATCTGGTTTAAATACAGTATGTGCATATTTGAGTGAGAACCATGGTTGATGTTCTTGTAAGGTAATCTTATTTACTGGCTGAAATAAAAAGTGCTGTCTGGTGACCACATTACCAAGTACAGTGTTAAGTTAGAAGCAGCTCTCAAATGGCAGTAACCTTATTTTAGTTAGTAAAGTTTAAAATAGAATAAGGCTAGAAATGCTGTATTTTGTATACTAAAAATAAACTTACTGCACCACAAGCCTAATCAAACAAATGTATGCTTTCAAAGTTGGCTACAGGGGGTCACCATCTTGTAACTTTGTTAAACATCTTTGCAAGACTAAAGGTGGCCATACACGGGCCGATAAAAGCTGCCGACAGACCGTGTCGGCAGTTTATTGGCCCGTGTATGGGGGCCCCCGACGGGCTTCCCCGATCGAGATCTGGCCGAAAGTCGGCCAGATCTCGATCGGATGGGATTAAAAATCCCGTCGGATCGCGGCCGCATCTGTTAGTTGATGCGGTCCCGCGATCCGACCGCCCGTTTGGCGAACGCTAGGATCCGATCGTTGGGCCCTAGGGCCCACAATCGGATTAGCCCGATATTGCCCACCTCAAGGTGGGCATATCGGAGGGAGATCCGCTCGTTTGGCGACATCGCCAAACGAGCGGATCTATCCGTGTATGGCCACCTTAAGACTGTGCACATGCTCAGTGGGGTCTGGGCTGCTTAGGGATCGTTATAAAAAAAAAAGCTGCTCGAGTTCAGCATGGCTGGTAAGTAAGGCGGTGGCTCCCCCTGCTGTTCATAAGTATGATTGTTTCCCTGCTCAGCAGTTAGGGACCGTCTGACAATTCCTATCCACAGCAGTAAATGAAGGGAGAATTTCACTGCATACAGTCAGGTTTCTTATAAAAACGGTAGACATTTTTTAATTAAAGTATATTGGAGATAGGTTTCTTTTTCATTAAAGTAAAAATGTGATTTTTTTTTTTTTGCCTTTCCTTGTCCTTTAAATGTTGCTTACCTTGCTTAATGTATAAAGACAATAGGGTTAAATGTTTCTTCCTCACATTTCTGAAACTGTTCCCTGGTATCAGAGAGGTTTGAAAGTAAATACTTGGCAAATTTAGGTACACTTTGCCCAGCAGAGGTCACCGTTTAACTGGTAAAACGGAAGAAATTGTTCTCATGAAGAACAGTATGGCAGCTCCCTCGACTGGATAACCATTGACTGCAGTTTACGAAGCGTGATAGAAAAGCAAAAGTAAGTGAGAAACCTGCTCATAAGTAGGGTCCCATAAGTCCAGGGAAAGTTTGTTTCTACTCTGCTTTAATAGGGCTTTATTGCTTATAAAAATATAAAGCAGTGTATGCACAGCATGTTATTTTGGCTACTATAAAAGCAATTTTTTGTGACAAAAGGAAACTGCGAATATGAAATACTCCATAGTACAAACTTAACACTTTATAATATACTGTTGATGTATTTGGGTTCATAATAATAGCAGTGTGTTTATAAAAGTGACTAAAGCTCAAGATTCTGCTCAAAATTTGTGTTATTCCCTTACAGAAAGTGAAGAAAAGGGAATATTAGGCTGTTCCAAAGATGATGATAGTTCACTGGTGTGTTTGGAGGAGTTGTCTTGTTGAAACTCCCATTTCAAGGGCATTTCCTCTTAGGCATAAGGCAACATGACCTCTTGAAGTATTTTGTGTATTGAATCTGATCCATGATCCCTGGTATGTGATAAACATCCCCATATCATCATGATTGTGCCACCGGCATCACCAGGGCCGGGCCAAGCCAACTGAGAGCCCTAGGCAATCCGGCCGACCAGCCTGATACCCTCTGTGTACATGCGGGCGCCTGAACATGTGTGTGCGCACTCCCGAATGACTGCGGGGAGGCGTGAAGGGATCAGGGTGACGGAGAGGGGAGGAGGGAGGGGAGAGCTACAGGCTGGTTTAGTAAACACGGAATAGGGGTAGGCATAATACGCTTAATAGTTACCTGTCAAGCGCTCCCTTATGGTTGTGCCCTAGGCAGTTGCCTCTTCTGCCTACCCCTAGTTCTGGCCCTGGGCTTCACTCTGTACTGTAGTGTTTGGGGGTGGTCTGACAAACTGCCTGTCACCCCTAGACCCAAAAAGAACAATTTTGCTTTTATCTGTCCACAAAATGTTGCGCCATTCAATGTGTTCTTTGGCAAATTGTAAGCTCTTCAGCACATCTTTTTTTTCAACAATGGGACTTTGCGGGGGGCTTCTTGCCGATAGTTTGGCATCACATAGTCGTCTTCTAATTGTAACAGTATCACAGGTAACGTTACTCCTTCTTTCATCTTCCTGGAGCTGATCATTGAGTCTTTGCCATTCTGGCTATTCTTCTATCTGTTCCAATGGCAGTTTCCCATTTTTTCCCACGTCTTTCAGGTTTTGGTTGCCATTTAAGATAATTTTAGCTGAGCAGACTATCATTTTCTGCACTTCTTTATATGTTTTCCCCTCTCCAATCAACTTTTTAATCAAAGTACTCTGTTCTTCTGAACAATATCTGGAACAACCCATTTTACTAAGATTTTCAAAGAGAAATACACTATAACCAGCAGCACAACATTTGCTCCTTCTTTAAATAAGGGCCATAATGGACTCATTTTCACAGAATGAATGAGCTCACTAATTATACTCCACACTGCGATTATCTGGAACAAGCCATTATTATTATGGAACAAGCCTCAATGAATGATTCAATGACACAGAATCAGCAGTATGTCATGACTGTTGGGTCTATTGGTTTATATTACTCTACTACACCTACTAGTTAAATTATGTGCCATGTAGAAATATAATTTGTGCCAAAAACAGTGACTGATCAGGTTAGTGGTTAGTGATATCACACTGCTATTATTCTGAACATAACTAAGTGAACATAAATAGAAGCATTGATTAATGTGTGCACAGATCAACTCGCAGTTATATGTGTAAAAAATAAATGTTAGAATGTTGTGTGCATTGGGGATGTAAGCTTTTGACTGTCGGACACAATGGAACAAGCAACAAGATGCCAAGTTTCATAATCATTATTATAACTTTGTAAGGGAATTTATGTTCCATAAGTATCGAGCTGCTTTTTTTATGAACCCAAGTCCAGTGCAGAACAGCTCACCTACTGCCAATGTGGAAATTGGGGGTACATACAGGGGCGCTGCTGCCATGAGGTTAGTTGAGAAACTCACCCCAGGCAGCAGCAGCCCCGCAACTTACTAGGGGCAGCATAAAAGCCACTCCTGGTAACTTTAGGAGCCAAAATTCAATTTTTTAAATCAGAATTTTGCACAATTGTACTCTCCGCACTAGCAATGTAGCCCCCCCTACACCCGGTTCAGTGCTCAAAATGGTATGCACCGAGTGCGAGGGGGTGGAATAGGAAAGGGCCTCTCAGGGAGGCAAGGGGACCAGAAACACTCCTGGGTACATACACTAACCGTTCCCCTGTTTTCTACTTGAGTAGTTAATTGATATTAATACATTTCTATGTAGTCACTTGACAACATCTAAAAGCTCATTTGTTGGTTGACCTAAGCTTGATAACAGGAATGAATGGAGCACAAACCCACTGATTTATCATTTGTAACCCTGTGGCTAAGGTTAGTGGTGAGAAGAAGCAGGACAACACAACTACAGCTACATGGTTTGCTTTTTCAGTTCTTCCCTGAGGTTCAAGGTCATGTGTGTGACACTTGAATGGCCAGCATTGTCCCAGTTTTTTTGAATGGGAATGTTGGGAGGTATCAACGTGGAATATTTAGGAAACTGATGTCTATCCTGTAGCCAATTTATTCATCTGGGGTACAGCTTAAAATGCTCTTATTATTATACTGTATCATATCTCATCTTATTTTTATGGACCTGGATATGAGCAAAGAACCCCAAATAGGGATCAGTTGCTGTAACAATATCACATTCCATCCCCTCTACAATTGGACTTACAGGGCAGTCCTTTCTGATAAACTGTTTGAAGAAGAAGGAAGGTGAAGGAAAGCAGAATGTAATACCCTTAACCTCACTGAGTAGGTTTGGGATAAATCATTTGTGGGTTCTGCAACAGAGTTGGCATGGATGCTGACCTGAGAGTCTTTAAAGGGCATGTAAAGGCAAAAAAATAAAATCCCATTTTTACTTTCTTTAATGAAAAAGAAACCTATCTCCAATATACTTTAATTAAAAAATGTGTACCGTTTTTATAAGAAAGCTGACTGTGTGCAGTGAAATTCTCCCTTCATTTACTGCTGTGGATAGGAATTGTCAGACAGTCCATAACTGCTGAGCAGGGAAACAATCATACTTATGAACAGCAGAGGGAGCCCCCGCCTTACTTCCCAGCCATGCAGAACTCAAGCAGCTTTGTTTATGACGATCCCTAAGCAGCCCAGACCACACTGAGCATGTGCACAGTCTTAGTCTTGCAAAGATGTTTAACAAAGTTACAAGATGGTGACCCCCTGTAGCCAACTTTGAAAGCATAAATTATTTGTTTGATTAGGCTTGTGGTGCAGTAAGTTCATGTTTATGTTTAGTATACAAAATACAGCATTTCTAGACTTATTCTATTTTAGGCTTTACATGCCCTTTAATATAATTCCTAGAAGTTGTTCTGCTGTGATCTCTAGATTTTGTTTGTATTGATGATCTTTTAAAATAGTCTTTGTATCTGCATTGGCCTGGGTGCAGGCACATGGAGCAGATCATGGCAGCAAAATGCATACTCTGGGGCAGATTTACTAAAGCGTGAATCACACACATCGCATCACTTCGCCAGGCGCAAATTCACTACCACTACGCTAATTCACTCATATGCAAAGTTGAGCCCTGGGCACCGAACACTGGCGACTTTTCACTAGCGTTACTTTGGCAGTGTGAGCATTTAGTGAATCTTCGCTCTTTAGTGAATCTGCCCCTGGTGTCATTACAGGAGATCAAAAAGAAACTCGGGATTGTGGGCTGTCATAATTGGGACTGTCCCGCAGAAAACGGGACAGTTGGGAGGTATGCAATATCAGTATATTATTATTATGTATGTTTAAATTCAGTTATTCTGACCTACCGTGAACTAGATAAACAACAGTTACCAGTTACCTCTGCTTTTATTTGTGGCCAGGCTAAAAGGTGAGCCAAACTCTGTGAGATGCTTTGATGGAAAGTATTGCTTACTAATGCATTCCTTGGGTTTTCCTGGAAATAAGTGGTGTGACTAGAAGTGACAGTGCCCCGCAACAAAACCTTTTTTAGTCTCCCCTTAAAAACCCACCCCCTATACGTCTGCTCCCACCCACTGGATACAGTTTATACATTAAACCCCTCTATTAAGTCTTGTGCTTAGAGGATGTTTATTTCCTCTCTTTGCTGTTTATACAGTGATGCTGTTAAGCCTCAAACCTTTGTGCTGTTGTTCTAAATTTTGGGACAGTCATGTGACCTAGTTTGTGGGGGGGCAGTGCATAACAATGAGGACGGCTGAAAGGTTGATGAAACCACATTACTGTAAAAAAACAAGTCTGAAAAGCTGGTCAGACCAGGCTCATTCTCCATTAAAGGTCATGAACAAGTATTTCTATTCTTTTCTTCAAACAAAAAATAGTTTTAGTGAGAAACGATGTACATAAAAGCAGCTGTGCGGAGTAAAGGAGCTGTGACATTTTGGGTTTTTTTATGTTGCTGGGGCCAAATTAAGCTAGCAACCATGCATTGATTTGAATATGTGGCAGGAATACGATTAGAAGAGGCCTGGATAGAGAGATGAGTAATAAACAATAACAATAAATGTGTAGCCTTACGGGGTCACTGACCCCCATTTGCAAGCTGGAAAGTGTCAGAAGAAAAAGGCAAATAACTTAAAGACTATAAAAAAAAAAATATATACAACGAAGACCAAGAAAAGTTGCTTACAACTGGACATTCTATAACATACTAAATGTTAATGTAAAGGTGATCCACCCGTTTAAATAATAATATCCAGGGCATATTACTTCATGGTCACTGGATTCGTTGCCCAATAGGCTTCTTGGTTATTTTAAGGCTGAGGAACTTTAAAGGCAAGTAATTCAAAAACTATAACAAAAGAAGTAACGAAGGCCAATGGCTTAGAATTAGCCGTCCTATAACATAAAAGTTAACTTAAAGGAAAACTATACCCCCAAAATCAATACTTAAGCAACAGATATTTTATATCAAATTAAGTGGCATATTAAAGAATATTATCAAACTGGAATATATATTTAAGTAAATATTGCCCTTTTACATCTCTTGCCTTGAACAACCATTTTGTGATGGTCTGTGTGCTGCCTCAGAGATCACCTGACCAGAAATACTGCAGCTCTAACTGTAACAGGAAGAAGTGTGAAAGCAAAAGACACAACTCTGTCTGTTAATTGGCTCATGTGACCTAACATGTATGGTTTGTTTGGTTTGCTGTTGTGCACCGTGAATCATACAATCCCAGGGGGCGGCCCTTGTTTTTTAAAATGGCAGTTTTCTATTTATGATTACCCAATGGCACATACTACTAGAAAAGTATATTATTATGAAAATGGTTTATTTACATGAAGCAGGATTTTACATATGAGCTGTTTCATGCAATATCTTTTTATAGAGACCTACATTGTTCGTGGGGTATAGTTTTCTTTTAAAGCTGAACCACCCATTTAATTACTGATTCTGAAAGTATAGTTTTCATGGCAGTGAAGGGACAGGGAATTGGCACGGAGCAGTACATGGGATAGAAGTAGGGTTGCCACCCGGCCGGTATTTTACCGGCCTAGCCGGTAAAATACCTGCCACGGCTGGGGCCGGTATTACAAATTTACCGGCAATGTAACTGCCGGTAAATTTGTAATACCCTTAAAAAGACCCCAATCCCCTGTAAACTTACCTTTTCTTTTGCCTCTTCTAGCGTCCGTGGCGTGGCCCCACCCCTTTTGATGTCACGTCCCGCCCCTTTTGACGTCACATCCCACCACTTTGAGGCCCGCCCCCCGGCAGCCAGTAAATTTTTTTATAAAAGGTGGCAACCCTAGATAGAAGATGGTAAGGGGTTAACAGGGAACAGGCAAGTTAGTGTAAGCAATAGAGGATAGTGGCAAGTAAGGCTATTGGTGGGGTTTTATAAATTAATAGAAGTGCACAGGTGAGGTACTTACCTGAAAACCGGCTTTGAGGCGTCCAGGAACAGAATGGAGAGAGCTGTAGAAGAAGCATCAGGGAGTGGAATCAACCCTCCCACCCACCCCAAAAAAAATAAAAAAAAATATTATTATTTGTTGCAGCTTGGAGGAAAACCAGGTTTAGCTAGAAAAAGACAAAATAGGCCAATAGTTTAAATAAACGACACATGCAAAGGTCCTTTAGGTCATACCTCCCATAACATTTGAAAAACAGAAAGAGGGACAAAAAGTTGTCTGTTTCCTAGTAGGGAAATGAACATTAAACACAATTTATCTAACAAAATCAAAATATTACCTAGACCTACCTATCTCTACATCACCAGATCTTCCATTGCTGCTAACCAGAGCCAGTACCCTCTGGAGCCTGTGTTAAAGAACTTAAGTTTACATGCCATTAGATTGCTGCTGGGCAACATCCCACCCCTAAAGTCTTCCCTCCCTAGGCCCGGGCCTTTGTGGCCTAGTTTAAACGTTGATTTTATCCCTCTGCTTATGTCCTGTAAACTCAGGGAATGTCATAGAAGAAAGAGTCATTACTGTGCTGTAGTGTGTTAAGTTAGGGATGCACCGAATCCAGGATTCAATTCAGGATTCGGGCAGGATTCGGCCATTTTTAGCAGGATTCAGATTCGACCGAATCCTTCTGCCCGACCAAACCGAATCGGAATCCTAATTTGTCACAAAACAAGGAAGTAAAAAATGTTTTCCCCTTCCAACACCTATGCATTTGCAAATTAGGATTCGATTCGGTTCTGTATTCAGGCCGAATCTTTCGCAAAGGATTCAAGGGTTCGGCTGAATCCAAAATAGTGGATTTGGTGCATCCCTAATGAGCGATATCTTTTGTCTTTTTTATCTTAAGTTTCGCCATGAAAATGAAGCCCATAGACTCCAACTACGTTTCAAGAAATATTTTTTTTGCCCATAGATTTTGGTGAATTTTTGCAGTTTCGTGAATTTTCAGAGAAATGTGTTAGATTTACACATCACTATAGCTAACTCTCTAGAAATTAAAATCTGTGGCAGGTAGATGAGTACAATTATAGTTTTTATCATGTTCGTACATCGGTAATAAATAAACAAAAAGAAACTGGGAATCTAATTATCTACAGTGCATGGACCAGACATGGCGTACTTTCTATTTCCCCATTGACTTCCTATTTTTCTCAGAAAAACACCCACTTAAAGGAATTGTTCATTAAAAAAAATAAAAACTGGGTAAATAGGCTGTGCAAAATAAAAAATGTTTCTAATATAGTTAGTTAACCAAAAATGTATTGTATAAAGGCTGGAGTGACTCGATGTCTAACACAACAGAACACTACTTTTCAGCTCTCTTGGTTTCCACTGATTGATTACCAGGCATTAACCAATCAGAGACTTGAGGGGGGGGCACATGGATCATAACTGTTTACTTTTGAATCTAAGCTGAATGCTGAGGATCAATTACAAACTCACTGAACAGTTCTGTCCCATGTGGCCCCCTTCAAGTCACTGACTAACTCAGAGTTAGAGAGCTGCAAAGCAGGAAGTAGTGTTCTGGCTATGTTGTTACACATCCAGTCACTCCAGCCTTTATACATTACATTTTTGGCTAACTAACTATATTAGAAACATTTTTACACTGAATTGTTCCTTTAATGCTTTTACCTCTCTAAGGATATTGAGAGTTGTAGTTCAAAACCTGCTTGAGCCTGCAGGATGAACCTTGGAAGTCACTGAATTTTAGGGTTTGGGTAGGATCTAGTGCTCACTGAGAGCAATGGGTAAAGGCACATCATCCCCACCACAAAAGGAACTGAAAATAGGCACCCCAAGCACATATAGTCAGAGTGAGAGGCACTGGGTTGAGGCACCGCATCAGTGGGCAGGCGGGTTTGGGCCAACTTCCGCAGTACATCCTTGGGCCCCTGGCCTGTTCAGGCTGAACTTTAGCCTCCACCCCCCCCCCCCTCTGCAGCCTTCTGCGCCACATCCACATCTGCGGGCACCTTTTATATACTCGTGCAGGCCCCACCTCTTTTGTGACATCAGAGCAGGGCAGGGCTGGCGCGGGTTTATAAAGAGGGGAGTGTGCCGGTTTAGGGTCGGGTGCGAAATCACTAATCTAGAGGGGGGAAAAACAAGAAGTAAAACTTTTTCTTTTGTTTTTTCCCCCTTCTCTTGATTCTTTATTATCAGCCTAGTTTGGGAAGGCTTAGACTTAATGAAATCCGCCCTTGTGTGCAGCGTCACTGGATTTTGGTGAGCAACGTAAGACTGTCAGTTAGGGTCGGATTTATATTAAGGCACCTGAGGGCCTGTTCCTAGGGTGGCAAGTTTTGGGGGGCGGCCCTCGGGTGACTATAAATTTATTTTCTGGGAAAAAAATTGCCCAACCTCTTCCACGGATTTCCATTGGGAATCCGGTGAAAGAGCTGGGTGGGTGAGGGGTCGGGGGCCTGGCTGGTTTGCAGAAGTGACGTCACTTTCGAGATGTCCGTGCTTGTGATGTCACGTGCACAACATGCTGAAGTCACATGCACAGCGTAGGGGGCATATGTAACTCCAATGCTTAGGGCAGCATCAGACCTTAATACAGTCCTGATGTCAGTTTAAGGCTTGCTCCATCAACACCAACATCAACTGCATGAGGCTGGGTACCCACAGAATACCCGCAAAGTTGCCAGGATTCAGTAGTTAAGCTGCTGTCTTCTGTTTACATGAGTGGCCTGCAGTGATACAGCAGGATTAGTCAGGCAGAATGTGGGCTGTTCAATTGCAGGAATATTTTTTTTAAAAAGCTCAACATTTTGTATAATGCTTCCAGATTAAATATCACTTCTGGGATCATGTGACTCTCTCTCGGCAGGGGAGCAGGTCAAAAAGCTTAGTGACACTTTTTGGGCAGACTTGGGAGCCCTGGGGACTATTAGCTGTGTTGGTAAGTGAGTCCTGGGTTGGGTAAAGGGCTACAGAATCAGACCCGATCAGGATTCTACCCTTATGTATCCCAGTCTAAGCTTGCTTATGTTTCATTATAAACTCATTCCCATTGTTATTTAATATTCTTTTCTTTTTATGCAAAATGGGAGGAGAATATTTTAGTTTTGGATTTTGTACTTTGGGTTTAATTTTGAGGTGTGTTTTTTGTTTTTTTTTTAAATAGAAAATTGCTGATGTGGGATGAGTTGCATGTTCTTCCCAGACACTGCTTCCTCCCAGACAGGGCCTATATAAATAAGGCTAGACAATTAATCCCAACCTTAACCAACGCATTCCACATGCCGTGCTTTATGGATTTCTAAATCATTAAATGTTGAATCGTGATATGAAAACATCAACTGATTTCAAAGGGTATCTTTATGCTAGGTCCACAGCTTGCTGTATAAATTCCACCAACACACAGATAGATAAACATTGATCAACACAGAAAAATAACTTCAGGCGTAGGGGGCAAAATACACAACATTTTCAGATTCTTTTATGACTTGTTTTAGGGTCTAATCACTGTTAGTAACACTCATAATAAGCAATTAGAGTTAATGATTAGTAAGTAATAAGTCAAAGTTTTTCAGCAAAATGGCGAATGCGCATTCAAGATATACAGGAATGGGATCTGATATCCGGAAACCTGTTTTCCAGAAAGATACGAATTACAGAAAGCACATCTCCCATAGACTCCATTTTATCCAAATAATCCAAATTTTTAAAAATGATTTCCTTTTTCTCTGTAATAATAAAACAGTAGCTTGTACTTGATCCCAACTAAGATATAATTAATCCTTATTGGAGGCAAACCCAGCCTATTGGGTTTATTTAATGTTTACATGATTTTCTAGTAGACTTAAGGTATGAAGACCTAAATTAAGGAAAAATCCATTATCCAGAAAACGACCATATAAAAACACGAGGCCGAAGGAACTCCGAGGTAACTTCTAATATCCTCATATTTTGCAACTGGGGGTACTTTATTATAATACACAAATTTCAGTGAGTCATGTGACAGAAATGACATCAGAACTCACCGTTTATAACTGATGACATCAGAACTCACCGTTTATAAGGATATAATTTACAAGATATTCATGGCCTTTGTGTATTATATGTCTTCCTGAAGACGGCTCAAGTGTAGTAGCCGAAACGTTGAAATAAAGACTACCACATGTTTTTCATCAAAGTCCTAGGAGTGCGGTTTCATTTTTTCGTTTATATATATATATATGTATGTATATATATATATATATATATATATATATATATATATATATTTATATATATCTATATATATCTATATATTTGTAATCAAATACCTCTGTTCAATAGTCATTACATTATTAAATTTAGAATACATTTCCTTATATGTTATAAATGTACAAATTATTTATATTTATATAATATAGTAAATTTGAACCTCGGGTTTACTATTCTGCATTCTCTTTTTTTTAATTGCTATAAAGATTAAAACTGATCAGGTAAAGCTTGTCTTTCATAGCCTTGAATATATAGAATGGACCATGAAGACTGCATAAATGATTTGATTATATTTAAAGATATAAAAGTATTTACAATTGGTAGAAGTGTGAATCTGAAAGCAATTTTACCGTTCTTTTTTTCTTTTTTCTTTTTTTTTGTTTCTGCTCAATCCCTTGTTCTTTTAAGCAGGATAATGAAATTGCTGCCGTAAGCAGGGTCAGCTAGGATATGCCAGCGAGGAACGTGAAAATGGGACTATAGGCTGCGATTATGGGCTCTAAAGTGCCATGAATCCTTTTTAATCACATGATATGAACTAATGTCACTGTTTATTATTAAACAACAAAGTGGCCTGCATCAGGGGCAATAGAATGGATGACAACTGCAGTTTTAAACGTTTTGTTTTAAGTGACTACACTGTGAATTTATAAAACAAGATGCAGTTAAAGTTAAAAAATAATTCTGAGTATGTGTGACCAGCACTTCATTTTAGAACAGAGTGCTTTTTTTTCATTAATTTTTTATTTTATTTTATTGTTTTGAAATAAGTTTATTAACACAACACAACTGACACAGGGAGGCACATTTTTCAAAGGTCGAATTTCAAATTCATGTTTTTTTAAATTTCTTAAATTCGAATATGCTTGAAATTTGATTGGGGGGTTATTTAATAAAACAATCTAATATTATTAATAAAAAAAATCGAATATCTAAAACTCGGACAAGTTTTACAGACTTGAAAATTTGAATCGAATTTGAATCAAATTAGAATAAACTTGATTCAAGTTTTTTCTCCGAAAAAAACTTGAATGTCAGGAAGGCTACTAATGTCCAAAATGGTCCATGGATCTCTCCCATTGATTTATACATGAACTCTGCAGGTTTTAGGGCAAGAGTATGATAAATCTCGAAATTCGAATTTGAATTAAAACTCAAATTGAATTTGGATAATTCAAATTTTTAATTTGAGAGTTTTGACCATAAAAAAATTAAAATATTCAATTTGACCCTTAATAAATCTGACCCTTAGAGGCACATTTATCAATATTTGAATTTATGTGAGTCTTTTTTGATCTCACATGAATTTTATTTTACTCGCAATTCAAATATTCGATTATTTATTATATAAATCGAATATCTTAAACTCATTTTACCGAGTTAAAATTCTAATTTTTCTCTAAAAAAAACTTGAATGACAGGAAGGCTGCAAACATCTCCAAATTGCTCACTGGACCTCTCCCATTGACTTATACAGCAATTCGTCAGGTTTTAGGCTGCGAATAGTCAAATTTGAATTCTTAAAGGACCAGAGTATGATAAATCTCAAAAAAAATTTAAAATACTCAAATTGAGTTTTGTTAATTCCCCAGTCGAATTTGACAGTTTTGACCATAAATTTTTTTTTTGAACATTGCAATTTGAATTTTCAATTCGACCCTTAATAAATCTGCCCTTTAAATAGCAAGATTTGTATACAGGTATGGGACCTGTTATCCAGAATGCTCGGGACCTGGGATTTTCCGGATAACGGATCTTTCCGTAATTAGGGTCGTCATGCCTTAAGTCTACTAGAAATCAATTTAAACAGTAAATAAACCCAATAGGCTGGTTTTGCTTCCAATAAGGTTTAATTATATCTTAGTTGGGATCAAGTACAAGCTACTTTTTTATTATTACAGAGAAAAAGGAAATCATTTTTAAAAATTTGGATCATTTAGATAAAATGGAGTCTATGGGAGACAGCCATTCCGTAATTTGGAGCTTTCTGGATATTGGGTTTCCAGATAAGCGATCCTATACCTGTACTGACAGACTGGTGTAAGGACAAACTAGTTTCTTCAAATGAACATGACATTCTCAGGCTTGATTATATAAATAATTTATATTATAATAATACATTTTTTATTATAATGGACATTTAACCATTGTTGTTGCCAATATATGTGCTCCTAATTAACAGTGGAACTGTGTTGGCTTTGTAACTAGTTAAAAAATGGAAATGTATGCAAAATCGCTGGGTTCTAGTGATGTGTGGGTCAGCAAAATATCAACCTGCACCCGACCTTATCCCTTCCATCTAGCACCCACATCCGACCCTAACCCAGTGTGCTTCTGTATTTATAGATCCACACTCATCCCTCTCTGAAGCCATGGAAGGGAGGGGGCATGAAGGTGTAAAGCTATAAAAAGCTGCCGCTAGAGGCAGGTTTGGGGCACTGTAAGGTTGTGGGCAGGGTGGGCACAGGGTAAAGTTGAGCCCAAATCCACCACTGGGCCATGAACATTGTGGGGAATTCCACCTGAACTCATCTGACCCGTAGGTAAACCCATGGCTTTGGGCTGGCCCACACATCACTATTGGGTTTTTTACCAATTTTCTTTATGGAAATGTACAAAAGTTAGAACACATTGGTACCAATGTAAACTTAACATATTGTGGGGTTTTAAAGAAAAAAAATGCAACAATAAACTAGACAATGGGGACTGATTTAGTAGTACAAAGTATGTACAGAGTATTTATTTCTTGAGATTATTCAGCCCTGAAAGGTGATCTGGTGTGACATGGATCCCTGTGAAGGTGAAGGATATTTTAGGCGGTGAAAGAAGTCCTTTACCAGTTTGGAGTGGGAGGGCACTGGGAATTTACAAATGCAAAAACTAACAGGTTGGGGGAAACCTGTCACATCTGGGTAGGAGTCGCCCTCATCTGTCATCTTCCATGGCCAGCTTATCCCCCCTTTGTAAAATCTATCAAGGCAGTGTCTTCTCATATATGTTAATTTGTACAGTGGTGTTGCATTGTAAACAAGATCTAAACAGAATGGGACTGTTGGGCCGGCTTTTGGTGTCCATTGGAAAGTTATACATTTTCGAGTTACATAAAGAGGATTGATAGAGGTGTACACTGTGCTCTTCTAGTGGTTACCTCCTTTACCTGATTAAGGGCAGAGACACACGGTCAGATTCGGGGAGATTAGTCACCCAGCCACACGGGGGGGGAACGTGGCAAATAATATGTAACTTCAAAATGACATCCATTCAATAACAAATCTCAGTATGGGTCCTTTCCTGATCTCCGTTTGTTGACTTCTATACTTCCCTATGCAAATTAGGGTTCAGTTTCGCTTTGGCATTTTACCTATGTTTTTGCGCAGATATCCAAAAATTGAGCACCTCCCAGTTATTCGGGACTATTATTGTTTGGAGTTTGTCATGGCTTTCCCACATCAGAAATTATATTGTTCTCTTCTTCTTTAGATCTTCTCCTCAACCTGTCTATTTGCTATATAATCTGTCTGATTATTGAGGAATGCAGGAGCGTAACTACAGAGGAAGCAGACTCTGCGGCTGCAGAGGGCCCCAGGAGGTACAGGGGGCCCTATGAGGCCCTAATTACAGGACCAGTCTTTATTAAGAAATAACTTACCGAAACTCCACATGCGCTCCTCTTCACAAAAGGCGCCCTGTCGCCTTTTCTGAAGAGGAACGCAAGCGGAGTTTTGGTAAGTTATTTCTTAATAAAGACTTAGCGATTTCAGAGTTTAATTTGTCTTTGTGGTTTTTTGCCCGTTGTATACTATCGAATTTAAAAAAAAAGTTATTTCTTAATAAAGACTTAGCAATTTCAAAGTTTAATTTGTCTTTGTGGTTTTTTTTCCGTTGTATACTATCGAATTAAAAAAAGAAGAAGTTATTTCTTAATAAAGACTTAACGATTTCAAAGTTTAATTTGTCTTTGTGTTTTTTTTCCGTTGTATACTATTGAATATGATTATTGGGGAATGCAGGAGCGTAACTACAGAGGAAGCAGACCCTGCGGCTGCAGAGGGCCCCAGGAGGTACAGGGGGCCCTATGAGGCCTTAATTACAGGACCAGTCTTTATTAAGAAATAACTTACCGAAACTCCACTTGCAATCCTCTTCAGAAAAGGCGCCCTGTCTTTGTGTTTTTTTTTCCGTTGTATACTATTGAATTAAAAAAAATTGATTTTGCTGATCCTTTAATGAGCAATTTCAGCATATATTGGTAAAAAAGGACAAACTCTGGATATGTTAGGGGGACTAAAGTTAATTTGCTGGGGGGGGCTAGAAACATCTTGTTATGCAACTGGGGGAATGTAATATGTTTCGTTAGCACAAAAAAGTTAGCAAAGACCATTGCGAATGTTACTGACCATGGTAGCATCCTTTTAGACCATTGCAGACCTCAACGAGTTCCTCGCAAAGTTTGCGTTATTTGGTATTTTTTTGCAAAAAATATTTAGGTGTTAATACAAACCTTTGCGGAATATTAAACATCAGTCAGGTTATTGTTTCTCATATTCTGAAGGAGTTGTGACTTGGGTTAGCCAGACCTGGATTTTTACTATTGAGTGCTGTTCTTATATCTACCACTATGTGGGGCATGGGAGCATTTTTAGCAATGTAGGTGTCATCGAGCTCTTGTTTGGTTACCTTCCAATTGTTCTGATTGGGGGGGAGGGGTGATATCACTCAAACTTGCAGTACAGCAGTAAAGAGTGACTGAATTTTATCAGAGCAGAAGTCACATGACTGGGAGCAGCTGGGAAACTGACAGTATGTCTAGCCCCATGTCAGATTTCAAAATTAAATATAAAAAAACCCTGTTTGCTCTTTTTCAATACAGGATTCTGCTGGCCGATCAATATTAACTGATGTATTTTGTAAACACCATGTTTCCCATGACTGAATGCCTTTAAATTGCCACTTCTATCAAACCCCATTGAGACATCCAAACCGATGCGCAACCACTAACTGCCCACTAAGTTGTAAAAGACTATCAGTAAGAAGAGGCAAATGTATGGTACAAAAAGTTTATTTAGTAACAGGTTTGTAAACATTGTCTTTACAGAATTGAATACACAAGGCACTTCTTTCAAGACTTTTGAACATTTTTCTGTTTATATTGAAATCACAGGTCCCTGACTGCCCGAAATATATTTCCTTTTGTCATGAGGTTGTGTTATTAAAAATACAAACATCCTTCTAAGCAACAAAAAACCTTTATGTAAACGCACATCTGTAACATAAACTTTATTTCTTAAGGCAATATTTCTTAGATGCTCAAGTAGCTATGGGGGATCTGTGGACAGACCTTCTGCAATCTGATCCAAAACTGTCTGCCTGTAGATGCACCAAACTAAGGGGCAGATTCACTAACGGGCTTATTTTCGCCAGCGCCAGCTTCACACAGCTCGCACCAGCTCGCCAGGCGTAAATGCGCTACGACTACGCCAATTCACTAATATGCAGAGTTGTGTCCTGGGCGCTGAACACCGGCGACTTTTCACTAGCGTTACTTCGGCTGTGCGAGCATTTCTTAGCGAAGATGCGCTAGCGTTCGTTTGTGCCTAGTGAGAATTCACTAGTGATCTTGCGCTTAGGTCAATTTGCATACGGTGGGTAATTTAAAGTTGTATGAAGTTCTTTATTATAAATGTTGGTGCAAATGCTTGAAGTTACCACTTTTTATTACAAATCCAGGGAATCTTAAAAAGACAAGAGAGTTAATATAATGCCCTACACATGAGCCCACTGTAAAATGAATGTTCCATATGTTATGAAATGTCTGGAGAAAACTGCTTACCCAAAAAAAGTCTAAGTTAGGACTTTTGCGGCAATTCCCGCTTAAAAAAAGAAAAAGTCGCCAGTGTTTTTTGAACTTTAATGCATTTTCGGCATACAGAATATAATGTAAGTGACATAAGATTGAGGAAGATCTGGCTTCTTTATAGCACTTCACCTGGTCTGAGGTGGTACAGTCAAATCTGGCGAAAGAGGTAACGTTCAGTAAAATCCGCACTTACTGATTTGCAGAGTAACGACCTTTCACCAGAACGAAAATCGCCTGACGCTAGAGTGCGAACGAACACTAGCAACGGTCTCTTTCGCTAGCGAATTGATGCCTGTGCCGGTTAGTAAATTGGCAACGACCCTGCGGATGGTAACACTGGCGAATTGTCGCTATCGTTAGCCATTTAGTCAATCTACCCCAAAGAGTAAGCGTGAAATTGTCCAAACATATCTCTGCATCAATGGGCAACTTTAGTGTGATAGTTAAAATTAAACAGCAAGTAATGGACCTCTGACTAGGCTTTTCTTCATAACTGAAGAAGGATTTGCATTGATTTTTGGATTTGACTGCCGAAAACTCCCAGCGCAGATCTTCAGATCAGAACATCTGCCATTGACTCAGAGTACTTTTTTATTCTGACTTTTAATGCCATCAGATTTTAATAAATCTCAAAACAATCTAGGGTGTTTTTCTCTGAAAAAAATGTGTTTTTCCCTTAAAAAGTCTGACCTAAAAAATGGGACTTTAATAAATAACCCCCCATATATTAATTGTTTCTGAAAAGGTGATAGGTCTCATTACTCTAATTTTGTTGGGCTTCATCATTTGTAAACAGATGCCTTATGGGTGTTAATAATTGGGTCTATGAATAATCTCTATTGGGATAAAACCAGTCTATTTTATCTAGAATCAGACGTATTTTTGTGGTTTTCACACAAAATACATTGGGTGAATATGAGCCTTTTGCCACCACATTTTTTTGTAGCAAATTATTTTTTTAAATTTGCTATTTCACACCTGGTGAAAAAAATATTGCTGATTACTGCTGGTCACTTGCACAGATATCCATCTGATTACTTTTGGGATCATTAGAATATTAAAAGTGTGATCTCTTATCTATCTTTGTATAATGTTGTTACATTTGTGATATTGCTTTAGTTTTTTCTTAAACCACATTTATTAATATGGAAATCACTTCTAGATTGTAGGCATTTAAAGGAATCCTTCTGCGCGTCTCCATGTTGATTAATTCTGCACTCAGAGTTTCTAAGCATTCAATTAAGAAAGAAAATTCTGATCCCAGAAGGGATTATGTAACATTAATTACAACACAGGATAAGTACAACAAACACCAGGATTCCATTTTTAGTCTGAAGTATCCAAACATACATCTTAAAGCTGAAATGGTTAATGTATTTTCTCAAGTCGCCCTTTTTTAGACTAAACCGTTTTTGGAGTCTTTATTATTTAATTTATTGTACCATTGTAAACAGGCAAAATTCTATCTTTTTTAAAAATGTGAAATTAAAGAAGCAAAAAATTATAGGGAACCAGGTGACACCACTTTTTAGAGCACAACAGGGGTCTTACTGATCACCTATGCACTCTTAAATTTGGCACAAGGTACATAGGCATAATGGGGTGCAGGTTTGTGTGTGTTTTAGGGGGTTATTTATTAAAGTCCAAATGCGAAAAACTAGAAAAATTCAAGGTTTTTTTACTGTAAAAAAACAAACAAACTTGAATTGGATGCAAAAAGTCCCAATACTAAAATCTGGCTTCTCCGAACTGTCGAGGTTGTATATAAGTCAGTGGGAGAGGTCCCTATCCTATTTGGAATTTTCTGTGGTCTGCTCTGGAATAAGCCCAAAAATCCAACTGTTTCGGCCAAGAATCTAAAAAATTCTGACTTTTCGGGAAAAACCCTGAAAAAAATCATATGATCAGGAAAAAAAAATAGGAAAAAATCGTAATTCAGGTTTTCGCCCAATTTTATCAAGTTTTTCCCCCGATTCAATTAATTCCAGCTTTTTTAATAATAAATAAGGTCAAATCGTCTATTCAAATTTGGTCGGACTTTTTAAAAATAAAAGATCAGAAAAATTCAGATTTTGATGAATAACCCCATAAATGTAGGACTATAACCATAAATGTAGGACTATAAAAATGAGCAGCATTTTATTTGTAGTGCTGAAATAATGTGACATTTAGCTATAAAGCTTGTTGCTTATCATTTATGTTCATTGTTATAGCAGCACTTTTATTAAGTGAGATCTCAGACCATTTTAGTTTAAAAAAAAGTACAGGTATAAATATGAATCATAATGTTGGTTTTAAACCTAAAAAGCAGGAACCTTGATTCTATAAAATAAAATAATTTTTTCTAGAGGAAAGCATTTACTTTGTATTGTATCCTTGGCATCACAGTTTCTTCGCTAATGAATTTATGACGATTAAACTGCACTTTTTGCCTTAAAGTTTAAGGTAAAACCTTTTTAAAAAAATTAAAAAATGATGAACTTGTCATCGTTACACAATGATCTCGATATTTTAGGGATCATACAATAATGCCTTATTATTTATACTCAAAATGCAATGCTATATGCTTTGGGATCTGAAAACAACAGCCCACTTGCTCTCAATATCAGCAGAATCATTTACCTTCATTCTGGGATCATCACCTAAAAGAGACTTCTTGCTACTCCTGTTAAAAACAACTGATTTCAAATCATTACAGCAGTTTCGGGCCAACGGATCGTCATCATTTAAAAAAAAAAAAAAAAGTTTCTTAATTGTTCATATATAATATAATAAAGAAACATCTCCGTCCTGTTCATTTGGAAGCCATTTGTGCTTATAGGCTACTTTCAGTTGCATGAAGATATCTTGTTAGCCATGGAAATGTTATTTCAGATCTACCTGGTGTATCAGAGAAAGAGACTCTTAAAGGGACCCGTCACCCAAAAACTGTTTGAATGAAAGAAAATTTGACTCTAAGCGGATATATTTCAATATACATCAATTAAATATTTTCAGTGTTTGTAAAGTTATTTATAAATGTAATTGCTATTAAAGAAAAATGTCTGCAAATGCCACTTTCAATAGTAATGACACCTAGAAAAAATGTTAAAACCATTGAATTATATCATTGAATAATATATTTTTTATGCAAAAATCTTTTTCAGGTGGAGGACCCCATTAAGCTCTTGATACCTGGAGCTATCACATCTGGATATCTAATGTGGATCGTGACTCTCATTGAAAATGTTATCACTGCCAAAGAAGTTGAGTTGCAGTACAATAGAAAGCCATGTTGCGATGCAGTCTGTGAGTTGTACGGTTTCTTTCCCTTGTGAACAAATCTATTTGCTTTGCTCATTTCTGGTGCCTTCAAGTGAAATTACATTTCTTGTTGTCGCCTTTATCAATATAATGCAATGTAACACTTTTTTATGTGCATTAGTTCTTTAAAGGGGAAGAAAAGTCTAAAATAGAATAATGCTAGAAATGTGGTTTTTAAACATGAACTTACTGCACCAGAAGCAATACAAATCTCACACAGTTGTTGACTGCTCTACAGGGAAACAAACAAAGCTGCTTGAGTTCTGCATGGCTGTGAAGTAAGGCGGGGCTCCCCCTGCTGTTCATAAGTATGATTGTTTACCTGCTCAGTAGTTAGGGACCGTCTGACAATTCCTATCCACAGCAGTAAATGAAGGGAGAATTTCACTGCATACAGTCAGGTTTCTTATAAAAATGGTACACATTTTTTAATTAAAGCATATGGGTGATATGTTTCTTTTTCATTAAAGAAAGTAAAAATGGGATTTTATTTTTTTGCCTTTACATGCCCTTTAAGCGTCTGCTGATTTATTACTGAAATATGGTCTTAGTATTTAATATTTAAATAATCATTTCCTATCCTTGTCCACCAAAAAAAACCTGCAAAAAAAGTTTATTTCTGACTTATCCCACTTTCACTATTCTCTGATCTTTCCTTTACCCTCTGCTTAGCAGTTCTTGCCTCTGCCCAGACGGACTTTTATTTTTTTAAGGCTGTTTAAAAAGAAGGAATCTATGATGGCTATAGTGATGGTCTGCAATACTTTCTCCAGACAGCTATGATCGAGTACTGTAATTACATACTGAATGTGAATGTAGCATCAGAAGTAATATGATAATGGTCCAAGATCAGTGGTGTTTCTGCAAAGCAAACACATCTATGGAATCCCTTTCTGCAAAGACATTTATAGTACGCCATCTTGATGCTATAGATATAACAATACAGCTATACAACTAACATATCTAAAGACATGTAGCGGACATGAGGAATCCTTCCCCTGTTTGTCTGCCTGTGACATCATCCAGCCCAGTTGCATGCTGGATAGCGACCCGATTGGCTGGGAACCCCAGTGCATCCTTGGGAGAAAGGGTGTGACTGACTTTGGAGCCAAAAGCACGGGGTCACCCAGAGAGAGAGAGAGCAGAGAGAGTCAGCGTAAGTAGCTGTAAAACTGTAAGGCACAGAGAAGAAGCTGCAGAATCTGGGGAGATTGAGCCCAGCCTGTCCCCTGCCAAATTGCTGCAAACTCAGAAGGAGAAAGGTGCCACTAGTGAGATTGATCCTGCTGCCTGTAATCTCCAGTGTGACTGCCTCTGAGAGCACCCCAGTGAGTGAGCCACCCAAGGGAGGATACTGGCACAGATACAAACATGGGGCCCCATACTGAAGACAGCTTTTAACCATTTACCTGCTACGAGAGAGCTGCTGCCAACTTCAAAAGGGAGATGTACTTTTGGGGAATAAGGTAGCGCTACCTGGGAAATAAGAGCTCTGGGGAAGGGACAATCATTTGAACTATGTGGTTATTAACCCCTTCTGGAGGATTGGGACTGTGATATTTATCAAGGACTGTGTAAAGCAACAGTTAAGCACCTAATAGTGGTTTAGGTAGAGTCCCACATGTCCCCAGTATAGGAGTGAAGTGTGTATTAGTTTGCACTAGTGTTTAACTGTTTATATAAAGTTTATATTTGTTCATTTGCAAACTGTGTGTTTTATTATTCCTAGTGGAACCCCCTGAGGTGTGTTCCTCAGTGTTCACTAGGTTGAGGCACTGCGCTGTAATTCCCAGTTCCCAGTACTTTTCATATGCAAAAGGGACTCAGGGCCCCTGGATTGCCAAGGGTAAGTTGCTATTTAAAGAGACAGTAACCAAATTAGTGTTGTATTTGGAGACACTGCTGAGATGTCGACTGCGAAGCCGGATATGTTTGATAAAAATATGTCTTCATTTGAAACTCCACAAACTGTTCGCCAGTGGTGTACTAAATTGGGACTTAACCCCAGAAAGGTTGCCACTGTGGGGCCTATGGTGCCCAGAGTGACAGAAGAATTTATTTACCAAGTTCTATTTACCAAGATGAGGAACAGACTTTTTACCTCCCAAGAGTGGCTGCGTCACGGTGAGATTCTGCTGGGGTCCTACTCAATGTTTTTATAGAGCGCCCTAGAGAGATAGATCGTGACCGGGTTCCCCCTGATATTGATGCTGAAAGTGAAGGGCCCTGGAAGATTGTTCTGCCTGACATGTCTGATGACGCAGATGAGTTAACAACCCAGGGGGAAGCCCTTACTACCAAGTATGCAGTGAAGGCACCTGAGCGTGTTCCGCTGAACAAGACATTGTTTGATTCGCCAGCTGAAAAGAGTCAAATAAAGAGATGTCCATCCTGTGAGAGCATGGTCTCCAAGGGGAGTCGGCATAGCTCTGGTGGCCGGCTGGATACCCCAGAGATTGTGAGCGCACTGGAACAACTGACTGACCAACTGGCACAGCTGGCCTGGAATGGTGATTTTAAGAGACTTAAAGTGTTTTCCGGCACAGATCCTGTACCCACAGGTGAAGAGTCCTTTGAGAGTTGGAGAGACTCCACTGTTGTGTCCGTGAGATATTGGACTGGCCCCGAGACGACTATGAGAAGGAAGATCCTTGAGAGTCTCAGCATTCCTGCCGTGGATGTTGTAAAATCCTATATAATTGGTCACCCTGATGCTACTTCAGGTGATCTGATTGAAGTCCTGGAGGTGACGTTTGGCCCTGTAGAGAGTGCTACAGAGATGCTCTATCGCTTCGTCTCTACCTTCCAGAAAGATAAGGAAGATTTGTCTGTTTATCTTGTGCGGCTAGAACAAGGCCTGAGACTGCTAGTGAGCCGTAGTGCCATTACAGACGATAAAATGGATTCTCTGAGAATTCGCCAACTGAAAAGAGGGACCCTGAATAATGACCCTGTTGCCATGACAATTAGAGCACACTACAAGGATAAGCTACCCCCTGGGTATGTTGCTCTGATGGAGAGAGTTCGGTGAGAGGAGGCAGATGCCTATGTGAGGATCAGACGAAGTCCCACTTCAGGGCATACAGAGAAATCCCATGCTGGTACTAAACTGTTGGAAGAAAAAAGAAACTTTGCAAAGAGCTGGAGGAATTAAAAGCTCAACTGTCTGAAAGAGCCAAACCCCCAGCAAAGGCTTAGAAAGTTCCTAAGTGTTAGCAGGGTGGCAAGCTTGGCCACATCCAGCCAAACTGTCCAGTTCCTGATGAAGGTGAAACCCAATCTGCACTGTGTAAAGTACGCCGCAGGCATGGAAGATTCTATGGAAGATGTTATAAGTGCCAAGTGATGGGTCATCAGGCCCGGAGTTGTAAGACTTACAAACATTTTACAGTACAGAAGTCTTATTATGAGCCTTCCATCTGTGAGAGTGACTCCCCTGAAGAGGAAAAGGTGTTGAGTCCAGAGAAGACTACTGTGGAGAACCCTGTTGGCATGAAGGTGGTCCCTGAAACCTCTCATACCCCCGATAGATCTAAAGGACCGGATCTGGGTAAGTGCAGGTCTTCAGGTTGGGCAAATGTTAGGGTCTCAGGTAACAGTAGTGATACCAACATTATTGACTGTTTTACTGTTCAGGCATGCCAGGGCGTACGGCAAGCGAGGACGTTGCCGGTTTGTCCAAGGGGAGAATGTAGGGGACATGAGGAATCCTTCCCCTGTTTGTCTGCCTGTGACATCATCCAGCCCAGTTGCATGCTGGATAGCGACCCGATTGGCTGGGAACCCCAGTGCATACTTGGGAGAAAGGGTGTGCCTGACTTTGGAGCCAAAAGCACGGGGTCACCCAGAGAGAGAGCTGAGAGAGCCAGCGTGAGTAGCTGCTGAATCTGGGGAGATTGAGACCAGCCTGTCCCCTGCCAAGTTGCTGCAAACTCAGAAGGAGAAAGGTGCCACTAGTGAGATTGATCCTGCTGCAGAGCTGCCTGTAATCTCCAGTGTGACTGCCTCTAAGAGCACCCCGGTGAGTGAACCACCCAAGGGAGGATACTGGCACGGATACAAGCGTGGGGCCCCATACTGAAGACAGCTTTTAACCATTTACCTGTTACGAGAGAGCTGCTGACAGCTTCAAAAGGAAGAGGTACTTTTAGGGAATAAGGTAGTGCTACCTGGGGAATAAGGGCTCTGGGGAAGGGACAATCATTTGAACTGTGTGGTTATTAACCCCTTCCGGAGGATTGGGACTGTGATATTTACTAAGGACTGTGTAAAACAACAGTTAAGCACCTAATAGTGGTTTAGGTAGAGTCCCACATGTAGGAGTGAAGTGTGTATTAGTTTGCCCTAGTGTTAAACTGTTTATATAAAGTTTATATTTGTTCATTTGCAAACTGTGTGTTTTATTATTCCTAGTGGAACCCCTGAGGTGTGTTCCTCAGTGTTCACTAGGTGGAGGCACTGCGCTGTAGTTCCCAGTTCCCAGTACTTTTCATATGCAAAAGGGACTCAGGGCCCCTGGATTGCCAAGGGTAAGTTGCTATTTAAAGAGACAGTAACCAAATTAGTGTTATAGACATAATACTACATACGCATTTCTATATAACAAAACAATATTATTTTTGCAGTTTATCATTTTGCTAATTACCTATTTAAGACAAAACATGAGTTCTTCAACTAAAAACATGCAGGTTAGTTGCAAGCATATTATCTGAAGAATTTCAGCTTTCTTCAGCATCAAGTAGTGGTTCCTCTAAAAATCTTTGGCTTGCCTGGGAATTCTAGTTCAGGCAACTGTCAACATTCCTGTAAGATGCGACACATGGTCTGCCTGCTAAGGCCAAAGGTGTAGTCTACAGAGAATTCCAAAAAAAAAGGTTCACTAGCTTATATAAAATCTTTTCTTTTTGAAGTATTGGCACATAATAAGGTGCATGTTAATTTTTTTAACCAGTGGGTTGAAGGGTCATTTCAGTTGGTGCAAGATGGCACTTGCAAGTCTTATCTCACCATATCTCAAATGTTAATATTTTTAAGCATGGTTTTAGCAACAGCTTTAGCAACTTTTAAATTGTTGTCCCAAAACCCTGTGTCCTTCACAATGACCTGAACCTGGAGCTAAACACCTCAATGGACAACTCCAGGTTCAGACTGGGGGCCCGGGGCCCCCAGGACTGCAGTCCAGGGCCCCCTGCAGGCTGCCCTATCCCCCTACTGTGACGCGCTGTGCGGCATCCCTCTCGGCAAGCATGTGCACACGGCGCCCCATTGGCGCGCATGCACACACTGTGCCAGAAATCTTTTTTTTTTTTAAAAAACGAGCATTGGAAGAGGGGGTCTGGCCCGGTGGGGGCCCATGAGGGTCAGGGCCCACTGGGCCAGCCCTTGCATACTTATTGTGTCCAAAGTTGGCTGCCTAAAAATCTTTAAAGTGCAAGGAGTTCTCTTAAAGGGGCTGTTCACTTTCAGACAGTTTTTTCAGTTCATTTGGTTTCAGATTGTTCACCAGAAATAAATAATTTTTCCAAATACTTTCTATTTTCTATTTGTGACTTGTTTTTCTAATATTGAAGTATGAAATTTCACTTTTCATCTTCTAAAGCAGCTCTGGGAGAGGGGGGTCACCGACCCTTTAACGTTTTAAATTGATACATTTAGTTGATACATCTTTGTCCCTGCTGAGCACAATCCCTGAGCTTCGTAAAAGGCAGCTGTTAGAATTGATACAATAGTTGCTAATATTCCACAGATGTGGCTGAGAAATGTATCAACTAATTGTATCAATTACATATAACAAATTGTAACAGTTCAGATGCTCCTGGATCACTGAGCTGCCAGACTGAAACACTAGAGGCAGGAACATTAAACTTTAAACTTAAAATATTGGGAAAATGGTAAAAAAAAAAAAAAAAAAACAATCTGAAAACAACTGAACTTAAAAAGTGTTTGGAAGATGGACAACCCCTTTAAGGAAATAAATACCTGTATGAATCAGATACTATTATGATCATTATATTTAGTATAGCGTTTGAAATGCCCAGACATGAAATATACACCTGGGAATCCTAAATGACATAAAACTCATTACAACTCACAGTATGCATTTACTAACATGCTTTGTAAATGTGGAGAAAATAAAAAATAAAACCTTCCTTTCTGTTTCACTATTCTGTCTTTCCTAGTCTGCTTTAAATAATACAAACCCATGACTCATTCTGGGCTTTTTAGAGCAAAACAAACGTATAGTATGCTCAGTAGCACTTAACGAATGAATCAAGTACGCTTGTTTCTCATTTTCTTGTCAACCCAGCAACTTATGTACTGATACTTTTCTTGCCGGCTTCACTTTCCTCTGCTAGACAGCTAAGTCATCTGACCTGGCTCTGCTACTGATGGACCTGCTAGACCTGCTAGACCTGCTGAGTCTTCTCTCATCTACCATGAGTGGTGGCTGGTGCATTTCCACCATGGTGGTTACTGGTCTGTCTTCTGCCCTTGCACTGCTTCCACTGGCTTCTGTTGTTAGAATCTCCTCACCTCCTCCATCATTTCTTAGACTGTCTAAAGCAGAACTAGTGGCACTAGAAGAACTGCCACTGCTTGACCCAGACATTCTCTCATGATCCACTCCTAGATTGGTCCAGTTTTGCTCAGATGCTACTATGAGATTTTCATGGTGACTCATCGGAGAAGGAGACTCTAGAGCTTCTGGCACAGTTATCATTTTGAAGTCTGGGGCAGAAGACCTGGTATATGCATAATGCAAAACTGGAGGTTCAGCTGCCACATCAGTGTAGTATGGTGGAAAGGGCATGCTAGATGGGAGAGTTTGAGGACTCGGAGGTTCTGATTTGTTGCAAGAAGGATCAAGGATATATCTGTTTGTCATGCCCTGTTTGAGTTTCCTCCACCCCAGATGATATATCTCTAACACATTCAGCAAAAGAGACACACAAGCCACTACAAGCATAAATATGATAAAAATGGTCTTTTCCGTCGGCCGTGAAATAAAACAGTCCACGGTGTTAGGGCAAGGCCAACGACTGCACCTGTATAGCGGTTTTAGCTGAAAACCATATAAGAAATACTGTCCTACAATAAAGCCAATCTCAAACAAAGTCTTGAAGATGATATTGAAGACATAAGTGCGAAGAAGGGCACCACCTATCCTAATTTTTCCCCTCTCATCTCTTATCGGTGGCTTTTCCTTCATTTCACCACCCTCACTTAAGTCTTCCTTTTCACTGGCACCTTTAATACACTTTTTTAGTTCTTCTTTCTCTTTTCTCTTTTCTTCCATTCGCACAATGTGCAGGACATGACCCAGGTAGATAAGGGTAGGAGTAGACACAAAAATAATCTGGAGGACCCAGAACCTAATGTGAGAAATAGGAAATGCTTTGTCATAGCAGACATTCTCACAACCTGGTTGCTGCGTATTGCAAGTGAAGCCAGACTGTTCATCCCCCCAAACCTCTTCTGCTGCAGCTCCTAGTAGCAGGATCCGGAAGATAAAGAGCACTGTCAACCAAACCTTGCCAATAACTGTTGAGTGTTCTTGAGCATTTTCTAATAGTCTCCCCAGAAAACTCCAGTCGGCCATTGTTTCAGCTTGTTAACCTACAAAGCAATGGAAAAAGCCATTATTGAGACATTTATTTATTACTTTATTACCTTCAGTTATATCATTTTTGAAGATTTAACACTAAGAAGATCATCTGATGTGTTTTGGAGAGAGGAATCCCGGTTCCACTCCTAAGTCACCTGGTCCTGTTCATAAAAACATTAATGTGTGCACTTTAATAAGCGTTATCTTCTCAACACATTGCACATTCATCACCTTATACCATCAGAGACTTTTTCTAATGCAACCTCCCATCTATTGTAGTATGTTTTAATATTTGTTGAGCACTCTTCTCCATACATTAGAACAGTAGCTATTTGGATCTGCAAATAATACTTTCTCCAAATTACCCAACAGGAACTGTAATTATTATGGCAGAGATAGGCTACTTATATCTTCATGTAGCACATGTGCATTCATACATAAAAACATTACCTTTCTTCACAGTATTCTCAGCCGAAAGTTCAGATGCAATTTTGAGTAAGTGAAGTATTGTATGAGGCATAAGCTAACATCCTTATGCATTGTATGAAATGCGCTTTCTGCTCACTATATAATTGACTCTGGGCACTGCTAGTTGAAGTGTGTGCTCAATATTAGAATCTTATATTTCAAATGGGGAACTTAAACTTTCACCGACTGATAAATATTATCAGTAAGTGAATTTTTCAGTCGTGAGCTCTAATCAAGCCCAGATTTGTTAAAAGGCCACCATGGCCGGGCCTAGGGCAGCAGGATTTTAGGGGGCAGCATGAAACCCAACCACACCCACATCAGTTCAGTAGCTCTAGGGCTGATCATGAGATACAATAGTCTTTTACATTTTCCATGCACCAATCCCCAGTGCTCCCAACCTGATGATGAAAATTTGTCCATGTGCACAAATGAAGGGCGGGGACAGGGGTGACGAACATCAGCGGGCCTAGGGGCACCTGCTATATAAATCCGGCCCTGGCTCTAATCTCACATTTTGATAAATCTGCCTTCCAAGTGTGCATAAATTATGAAATGGATAAGTATGAAAGAGACATTGTATTAATCATCTGAAGGAGGAATAGGTTGTATACAGGTTTCTGGTGATCTGTCAATATACTGTGTTAAAGGAGAACTAAAGCTTAACAACAGAAGTAGGCAGAAATGTTGTACATTATGTTTTGTCTTCTGTACCAGCCCAAGGTAACCAAAGCCCTTTAGCAGCAAAGATCTGTGTCTCCAAAGATGCCCCAGTAGCTCCCCATCTTCTTTTCTGCTGATTCACTGCACATGCTCTGTGCTGCCTCTCACTTACTGAGCTTAGGGACCCACTCACAATATACACAGGCCCGGATTTGTGCAGGATTTTAGGGGGGGCGGCATGCTGTCCAACCACACCCACATTGGTTCAAAAACACTGGGGATGCGCAGAAGATACAATAATTTTATAAATTTCCCGTGCCCAATCCACATTGCTTTGGTCCCGATTATGAAAATTTGCATGAATGAAGGGGGGGGGAAGGGTGATGAACGGCAGTGGGCCTAGGGGCGCCCGCTATGTAAATCCAGCCCTGAATATACAGTACACATAGAATAGAAATGTCACAATATAAGTCTGATTAGTAATTAATACAGATAATTACTACATGGCAGCACAGAAACCAGTGCAATTAGCATCAGAATTTATTAATCAGCCTTGTAGCATCAGCTTATATTACAGACCAGCCTCATTTTCTGCTGGATAATTAGTGACGAGCCCTAAGCTTAGCTTCTCAACAGCTGCTCAGAGCCCACTGAGCATGTGAGTGTCACAGACACTTTCCAAGATGGTGACCCCCTGTGACAAGTTTGAAGTCCTGGATCATTGCTGCTATTGACAAGCTGAAACTTTAGGCTGGTGCAATAAGCTCAGTATATAAAACATGTTATTATTAGCCACATTCATCATTAAGGGTTTAGTTCTCCTTTAAGGGGTACAATACAAAGTGTGCATGTATTTGTAATTATCTTAACTTTTCATCTGCAGATTATTTACTTCAGATGAATTATTTATTTTAGTTATTTAAATGTTTAACCTCCAACTAGTGGTCAGAGTTTGGGTGAATTATTGGCAGGGTTTTAGTACAATAGGCAAGACCAGGTGGATCAGGGTAATGGTCATGCTGGGCCCCATTCTACTTGTTGTCAGGGCCCTCCACCCAGATTAACAAGTATTAACCTAATGGGTTAATACTTGGGTTCCTTTGGGAGGCCCTGCTAATTTAGTAGTTTCTTTCTTTTCAATTGTGTTTATTTGCATTTTTAAATAAACAGCATGAGTAAACATAACAAAGGATTGGCTGACATAAGCCCATCAGTTAATACAACTTTACAGGATTATTACCTATCAATCCAATCAAAAAAAAAACCATTGAATGATACCTTAGAACATAGATAACATAGAAACCAAAATTAAAACAAAATAAAAATAAATATAACAGTAAAAAGAAGCATCCTCTCCATCAGTCCAACAAAACAATTAACTACATCTTATACAGAAAAGAGCACATCTTCATCAAATATTAAAATGACTGTGAGTAAAGGAGAATCTCTATCAGAACTGAACATTCATTTTTCCATAATGGTTTTATCCTCAGAACCCAGAAAGTTATGTATGGGGACCAAAGTTTCAAAAATTTGTCCCTAAAGCCAGAGCTAGCATATCTAAAACCTACTGCTCCATCTAACCAAAGAGCTAAGATAAGACAAAACATCTTTTGAATATGGGAAGTTTTCTTGAATCCAAAACAAAAAAATTGATTTATGGGTAGCAAAATGCTTATACTTATTCCAAAGTTTCATCTTGGGAGAGGAAGTCGTCTGAAGGTCAAGTAATGGCAATTCTGGAGATAGCTTGAGATCGATGTTCAGTCTCCTATTTAGGAAATTACCAACCTTACCAATAACCAGGGTCGGACTGGGGGGCCGGGGCCCATCGGGACTGCAGTCCAGGGCCCCCTGCAGGCCCCCCTGTTGGCGAGCATGCGCACATGGCGCCCCAATGGCGCTCATGCGCACACTTTGCCAGAAATCTTTTTTTTTTTTTTAAAACAAGCATCGGAAGAGGGGGTCTGGCCCGGCGGGGGCCCATGAGGGTTGGAGCCCATCGGGTTTTTTCCCTGTGTCCCGCCAGGCCAGTCCACCACTGCCCATAACTTCGAAATAAAAGAGCATTCCAACGCATAGTGAAATAAAGAAGCATTGTTTGATTTACATTTAGGACAATAGGGGCTTATAATACCTTCAGGCTTCCTCAAATAAAATCAGTCTAAAATGCTGGACTCCCCACCCTTCACATTGGATGAGTTTATTAAAATTCCTAATTGAAGATAATAAATGGCGGGAAGTAATATTGATTTTCAATAAGAATGACCATTTCTTTACAACGCTAAGTAGGGGGTGTAGATTATCAGGAGAGGAACTTAGACAAAAGTCAGTGATGTAAGATATTCTGATGAAAGAAGGTTCCTCTATAAGTTTCTGAATCCCAATACAAAAAAGTTGGTCAACAGCAATATTCTTCTGATCTGTAATGAGGTCAATACCACAAAGAAATGTCAAATGAGCCAACCAATCACATTTATTAAGATCAAACTTATGTTTTAAATCTTCACATAAGAAAGGTGAGCCAGAGCTACTATCAACTATGTGTCTCAATTGGAAAATACAGTTTTTCCTCTAATAAGCTTAGTAGTATCTTTAATCGTTATTCCCAATGGTGGCCTTGGTTTATTGTTACAGTAAACGAAATAACAATAAACTCACTGCAGTGATTCTTTGTAGTTAATGAAATGGAATTCTGACAATAAAAATACAATAAAGCTGGTTATCAATCACTGCACCCAATGGGCTCTTTACATCTCCTGTGCTCTATAGTTATGCCCCTGTAGATATATATGTTCCATGAAATATAGATCCACAGGCAAAAAATTGGTTCACTTGTAGTGTCTGAAAGTAAACAAAACAGGCAATAAAAAAGCCCTAGAATAGGCTTAATCCCACTTTAGCTGAACCTTTTTTTCCTTAAAAGCCATGAATGCAGAACACTGCCTGTTTTCAATATATAAAGTATATATACTCTGTATATATATCTAAACAGACACATCCCATGGATACATAAGGGGGGCAACATCCACATTTTTCAGATTTTTTAAATAAAAAAAAGTCTGACCAAACTAGAATCCCCGATTTACCCTTATTTATCAATAAAAACCACAATAAAAATTTGTTCGACTCTTTCAGATTGTCGCACGAAAACTGCAACTTTTTCGGATTGTTGTGCGAAAAATCTGAATTTTTAAGATTTGATGACCAAAAAGTCAGATTTTTTTGTAAAATCTACGGAAAAACCTGAATTGTTTGGATTATTGTTTGAAACCCAGCGCAGACCATAATATCTTCAAATTGCAAGTCGGACCTCTGCCATTGACTTCTACAGGACTTCAACTGCTTGAAGGTGGAGTATATTTGGATTCTGACTTTTTGTAGCCTCCATGTATAATATATCTCAAAAATTTCCAGTTTTTAATTTTCCACTAAAAATTAAAATTTTTCGAGTTTTTTTTTATTCGGACTTTAATAAATAACCCCACCAGAATACAGCATATATGAAATAGTTTTGAAATTTGGACTCCATTAATGTTCACTGTGGTCTATATTTTGGAAAATGCCATGCTACAAACTGACTTAGATATTACCTTGTGTTGTTGTTTGGGAAATACCTGATCTCTTTTTTTTTTTAATTACCTCTCTACTTGTATCTTCCATTTGTGTATCCCAGGCAATTATTGAAACCTTAGACAGTTTATATTGGCAACCTCTTTTGTCCCTAACGTCGTTCATTACCATTATTCCTTTGGTTGCTCACCTCTACACCTTTTCCAATTTATTAACTTTTTAGAAACTGTGTTACAGAGTCTGAAGAGATAGTAATACAAACTGATGATTAGAACACCAGGTGTAGAAAAATTAACCATTATTGTGTATATTTTGGATACAGCGCTTGCATCAGAAATTACTACCAGTATGGGACCTGTTATCCAGAATTGCTTGGGACCTGGGCTTTTCCAGATAAAGGATCTTTCCGTAATTTGGATCTTCATAATATAAGTCTACTAGAAAATCATGTAAACATAAATAAACCCAATAGGCTGGTTTTGCTTCCAATAAGTATTAATTATATCTTAGTTGGGATCAAGTACAAGTTACTGTTGAGAAAAATCAGTTTTAAAAATGTGGATTATTTGGAGTCTATGGGAGACAGCCTTTCTGTAATTTGGAGCTTTCTGGATAACGGGTTTCCGGATAATGGATCTTATACCTGTACTAGTATATTAAGCACAAGGTAAAATATTTATGGCTGTGCATGTGATCCCTGGACTTTAAACTGTCAATTGATCAGACACTGAACTTGTGCACAAAATCATGTGCAATGGAGGAATTGTAAAGCAACACCCATGCCCTGCCGGTAGGGCTCCCATAATGACACAGATTTAACAGATGCAATAAAATTGTGACACATGGGTCAGAGGTTCCAAACCTTGTTGTGAGCTAAAGAAGCCCAACTTCAAGAGCAATTAGTATAGGATTTTGGGTGCAAACTTATTCGCTGTCCTGTGTACCCCGGGCAGGGTTTCTTTAAACTTTGTTATCTTCTAAGGGGGACCGAACTAAAGGCCAATTGGATTGAGGCTTGTGATAAAAATAGATTTGCTGCTCTGAATACCCCTTGAATTAAGAGTTATGAGACTCAACATAAAAGTGAGTTAGGGTGATATTCGTGATGATTTCTGGTTTTCTGTGATTGATACTTTCAGAACTATGGCATAATAAATGGAGTGTATAAGTATTTTTATAAATTTGGGGGACTCTAAACTGTCTAAAAATTTTAAACCCTGAAAACGCTCTTCATGTAATTTTCCAGTTTATTAATGCATTAATAAAAGAATAAAGAAGTGGCCCAAGGTCAGAGAACTAAAGGAATTAGCACATACTGTCCAATTCCAAGCAGTTGACCTCACACCTACAGTTTCCAGTATCCAAATGCCAAAGCTTCAGATTTCACATTAAAGGAAAAGGAAAGCCACCACAGCAGTTTATTGCCAACAGATTAGCCACAATAGTGCAAACTATAATACTTTATTTATTCTGCAGAATGTTTTACCATACCTGAGTAAACAGCTCTAAACACTGTCTCTGTTTGTTTATGATAGCAGCTGCCATATTAGCTTGCTGTGACATCACTGTCTCTCCCTGCTAACTCATAGCTCAGCTCAGATCACAGTATGGAGGAGAGGAGGGGGAAGGAAGGGGGAGTGGGAGAGTTGAGGAACAGTTCAGTATAAAAATAAAACCTGGGTAAATAGATAGGCTGTACAAAATAAAAAATGTTTCCAATATAGTTAGTTAGCCAAAAATGTAATGTATAAAGGCTGGAGTGACTGGATGTCTAACATAATAGCCAAAACACTACTTCCTGCTTTTCAGCTCTCTTGGTTTCCACTGATTGGTTACCAGCCAGAAACCAATCAGTGCCTTGAGTGGGGCCACATGGTCATAACTGTTGCTTTTGAATCTGAGCTGAATGCTGAGGATCAATTGCAAACTCACTGAACAGTTATGTCCCATGTGGCCCCCCTTCAAGTCACTGACTAACTCAGAGTTAGAGAGCTGAAAAGCAGGAAGTAGTGTTCTGGCTATTATGTTACACATCCAGTCACTCCAGCCTTTATACATTATATTTTTGGCTAAATAACTATATTAGATAAATTTTTTATTTTGCACAGCTTATCTATTTACCTCGTTTTTATTTTTACACCGAACTGTTATTTTAAAGATGGTTTCTTTTCAAACAGTTTTATGTTTATACTAGTGCCCATCATATAGACCAGAGTTCCCCAACCTTTTTTTTACCCGTGAGCCACATTCACATGTAAACACAGTTTGTCTGTGTTTCATGAAAGAAACAAATAGCCTACCTGTAATTCACCTGAGGGCTTTCTCTCAAGGTTATGCAATTGCCATCATTGTCCATGGACCTTGCAGCCAGACATGGTGCTCTTTACATACCTTAAACCAGATAATATCTTTAAATCTGACAAATTAAGAAAGAAATATGCAAAGTAAAAACAAGTCCAGTGAGACATGGGTTTCCAGGCACAGAGGGAGCCTCTTCTGTCCTTTGCATAGGATATATTAATGATTAAACTGTGCGGTCTACAATTAAGGCAGCACAAGGCTGTTGTTGGGATGCAGGAATTAAATGTCATTAAAAGCCAGAAAACTACAGGTTGGACATCCCAATCTTAAAATGTTTTTACTCCGTTATGTAACTCTGCTGGGTCTGTCATAAAAGTAGCTCTGTACTTCTTAGGGTCAGGGCACACAGGCAGATTCAACTTTGGGCGACTTCGGAAAACGAATCGCTCCGAGTTCCATCCCGTGATTTTCA
The DNA here is from genome assembly GCF_017654675.1 of Xenopus laevis. Lineage (NCBI taxonomy): Eukaryota > Metazoa > Chordata > Amphibia > Anura > Pipidae > Xenopus > Xenopus laevis. The sequence goes on along the minus strand of NC_054374.1, from coordinate 150,241,393 downwards.
TTTTAGCTGGGAAGGCAGTTCTGGGAGATTAGTCACCCTGAAGAAGAGGAGATTTGTCGCCGGGTGACTAATCTCCCTGAATCTGCCTGTGTGCCCTGACCCTTATGAAAACTATGGTTTTTAAAGAATGACCAAGCAATCAAATTAGGAGCTATGAAATAGACAACAATGGACATGCAAGAGGTAGTGACAGACAAATTCAAGACTATAATATAAGGTTATTACTTTATAAGGTAGAGGGTTTAGCTAATAAGTAGGAACACACCAAAACCAGGATTCAGCCAAATCTTGGCACATTTGTAAATACAGACAAACCCTTAGGGGATCATTTACTTAGTGTCGAATATCGAGGGTTAATTAACCCTCGATATTCAACAGTCGAAGTTAAATCCTTCGACTTCGAAAGATTTACCGCAATTCATTCGATCGAAGGAAAAATCGTTCGGTCGAACGATTAAATCCTTCGAATCGAACGATTCGAAGGATTTTAATCCATCGATCGAACGATTTTCCTTCGATCAGAAAATTGTTAGAAAGCCTATCGGGACCTTCCCCATAGGCTAACATTGATGTTCGGTAGGTTTTAGTGGTCGAAGTTATTTTTTAAATTCAGTGCTAATAGCTAATAGCTAATTCAGTGAGGTCCTTGTATCTAAATAACCTTCTCCGCTTTCATATGGGTGCACATTGGGTCTATCCTTTCTCAGCTGACAAATGGTGCACTATTGCGTCTATTGATACTGAGTTGCTAACTAGAGGTGGCCAGCAAATCATAAGCAAATGCCATTTAGTGGTGCAACCCTCTGGAAATCCTAGATGCAAATTGCACCCATTTTTGTTTGGGAGAAAAATCACAGCATTCTGGGTAAAAAAAATGCCCAATTTGTCCAAAATTGCACTTTGCACACTGTAGTTTTGGTCCTAAATGACCCCTAAGCTAGGTTTAACAGCCAATGCAAGGTTGATAATATGTGCCTTTGCCCCTGTGAACTATTAACAATCTTGTAAATCCACAATGTTAGATAGATAGGTATAATCCACAAGTAGCTTTTTTGTATTCCCCAGGGCAATAGAGAGGCTGTTTGATCAACAAAGCCGGTGTCGAAAGGGTTATAGTAATAACAATAATTATAGGAAAGGATGAAATTAACGGTGCACAAGTAACAACAATGTCCCATTGATATGGATGTCTTCAGAGAGTAGGTCTGTACCAAGATGCACATCTGCTGGTTCCTGACCCGATTCTTCTTCTTTTTTAGCAAAAACTCTCTTTTACTTCACTGAACTACTCCCTGTGCCAACCCTGTTTTTTAATTATTGAGCCACTGGCACTAAGCTTATCCTGCACCCGACTAGAAACAATGGTTTCCGAATGCAGGCAGAACAGGAATAGAGGAGCAAAGGGGGAGCGACTTCTCGGCCTGCGGAGAAATGCAAGCCAAGATCCACAGTTATCTGGCCCTTGCCTTAATAGTAATATGCAGAGGCATAACTAAGAGGAATTAGATCCAGTGACTGTCTTGGGGCCCAGGAGGTATAGAGGGGCCCAGTGGAGCAAATTATGTTTATGTAAAATGTCTTATTCTCAAAGTTTAACCAGACTGGCACGGCCGGCACCCAATACCAGAACAAATGTCAAGGACCCTGGTCTCGGCTCAGCTTTACCAGTAGTGTGACCACCTTTGGGCTTCGGGAGGAGCCCTCAGCTTAATTGGGTGCCACCTGGACTTAACGAGGGGTACAAGGCGAGGAGTTCTGGCAGGCAAAGGGGCACGACCGGATAGCAAGAGTCTTTGGGCAGAAGGTCAAGGACAAGGCGTCTGGTGGAAACGGAACAGACCGGATCAGGACAGGCAGATAACAGAATCGTCAGGCAGACAAGGGGTCAAAACCAGATAATCAGACAGACTGGATAAGGCAGAAGGATGGTCAGACAGGCTGGGTCGAGGCAGGCGGATATCAGAATCGTCAAACAGGCAAAGGGTCAAACCAGGTGATCAAGCAAGGGGTTAAGCAGGAAGAGTTGTCATAGGCAGGCAAGGGTCAGGATACAGAATGCAGAGTAGTCAGGAACAGGCAGGGTCAAACACGGATAATCAGTCAGGATAGCAAATTCAGGAACAGGTAGCAAAAAGCTCAGGAAACCTCAGGATATGATCCTATAACGGGCACTAGCTACAGGTCTGAATGAGCCTTAAATAGGGATCCAATTGGCGCCAAAACGTGCGCAATTTCGCGCTGTTGCGCGCTGGCGCAATCACGCCAGCGTGCCTGCGCCTTTAAGAGACACGCAGGCGCGCCGCGCGCGCCCTAGGGATCCAAAAATGCCGCCAGCAAGGACAGGAGCGGCACAGCAGGCGTCCACGCCAGGGACGCCGCGTGGACCCCGCTGCCCACTAGACCACCAGGGTAAGTTTCTTACACAGACCCTAAAAAGATTTTGCTGGTAAGGCCAAAAACTTCTAGTTACATAACTTGTGGGTCTACTGACTCCTTGTGCTAGGCTGAGATTGGAAGGGGGGGGTTTGTCAAAGTTCGAATGGAGATTTTTCAACAAATCAAAAATTTTTTAGTGCTTAAACTCCAATTATGCTTGGTAAAACTTGTATCTACAATATTTATTAAGCAGAAAAAAATTGCAAAGCTCGAATGTAAAACCTTACCATTTAAAATCTGCCGAAATCATGTAGAAGTCAATTGGAGCTGTTTATGGCAATTTTAATGCATTTTTTCAGTTTGAGTATTTCAAATTATTTGATCCATTGAAATTTATAAATTCAAGCTATTACATGTTTTCTTCACAATTTTATATGTTCTGATGTATTTAATAAATAAGCAAGTATCTCAGTTCTTTTAAATTAGAGTTTATTTGATGTAGAAAAAAACTTCTAAGATTACACAAACTTGAATTTTGATAAATAGGCCTCCCCTTGTCTGTAGCGACCACAGAGATATATTTAAGCCCCTTCAACTGTACCAGCAACAGGGCGGAGAAAAGTTGAACCAGGGAAAATGGAACAACCTCACCAAGAAATCGGCAAGAAATTCATTTATTTAATATTTGCATTTCCATCAACACCCTTTTGGCTTACTTGTTGGAAGCACCATGTGGCTGGAAACAAAACCAACAATGAAGCAAAATAATTGACCAACAACAATACGGTCAGTGTGTGATTTCTGAACTCTGGAAGCCGCATGTCTGGATAATGAAGTCACTGGCAGTTGTGCTGAGCACACATCACTATACTTGTTTATGTCAGGAATGAGTAATGTGTGCTACATTAGCATTAGGGCAACTCCCTCATTGGACAGAGACCTGTTGACAAATTATCCCTGGAAATTGTCTTTTAATTATAGAAATACACAGTCCCATCTCCAGTAATCAAGCCCGACTATCTTTGCCAACAGCTAAGCCTTTCCTTTGTATTCGCTGTATATAGATACAATATCACACATAGTTACATAGTTAAATTGGGTTGAAAAAAGACCAAAGTTCATCAAGTTCAACCCTTCCAAATGAAACTCAGTGCACACACATATACACACGCACACCAACCCCTCCATACACTCACATATATAAACTATATATACCGATATCTATACTAATTGTAAGGGATGCACCGAATCCAGGATTCGGTTCGGGATTCAGCCTTTTTCAGCAGGATTCAGCATTTTTCAGCAGGATTCTGATTTGGGCAAATCCTTCAGCCCAGACAAAGGGAATGGAAATCATGTGACTTTTTGTCAAAAAACAAGGAAGCAAAAAATGTTTCCCCCTTCCCATCCCTTATTTGCATATGCTAATTAGGATTCGGATTCTGTACGGTATTCGGCCGAATCTTTCCAGGAAGGATTCGGGGGTTCGGCCGAATCCAAAATAGTGGATTTGGTGCATCCCTACTAATTGTACATTTGAGTATCACAATAGCCTTGAATATTATGCTTGTCAAAAACATCATCCAAGCCCCTAAACTAAAACCCTAAAGTTAAAAAAAACGACCCCCCCTACCCTACATAGACCCCCTCCCCCCAGCCTAGCTGCTACCCTGGGAAAATGTCCCTAACTCTTTACTTACCCCTCTGTGCAGCCGCTTCGGTAATCTTCGGAATGAGACTGACGCTTCAGCAATTTTTGTGAGTTTCGGAGCATGCGCAGTTGTGTCGAAACAGAAAATTGCTCCAACTGCACATGCGCCGCTATGCCTGCGTCATTCCGAAGTTTACCTAAAAGAAGAAGATGGCGCCCATGAACTCAGCTGGACAGAATCTGCACAGAGGGGTAAGTAAAGCGTGAGGGGCATTTGCCCTGGGGGGCAGTTAGGCTGAGGGGAGGAGGGAGGGGGGTCTGTGTAGGGTAGAGGGGTAGGGGTTTTTTAACTTTTTGGTTGAATTCTCCTTTAAAGGTATTAACAGAAAGTGAGGAGGAATGCGCTAAGAGGAGGAATGTGGTTGCTTCAGTCTCCATTTCTGGTTTCAGACTACGTCCAAAGCTGTAGCTGTCTGGAGCCTTCTCCTGCCGGAGGAAATGTTTGTTGTGGGAGAATTACTGGCGCCATCTTGAATATGCAGTGTAGTGCAGCAGTTACCATGGCATTTGCAGGCCCAGCAGATTCCAAACTTTGGGGGCCCCCATGCGCGAATGCCAGCATGTGCTGCACATTATTGTTTGGTTTTAGGTGCTGGCAGATCAGGGGAGCGGGTCTGGGCTACCGGGGCCCGGGTTTTTTCCTGGTGTCCCGCTGAACCAGTCTGACCCTGTGTGTGACATTTGCCTTGCACAAAAAACTTTTCTTAAATTCCCCTTTGTGTGTGGGGGGGGGGGGTTCTTCAAGGCTTTAGGCCTCCTGTGATTTTTATAGACAAACTGTTTTAGGAGACAGCATTCATTAATTTAGCTTTAAATATCATCTCTTTATATCCAAATATCTGTACCACTACTGCGTTAATTCCATTCACAGATCTCTGTCTCTTAGCTTTAACATAGTAACTTGTGTTAAAAAAAAAATAACACATATCCATCAGGTTTAAGTTTATGTGTTTATATAAGACCTGCCTAACTGCTAGTTGATCCAGAGGAAGGCAAAAACCCAACCCCATTTTGCCTCAACCAGATGGCAATTGGACCAGTCCCTGAATCAGCTTTTTAGTATGATCTTCTATAACCCTGTATTCCATCCCTTGCTAAAAAGCCATCCAACAAATGCAAACTTGTAGAACAGAAGAAGCATCACCAACGATGGGAGGATTTGCGTACATTCAAAAATCAACCAACTTTATTAAAAAATATTAAAAACAATCCAGAGAAAGTTTAAAAAAAAACAAAAAAAACATACAACCCCTACTGAAAGCTTTCAAATTGTATTTGCCAATACAACCTTTTCAGGGAGACAATTCCACAAAACAGTTTTGTCATCTGGGATTAGTGATGAGCAAAACTTTTCGGCAATTTTTGCCATGAAAATGAGGCTCTAACGGGTAAAAAAAAATGTTGTGTGAAAAAAATTGTTGCGTTATTTGTCGCATCAAAACAAATTTTGAAAAAATTCAAAAACATAAATTCTATATACCCATATCTATACTAACTATAGAGTTTAGTATCACAATAGCCTTTGATATTATGTCTGTCCAAGAAATCATCAAAAACCACATAGTAAACATAGTAAAGTAAATATTGCCCTTTTACAAATTTTCCCTTGAGCTCCCATTCTCTGTTATTCTCTGCGCTGCCTCAGAGATCACCTGACCAGAAATACTGCAGCTCTAACTGTAACAGGAAGCGTGGAAGCAAAAAAACAGAACTCTGTCTGTTAATTGGCTCATGTGACCTAACATGTATAGTTTGTTTGTGTGCACCGTGAATCATAGAGATCCCATGGGGTGGCCCTTAATTTTTAAAATGGAAGTTTTCTAGTTAGGATTCCCAACGGCACATACTATTAAAAAAGTATTTTATTATGAAATTTATTTACATGAAGCAGGGTTTTACACATGAGCTGTTTTATGCAATATATTTTTATAGACACCTACATTGCTCGGGGTATAGTTTTCCTTTAAGTAGTCAAGGCAGCAAGACAGTTCCATCTCTGCACTGAAAAGAATGTGCTGCAAATACAAAACGTTTTGCCAAATCAAAATCACCCTTCAAATATAACATGCAGTCAGTAGGATTTGTTCCAGACTGGATGATTTTGTTTTGACAATTTGTTATGTTACACAATTTTTTGTTTTTTTGGGAGGGTCCTTCCAGTTGGCTTCTGTGCCAATCTTGTTTATGTACATACTGACCCCACATGGCCCATGTGGGGTCAGTATGTACCAATTTTAATGTGAATATTAATAAATAACTTTATTTTTACTATAAATAAGCCTTGGGACATATATCTTTTGATAGTTATTTTAAACTCCCATGAACTCGGAATTCGACCAATTGCAATATATTATAAAAATCTAGGATCGACCCACAAATTCAAATCGAATTCAATCTTTTAAAACTCATTTCGCGTTTTTTCTCAGAAAAACTCTGAAAAAAGTTGAATGTCAGGAAGGCTGCAAACAACTCCAACCATAGGCTAAAACAGCAATTTGTCAGGTTTAAGGCCAATTTGAATTCTTTAAGGGCCAGCGAATGATAAATTTCAAATATCGGACTAGAATTTTTTTAAAAAAAACTCTAATCTAATTTAAACAATTCCCTAGTTGAATTAGAAAATTTTGGCCATAACAAAACTTGAAAACTCTAATTTGAAATTTCAATTCAAACATTTGAATTTGCAATTTGACCCTTGATAAATCTGCCCCTAAGTATTGATTTTCGGAGGCCAAAGTTAGCCAGTCAACCAGGTCCAGCGCCGTTTCTGGGGCTTTAGCTTTAGCATAGCAGTGGGTCAAGGGGGGAATACCTCTAGTGCAGAGAGCGCCATTGTGCTTGCTGAACTAGCAGAGCTGAATTCCTGTTTTTAAAAAATGCAAATTGGGCTGTTAAAGTTAACAAAGGAGAATTTGTGCCTCCCCTGGTAACTTGCCTCTCAGGGGTGATTCTGGGTCCTAAGCCCCCCTCCCCACTGCTCTTACCTTATGGAGCAGGTCCAGGGGGGGGGGGCGCATCGCTGCATAGAGTACAATTGTTTTAAACCCAAAATTTAAGGTTATTAGATGTGGCATTTTTCCACCTCTGGTAACTTGCGGGACAATACAACCTAAAGGCAAGGCTCTCACCTCAGGAGCAGGAGCAGTGCTGACCAGGTTTTATGCATCATTATGGCAACTCTTGGTATGGTACAATATCCCTATATGCTCAAAAGCCCTTTAAAATAGCCATTAAACTCCACTTCAGTATAAATCCAAACTGATTTCACAAGGATAAACTCTGAGCACTAGTATCTACAAGAAAGACTTGATTCAGGTGAGGGAAGCAGAAGAAGAAGAAGGTAGGAGACATGATACTTACTGAGGATGAAGGCTCACAATCTATCAGGGATGTCAGGCCAGCAACCCTCCAGTTACAATTTGCTGCATCCCTCGGAGACTGTTGAGAATGCTGGGAATAGTAGTTCAATAACAGATGGTTAGACAGTTATATCGCAGATATAGATAGCAGTACTTGTATTATTGCAAATAAAAACTTTTTTTATTGGTGTTCTTAGAAGTTCCAAAAATCAACATCAGTGAACCCCACGCTTCTGGAAACACATATTTAAACTGTGCATCAGTCAAGACCTCCAGAGGGACAGTCTACACTCCTAGTCCCCTAACACCCACTGGGCCTTGCACTTTTATAGGTTCTACCTTGCCTTCTTCCTTTTTTGAGTAGGTGTTGTTGCAGTTGTGGGGAAAAAGTAAGTACACACCTTGACAATTTTTGACAGATATTTGATTCTTCAACAATATTGATAATTAATCATTGTGTAACTTGCATAAACATGAATGCAAATTGTGTATGTGGAAAATGGAAGTACACTTCTATGTTTATTACTAGCTCAAATAACTAAAATTAGGATCAGGTGCAAATGATTAGAACATTGTTAGTGAAGATCTCGGAGGATGTTTGGAGGATCTTTAAACCTCAGACATTAAGGGGTTCCGAATGCTAAAACATTTTCTTTTTACTATAAAATCTGAATTTTTAGTGGAAAAAAACCCTCACATTTTTCTAGATTTATTATAACCCGAGGCTGCAAAAAGTCAGAAACTGAAAATCTGCCATCTCAGACTTGCCGAGGTTGTGTATATAAGTCAATGGGAGAAGTCCCTATACTATTTGGAATTTTCTGTGGTCTGCGCTGGAATTAGTTCGAAAATCCTACTATTTTGGGCTTTTCGGAAAAAATCTAAAATGCCAGAATAAAATCGTACTATTCTAAAAAAAAAATAGTACGATAGGATTTTTTGTACAATTTTTTAGGGTTTTTCCCCAAACTGATTAATTTGTGCTTTTGAAAGGGCATGTAAAGGCAAACTTTCTAATTAAAAAATGTGTACCGTTTGCAGTGAAATGCGTACTATATGCAGTGAAATTCTCCCTTCATTTACTTGCACTGACTGCTGTGGATAGGAATTGTCAGACGGTCCCTAACTGCTGTGCAAGAAAACAATCATACTTATGAACAGTAGGGGGAGCCCCCCTTACTTCCCAGCCATGCAGAACTCAAGCAGCTTTGTTTGTTTCCCTTTAGAGCAGTCGGCGACTGTGTAAAGATTCGTATTCGATTTTATTTTTGTCTTTACATCCCCTTTACTGTTTCCAACTCCTGCTGCAGGGACAAAGATCATGGAGCCAGATTTAAACAGATATTTGGAGGATTATTTTGCTGCAGCCACTGGTTCTGCAGAATTGGAGGAAGTTTGTATTAAACAATACAAAAACTATAAAACCCACAATAGATTACATGACAACACAGGACCCAGTGCAGTCTGTATATTCTGATTATTAATCAGTCTTGCTGTATCGGCTTCTGGTAGCTATTATTTGACTTGTGCTGTTTTGATAATTTATGACGATCCCTAAGCAGCCCAGACCACACTGAGCGTGTGCACAGTCTTGGTCTTGCAAGATGTTTATCAAAGTTACAAGATGGTGACCCCCTGTGGGCCAACTTTGAAAGCATACATCATTTGTTTGATTAGGCTTGTGGTGCAGTAAATTCATGTTTATGTTTAGTATACAAAATACAGCATTTCTAGCCTTATTCTACTTTAGACTTTACTTCCCCTTTAAATAATAAATAAGGTCAAATTGTGGATTCTAGTTTGGTCTGACTTTTTTTATTTAAAAAATCAGAAATTCTGATTTTGATAAATAACACCCTAAGTTTGCTTATTGTTGTTGAAATGTGTGGTATGACCATGCCTAAAGTGAGAGTTCTCTGAGGTCTATAGATGCCTATGAGTTTGTGAAGTTCAGCAAACAACTTGACATCGTTGCACTATCCATAAGATTATCAACATACATCAACATTTCCAGGCTGCCCTAGTGAGATCAACCTGCAAACCAGTTTAAAGAAGTCTCTAAGAACCGCAGAATTTCATGATGGGGCAAACAGGCAGCTTTCACCACTAATGATGTCAAAGTGCATAAGTTTACCATTAGAAAGAGGCTGCACAAATTAGATCTACATGGGAGGAGTGCCAGGAGGAAAGCTTTGATATCCACAAAGAACATCTAGGCAAGACTAAAGCTTGACCATGGTCCACTAGGCAAAGACCAGGACCTCAGGAACAATGTGCTCTGGACAAATGATTCAGAGATAGAGTTATTTGGCCACTGTATCAGAAGACAGCATTTCACCAGAAGAACCTGATACCAACTGTAAAGTATGGTGGTTGAAATGTTATTGCTTGGGCTGCTTTGGCCATCTCACCATTATAGAACTCACTATGAATATTCCTTGTACCTGAGGCTGCTGGAGGATAATATGAGACCATCTGTCAGAAGATTGAAGCTCAGCTAAAAGCAGCCTTGCAATATGACAATCAAGCTAAACATTCCAATTAAAGGGAATGACTTTAAAAACAAAAAACAATGAAGGGTTCTGGGATGGTCAAGTCAAAGTCTGGATCTAAATCATTGATGTATTGTATGTTCAATGTATAAACCCATTTATTGTACATCACTGGGGAAAATGTTGGATTTATAAATACATTTTAATAACAATGTTTGCCATTAACAACCCAGCCCAGGAATGGCTTCTGTACCTTTGATTATTCATTTTATTTTATCCACCCAGAACATGTAGGAAGCAGAAGAAGGAAACACGTTGGCTGCAAAACCCTAAAGTGGAACATCAACTTACAAAGAGTCAATTGTAGCTCAGTATATAATCTAACAATGAGCAGTTGAATATATTACCCAAGATAAACACATCATTTGCTCTAATGGTAGTTCACTTTGTTTTCCTTGTGACTTCATAATGAAATTAATTTGTTTTGAGGACAGATTCATAAAGTACTCGTGTATTACACACAGTTACACACTAGAGGGCAGATGACCATAGGATAATAAAAGAGCAAATCCATCATACTAGTATAACATATATCAGAGGGGGCTGATAACAAGAGCGTGCAATCTATAGAGGAATGCAGAGCAAATATATTCTACTGAATTAGTAGGTCAAGCAGGATTTTTTGGGACGACATGCGGCCCAACCAGATTGGTCCAAATGATGAAAATTTGCACGAAAAAAGGAGAGGGGACAAGGGCGACAAACGGCAGTAGGTCTAAGGGCGCCCACTATGTAAATCCGGCCCTGCTGGTGCCCGTAGAGCCCGGAGACCAATAAACACAAACTGGCACCACGCTTATCTGTTTTCAGATTGTGTTGCCCATTTAAAGGAATACTAACACCAAAAAATTAAACTGTTTCACTGTATTGTACTGTTGTGCTGCACTGGTACAACTCATGTGTTCGCTTCAGAAACACAATTATAGTTCATATGAAGAAGCTGCTGTGTAGCCATGGGGGCAGCCATTCAAAGCTGAAAAAGGAGAAAATGCACAGGATACGCAGCAGATAACAGATCAGCTCTGTAGTATACAATGGGAGTCTTCAGAACTTGTCGGTTTTCTACGGTGTTTCCTGTGCTTGAATGGCTGCCCCCATGGCTACACAGCAGCTTGTTTATACAAACTTTAGTAGTTTTTCTGAATCCAACACACCAATTTTACTAGTGCAGGTCAAAAGTAGATTATACTATAATTTCTTTAAAATACTTAATTGTTTTGATGTTGCTGGTCCTTTAAAGGAGAACTAAATCTTAACTAAAGAAGTAGCTAGATATGTTGTACATTATGTTTTATGCTTCTGTACCAGTCCAAGGCAACCACAGCCCTTTAGCAGTAAAGATCTGTGTCTCCAAAGATGCCCCAGTAGCTCCCCATCTTCTTTTCTGCTGATTCACTGCACATGCTCTGTGCTGCTGTCACTTACTGATCTTAGGAACCCACTCACAATATACAGTACACATAGAATAGAAATGTCACAATATAAGGCTGGTTAGTAATTAATACAGATAATTACTACATGGCAGCACAGAAACCAGTGCAATTAGCATCAGAATTTAATAATCAGCCCTGTAGCATCAGCTTATATTACAGACAAACCTCATATACTGCTTGATAATATGCGACGACCCCTAAGCTTAGCTTCTCAACAGCTGCTCAGAGCCCACTGAGCATGTGAGTGTCACAGACACTTTCCAAGATGGTGACCCCCTGTGACAAGTTTGAAGTCCTGGATCATTGCTGCTATTGACAAGTTGAAACTTTAGGCTGGTACAATAAGTTCAGTATATAAAATATGGTATTTTTAGCAATATTTATTTTTAGGGTCTAGCTCTCCTTTAAGCCATAGACAGCTCCATTCTTCATTACTTCACAATAAAAAAAAATCTAGCATTTATTTTGCCCTACAGTATTTTATTACTGCCTTCAGCACCCATTACATTTATAATCGGAGGGATCCCTCCCCCAACATGCAGCGCAGTTTGTTTTTAAGTTGCTTTTATTAGGGTATTATGGCATGGTGTTGAATAAATATTGCCTTTTTACTTATGGTGACTGGTGTGATTTTCAGTAGTTTATATTCTAGGGCCTATGGGCTGGGAGTTTAAGTCCCAATTTTCGAATTTTTCATCAGTATTTTATTAATCCTTTTGTAAATTCAGCTTTAGCCTATCTTCATATGGAGGGCAAGGGAATTGTGATTAGAGGGATTAACACTGTATAAACGCCGCTCACAAAAAAGCTTCATAGGCACATTCCAGGACATGAAGAAATACAAGAGGGGAGAATGTGAGAATAGGGTAAAATCAGGAATGGTTTCATGCTCGTGGCAAACCAAGAAAAATCACATAATTCCATAAACCTAATTGTCATTGAAATCCAGCTCCTCTGGGTGTGTTTATTAGAAACAGAAGCCAGGCATTTATATACAAATATCCATTAAAGATTAGAAACCTTTGGATTTCCAAACGACAGCTGTTGCACTACAATTCTCAGCATGGTTTCTGCTACAGGTAAGCCGTGCTGGTAGTTTAACAGGCCACTGGTCATTGAAATAAAAAAATCTCTGCAGAGTAGAAGGAAGAGAATCTTTTTGGAACAAAATAATAGAAACATTGTGTAGCTGAACATGCCAGCAGGGACACATTTCATACAGGAATTTCCAATCTACTGACAAGTTTCCAAAAATGTTGTTAAGGGTAAGGCCACACGAGGAGATTCGGGGAGGCAGCTTTGGGCGACTATTGAAAACGCATCACCGCGTGTGCATAAGCGCAGGCAACTTTGCATTGTAACCTAGGGGGAAAAACGCCGAGGCAGTTCGGGGAGATAGTCGCTCAAAAGACGAGTCGATTAGTCGCCAGACGACAAAATCTCCCCGAATCTCCTCGTGTGGACTAGCCCTTAAAAGTGGGCGAGGCTATTTTAGTGTCATATGTATGATCTTTTTGAGAATTAGGGCGGGATTCGTTTTAGTTAAAGTTCATTTGGATTAATGCAAAAAATCTAATTCTAATGGGATGCTGGCGTTTAAGGACCAGTCCAAAGGGTCCATAATTACTGGGATAAAATCCCCAGTTCAAAGGGGTACACAAGTCCAAAATCAAAAAGTTATCCCCTAAATCTATATAAAGTTAAAAATATGTCTTTATTACAAAATCATTTTAAACAAGGATAGGCATACAGACCACATGGTATTCCGCCTTACGCGTTTCATACCCTCTGGTACTATGATAGGCCGATGATTCAGTACCAGAGGGTATGAAACGCGTGGTCTGTATGCCTATCTTTTTTTAAAATGATTTTGTAATAAAGACATTTTTAACTTAATATAGATTTACGGGATAATTGCATTTGGTTTAAGTCTGTATATAGAGAAGATTGTTGGGTGCACAAACTGCATTTTCACAGAACAGTTTTTTTTTTTTTACTGTGTATACAACATGGAATTATGGCAAATCCATAAAACTATAAGCACTGTACTTTGGCACTGTATTTATCCTGATGTGTGTTCTGAGGGTTTATACATGAATTTATCATGCTGTGCATTCTGTGACACTGCATAGTGCATTTATATGTACTTGGATATTCTTGTCTGGTGTTTGCCTAGATTATTAAAAAAAACACATTCACTAGCAACAAGTTAGTCCCCCTTAACCCAAAAGTCATCCTCTGTCTCTGTAAACAGTGCAAATAGGTAAAATCCTAGGAAGGTTCTCTACAGAGTAGAATTAAACTAGAATTAGAAACTGGAGTTAGGAAGACCAAGGAGGGAATTATATAAATTTGGGATTCTACAATGTCAAGAATACCCTTGAAGGCTTTCGGCTGTTGGTGGGTTCCTGGATGCTGCAGAAAAACCGCAACTCATGGATATAATTAAAATATCTAATACGATTAAAGAGCTGTTGTGATGCCAGGGGCTCAGGCAATAGTCATCTTTAAGTTCTCTACCCTAATACCTTTCTTTTCCACCCCACTTGAACAGGCCGTGTGCACATACAGAGCTGCATTTACATTCAAGCTACGTTCCACTCTCCATCCCCTCCATGTCTGCCAGTCGCCCCTGCCCGTGCTTATCTCAGCAAGTCTGGAAGTGCTGAAGCAGGAGAAATACTGCCAAATCAATGGATGCAGCAAATTACACATTACTACACAATTACTCATTTGTACGCCCTTGCTTCTGCCTCACTGCTGCCCACCACGTATTCTTTGTGAATGGGCACTGCTATGGGGTACAAGCCAAATACACATACATTAAATGATCTGGAAAGCAGAGAACTCTGAGACTCTATATAATGATGTTTTTATTATGAAGCTCTATCTACCTAGGTCCTCTACCGTCTGTCATGTGTAAGCCTTCGTCTGCATCTACTATAGATCAGCCTCTATCAATTAGTGTCTATCTGCAAGAATGTCTCTGTCACTAATCTCTATCAGCAAACTTCTCTGTATAATCTGGTTTCTATCAGTTAATGATGTATCTTTCAACTAGGGTCTATTAGTGAGCATGTGTCCGTAATATATCTTCTATAAGCTGGCACCTCTCTGATATCATCTATTGTCTGCCAATCTCTGTGCCAGGGTCTATGACCCAGCATGTCTCTATCGCTAGTGTCTGTAAGTAAATATTCCTTATATAATATGATATATTTGCTTCTGTATCTAGCATTTATTTGTTTATTGCCCAGTGTATCTTTTATTAAATCTCATACCTGGTGTCTGCTATCTACCATGCATCTGTTACCATTTTTGTTTTTACTATTGCTCATTATAATATTATAAACTGTTGTCCATTGTACAGTACTTGTGTATCCACCCATTAAGTATCATTAAGCATGCCCCTATTAACTAACTATTAATTGCCTACTGATATCCTATGTTCTCTGCCTTATCCGCCACTTATCTAGCTGCTATTAACTATTACACATTATTATACCTGGTATAAACCAGTATTTTATAATACCTGTTTTTTCTACCATGTATTTCTTAGTTAGCATGCTTTTTTGACTATTAACCAGTGCTTTTTGACTATTACCCAGTATATATGGTGTAAGCTACTAGTATTTTTGCTATTAGCCTTCTGCTGCCCAGATCTCTCAGACATTGGAGTATATTTATCAAAGAGTGAAGTTGGAGATCACCACAATCCTCTAGAGGGAAATTCTGCCACTCTCCATTCATTTCTGAGGGGTTTTTAAAAGTGGGGAAAGTGAAAGTTCGTCCATTGATAAAAAAGTTCATCCATTGATAAATACGCCTTTCAAAATCCCATAGATATAAATGTAGAGTGGTGGAATTTCACTCTAGAGCACTGTGAAGATCTCTAACTTCACTTTTTGATATACTGTATATACCCCATTGTGTTCTGGACATGGAGGTATAAGGAGGCTGGCTGAATGCACTGACTGAAAGCCAGAAGAGGGTTCAGACACTAGTGTCAATATGGAACAAACTAGAATTGTGCAAACCATGTTTCAGCCTGAGCTCCCGGGTCCTGCCTACATCACATGTCTGCAACAACAATAGCAGCACAAAGCCTGCAGACATAACACTGACCCCCTGGGTGACTCTCTGGAACACCACACACACGTTGTGAAAGCAGGGGCTGGAGACTTTGTTGCACATTGTGAGAACACGGCCCGTAACACAACTTTCCCACTTATGGGATACAACCCAACAGCAACCCAACACATCTCCCATGTACACTATTTAAAAGGCAGGTGGTGGCAAGGTGTCCATTAGTGCTAGTGCCCTATCAAGGCCTCCAACATCAACTAGCTAAACATCAACAAGATGTTGAGACTTGAGTATACACAACCCTTCCCACTACATCAAACTTACCAAAGACTTGTGGAGCCAGCCTCTAATCATAGATCTCCTCCCCTTGGCATTTGGGGGGCACTCAGGATGAAGTTGAAAGACCCTGGAAAGTAGCTTAATATTCAGTTTGGGTTTCCATAGAGTCCAGGGTCCCCTCTCCCTCCATCTCCACTGTCACATTCTGTGACCATGCATGGCTGAACCCATCAAGTTAGCAGTTGGCTGAACATTGCCACGCCCTACATGCCCGTTCTATAGCTCATCAGTGAGGTGGGGGGGGGAGATGAAGTCCAGTCCCGTGCACTCCCATTGCATCACATTCAGCAGGTTAGGGTGGGATTTAAACTGTCATCCCTAGGCTGGGCTTGTGCTGCCTTCTTCCTCCAATTCAGCCTGGGATCATCTCTGGTCTATTGCACAATCTCCCCTCTTACATTGGGGAGTCAAAGTGCATCAACATAGTCATTTATTAATGGTATTACGTTTGTAAATATAAATTCATTTTAATATTTCAACAGCTGTAAGGCTACAGGTTGAACCTCATTGCATTCTCCTTGTAGCCTGCTATCAAACAACAGCCATCGGTAATAAAATGATCTCCATCCTCCCAGCAAGAGCTGAATTTATCATTAAACAAGTCTTAGATGTTTCTGTATTGAGCAATTTTCAATAAAGTGCTAATTAAAGACTCCACAAAAACACCTTCATATGAGACAATTCTTTATTTAAACTATAAAAAACTAAAATACAAAAAGTTGCATTTCAAAATTACATTTATAATTCAAATATCTTGTGCATAGAGATCTCCACCTAGTGACCTATCCATGTCAGTACAGCTGCCTCAATTTGCTGAACGTTTGGACTCAATACAGGAGAGTAAAGGTGGCCACAGATGTAACAATTACGATCTTTCTTGGGAAAGTTCTTTCCAGGAAAGATTGTTTGTTTCAACACACACGCGTAGAGCTGAATCAGATATACAGGTAGAAACAATAAAATTCTACCTGTATCTAACGATTTAGCACTAACAATGGCTGATATTCAGGTGCCTTCAAAAGGCACCCAATCAAAATTTTCCATCCAGCCCGATCGATGAGCCGACCGATATCAGCAGAAGACTTGGATATCGGTCCGCTCATCGGTTGGGCTGGATTCCACCATACACGCACCTAATATCGTACGAAAGATTGTTTTGTAGGTTATTATCTGTGCGTCTATGGCCACCTTTAGGAGACAGGTCTCAGCCTTGGATCATTTGTTCTTCTAGGGCTCAAACAAGAGCAGAAAGTGATTTGGTACAAATTCATTACAAAAAAAAATCTATTGCCCTTGGATGTATATATAAAAAATAATAATATTCAATTAAATATCTAAGGCAGCATATTGCAAACTATTCCTGGCACTATACA
Organism: Xenopus laevis; assembly: GCF_017654675.1. Lineage (NCBI taxonomy): Eukaryota > Metazoa > Chordata > Amphibia > Anura > Pipidae > Xenopus > Xenopus laevis. The sequence continues at coordinate 150,224,164 of NC_054374.1, read as the reverse complement.
TGCATTTTAGAGTTTCAAGTCTAACAGATAAAACAATTGCTTAAACCATTATGTCATCAACGTAACCTTCTAAGAAAAGGTTTTTTCCAAGCAATACCATTAATAATAAAAAAAAACATCTATTTACAAGTCTTTATGAAAGCCCTTAGCAGTGAGAGATGACCGAAATGATGAAAAGCTTTTGTCAACGGTCTTTCTTGAACGTTCATTTTCAACCTATTGTTTTGCCGTTGCTTTGGAATCTTGGGATATTGGCTATTGCTGTTCAACAGCAGCCGGAGAGCTACAGGTTTAGGTTCACTGGCTTAGAAAATACCTGTAATTAGTTTATGCAGTTGGAAAACATTAGGGGGTAATGAAAGAATAGAAAAAAAAAAATATTTGCTCCAGGCCATAGCAACCAATGAACATGTAGCATTTATTGATATGCTATTTAAAATAAGACATCTGATTGGTTGCCATGCTTTGCTACACCAGGAGCAGATTTACCACCTTATAATTAATCTTCCCACTGAAAGTGAAATGGGGTTTTGAAAATTGAGATTTAAGATTTAAACAACGGGAACCATATTTATTCAATAAGAAGCCTATGGATCATACCATTTAACTGGCAGAAATTTCAGTTCCGTCTTTAAGCACCGCTGTACAAAATCTGCAAATGATGAGCCCATTTAATTGGCAGTGTGTGTGCAATCAGTTATAAATGGGGCTATGAGTCAGTAGAAATTCTTCTCTTCCATAAATAGCATACAACATTACATTACTATAGATTGTCCTACAACATTTTCTTATTATTATTAGAACACGTCAATAAGTATACGTAAGAACACTGGCAAGCCAAAATAACAAAGTGGCTAAGAAACCAGTCTTGCCGTATTTGTAAGAAGTCTCCACATCCCATATGGACTCGCCCGCAATCAGTGGTTTAACTGGAGTGCACCCAGCCCCCTTGCAAAGGAAAAACTTCAGAGGGGCCCGCGCACTCCGATCCCCATCCTCCCACCCACTTCCTGCCCCACCCAATTTCCCGCATCTGCCCCAACTCCGCCCATGTCCTGTCCTCTCTTGCGTCCCCTTCCTCGCTGGTAAGAGAGCAGCTGGGGAGGAGGGGGTTTTCTTATTAGCTATAGAGGAAGCAGACCCCACAGTCTGGGCCCCCCTGTTCCGCGGGCCCCCTTGTGACTGCGGGGTCTGATTCCTCTATAGTTACGCCACTGCCCGCAATCAACATGGTCTACTTTTTTCACTTCCTGGTAGAAAGACTATGTTAGTAGGCCGGACAGGAAGTGATTAGCATACAGAAAATGGCGTCACTCTGAGCAATCAAATATTTTGCTATGGTTCTACCTTATTCTGTAAGGGAATATTCTTTGGCTTGATAGCTAGTTGTAGTCTACTGTTATAGTCAGACACTGTTAGTTCACCCAGGGGACTAACGGTGCAATACTATGATTTTAATTCCAACCCACGTTGCCACTATTTTCAATTTTGCAGGAACATAAGCATGGATTAGCTATCATCTGTCCTGGTTTCTGATTCATTCTGATGGAGTTAACACTCCATATGAATCATTGGTGGCTACTCCCATCTGAATGCCAGTTTACCTGCCCAAGTACCATTAAGCCTAAGCACAGGGCTATTGTTCTTTTTGCTCGTTCATAATGTTCTGCTTTTCCTCCTTTCCAGATATGTGGTTAGAATTCCTAAGTGTCTGTTTTTTTGACCTCCTTAGGGAAGCCTGCATGATTAGGTAACACAGCTCCATGACGTTCAGAACCATGCAGATGCCAGACACGCTAATCATGAATATGGTGAACACAGTCTTTTCTGTAGGCCTGGAAATGAAACAGTCGACAAGGTTGGGGCAAGGCCAGTTGTTGCACTGCACAAGCCTCTGCATTTGGAAGCCGGAATACAAAAAGTAGAAGAGGTACATAAATGCAGCTTCAAAGAGGACTCTGAACAAGATGCTGGTAGTGTAGGTCCACCACAAGGTTCCCTTGATTCTGACCTTTCTTTGCTTCAGCTCTTCCAAGTCCTTTCCCCCATAGTTTCCTTTCTTCTTCAGCTGCCTCTTCTCCTCGTGTTTCAGATAAGCAACATGCATGGCTACCAAAAGGGCAGGGGTGGCAACAAATATAAGCTGTAGGCACCACAACCTAATGTGAGAAACTGGAAAGTGATGGTCATAGCAGACGTTCTTGCATCCAGGCTGTAAAGTGTTGCAGGTGAAATCGGCCTGTTCGTCACCCCACACGCTCTCTGCGGCCACGACGAGGATCATAATGCGGAAAATGAAGAGAACCGAGAGCCAGATCTTGCCGATGCTTGTAGAATGTCTGTTCACACCTCCAATGACCTCATAGAGTGTTCCCCAATCCATTGTGATGGATAGATAGTCTCTGTAAAACAGAATGGAAGCAATTTAGATGTTGTAATAAACATCCACATTAGAACATAAGCCATATATACTGTCCTGGCATTTCAAGTACATAAGGGCCCACACAGGTCATGCAAGCATTTTTCTGCTTAAAGCAGACGGTTTTGACATAGTATACACACTGGGCATTCCCCTAGGACAGCTCCTTACCAGTTTGTAGTTATAAATATACTTCCCCTTTAAAGTCTTTCCATTTTCTCCCTTTCTATCCCATTCAGATCAAACACATTGCTATCTATGTATTCAGCACTTAAAGGAGAAGGAAAGGCTAAAATTAAGTAACCTTTATAATTCCTTCCCAGAGACTATTATCCTTCTGTTACTATAGGCACCATCTCTCCCTACTATACCTGCTATCCCACAGTCACACTCCCTTCCCAGAGACTATTATCCCACTGTTACTATAGGCACCATCTCTCCCTACTATACCTGCTATCCCACAGCCACAGTCCCTTCCCAGAGACTATTATCCCACTGTTACTATAGGCACCATCTCTCCCTACTATACCTGCTATCCCACAGCCACACTCCCTTTCCAGAGACTATTATCCACTGTTACTATAGACACCATCTCTCCCTACTATACCTGCTATCCCACAGTCAGACTCCCTTCCCAGAGACTATTATGCCACTGTTACTATAGGCACCATCTCTCCCTACTATACCTGCTATCCCACAGTCACACTCCCTTCCCAGAGACTATTATCCCACTGTTACTATAGGCACCATCTCTCCCTACTATACCTGCTATCCCACATTCACACTCCCTTTCCAGAGACTATTATCCACTGTTACTATAGGCACCATCTCTCCCTACTATACCTGCTATCCCACACTCACACTCCCTTCCCAGAGACTATTATCCACTGTTACTATAGGCACCATCTCTCCCTACTATACCTGCTATCCCACAGTCACACTCCCTTCCCAGAGACTATTATCCACTGTTACTATAGGCACCATCTCTCCCTACTATACCTGCTATCCCACAGTCACACTCCCTTCCCAGAGACTATTATCCACTGTTACTATAGACACCATCTCTCCCTACTATACCTGCTATCCCACAGTCACACTCCCTTCCCAGAGACTATTATCCACTGTTACTATAGGCACCATCTCTCCCTACTATACCTGCTATCCCACAGTCACACTCCCTTCCCAGAGACTATTATCCACTGTTACTATAGGCACCATCTCTCCCTACTATACCTGCTATCCCCCAGTCACACTCCCTTCCCAGAGACTATTATCCACTGTTACTATAGACACCATCTCTCCCTACTATACCTGCTATCCCACAGTCACACTCGCTTCCCAGAGACTATTATCCACTGTTACTATAGGCACCATCTCTCCCTACTATACCTGCTATCCCACAGTCACACTCCCTTCCCAGAGACTATTATCCACTGTTACTATAGACACCATCTCTCCCTACTATACCTGCTATCCCACAGTCACACTCCCTTCCCAGAGACTATTATCCACTGTTACTATAGACACCATCTCTCCCTACTATACCTGCTATCCCACAGTCACACTCCCTTCCCAGAGACTATTATCCCACTGTTACTATAGACACCATCTCTCCCTACTATACCTGCTATCCCACAGTCACACTCCCTTCCCAGAGACTATTATCCACTGTTACTATAGACACCATCTCTCCCTACTATACCTGCTATCCTACAGTCACACTCCCTTCCCAGAGACTATTATCCCACTGTTACTATAGGCACCATCTCTCCCTACTATACCTGCTATCCCACGACCACAGCAGATGATACTGCAATACCTTTACAGGGGTCAATATGTGGCATGTCATTGGAGCCTTCTCTGCACTGCATAATTTTTGTAAGCCAGGTGCATATTTAAGTGTCACACAAGAATTTCAGGTTTTATTGATCCCCTTGACAGTTCTGGTCTCAAGTGAAATACAAGATACATCGATGCTGCTTCCTTCTTCACACTCCAAATCTCTAGGGTCGCTCCCAGCCTGCCCCACACTCCTCTAAAGAAAGCCATGCAAAGAAAACACGGATGCCCAGAGCTGTGCTACGACCCATTTCAGTTGATGCCCAGCTTAGACTGCCCTTGTTATCCCAGGCTTCTACTGTGAAGGAGTTGACAATAAGAGATTTACAAACTAGACAGACAAGCACAGCAATCTTGGAAACAGGTTCTACATATATGTAAGACCTGAAAAAAGGAATTTCCCCAGTAGCTACCAGTAAGGATTATGTTGGTACAATAATAAACAAGCTAAAACGGACACAGAAATGATCTTGTAGGGGAATAATTTGTATCTTGGTCAGGTGGATATTTACAACTAACAGTGGACTTGTGGGTGACATTGACTTTACAGCCAGGAAGGTGAATAGTTGTGTAAGGCAACGGTGTAGGGCATGATCAGGAGGCTGAGAGACCACTGTCAAAATGGTTCACCTTTAAGTTAACTTTTAGTATGGTATAGATTGGCCAATCCTAAGCAACTTTCCAACTGGTCTTTGTTATTTATCGTTATTTAATTATTTGCCTTCTTCTTCTGACACTTTCCAGCTGTCAAATGGGGTTCACTGACCCCATCTAATAAACAAATGCACTGTAAGGCTACACATTTATTGTCATTGCTACTTTTTATAATTCATCAGGCCTCTCCTATTCATATTCCAGTTTCTCATTCAATTCAATGCATGGTTGCTGGAGTCATTTGCACCCTAGCAACCAGATTGCCGAAGCTGCAAACCGGAGAACGGCTGATTAAAACGTTAAATAACTCGAAAACCACAAATAAAAATTGAAATCATCTTACATGAAAATGTCTTACATGTTTGCACAGGCTTATGGGGGTATAGCCGCTGTGTGTGTGTTTCCTGAAGGAATCACTAGGGGGTGCTAGAGATCAACTGACACAGATCAAGAGTTTTTTAAATGATATTGAAATTTGCATCTATACCCCCATCTGTTTGATCCTACATGTGCTACTTGCCTTGTGTAGCCTTACACCTGCCTAACGATAGAATTTCATTTCCCATTTCATCCTGTGTATATACCTGACTCTCCCGCCTCTATTCTTCCCTGTGCCAAGGGTGCAAGTAAAAAGCTACAAACTTTTTTTTTTTTTAACAATTCTTTTTATTGCACAACTGTTAGGAGCACATTTACTATTGGTCGAATATTTAACCCCCGATATTCGACCGTCGAAGTAAAATCCTTTGACTTCGAATATCGAAGTCGAAGGATTTACCGCATTTCCTTCGGTCGAACGATCAAAGGAAAAATCGTTCCATTAAATCCTTCGAATCGAACGATTCGAATGATTTTAATTCATCGATTGAACGATTTTCCTTCGATCAAAAAAAGCTAGGAAAGCCTATGGGGGCCTTCCCCATAGGCTAACATTGGTGCTCGGTAGGTTTTAGGTGGTGAAGTAGGGGGTCGAAGTTTTTTTTAAAGAGACAGTACTTCTACTACTATAATGGTCGAATAGTCGAAGTCGTAGTCGAAGGTCGAAGTAGCCAATTCGATGGTCGAAGTAGCCAAAAAAATACTTCGAAATTCGAAGTATTTTTTATTCTAATCCTTCACTCGAGCTAAGTAAATGTGCCCCTTACTATTACAAACATCATATGTCACATATTTGTCCTTGTTGTACAAACCTTCGATCTAAACAAACAGGTCCCACATGGTTGAAACAGACTGTAACATTCACACGTGTCACTGGCTAATAATACAAATTCACAGAAGAATATGTGCTAATCCAAGAGTAACAATGCATTATTCATGATAATATAATGAATAATATATATAATATAATAATGATAATGAATATTAGTGTCTGGATGCAGCCAGTTCTAAACCAGAGCAGACGTTGCTTATATAAATAAGTCACATAGAGATGTGGTGCCCTAATAGGAGTTCTTTGGATAAAGACAAAGTAGATATTTATTTAGGGAGTTGTACTGGGAAGGGAATGTGCCACCTTGTAGCTGCCATGTCATACCTCCCAACTGTCCTGTTTTTTGTGGGACAGTCTCAATTTTTGCAGCTCAACTTGCAGTCCTGGATTGTTACTGAAATGTCCCAACTTTCTCTTTGATCTGCTGCATTGAACAGCCAGAAAAAGATACAACGTTTCTAAAATCTAATTGGCTTTTGGCAAAGAGCCTAGCATAAGTGGCAGTGACAATTTAAGGTAAGCAAAGACACAAGATAAGCAGGTCTCTTGGGGAAACTGTGACTTGCAGCTTAAAGGGCAATTCACCTTCATTAGCAAAACTAAAACTGTTACAAATGTGCACATATTCTGGGCTCTCTGCCAAAAGCCAATTTAGATTTAGAAACGTTGCATCTTTTTCTGGCTGTTCAGTGCAGGAGATTAGAGAAAAAGTCAGGACATTTCAGTAACAATCCAGGACTGTGAGTTGAGCTGTCAAAATCAGGACTGTCCTGCGAACAAACAGACAGTTGGGAGTAATGCTTTCCTTTAACATATAATTATAGGCTAAAGCATGCAGGGAGTTGTTAATTACGACCCTGCCATCCATGTGCTTGTACCTTTTAGTTAGTGAGCTTCAGTATTAATGACTATGAATATTTTCAGTATTAAAATGGTTTCTCCATTTAATTATGGCCCCAGACCCTGCCATCCATTTAGTTGCACCTTAAGGCCAATAAAAGCTGCCAACAGACGATGTCAGCAGTTTATTGGCCCATGTGAAGGGCCATTCGACGGGCTTCCCCGATCGATATCAGGGCGAATATCAGCCATATCTCGATCGGGCAGGTTAAAAAATCCTGAGCGTCTATGCGGTCTCGCGATCCGACCACCCGTATCGGATCCATTGTGATCCCTAGGGCCCACGATCGGATCAGCCCGATATCGCCCACTTCAATGTGGGCATATCAGATAGACATCCACTCATTTTGCTGCATATCTATCCTGCAATCAATGAGACATTTAGGGTCAGGGCACACGCTCAGATTCAGGGAGATTAGTCGCCTGGCGACAAATCTCCTCTTCTTCGGGGCGACTAATCTCCCCGAACTGCTTCCCACCGGCTAGAATATAAATCGCTGGAGGGATGGCACTTGGAGCGCTTTGTTTTCCAAAGTTGCCCAAAGTTTCCTTATTCGGGAGACATCGGAAATCGAAGCTCTCCGAGTGCCATCCCCCCGGTAATTTACATTGTAGTCACTAGGCGACTAATCTCCCCGAACTGCTTCCCACCGGCTAGAATATAAATCGCTGGAGGGATGGCACTTGGAGCGCTTTGTTTTCCAAAGTTGCCCAAAGTTTCCTTATTCGGGAGACATCGGAAATCGAAGCTCTCCGAGTGCCATCCCCCCGGTAATTTACATTGTAGCCACTAGGCGACTAATCTCCCTTAATCTGAGCATGTGCCCTGACCCTTAAATGACGAGAACAGGAACATATCAATATACCGTCTGATTAATAAGTAGCCCACCCTAAGTGTACCAATGAGTCGGGGGGCAGATGCCAGTGGTACCAGCATTTCCTGGTGACTCAACAAGTTTCTATTTCCGTATTAATTGCCTCTGCAACCCGAAGGTGTATACTAAGCACGCCCTATGTATAAGCTCTGCACTAAACATTCTCTGGCACAAACCCTACTAAACCAATGCCAAATGCTTCTTATCCACTCATATGCTAATCCCGTCACACAAGTTGCTATAAATTGTGCTCCGCAATCAGGTTTAACATGGGAATATAAATTATACATATCAACTGGCAAGTGGCATACCGTTAATTAATAATCGGGGTTAATGAGTATAATGAGTGATCAGCATTTTGTCTAAGTGCCAGGGCACGTAGAGACGGGGGTAGTGGGTTCAATGGGCATTTGCATTTACACAGGTCTATCAGGAAGACCAGATATTAAAATGTCATGCCAGGCCAGCAGCGCTTACCTTTCTACTGAATGGGAATCGGGTCTGAACTTGGAGGCAAAAGAGGCCCTGGCACTTAAACGTACACAGAGGCCACAGGCCCAAGAAATAGGGACTGTCTATGTCATCTTACAGCCCCTCTGGCATTTACCAATGACTGCCAGTCTGGCCCTAATGGGAATAAGTTGCCCTATGACTTATTTCCATCAAAGTGGTATGATTTAAGAATGCAACAGCTAGAGGTTAGTCATTAGACTTAGAAGCACAGGAACCAGAGTGCACTACTATATCATATTTACTGGAGAGTTGAGTACTCATTGCCTGCATAGGAACCAGAGTGCTCTACTAACAGTCTCATTGCCTGCATAGGAACCAGAGTGCTCTACTAACAGTCTCATTGCCTGCATAGGAACCAGAGTGCTCTACTAACAGTCTCTTTTCCTGCATAGGAATCAGAGTGCTCTACTAAAAGTCTTATTGCTTGCACATGAACCAGAGTGCTCTACTAACAGTCTCATTGCCTGCATAGGAACCAGAGTGCTCTACTAACAGTCTCATTGCCTGCATAGGAACCAGAGTGCTCTACTTACAGTCTCATTGCCTGCATAGGAACCAGAGTTCTCTACTAACAGTCGCATTGCCTGCATAGGAACCAGAGTTCTCTACTAACAGTCGCATTGCCTGCATAGGAACCCGAGTGCTCTAACAGTCTCATTGCCTGCATAGGAACCAGAGTGCTCTACTAACAGTCTCTTTGCCTGCATAGGAACCAGAGTTCTCTACTAACAGTCTCATTGCCTGCATAGGAACCAGAGTTCTCTACTAACAGTCTCATTGCCTGCATAGGAACCCGAGTGCTCTAACAGTCTCATTGCCTGCATAGGAACCAGAGTGCTCTACTTACAGTCTCATTGCCTGCATAGGAACCAGAGTGCTCTACTAACAGTTTTATTGCCTGCATAGGAACCAGAGTGCTCTACTAACAGTCTCATTGCCTGCATAGGAACCAGAGTGCTCTATCAACAGTCTCATTGCCTGCATAGGAACCAGAGTGCTCTAACAGTCTTATTGCCTGCATAGGAACCAGAGTGTCCTACTAACAGTCTCATTGATTGCATAGGAACCAGAGTGCTCTACTAGCAGTCTCATTGATTGCATAGGAATCAGATTGCTCTACTAAAAGTATTATTGCTTGCACATGAACCAGAGTGCTCTACTAACAGTCTCATTGCTTGCATAGGAACCAGAGTGCTCTACTAACAGTCTCATTGCCTGCATAGGAACCAGAGTGCTCTACTAACAGTCTCATTGCCTGCATAGGAACCAGAGTGCTCTACTTACAGTCTCATTGCCTGCATAGGAACCAGAGTTCTCTACTAACAGTCGCATTGCCTGCATAGGAACCAGAGTTCTCTACTAACAGTCGCATTGCCTGCATAGGAACCCGAGTGCTCTAACAGTCTCATTGCCTGCATAGGAACCAGAGTGCTCTACTAACAGTCTCTTTGCCTGCATAGGAACCAGAGTTCTCTACTAACAGTCTCATTGCCTGCATAGGAACCAGAGTTCTCTACTAACAGTCTCATTGCCTGCATAGGAACCCGAGTGCTCTAACAGTCTCATTGCCTGCATAGGAACCAGAGTGCTCTACTTACAGTCTCATTGCCTGCATAGGAACCAGAGTGCTCTACTAACAGTTTTATTGCCTGCATAGGAACCAGAGTGCTCTACTAACAGTCTCATTGCCTGCATAGGAACCAGAGTGCTCTATCAACAGTCTCATTGCCTGCATAGGAACCAGAGTGCTCTAACAGTCTTATTGCCTGCATAGGAACCAGAGTGTCCTACTAACAGTCTCATTGATTGCATAGGAACCAGAGTGCTCTACTAGCAGTCTCATTGATTGCATAGGAATCAGATTGCTCTACTAAAAGTATTATTGCTTGCACATGAACCAGAGTGCTCTACTAACAGTCTCATGGCCTGCATAGGAACCTGAGTTCTCTACTAACAGTCCCATTGCCTGCACAAAGCAAATGCATCCCCTTGATTCGAGAGATTCCATAACTGTTGCAGCATGTAGTCACTGATTCATGTCCCTGCTACAGTTAATGAGAGTCTGGAACCAGGAGGAGCTGCACATACATGCTGCTGTCCCTTTAATTACCTGACACTCACCTGACTGCACTGCTTGATGTGACTCCTGAACCATTAGTGGGAATCCATGGAGCACATTCAGCACATTATCCTCTATGTATGGAGTAATTCCATGAGTAAGGACATATATATATATATATATATATATATATATATATATATATATATATATATATATAAATAAATAAATGTGTGACTTATTAATTATTACTCACACTAATGGAACGTGTCCCAGCCTATGGGAACAGCAGCAGCCACTACCCCCTAAGTACAAACAGTAGATCGAGGCTACAGGTACATTCCTATAGGGAGAGGAGTGTGTGGTTTGCCAGGGCAGCAGGAATTCAGGGTAAGGGACAGGTATAAGAGATTGGGATAATGGTACAGTCCTACCTGTGCGCTGCTTGTTGTTGCTGCGACTGCCTGTCTCCGTGCGACTCAGTCTCACCTTCCCTCACACACAGACTTATTTAGGAAGGAGAGGGCGGGGCTTCTCGTATTATAATGAATTTACTGCCGGGACTTCAAAGCAGCCCCAGGACAGTGCTTTAGCTCTATGTGAATCTGAATGAGACAACTGGGGCCATATTGACATGTGGGGCCCCATCAACGACTAGTGTTGTGTTACACTGACTGCTTGAACCCTGGTACAAAAGGTGCTGGAATAGGAGACTGACAGGACAGATGTGTGTGTGTCTTTACTATACACACAGTGTCACCATTATAGCCTCTTGCTCTGCTCCACTAGCCACAACTTTAGCCCCTTGCCTTGCTCTTCTACACTAGCCACAGCTATAGCCCCTTTCCTTGCTCTGCTCCACTAGCCACAGCTATAGCCCCTTGTCTTGTTTTGCTACACTAGCCACAGCTATAGCCCCTTGTCTTGTTTTGCTACACTAGCCACAGCTGAAGCCCCTTGCCTTACTCTGCTCCACTAGCCACAGCTATAGCCCCTTGTCTTGCTCTTCTACACTAGCCACAGCTATAGCCCCTTGTCTTGCTCTGCTACACTAGCCACAGCTATAGCCCCTTGCCTTGCTCTGCTACACTAGCCACAACTATAGCCCCTTTGCTTTCTCTGCTACACTAGCCACAGCTATAGCCCCTTTCCTTGCTCTGCTACACTAGCCACAGCTATAGCCCCTTTCCTTTCTCTGCTACACTAGCCACAGCTATAGCCCCTTTCCTTACTCTGCTCCACTAGCCACAGCTATAGCCCCTTGTCTTGCTCTTCTACACTAGCCACAACTATAGCCCCTTGTCTTGCTCTTCTACACTAGCCACAACTATAGCCCCTTGTCTTGCTCTGCTACACTAGCCACAACTATAGCCCCTTTCCTTTCTCTGCTACACTAGCCACAGCTATAGCCCCTTTCCTTGCTCTGCTACACTAGCCACAGCTATAGCCCCTTTCCTTGCTCTGCTACACTAGCCACAGCTATAGCCCCTTGCCTTGCTCTGCTACACTAGCCACAGCTATAGCCCCTCTCTGACACCATAGTCTGTGCCTTGGGGATGTGCAGGGAATAGTGTTAATAGTTAATAGTGTTAAGACAACACATGGACTGACTTTGGGATTATCTGATCAACTCACCTAAAGGCAGAATGGTCACGTATTTGATCAGTTAACAGGGATTGGCTGCTTGCATATTTAATTATTCCCATAGTAGCCCATAACTCTGTGCCCATGTGTCGTCTAGTCAGTTTTGCCCCAGTCCAACAGTGGCTGGTTGAGGTTAAAAATCAATGTAAACTGGGGAGAAGGCACTGACAGAGACCTAACAGCGCTGGGATTATGGCCTCCAGGCCCTAATTTGTGGATAGGGCACCAAGGCATTGGTTCAGAAACACTGGGGATGCGCAGGAGATACGATCGTTTTTTAAATTTCTTTGGATGTCACGCACCTTCCCCAGTATCTCTGCTTACCCCTGAGTGACAGCAGAGACTGACTCACCCCAGCTTGATGCTGCTGCAGATTGTGTGCCATAGAGCTAAGCAGGCCCGGACTGGCAATCTGTGGGTTCTGGCAAATGCCAGAGGGGCTGCTGTAAGGTCCCATAGAAAGTCAGTATTTAGTAGGCTGGTGGGGGCTGTTTGGGCCTCTATGTGGGCTGATTGGGCCTCTGTGTACCTGAAATGCCAGGGCCTATTTTAACTCTCAGTCCGGACCAGAGAGCTAGCACTTAGTCAAATATGTAAAAAAGCTGTAAAAAGGTATAACCATCCCTGGCTGTGGATGTATATTATCCTACACAGAACTGAGATTTTCTCTCACTCTCTCTCTCAGGTGATGACATATAATAATTACCTGTCACAATAAGCTTTCCAGAGATAATAAGGGACTTTCATAGGCAAACTATGCTCCTGTCTACTGACTCACAGCAACCAATAAACAGTTTGCCATTATTTGGTCTAGTTCAGCTAAAATAAGGAACACAACTATGTGATTGGTTGATATGGGGTGATGGAGTGAGACTTACATTGTTACTGCCTCAGTTATAGTCAGAAAACATTAAAGACAAACAAACTGGGATCTGCAGTTACACCCAATTGCTTCAGAGGAGGAAGATCCTTATTCAATTTTAATAGTTCTCCCTTTTCCTTTCTAAATCTAATTTTCTATTGCATCGAGTTCCACCAGGCAGGGGCCTATATACTTTTGCTGGTAGAATAGTGAATGGTCTTAAATTGGGTGATAAAACTCTGGTATTCCAGTTTTGATATGATTTGGAACTTGCACTTTAAATCTTTGAAGAGAGTTCCAGAAGCTTTATTTTACTAAACTGCTGCTACAGGTTGGTATGTAACCCTTACTCTGCTGATCAGACATTCCCACACCTGGGCACTAGATTGAATTGTTCTCTTACAAGAGGCAGTTGCCAGACATATAGGAGAAATGAGGTCTGGATTTCTAGAGATTGTTGCTCATTCAGGTTCTTACTTTGAAGGGGTTGTTCACCATTGAGTTAACATTTATCATGATGTAGAGAGTGATATTCTGAGACAATTTGCGATTGGTTTTCATTTGTTATGAAATGTTATATGTTATGGTTTTTGAGTTATTTAGCTTTTTATTCAGCAGCTCTGCAATTTGCAGACCGTCGCTACGATCTAAATTACCCTAGCAACCATAAATTAATGGGAATAACAGACTGGAATATGAATAGGAGAGGCCTGAATAGAAAATGAATAAGAAAAAGTAGCAATAACAATACATGTGTAGCCTTAAAGAGCATTTGTTTTTTAGATGGGGTCAGTGACCCCCATTTGAAAGCTGGGAAGAGTCAGAAGAAGAGGGAACATAATTAGAAAAATATGAAGAAAAAAAATAATCAAGACCAATTGGAAAGCTGCTTAGAATTCTATTCTATAACATACTAAAAGTTAACATAAAGGTTAACCGCCCCTTTAAGTGACACTTAAAGGGGTGGTTCACCTTCAAACAACTAGTTGTTTTCAGATAGATCACCAGAAATAACGGCTTTTTCCAATTACCTTCTATTTTCTATGTGTCACCGTTTTTGTAATATTGAAGTGTAAAGTGTCTTTTTCACCTTCTAAAGCAGCTCTGGGAAGGGGGGGGGGTCGCCGACCTTGTAAACTGCTCTAAATTGATATATGTTAATACATTTCTTATCTGTGTCCCTGCTGAGCAGAATCTCTGGGTTTCATTACAGACAGCTGTTAGACTTGATACAATAATTACTAATACTCCAGAGATGCTGCTGACAGTAACGGAACTGGAGGGCCCTGGTGCGAGACGTGCAGCCGCCCCCCCCGCCCCCCTCCGTACCAGATTATCTCCCCCAAAATCGGCCGATGCGGCCGGAAATCTGCAGTGCGCGAGCTGCCGGGAGGCCCTGAGGGGGTGCGGACCCTGGTCCAATTGCACGCCCTGCTCCCCTGGTAGTTCTGCCACTGGCTGCTGAGAAATGTAAAAAAATAAATAATGGAAAGTAATTGAAAAAAAGTCTTTATTTCTGGGACCAGCCAGGTTGCCTAGGGCGCCTGGCTGGCTGGGCCCGGCTCTGGTTTCTGGCCAACTTTCTATTGTTTTGTTTATTCAGGACAACAGCCTGGACAATTGAAGCTGCAGAAGTGGCGGCGCCTCTTCACTTCTCTGATGCTTTTAACCATCTGGACAGGTATAACAGGTGTATGGGCTGATTTAAAGAATCAGTAACATAATTTTTTTTTTTTTTAATTCGTTAGTATAGAACAACAAAAAAAAAACACAAAGACAAATGAAACTTTTAAATCGCTTAGTCTTTATTGAGAAATAACTTACCGAAACTCCGCTTGCGTTCCTCTTCAGAAAAGGCAACGGGGCAGCGCCCAATCATGCGGCGCTCGATTTCTTCTCCATGGCGATCTCCTATAAGGAAGGCAGGGAGGAGAAATTGAGTGCCGCACAATGAATCGCCGGATCGCCTTTTCTGAAGAAGAGCGCAAGCAGAGTTTTTTTTAAAACTTAGTGATTTAAAAGTTTAATTTGTCTTTGTGGGTTTTTTTTTTGTTCTATACTAAAGAATTTAAAAAAAAAATTATTGATGTTATTGGTCCTTTAACTAATAGTTCTATTGGACGACAGATGAACAGACATGCTACCACTGGTTGGTTAGTGTGGTTAGATTGCCTGACCAAATCTAGGTATTTATGGCAGTGTCTGTTTCCTCTATAGTCACTATCCTACCAAGAGACTTATTTATTCTCAGAACACGATGCCTAATAAATGTCCCATGTGCTACTGACCTACAGGTTAATTAAAGCATAGGAAATAAACCTCAGTGCTTCTAAAAAATCTGCTTGTCTTGAATCTGGGGCTATTATGTAACAGGAAATATCACAGAACTAATTAAGACAGTATGGAAAATATATTCATTTGCTTATTAAATAGGGAAATGATGTGCTGACACCCTGTGAGTCATTTCCATGCTGTAGTGGGGTAAATGGGAGTTTTGTGTCTCACCAGGAATGATAATACACATAATGATGGATTCTTACTTTTGGAATATTCATCCATTCCCATTGGTTCTTATATGGCTTCCTACTAGTAAATCCTAAATGAAATGCATTCCTAGTTTTATTCAGGACAATAGCCAATAGCAGTCGGGGACGAAGTTTTTTAAAACTCATGAATTGAGCTGATAAATAATGTAGCCTATGGACTCTAATGCAAGAGCAGAACCCTTTAACTGCCACCCCATAACAGCTGTGTCTCCCATTACCATCATTATTTCATCCTACCCCTCTAGCTTGCCATATACCTCCTTGTTTTTCCTCTATGACCTGTTAGGTCTCATGATCTGGTTGCCCAAACTATCCCAAGCAATGGAGGTGGCCATGGAGGACAAACTAGCCAGACAGGTATGTGTTCTACTAGTGAGTAGTGTGTGCACCTGCTCATGACCCTGATTAAACAGAGAAATGAATGATACACTGGGCACCTTTTAGAAAATAAAAAGACCCATTTCTATTTTGTGGTCCCATAAAAAGGGTTGTGTTATATTGCTTTCTGTTGAACACAATGATAAAGCTGCTCTTACTGTTTGTGAGTTATTCTGTATACAAAGAGGCCTTGGCAAATGCCATTATTGTTTGCTCTCTTTTTGTCTCATCATCTTATCTCCAATCTTGTTGGATTAAAGCTCTTAACAATATTGATGGGACAATGGAGGCCATTGATTTATAACAGATAACATCTGTTCTATAGTTCCGTTTTGGGATTTGCTCCCTCATTTTTATATACCTTCAGGGTAGCAGCACACATGGCAATTTCAAGTGGTTCAGTGTAGGACTATGGTGCCCAAGATTCACCGTTGGCTGCCAACTCAAGAGCCCACCTCCCCACTTGTGAAGGCCCCTCGCCCCCATAGAAAACCTTTCCCCCCTGTCGCCACCCTGCTGATTACCTCCACAAGTAAAAATCTCCACTATCCATACGGATCCTCCCATCCAGGACAGACAGCTGGACCATGAAAGCAAGGCCTACAAGGGCATGGCCCATCAGGTTTCTCCGGGTGTCCCAAAAAAACAGTCCAACCCTGGAGCAGATTGTCACCTGAGCATTTTGTCTTTCCATGGGAGGGAAGCAAACTGCTTTGATTTATCCTGTGTTCTATTATGTTTATTTTCATTCGTTTTTCAGAACCAATGTGAATCTACAGACGTCAATAGAAACAGTAACCAGCCAGTGCCTGCTGGGCTTCTTAACTTTATATCCTTTCCTTATACAGTATATCCATTAAATGGGCTCATTTTAGTGACTTCAGGGTCACGTACCCCATATGACTAAAGTGCAGCATCTCCATTCAGGCAGCCATTTGTGTGGGCTGTGGATCAGTACTGAACCAGTTCTCCAACCTATGTTTCATCATTTACCTACGTGGGCCTGTAAGTCTATCATCCCTGTAGTTTATTTTTTGTTCCTGTTTGTAACTAACACTCATATAATGCGTAATTATCTACTGTACGTCCTAAAGTGTCCAAACCCATATTGGGACACATATTGTTATGTAACTATCTAGGAGAAGCCTCCCTGTTCTTTTGATGTTGCTTTCTCTGCATAAATCTGTTTTTCATAAGTAAAGTATCCTTGTAACAGGCCAACACATGTCAGACTTGCTTCCACAATGCAGTGCTCATGTTCTTTTTTTCTTCCTTCAGTCCCTCACTTCCTTCCCAGTTGAACTTATTTACATGTTCCTCTCCCTCAATTTCACACGCAGTCTGAATGATCATCTATTTTGGATCGACCGAAAACAGTGGTTCCCAAATTGTGGGGCTGTTGCCCATAGGAAGGCCCAAATCAGTTGCTGGGGGGCTCAAGCTAAAGACTGTTTAGGTTGCTTATAACGGGAGAAATCCTGTTTGGCCTTCTAGATAATTCTAATAAATGTCAGATTTAGATTTGGGGCTGAACACTTATTTGCTGTCCTCTCTAATATTGAATATTATATTATTAGAACTGTGACTGATTGGCTGATGAATCAACATTTATTTTACAGGTATGGGACCTGTTATCCAGAATGCTTGGTACTTGGGGTTTTCCCAGATAATTTTTTATTTTAAAAATTTGGATTATTTGATTTAAATGAAGTCTATCAGAGACAGCCAATGGGTTTCTGGATAACGGATCCCATACTTGCTGTAACCTTGTTATTAGCTAAGAAGCCTGAGATGCATTCTTTCCTTTGTTCCATATGCAAGTGCACAAGGTTCATTAAAACAAACAAGTCATTGGGTTCCATATTCCCTGACCTTTTGGCCATAAAGTCAAGTAGAAAAAAGGATTTCAGACTCTCTTTTGACTAAAGGTTTAGGAAAGTGCCTTTATCCCTGACCCCAGCAAAAAGGCCTGTGGGACAAGGATCTGAAGACCCACCTTCACCTTACGTCTAGGGAAGGTCTACCCAGGTGCAAACAAAACAGGAGGGATGAGGAGCCTAATGGCCATGCACCCTCTTAAATCTCAGTTGCACCCCTAAAATCAATGTGAGGAAAAAAACAAAGTGGATAAAAAACGTGCATAATTTATAAATAATAATGCAGTGCTCTAGCCTTTCCTGCCCCACCAGAAGAGTGTTTGTGTAACATAAACATCAGTGCCAGTGCCATTAATGCGAGCAATCAAACCATAGATGTTTATACCATGAGTCAGGCACTTCCAGGCCCTGACCAAATGTCTGAACTCTAAGGGCAGAGACACACGCTGCTAGTTCGGAAGATTAGTCACCCAGCGACAAATCGATTCTTCTTCGGGCGACTAATCTTCCTGAACTGCCTTTCCGCCAGCTAGAATGTAGATCGCCAACGGGATGGCACTCGGAACGCTTCATTTTCCGCAGTCGACCGAAGTTGCCTCACTAGGAAACTTCGGGTGACTTCAGAAAGCCGAAGCAATCCGAGTGCCATCCCGCCGGCAATTTAGATACGAGCCGGTGGGAAGTCAGTTTGGTGAGATTAGTAGCCCGAAGTAGAACGATTTGTAGCTGGGCGACTAATCTCCCGAAATAGCAGCATGTGTCTCTGCACTAAGGGTGAGCAGCTACTTGTCATTTCTACAAAATAGACAATAGTGATAATTGGTTTTACTAAGACACCACGTGTTTTGGCAGAGGCCATTCTCATAATTATCTATGGCATTGGTGGGGTATTCTGTAGCCACAAAAAGTAGCTGCTACTAGAAGCTCTGTTTGTCTTTGCCCTTAGGGGGATACAGCTGAAACAGTCCAAAGATGAATGAAACCAAAGATGAATGAAATTAGCATCCCCCGGCCCTTTTCTCATACATACAGAGATAGATTTGAGGGAAACATGGTAAGCAAAAAATAAATCAAGTTAGAACCTTATGAAATGTTTCATGTTTCAGTTTATAGAGACAGAATTCTTCCTCCTTTGAAAGAGCACTTTATGGGTTTCACCAGCAATTAAATAGGGTCGTTATTCATATCATTAAGAATTTGTTCACATGTGCCTGCGACTCACGTTTGTGCCTCAAACCCCGTAATCTAAACTGAGTGCACGTGTCCTCCTGTGTGATGCAGCAGCCACTCCTAGCTCCCGGCACACTGAGCCAGACACACACATCCCAACCAACCCCAAACTACTTGCATGGTGGCGCTGTCACTGAAAAAGGGATCTGGGTTCCATAAAGAATAACAACAATATTTTCAGACTTTCTCTTTTTGGTTTGGAGTTTTGGGTGCAGCCTGGAAGCCATAGTCATAAGCATCGAGGAAGGATTTCTGATACATCATGTTCACAAATGTCCTGCAAAATTATCAGCATGATTTTATGAGGATATTGAGGTCTATGTTGTGTGCCAGTTCATACGGTTGGCAGTTTTTGCACAATAATGAACCACGAAGCAGGAACTGTGGTGTTGCACATCCATATCAGTGGGAACTGGGAAGTGAGCTACATCATCCCTTACTCTACATTGTGTTCTTAGATTTTTTTTGTAGATTAAATTTTTATTTTATGCTATTATAAATTCATCCAGTCTTGATAAAATAAAAATATTTGAATGCCTATGGCACACTAAATAATGTGACAGAGACAGCTGAAGCATCCTGCATATAGTAGATGTGTCATTGTATTATGGGCTGCCCCAAGTCCCAAAAAATGCTGGTGTTTTTTCTTTTTTTATGGGTGATAGGCTGAAAAAGATCTAACAAATTTTTGGGGCTCCCCTCCTTCCCCCCTACATTTCCTAACTCATGGCACCTTAACTATACAGTGGGCACATGTGTAGGGCAAAATAAAATTTTTATTTGCTGTTTTGAAGGTTTCCCAGGCTTGTGTAGTGCTGCTACATATTCCTCCATTGTAACTTCAATTTGGCGCCGTATGCAAATTAAGCATCGCTAGCATAACTTCGCTTTGCTTGGCGAATTAACCCCAGTGCAACTTCGCAACCTTACGCTTCCCCTGAGCGCAACTTCGGATTTTAGTGGATTTGCATAGCGCTGGCGAAAATACGCCTGGCGATGTGCGACGAAGTGCGGCGAAGCGGACGCTAGCGCAACTAGGCATCTTAGTGACTGTCCCACCCAGTGTTCCATAAGCCTTGAGATAACTAAGTGCCTTATAGAGTGTAAGCTTTTGTGCGCTATGTTTGGGTGCTATAACTTTTCATAAATAATTAAGCAGCATAAGCAAACTGTGGTCAAGTTTACACCAGCCTAATTATACATTGTTTGAACATGACATACTCCTTGAGCTGCAGGTCTGAACCCACATAGTGATGTGTCGTGAGTCTACTAACAAGAACATTTTTGTTTTTTGAATATAGGGAAAATGGCATATGGGAGATTTGTGATCAAGGAGTATCCTCATCCACACTGCAGACTTTATTTGTAGTTTGTGGAAGTGAGGTACAGTGGGACTCGTATACATGAGCTTCTACTGAAATGTGATATAAGCCCGGAATGTAACATTGAGTGCTAGGTGGAGCAGACCTCTTCTTTAACGAAGGCAGCAATGGTTACACTGTATATCTCCCGTGCTTGTTTTTGGACTGGTCACCTGAGCTTACAATCTGTTGTCTCTGTTCAGTAGTTGATTAAGTCCATGGATAAGCCCCAGTGAGAAAAGGTTGTCTTAACTCTACTGTCTAAAAAATGTAAAAAAAACTCCATAGTTATAATTGAAAGTGAGGCTTTAAAAGGGGCTTGGCCTCAGTCAGTGGTGTAAGGAGACTCAGGTCTGGAGGGGGCCTCTGCCTTATCTGCTTGCTTAATCTCCCTCCCTATATAAGGGAAAGGAAAGTGGTGCAGCCCCTTAGGCCTCAGGACCTGTGAGTTGGGGGTATGGCCTCAAAGTTCCTCTGCAGGGGGACCCAAAACACCACGGGCCTTAGTGAACCCATGCGTGCTGTTTCAGTGGTTGCACCTACCAGTATCTAATAAAACTCACCTGCACTCACGTGTTTTCCAGTATGATTAGTGGAGCCTCACCCAGGTTTCAACAGATGCACAAGACACACCTCCAATTATCCCTAAGCTAGCTAAAATTAAATGAAAGCCATGGCTAACCAGAACTTTCTGCAATAGGGCAGAGTATGGTTATTAGAACAAGTTAGGCAACCCATGCAAAAAAAAATATGCAAATCCCCTTGCAATAATGTCCTGGCAGGAATCAAACCTAGGACCCCAGCACCGCAAGTCATTAATGCTAACTACTGAAATCTCATATGGTTGGCTGATAAGTGGAAAACAGGTATGCACTGGCAGAGGGGTTGCAGCTGGGCCAAGGTGTCCATGGGGTGGGGGAGGGGCCATGGGCGCGCGTCCTGATTCGGCAGCCCCGGACCCCCCCCCCCATTTCTACGCTGAATTGATCTATTCTGAAGTTATTCTCAGTGCAAAAATAAAATAAGCATTTGTGGTGATGCTAGAGTTTCAGATGGACCACCAATCAGAGAGGGAGGGAGGGTTGGAAGTCTTGCCAAATTCTGAAAAGCACTTTCTTATCTTCATTTCAGGACTGTATAGTATCCATTCTACTATAGAGTCCTAATATATAGCCTACAGATGAAATGAATTCCTATTTACAAGGCACATATATCAGCACACAATGACACCAGTCAAAGCACCATTCACTTTTTCTAGTAAAATTCAGGTAGCACCTGCTTTGAAGAACTGGGTGCAAAGCACAAGATGGAGCGCACTCTGGAGCCAGGGAGCCCTGTACTTAATGCTTGACATTGGAAGCAATATCAAACTATTTGCATCCAATAGTAGGAGGGCGAAGAGTTATATATTTTTGGGAGCAACCCACAGAGCAACATACAAATTGCAAAAAATGGAAGATCTGTCTGGTGTTTTCGGACTCTGGACATTTCTCCTGGCTTCATAATATGCCAACTATTGAACTGACAGAAATGAATAAATCTGTAGAATCAATGTATAATTAACCAGCGTATTCTACAGTCTCATCCCACTCCAATGGAGAAAACCTACTCATCAGCACAATCCCTGCTCTACCGCCATGGACTCAATCACACGTCTTCCTTCACTGGTTTCCCCAATACTCGAGTCCTTACAAAGTCCACAGATAAGTCAATAAGTCACAGTTCAGCCCCACACAGAGCTACTGAAATATGTTGTCACTTCTTTACAACACAAGCGTTGTGCCCTTTAAATTATACTTGCACTAAGGAAATACATTTGGTGGTTGAGAAAATTATGACAAAAGCCATGACACTTTTTACACTTGACACTTTACTCTTTTAGGAAAATGACGATGAATGTTGAATTAAATAAAAACATAGATAAAAACCATTTGATCTAAATCACATATTATTTATTTGCAGGCTGGAAAATGAGAAATGTTACAGGGATAATTTCATCATATATTTTTGTTCAGAGACATAGGGTCATTTTTGGGTCTGGGGAGGTTAATTAAAGACATTTTCTACAGATTCCTTCGTAGAATTCCAGGGTTAATTCCATGTAGGATACCCAGAACTCATGATAAATACAGTGTCAATAAGATAAAGATAAAAATACAAAAAACACAAGATAAAAACAGTGCCAACAACATTTATAATACATTTGCAGGTTAAATAAAGTGCCTGTTCCATCCTTGTTTCTTTAGGAAACTAATTGATGATGTGATTTTTTTTTTTATGTCCATTTTCTTTTCAACTGCACCTACAATTCACTAGGGTGCAGGGACGTGATGTACAGGTACGGGCAGGGTTAGGCCTGGACTGGGAGTCAAAATAAGCCCTACCATTCCAAGTACACAGAGGCCCAAACAGCCCCCTACCAGCCCACTATATGGTAACTTTCTATGGAACCCTACAGAAGCCCCTTTGGCATTTGCCAGAACCCACAGATTGCCAGTCCGGGCCTGGGCAGGGTCACTTCATTTTGTGTCATTTGTAACCGGCTGGTCGAACTCAGTCGAAAATACTTCTGAATACACTTGGTAATCACATGTAATTCTTTCCAGTGCTACTCTCATTTACTAAATCCATTAGTTTCAGCCAAAAACCAACTCTCATTTACTAAGCCAGTGTGAAGGGCAACATTTAGATTCAAATCACAATCAGGCTTGGATCTGTGGGCAGGCCACAAGGCCCGGACTTGGGGAGGCAAATTGCTGGGGGAAAGCTTACTGCCCACTGGCCGCATCTAAACTGGGGACTATAGATTTTGACAGTTTTTCTAATCTCCTGCCTGCCCAGTCCCCAGCGATCCGGTAAACTGCAGCAGCAAAAGTGAGAGAGGTGTGTGCATTCCTCCCAACATTTTGGAAGTAAAAAGAGGGACAAAAAAATTTTTTCCGCATGTAGCGCAGCAATTTTTTGACCACACCTCTGTATGTGGCCACACCCCCTAATTACCATGTTTGTTTTACAAAATTTGGCAGGTTATGAAAGTTTGAAAATATTTCTCCTTATTTAAACTGTGTTTTTGTGTCTCAAAATTGTTACAAAGTATCTTATTTGCACCTGTTAGCTGTTCTGGGCTCTCTGCTAAAAGCCAATTAAGTGAGAAACTTAGTTTCTTTTTCTGGCTGTTCAGTGCAGAGAAAAGAGGGACTTTCCAGTACAAATGAGGGACTGCGGGTTGAGCTGTCAAAAGAGGGACTGTCCCTCCGAAAAAAGGGACAGTTGGGAGGTATGAGTGTGTGGAGAGGGGTGTGAGCGCAGGGGAAGTTTGAGCGAGTCAGGCGTTGAGGAAGGTTAGTATGCGAGGGGTTTAGTGTGGCTTGGGGCAGACTATTTTTGATCAACGTGTTTTTTTTAATCACCATTTTCCCCCAATTTCAGGCCTAATAGCAGGCACCTATACAACAGCGTGATCTACAATTTGTCCACAAATTACCATCACTTTGGTAAGTAACCGCAAGCTGTGACATAGGTTTTTGCCAATAACGACACTGGCTTACATTTTAGTAGGTGCAAGTCTGGTGTGGTTCACTCCTATGGCTATGCCTGTTATTGCTAATAAGCATGGCTTGGTTCACCAATCTGGCCACAGGTGATTTGTGTAAGAAAATTTACTGGCTATAAAACCCCCTATTCTACTCTAACTCATTGCCCAGTATAGGTATATGTTCCATAGTTCCTGGGAGTAATATCTTGTCTGATCCTGTTATTGACCTGCTGCCTGAACTGACCCCTGCCTGTGTTTGATGATTCTTCAGATTCTGATTCGGTACTGTGCTTCTGATCTGTGTATGACCCTGGCCTGTGACCTTGACCATGCTTCTGCTTCCTGATTTGGTACCGTATTGTCTATTTGCTATTGGCGGAGACGGTTCTTACGATGTACTCAAGGTAATTAATAAACAAGTTAAAAAGGACCAAGGAATGGCCCCACTAACAGCACTGGCCCAATTAGAAAACATTCATTTACAACCACTCTTTATAATCCTTCTTCAGCCAGTTCTCTTTCCAAGTACAAATACTATGTTCCAGGTCAATATTTCTTAATTTAATCAGTAACTTTCTGTGAGGCACTGTATCAAATGCTTTAGTGAAGTCTAAATAAATCACATCCACTGCCTTCCCAAAGTCTTTGCTATAAAAGTTGTAAGAGCAAACTTCATACCACTAATTTGAAATGTATGATAATACAATAGAAATATCTTTGAAAGGGGGATTTTTCTATTTTAAATAATAGTAAAGGCGGTTTTAAAAGGAGCTACTAATTACCCAGGCAACAAAATCCAAGGAAATGCCCCATGTACCACTGGCCTGGATGTTCAAGGCATTTGACATTTATTTTAATACATATTATTAATAATACATTAAAATATTTGTTTTTGCATGGCTGATGCATTGGAAAAGGTTGCAGATTCATTCTGCTTGTTCCCCTGTACACAATTGGGGCAAATTCACTAAGCGACGAAGCGCCTAACGACAGCGTGAATGCGCTAGCGTAGCGCATTTTCGTTAATTCGCTGATTCACTAACGGACACTGGTGTAAATTCGCTAGTGTTACTTCGCACCCTTACGCCTGGCGAATTTGCGCAACGGACGTAACTACGCAAATTCACTAAAACGCGCATTGTTCTGAACGCTACCTTTTACGCCAGACTTCCTTCGCCACCTCAGACCAGGCAAAGCGCAATAGAGTAGATAGGGATTGCTTCAAAAAAAGTTAAAAAATTTTCTAAGTCCCAAAAAACGCTGGCATTTTTTCTTTTTTTATGGGTGATAGGCTGAAAAAGATCAACATTTTTTTTGGGGCTCCCCTCCTTCCCCCTACATTTCCTAACTTATGTCAACTTAACTATACAGTGGGCACATGTGTAGGGCAAAATAAAAATTTTATTTGATGTTTTGAAGGTTTCCCAGGCTTGTGTAGTGTTGCAACATATACCTCCATTGTAACTTGAATTTGGCGCCGTATGCAAATTAAGCATCGCTAGCGTAACTTCGCTTTGCTTGGCGAATTACGCTACGCAACCTTACGCTACGCAACCTTACGCTTCCCCTGAGTGCAACTTCGGATTTTAGTGAATTTGCGTATCGCTGGCGAAAATACGCCTGGCGAAGTGCGGGCGAAGTGCGGGCGAAGTGCGGCGAAGCGGACGCTGGCGCAATAACGAATCTTAGTGAATGTCCCACATGTGTCTGGATGCTTTCTCTGCTACTCATGTGACTCTGGGTCAGGGTCAGTCAAAAAAAAGTCAGTGGTCTGAAATCTCATCATTGTCTTGAATCAAAACCCTTCAGTCTGATGATCTGATGGAAAGGAAAGTGAAGAAGATGAAGGAGTAGGAGTTTGTTCAAAAAGAACATATGGATTTCCTGTATTTAGGAGTTTTCTTGATAGTGGGTTTCTGGATACTATATACCACACCTGCAGTAGAATGAAATAAATGTTTTCATCCAACTAGAAAGACAGACTACATTATATCTACCAATGGCTTTAGGAACCTCTTGCATGAATATTTTTCCATCTTATTTCCGCACGGGTGCTTGGTTGAGACATGAAGGTCCAACTGTGTCGCAAACTATGTTTTTATTTATGATTCTCAGAAATCTAATATCTATAGAAAAGTAACTGTCAAGGCATGTGTGCCAATTATCAAAGAAACCATAAGACAAATATTAAAAAATGTTGGGCATTGTTACCAGGAATTTGGTGTGCCCAAAGTTTAATACTAAAAAGACAGCAGACATCAAAATAAAATGTAAATTTTTTAGAACTGTTCCATATTGGAATGAAAATTATATTATAAAGCTCTGGGCAAAGATTGTGTATTAAGTGAGGCCACTGGGAAATGGGTCTCTCCTTTTGTAACTACAAGGGAAACCTGAACTGTCATATCTCAGTTCAGTTATACAGTAAATTCAGACTAGGGATGCACCAAATCCAGGATTCGGTTCGGGATTCGGCCAGGATTCGGCCTTTTTCAGCAGGATTCGGATTTGGCCGAATCCTTTTGCCCGGCCAAACCGAATCCGAATCCCAATTTGCATATGCAAATTAGGGATGGGAAGGGAAATCACGTGATTTTTTAATCACAAAACAAGGAAGTAAAAAATGTTTTCCCCTTCCCACCCCTAATTTACATATGCAAATTAGGATTCGTATTCAGTTCGGCCGAATCTTTTGGGAAGGATTCGGGGGTTCGGCCGAATCCAAAATAGTGAATTCGGTGCAACCCTAATTCAGACAAGACATAAAGATCCTCATACACTGAATTATCAGAATATTGCCCTTAATATAATTCCTCATGGTGCCAAAGGAAGCAGAGTTAGAAAGCAGCAAGGCTTATGGAGACCTAAGGGTATTGACACATTATCATAACAGATACCTAAACTCTAGTTCTTTTTAGTTCTAGAAGAAATGTTGCTATGCATACACGCTACCCACGGAGTTCAAGA
This sequence comes from Xenopus laevis, assembly GCF_017654675.1. NCBI lineage: Eukaryota > Metazoa > Chordata > Amphibia > Anura > Pipidae > Xenopus > Xenopus laevis. Next base: position 150,197,295 of record NC_054374.1, on the reverse strand, counting down.
AAATCAGGGGGTTAAATGAACAAGGAGTTTTCAGGACTATAAAATAAATATAACCTGCCATTTGTCGTTCTGTGCAAAGGAGGCTCTCAATAAACCTATCCACAAACAGGATGATCAAATATCTTGTTCCTGTGCTTGCAGCTTATTATTCCAGAGCCAAATTCTGTGATGGGGTCAGCATTACTTGCTTGAACAATTTCGGCAGCGCACTGCACAAAGAAAGCAATGTTCCCCTGGTTCCCTCTTAGTCTGAGCGCCAAGCTTCCATCATGAGAAAGGGGGTATTGATTTGCTTGTAGGTATTCATCTCAGGGCAGCATTGTTGGTAGAAAGCAACTGAGCTGTGGGTTTTGGCAAACTATAGCCTATGAAATCCTCAGTTAAGCTTAAAGCAGACACGCACCTTTATTGGCCAAAATGCACCCTCAACCTGTTTGATTATCAATGACTATGCTGTGTTAGTCACAGAGGATGTTTGTTGTGGTACCATTTCGCCACTAACCATTCAGATCAAAGTCTTACAATTCCGATCAAATAAAGTAGTTAAAAAACAGATCAGCCGATATTCTGCCCCTGACAGCAATCCTACGAAAGTTATGTCCAACCAAAGCTGGTGACAGTCTCCCACTGAAAATCGTACAATCGGCAATACACGCAGAAATATTATCGGCAGCCGACAGAAATTTTCTAACCTGTCCAAATGACCGATCTCCACCGGACGAAAAATGTCGGGACTCTCCACACACGATCCGAAAATCGTATGAATCCTCGATTTGTACGATTGGATCTTTGTGTCTATGGCCAGATTAAGTCTCAGCTCTATTGGTCTTCACACTGAGCTTCCATGAATATCTTGTAGGTCAAAATATCATCTCTAACTTCAAACTGGTTTATTCACAAGTCTCTCTAGTTGAGACAGACAATTTTCAGAGACTCTGCTCCGACTTGCAACTTGGAGCTGAACATCTATTGATAATCAAATGCAAGTCTCGTAAATTTTATGGTCTCTTTTAGTGATATTAAATCGGATTCTTTCACGCCAAAGCAACATAATTAATTGCAGTGTGAATGGCAACTGTGGGCATTAATGAGAAGCGACTGGCAGATCTGTTTACACCCAATTAATATACAAAAATAAACCTTTGTGGGGCAGTTATTTACTCACGCCTAAGGAGTTATTAATCGGGTGCACAGTGTGAGAATCGGTACAGTCACTTCCAGTAAATAGATTTCACGTGTGGCGTGCAGAGGCATTGTTTACTAGGAGCATCGGGATTACTTTCAAAACGTGATTAACAACGCCCTCTTAAATTAACAACACTCACAGGAAAACAGGTATGAGAGAACAATTTGGCATGAGATGTATATATATAAAAAAATACAAATATGAGGGTTGTGTAGAAACAATTAACTGGTAGAATTTACTTGCCACATATTTTATTAGAAAGCAGCTATCTAGTTGGTTGATGTGCAGTGTCATAACTAAACTATACCAGACTGGGTATGGGGTGCAAGAGGGGGTACGGTAAGGGTCCTTACACCCATCTCCTCTCTCCATGCACCACACTCTTTATTCTACCTGCACCCATACTACCACTTGGAATTTTGGGTGCAGAAGACCCATTAGGGCTCTGATCCAGGGGGACTCTGTCACCATAAGGCTCTGGTCATACCTGACTGTTGCTCAAAGATCCTAGCAGTGGCGAAACTACCGGGGGAGCAGGGGGTGCGAGCGGGCCAGGGCCCGCACCCCCTCAGGGAAACTGAGGCCGTACGGAGGGGGGCGGGGCCCGGCTGCGCGTCGCACACCAGGGCCCGCCCCCCTCAACGAACGCTACTGGATCCTAGAGAGAAGTCTTGGCCGACCTTGGGGCACATTTAGTAAAGGGCGAATTGTGGAGTCACAGCGAATTCGCCAATTTACTAAAATGAGACAAAGGCAATTTTCTAGCAAAAAACCTCAGCACTAGAGAACTTTTACACCTTTCACCAGGCGAATGATCATTAATCCGCAAATGTATGAAAGTGTAAACTTCCCAATACATAACCCTGTTCTCCAGAATCTGTTTCGCCTGGTTCTACCCGGTGAATTGTTAAGATAAAGCAACTTTCTCAATATTACTATGTCATTGATATCATAATCTGTATTGCAAGAAAAAGTCATAAAAAAGAAAAAAACTTGTTTTTTTTTTTTAAATGTGGGATTATGTTTAAAAGTTGTAACTGTTACATATTATTATTTACACTTCTTTAAACATTTGAAGCTCATGCCACATTTGTTTTCGGGTGGGCTCATGTCTAGGACAATAAAAGATCTCTTTTTTCTTTATTTTGCTTCCTTGGATATTTTTAATAAGTGGCCACTTCCAGCAATTTCACTAACATTACTAATAAAGACACATATATGATTCTTATGTATATGCGTATTTAAATTGACTTAAGCATAAGTGTGTTAAGTAAGTTAAATTCCTAAGAAACTTTTGTGCTGATGAATTTTTCCTAACCAATATACGCCAGCATTAATTTGCTGAGACGAATTTTCGCAGTAGTCTACGCAGCGAATTAACGTCTGACGTAGTTGAGCAAATTTGGGAAAGATTTCCAAAGTAAAAATTCAAACCTAAGTAAATGTGCTCCTTGGTGGAGAAAGGACCCTCCCTAGCTGTGAGGTGCAGGAGCGCCTGAAGACCGTTGCCCTTTTTTTGTCTTCTGGCCGGGGATAGGAAGGGTCAGAAGAGAAGGCTCTGGATTTCCTGTAGAGCCATCAGGCCTACGGTTTTCATATAGTCTTTCTCTATTAATGGAGGGTTAATTGATTTGCACCCTGCACTGTGCACTTTATTTTTTGCACTGAGCACATTTTGGGGTGATGAAAGCAGATCCTCAAGCTTTTTGGAGGGGTCCTGAAAATGTATGTCAAGTTGGGCCACTGTTATACGGGTAACTAGACCTGGTGGAAATGGTACAATTATGTTTAAGCAAGTTTGGTACATAATTGTTCAACATAACTAACATATGTGAGAATGCAAATCTATTTGCCACAGTCTGGTCTGCGATCTGTACAGATTATTAGAAGATTATGTTATCATTTACTTTTAGCTTCTACAGAGAGTTATGTAAGACTGTGCCATCATAGGGGCTCCCACGAATTACAAAAAGACTAGGACCAGGGTAGTGTCTTCTATAAGCAACTTTCTGTTTCTTCCATCTGAAAAATAAATGATGAGTACATAAAGACTGACCTTTGCATGAAAATATTGACGCATGTGTGGTCAGCTGTAGGAGGAATTTCATGCTTTTTATTGTAGCTTGCAAGTGTAGAACTGTACCATACGCAGGGAGAAAACAGAAACAATGATAAACAAAGAAACAAACAAAACTCAAGGCAAACAGTGAGAGGGTGCAGTCTGAGAGAGCTCACCTGTACAAAAGTTGCATTATTCCCTGCACCAGTGGAGCTTTTAGCTTTTAGCATAGACACACTCAATATGGTTACATCATGAGCCAATTAAGATTTCTGTGTGTGAGAGGAAACCCATGCAACAATGGGATCAATTTACGACTGAGGGTTTGGGACCCACCGTGCCTGCCACCCTAAGGGCCCGCCACCTTCATCCCCTTCACAAACTCCCCCCCCCAACGCCCTCACTTACCTGCCTCTCTCCTCTGACACATCAATCCCAGCCAGAAGGGAGGGGTGTTAGTAATCCTGGGTTGGCTGAGCCCATGAGGACTGGAGCCCACCAGGCCCAGTCCAACCCTGCCTGAACATACAAGGACTTATGAACCCTGGCAGGCAGTTTTGGCCCGAACAGCCCTTGGAAACTGTCAAAACCGGACAGGTGGCAACCCTATCTGGATGATTTCCTGTGATTGACTCTGCAATCAGCCAATTGCCAATTGCGACACCATAGCCCCTCCCTCGCTATGTCACGGCCCCACCTCCTGCTACATTGTGGCCCCATCTCCCTGCCCAGAATTAGTTGTGAGATAAGGTGGCATCCCTACATCCAGATAATTTTGCGTACCATGGCCATCGGTCATTTAGTCAATTGGACAGGTTAGAATTTTTTTCTCGGCTAATGATAATATCTCTGCATGTATTGCCTGTCTGATGATGTCCATGGGTAACTGTCACTACTATTTCACATAACATTCTTACGATTGCAGTCTGTCAATTAATGTTCAGTACATTGTCTGATCTGTTATTTACCCTATTTTAATCCTACAATTAAATCTAAATGATTAGTTTCACATTGTTGCATTAAACCCAACAATCAATATCTGACAAGGACAAATAGCTGTGCACAGCGCCAGGACAACATTTTTTCGTACATGCACGCGTTTTTTCCGCGTATGCACCCATTCGGTTTTTCCGTGCATGCGTGCCCGTGGGCGTAATGCCCAGGCAGCCTGCCTAGGGCGCCTGCCGGGCACTAGGCCGCAGGCGCGCATGCGTGAGAAAACCAAATAGGCACATGCGCGGAAAAAAACGAATGCGTGCATATGAGAAAAAACATACACGCATATGCGCAAATATAAGATGTGGAAGGAACAGTGTGCACACACATGCTGTAGGAGAAGTAGAGAAGGCGCGTGCCTGGCGCCATCCCAGCTTTGTGCCCTAGGCACGTGCCTACTCTGCCTACCCCTAGTTCCGGCCCTGGCTGTGTGTCTATAGCCAGTAACTAAAAAGCCAACTGCATTTTCTGCATTACGTTTTTAAAGCTCAGACTTTACATTTGGCGGAACTCCATATTGTGCAACATTCACCTGTATCAATTTAGTTTGTGCGTAATATTGGCAAATAACACACCCACTCTGTGTAATGTATTAGTACACACACATCTACAGAATAACACCATTTTATAATGCTTGGTTTATCTTAAGGAATCTGCTAGGATATAAAGCTGCTCACTTGTATTGTTCTGTGAACAAGGACACACTGGAAACCAGCCATTTGGATAGAGATTTGTTATCAAGTACCAAACAATTTCATTATCTCATTGTTCTCACAATGGCACTGCATTAAACCAGCCTCATATGTACTCAAGTAAATGGGCCTTTAGTGGCTCTGTCTTGTTGACACTGTGAGTTTGTCTGTGTGTTTCTATAGGGGCCTGTGATTGCTCAGAGAAGATATTAAAAGCATCTCACAAGGCAGAATAATCCGATTTCAGAAGGATACACAAGTCAATGATTTGTGTATTTGGAAAGCGCTGATAAAAAACAATAGAAACAAACAAACAAAACCCACAAGAGCATTGGGTACATTAATATGCAGTGTTGCACAGGATATGTTTGTGTTGTGGTGGCTTGAAGTGTTGTATTTATTAATTGCTTCTTAATTGGCAAGAGGTACAAAGGTGTGATTTTCTCTCCTAGGCCCCATGCATTATCAGCTCTTAGAGTCTCTCAATGAACTTTAATGTCAATGTGATTTACTTAGACTTTGCTAAAGCATTTGATACAGTGCCACACAAAAGGTTACAGGTTAAATTAAGGAATGTTGGCCTGGAACATAGTATTTGTACCTGGATAGAGAACTGGCTAAAAGATAGACTACAAAGAGTGGTGGTAAATGGAACATTTTCTAATTGGACCAGTGTTGTTAGTGGAGTACCGCAGGGCTCTGTACTAGGTCCCTTGCTTTTCAACTTGTTTATTAATGACCTGGAGGTGGGCATTGAAAGTGCTGTTTCTATTTTTGCAGATGATACTAAATTGTGCAGAACTATAGGTTCCATGCAGGATGCTGCCACTTTGCAGAGTGATTTGTCTAAGTTGGGAAACTGGGCAGCAAACTGGAAAATAAGGTTCAATGTTGATAAATGCAGGTTATGCACTTTGGCAAAAATAATATAAATGCAAGTTATACACTAAATGGCAGTGTGTTGGGAGTTTCCTTAAATGAGAAGGATCTAGGGGTCTTTGTAGATAACACGTTGTCTAATTCTGGGCAGTGTCATTCTGTGGCTACTAAAGCAAATAAAGTTCTGTCTTGCATAAAAAAAAGGGAATTAACTCAAGGGATGAAAACATAATTATGCCTCTTTATAGGTCCCTGGTGAGGCCTCATCTGGAGTATGCAGTGCAGTTTTGGACTCCAGTCCTTAAGAGGGATATAAATGAGCTGGAGAGAGTGCAGAGACTAAGTGCAACTAAACTGGTTAGAGGGAGAGAAGACTTAAATTATGAGGGTAGACTGTCAAGGTTGGGGTTGTTTTCTCTGGAAAAAAGGCGCTTTCGAGGGGATATGATTACACTTTACAAGTACATTAGAGGACATTATAGACAAATAGCAGGGGACCTTTTTACCCATAAAGTGGATCACCGTACCAGAGGCCTCCCCTTCAGACTAGAAGAAAAGAACTTTCATTTGAAGCAACGTAGGGGGTTCTTCACAGTCAGGACAGTGAGGTTGTGGAATGCACTGCCGGGTGATGTTGTGATGCTGATTCAGTTAATGACTATAAGAGGGACTTGGTACAAAGTCCAATGACTGCAGCACAGTCAGTTGTAGTTTTCTTTCAATGTTGTGGTTTTATTAGCACAATTGTGCAGGTAGACAAAAAAAGGGGCAACATTTCAGGCCTCACAGGGCCCTTTCTCAAGCCTATAATATTACATACTGTTCAGTGTTAAGAAGTGTTACATATGGGTGGGGTAAGGTTAGGGGAGGCACTGGGCGGGAATGCCTGTGACAATTCGTGAATTACTTCATGTTTAGTGATCACATTGTCAATTTGTATACAATCACTGTTATAAATATAAATATATCAAAAGTAATTAAAATTGAATAAAAAACAATGTATTCAATAAGTAGTTAGTATAGATATGGGTATATAAAATTTATGTGAAAGTAGGGAGGGGTGTGTGTGTGGATGCTGAGTTTTCATTTGGAGGGGTTGAACTTGATGGACTTTGTCTTTTTTCAACCTGATTTAACTATGTAACTATGTAAAAGGTCTAACCCACCATAGCAATGGAAAGGGACAACCCATTTGGGCCTAACTAACATTCAGGGGTCCTACAACCACATGAAAGTTTACAGGGTCTTCCTGCAGAGTAAGTGCAAAAATGCATAAGATACAAGGGGATCATGGGAGGAATCCAAGGTTAATTGAAGTGTTTCATAACTTTAAAAATGATGTCAACGATATTCTAGGGATTCATGGATAGAGCCATATAGGTAATATACTATGAGGCACACAAGGGTCAAATTTCGAATTCATGTGAGTTTTTTAAAATTTGAAATTTATTTGATTATTTGATTATTTATTAATAAAATTGAATTTTCTCAGCTTGAACGAATTGAATCGACCTGAAAAAACTGGAAACGAATTTGAATTGAGTTAGAAAAACAATTCGAATTCAAAAAACTTGATTCAATTAATGTCAGGAAGGCTGCAAACATCACCAACTTGATCCCTGGACCTCTCCCATTGACTTGTACAGCAATTTGGCTGGTTTAAGGTGGTGAATAGTCAAATTCGAGTTCTTAAAGTGCCAGAGTATGATAAATATCGAAATTCAAATTTGAATTAAAACTTGAATCGAGTTTGGATAATTATGATTCTAATTTTTGACCTAAAAAAAATCTAAAATTAGAATTAGAATTTTCACTTCGACCCTTAATAAATCTGCCCCTATATGTGCTTTATATTTTACAAAGACTTATTATTTTGTTATTTTGTAGAAAGAAAAATTTGTGTGGAAAGTCATTTACTAATCAGAAATGACAGCGACAGCATCTTCCCACCCAGTGCTGCCATCAGAATCCACGGGGCCCCATATTACAAATTTTTTTGAGCCCCCAGTCCCTGCCTACCCCAGCCCCCAAGCCCCACCCCAGATCACGCCCACCCCATTCCACAGTAAAAAAAGCTATACAGCGCTTAAAAACAGTAACCCCCCCCCCACACACACATGTTATAAAGAGCCATTAGTGGTCACGACCCCATTATAAGTTGAAAAAAAAACATTGGTGGCCAGGGTCCTACATAAAAGCTTTTTAAAAACATGTGGTCAGGCCTCCCTACCAGTTAAAAAAATAATTGGTGGCCAGGCAGGGCCGCCATTAGAACTCATGGTGCTCCGTGCAACAAAATTTTCAAGGTCACATCAGCGCTAAAAAATAGGGATGCACCAATTCCAGGATTCGGTTTGGGATTCGGCCAGGATTTGGCCTTTTTTAGCAGGATTCGGATTCAGCCGAATCCTTCTGCCCGGCCGAACCGAATCCGGATTTGCATATGTAAATTAGGGGTGGGGAGGGAAATCGCGTGACTTTTTGGCATAAAACAAGGAAGTAAAACATTTTTTCCCCTTCCAACCCCTAATTTGCATATGCAAATTAAGATTCAGATTCGGTTCGATATTTTGCAAAAATAGTGGATTCGGTGCATCCCTACTAAAAAATGTAACCCCCCCCACACACAATTATAAAAAGCTATTGGTGACAGGGCCCCCTATAAGTTTAAAAAAAATTGGGGCCCCAAAGAATAGTTTTTAGAAAAACCTTACAAGTTAAAAAAGATTAGGGCCCAATAGAATTTTTTTAAAAAAAACATTGGTGGCAGGGGCCTATAGAGTATTAAAAAAATACATTGGTGGCCAGGGGATTAAAAAAATAAAAAAACACACTTTGGTGTTCAGTAGAATTGAACTTGTGGCTTCAGGACTTCAACTTCCCTCCTTTCGTGACTTTAGGTCTTTTCGCCAATTCAGACTTGCCTTCACCAGCTCAGACCAGGCAAAGTGCAATGGAGTAGATAGGACTTCCTTATTCTTCTGTTACTTACATCAGTGCAAAAACTTCTAAGTTCAAAAAAAACGCTGGCGTCTTTTCCTTTTTTTCAGGGTGATAGCCTGCAAAAGTCTTTAAAAATGTTTTTTGTGTAATCGGTTTCCTCCATACATTTTACAACATATGGGAATATTATTTTACAGTGGGCTCATGTGTAGGGCATTATAACAACTCTTTTGTCTTTTTTAAGGTTCCCTTGCCATGTCTAGTTATCAGTGTAAATGTAATGGATTAGATGCACCATGTAACATAAAGTCTTCCATTCAACTTTAAAGTTCCTGCCGTATGCAAATTAGCCTGAGCGCAAGACCTCTAATGAAGTTGCACTAGGCAGAAATGAACGCTAGCGCATCTTCGCCTTGATTTGCTCGCATTGTCGAAGTAACGCTAGAGAAAATTCACCAGAGTTCAGCACCCAGGTCGCAATTTTGCATTTAGTAAATTTGCGTTGTCCTAGCGAATTTTCGCCTGGCAAAGTGTTGTGATGGCTGCGAAGCTGTCACTGGTGATTTTTCACGCTTAGTAAATTTACCCCTTAATCTAAGATGGTTAAACAAGCACACTGCTCTAGAATTGACCAGCTTTCCTAAATCTTATATAAAAACCTCATCATTAGTAGTTTGTGCTGCTTTACAAGTACAACGCATTCACGTTTTTTAAAACTATCCCTTAAACTACTTTTTATTTGCTTGTTATCAGGTCCAGTCATGTAACCTTCTGTTTGATATTAAGAGTTTCAACATCACATGGAACAAAGGGGGTGATCTTTTTGGCAAAAAAACTCCATCCCAACTTGGAATCTTTCCCGCATTATGGTTACAAGCTGAATTTATGAGGAGTCATAATATCAGTAAGTCTTTTCTTTAATAACACGTTTTATTGGGCTTTAAACATAATAACATAAGCATGAAAGCCAGACAATATCATTCTACACATTAAGCAAATGAATGTAGAGTGGTGATGGCACCCAGCCAGTCACTGGCACAGCAAGCGCCGTGATTTCTTCAAGACTTTACTGGGGAAGATGCTTAGTTCTGTCTGTGTGGATCAGCATAATGAGTAATGTAGGAGTGGGATGGAAGGAAGGAATACAAAACTATAAGAATAAAGGAGATAAGAGATCTTAAGAAGTTTGGGTCAGGTGTTGACACGATTAAACCAAAGTTGCTTACTTAGTACAGGTATGGGACCTGTTATTAGATAAGGGATCTTTGTGTCATTTGGATTTTTATCCCTTAAGGAAGTACTGTCCAACTTTCGTGGTACCCAGGGCCAGAATTTTTCTGGTCTACATGAGGGCCGATAATGGAAGCCAGTGTTATCCACTCCCTGTTTTTAGACCACACCCACTTTAAACCACACCCATGTTACCCCATGACCACATTAATAGCACACCAAAAAACCAAATGGTTGGTGCTCAGCTCACTGCAGGGATATCAAAAGTTACGTCATATTAAGACATACCCTTAAATCCATATAGCTACTCCTCCCCAGTGGATAACACAGTACCCCCCAGCACATTATTAAACACCTTAGGGGCCCCTAACAATAATTTTCAAATGCTAACAAACCCCCAGAACAAATACCAGGCTTATGTTCCACAAGCAGAGCAGGGCACACACAGGGAGCACAAGGAAGGCAAAGTATGGCACAGACAGACAGAGTATGGCACACCCAAGGAGAATAAGGCAGGCAGAGTATGGCACACACACAGAGGGAGCATAGGGAGTCTGTTTTCCTCCCCTGTTTGCCTCCTACGTGAAAGATTACATTCTAGGATTTGTGAAACATCCTTGCTAATAGAATTATTTTCTGATACAATGTATAAAGTGGTTGAAATTGTTCATATCAGACCAATGTCTGACGTTATACCCACAACTAACTGCTGAAGGGTTAATGTTTTTAATGGGATGTGGCTTTGTCTATTTTAAATAGTCACGTAGATGTACTGATACACGGCTTTTGAGAAAGTGGCTGTGACCACAAAACGCATCAAGTGTGTTAACTATGGTGTGCCTTATGATTTTTAATAGTTTTCAATAAAAGGATGTTTTCATCCGACTGGTGCTCCGTACATGTATATGTATATGATTGGATTGGACCACGCTTCGGGGGTGATACCACCTGGCAGCACAGAGGAACATCCAAGATAAACCAGTGAGTGCTCCCTTGTTTCCCGTGTAAATTTGAATCAGCATAGGGAAGGCAGAGTGTGGCACAAACACCGTGAGCATAGGGAAGGCAGAGTGTGGCACAAACACAATGAACATAGTGAAGGCAGAGTATGGCACACAAAGCGAGCATAGGGAAGGCAGAACAGAGCAGGAGACAGGGAAACCCATCAGGACCACTCTAAGATGTACTGCATACAGTGACACAGTGCTGGCGCTCCATTAGCATTTTGTATAAGGTGTGAGCAATGTGGGCAGTTTCATTCTGGGTCTCAGGTGGGAACAGCACAGGGCTTTGGGGTGAGAACAACAGAGGTGTCACAGGTGCTACAAGTGGGAACAATGCAGGGGTGATTACATGTGGGAACAATACAGGGGATTACAGTCTGATTTTGAGTTTTAAACAATGCAGGGGCCAGTTAATCTGTGTAGTGATACTTTTTAAAGCTTTCACATGCGAAGCAGACACAGCAGGCAGACTTTCATGTGAGGGGCTACACAAGGGGGGTCGCAGGCCACCAGTTGGACAGCCCTGCCTTAATTGAAAGTGCACACGCTAAGATTTGGGGAGATTTAATCGCCCAGAGACTAATCGCCTCTTCTTTGGGTGACTAATCTCCCCCAAAAAGCCTTCCCACCAGCTAAAATCTAAATTGCCGGCGGGATGGCAGTCGGTGTGCTTTGTTTTCTAAAGTCACCGGAAGTTTCCTCGTGAGGCAACTTTGGGCGACTTCGGAAAACGAAGCGCTCAGATGGATAACTAGCTGATGCAGTCCTGGATCACAGAAAAAATCAAACTTGCCCAATCAATATCTGGTCGATTTTTGGCCTGATCGATTGGGAAGACTCATTGGAAGCCTCCAAACACGGGCAGATAAGATGCAGAATCGGTCTAAATGACAGATATCGTCAGATTTAATCTGTCCGTGTATGGCCACCTTTAGACATCTCTGCTTCAAACTATAACATCATACCTAAGGAAGGACATCAAACTGGTACAGGTATGGAATCCGTTATACAGAAAGTTCCAAACTACGAAATGGCCGTCTCCCATAGACTCCATTTTATCCAAATAATCCAAATTTTTTAAAATGATTTCCTTTTTCTCTGTAATAATAAAACAGTAGCTTGTACTTGATCCCAGATATAATTAATTCTTATTGGAAGCAGAACCAGCCTATTGGGTTTATTTAATGTTTTCATGATTTTCTAGTAACACTACCAACATTGGACCCATAGCAGCCAATCAGATCTTTGCTTTTGTTTTATAACTTGTAGGTGACTGTTTAAATCTTGGTTACGATGGGCAACATCTCCAGAAATATCTCCAGATATTTATCTCCAATGTTAGTAAACATGCCCCTGGATCCAAATTACGGAAAGATCCATTATCTGGAAAACCCCCAGTCCCAGCATTCTGGATAACAAGTCCCATACCTGTATAAAGTGTTATTGATTCCATCTTGCACTGCTATAACTATATATCCCCCTCCAGAGGGTTAAAGGAGGAATCTATAAAGCCTGCTTGAAGGAATTTGATAATAACAAATGGCTAACACATAGGTAAATATTTGAAATTGTTCCTTGCTACATTACTGTGTGGTTCTCTCTTTTCTTTGCCATTATAAAGGCAAATGATCTGTGAATGTCAAGTGTAACTGCCTCTCTTTTCATGAAGTCTAGGTGCTCTGCTGAAGTGAGGTTAATGACTGTATTGTGCACACTCTGACATCAAAAAGGATTTAGCAACCAAAGCCAGTTTTTAGGGCTTCTGCACTGGCGTAATTTAAAGTCACTAGGTCCCAATGAACCTTAGTAAGGGAAAAAGTGTAAAGTGTTAAGCACTGTACTGAAACTGCATTATCAGTGAAAACCCTACAAAGCCCTTCTTGTTTCTGGGCCCTTCAGCAACCAGTGGGTCTGCTGCCAGGGCCGTATTTACATAAAGGGCTCCCCTAGGCCCTATGCTGTTCGTTTCCCCAGTTCCCTCCCTTTCATTCATGCACATGCTCAAATTTTCATCATTGGATCCAGAGCACTGGGGATTGACGCACAGGAAATTAAAAAAAAAACAAAAAACATACAGGATCTCCTGTGCATCACCATTGCTCCTAAATCAGTGTGGATGTGGTTGAGCAACATGCTGCCCCCTAAAATTGTGCCACCCAAGGCCCAGGCCTTTGTACAAATATTTCTACAAATCTGCTGCCTTTACCATCTATGACATTTGCTGGGAAGCCAGAAGCCCATTGGTGGAAAAATACAGACCAGTTTTTGAACGTCCATACGTGGAGGTGTAGCCCATCCCTGTGAGTCTCCTATCCTTCAGACAGTTGCTGGATATACTTGGAAATGATCAGTAATATTCCCAGTTCTGTGCTACAGGAAAGTGGCCTGAGGGTTTGCTTTTCCTGAGGAGGCAACACATTCAATTTCATTTCCAAGGCAGATAATTAAATTACCAGAGCTAAGATAAGCTCCTGCATAATGGACAAGGGTTGTTGGTGGTCTGTACAGCTGAAATGGAATTGAATGTTCTGCTTCCAATTAAGTTGCTCTGTGCCAACAACTCCACTGTGCCAGTAAATCAAAATAATTAAGGAGAACTCCAGCAGAATCTCTGCAAAACCTTTATTCCAGATTGTGGTTACACGACACGTTTCGGGTAGATACCCTTTATCAAGTTCTCCTTCCTTTATTATTTTGATTTAATGGAGCAGCTACCTCTACCTGGCAAGTACCACACATGGAGTAGTTTTCCTTCAGTTACGCCTGATTATCTCAATAAATAACAAAAACCATAGACAATAGGCAAAGGCAGTGCTTCAAATGAGAGATCAGTTTCATATGTTGACACATGAAATTCAGGTTGAACAAGGGGGTATGATGCCCCTTTAACTTGTTTTTGACATAACAATTTATTGCCTTTTAATATGAACACAATTTATAGATAGATGTAGAGCGCTTCTAGCCCAAAGAGAAGAAATGTATACTGCACAGATGGTAAGTACTTTTAGGGGATACACAGTTTTACGGGGTGTTGTGGATTTATCACATATATACAGTACATGGACACCACTAGAGCTTCTTCTTCAGACAAACACTTGGACATATCCCAACAGAAGTCCACCCTCCCATGTCATACTCACTCTGGACAACAATGAAGAGCACCAAACTTTTCCCAGAATCCAGCCCTCCATCTCTTTTTTACCCCAGAGAAGAACTGCAGTGATTGAACCATCCTGGGTCCCCATGGGTTGAGGAAGACATGTAGCAAAATCTCCATCATTATGTAATGTAGGGAAATGATGTGTTCATTGAGCAATAGGGGAAAATGCTGAGGTTGAAAAGTTTTGAGACTACACAGGATTAGGACATGGGTCTTACACACCACACCCTAATGCTCTTGCCTCACAGTTCATGTTTCACCTGAGGTGTGCAATACATGTGTGCTTCTACTTGCTTGGCCACTGTTACAATAGAAATGCAGGAACGCCACAAAATTCCCAGTTCCTTTTCTATTAAAACATAACATAAAAAATGGTGATGTGACATCTCTTCTAAGTGTGCCAGTTAGGCACAAGGACTTCATAACATTGGTACAGCTTAGCAATTTTTAACCTGAGGGGGGGGGCAGTGGTGGAACTATTGAGGGTGCAACTGCACCATGGTCCGCACCCCCTCGGGGCAAGCCAGTGGTTCGGGCGAATCCGCCACCAATATTGCTTGTTGAGGGGGTTGGAGGGGGCCCAGCTGCATGGACTGCACCCGGGCCCTGCGCCAGCAAGTTCAGTTACTGGATGGGGATTTATTTAAATATCTCCTATACCAGATCACCAAATATATGATAAATTCTAAGTGAATCTCTTGCTGGCCAGCAGTCAAAGTCAATCGCATTCTGATGGCAAGCAATTCTGATTAAGGTCTCCAAATGTTCAAAGCAGAAGAAACCTAAAACTAAAACTAAAACCAGGTCAGGTTAAAAACTGAACCGCCTTCCAGAATTCTCCCTCCCCTCTAAATGTAATGTTTGTTGTATCTTGTTCAGAAAAGCAGAGTGCTGCAGTGGGATTTGTAGGTGGAATTTGTGCCATTTCAGGTCCTCTTCAGGTCTGTCTGTACTTAGATTTACATTATCAGTAACAGTGTGCCATTTATACAATGCATGCTCCAAATGAATCCAATAAAATTAAATGGAGAAATAACTGCACAGGAAAAGTACTAAAAATCATCTTGAATACTGATAGAATGTAAAAAGTGAATTGTCTTTAAGGCTAATGAAATATGGGGAAAATGTATAGTATGTAAATATACACCTCTACACACCAATGAATGCACTCACATATAGAATATATCTTTCAACATTTACAGTCCAGGCCTATAAATCTTTGAACAGAGACAACTTTTTTCTAATTTAGGTTCTGTACATGACCACAATGAATTTTAAATAAAACAATTCCGATGCAGTTGAACTGCTGACATAGTGTAAAATCTGCACTTTTTTAATGTTATTTTGGGATTAAAAAAGTGACGCTTTTACACTATGTCAGCGCATTGTTTTAAAGCCACAGAGTCTGGAGAGAATTGAGAAGATGACCGTTAAACTATCTTTCTAAACGCCTAAACCTCGTTTAAAGGTTCGTGAGTACCCTCACATAAGATTCACTTCACTAGTGTCCCAGTGCCACAGGCAGCCATGCACACCCAAGCCATCACACTGCCTCCCAAATGTTTTATAGATGATGTGCTATGCTTTGGATCATGAGCTGTTCTACCCCTTCTCCATACTTTTTTCTTGCCATCATTCTGGTAGAAGTTGATCTTGGTTTCATCTCTCCAAAGAATGTTTTTGCAGAACTGTGCTGGTTTTTTTAGATGGTTTTTTTTAGCAAAGTCCAATCTAGCCTTTCTATTCTTGATGCTTATGAGTGGCTTGTACCTTGCAGTGCACCCTCTGTATTTACTTTCATGCAGTCTTCTCTTTATTTTAGACTTGGATATCGATAAACCTACCTCCTGGAGAGTGTTGTTCACTTGTTTGGCTGTTGTGAAGCAGTTTCTCTTCACCATGGAAATGATTCTGAGATCATCCACCACTGTTGTCTTCCGTGGACGTCCAGGTCTTTTTGCGTTGCTGAGGTCACCAGTACTTTCTTTCTTTCTCAAGATGTACCAAACTGTAGATTTTGCCACTCCTAATATTGTAGCAATTTCTCGGATGGGTTTTTTCTGTTTTTGCAGATTAAGGATGGCTTGTATCACCTGCATGGAGAGCTCCTTTGACCACATGTTGTCTGTTCACAGCAAAATCTTCCACATACAAGCACCCCCCCCCCCTCAAATCAACTCCAGGGCTTTTATCTGCTTCATTGATAATGACATAACGAAAGAATTGCCCACACCTGCCCATGAAATAGCTTTTGAGTGAATTGTCCAATTGCTTTTGAGCCCCTGAAATTAAGTGATTGTGTTAAAAAAAGGCTTTTGCAATCTTTTTGTTCAACCCACTGAATTAAAGCTGAAAGTCTGCAGTTCAACTGCATCTGAGTTGTTTCATTTAAAATTCATTGTGGTCATGTACAGAACCAAAATTAGAAAGAAGTTGTCTCTGTCCAAAGATTTATGAGCCTAACTGTATATACACACACATACCTATACTGAACCAACTTCAGATCTTGAGATCCCAATAGCCTTACATATTATACTTGCCTAAGACATCATCCAAGCCCATCATTATCAGAATCAGCCATCACAACAATATCTGTCAGGGAATTCCATAACCTCACTGTTCTCATGGCTCAAATAAAAATACAGTTCCTCAAGTATAAAGGGGGGGTAGGGGGCAGGTCCAGACTGAGATCCAAAATAGGCCCTGACATTTCCAGGTACATATGTCCAATCCATAGTGACTGCCCAGTTTATCAATGTAGTCAAATCTCTTTGCAAAGTGGCAGCATCTTACAGAACTAGTTTTGCACAGTTTAGTATCATCAGCAAAATAAAGACAATTCCAGCCTCAAGAACAAATCACCTGCATGCCTCTTCCAACAACAATGGCTCAATTAAAAAATGTTTCATTCCCCACAACTGCCAGCCATTAGGGAGGAACTCCACAGTGCAGCTTTCATCCCACAGTCGGATAAATGTAGTTCTTACCTGCGGTTTCTCCTTCACTTCCTGTATCTTCAGAACAGCCGACACGTCACATACGTTTCGTCGCATGGTGACGTGTCGCTCGAGCCGCTCCAAGGATTTCCCTTAGAACATCTTTTATATAAAAAGGACCTAACAGGATTCATCAAGCTGAACATCAGTAACATTCGGTAAGCTGTTGATTTAACCTATTGTTTATGTTTCATTTTCTTCTCCCTTGTCCCTACTGTCCAATTGAATATGGGTTATTCTCTCTTCTTTCTTCTACCTTTCTTTATCTTTATCTCCAAATATCTATAAAGACAGTGTTATCATATATGGTCTTGCATGGCTATTTGTTACCTAATACTATTAGGATTGCATTTGGAGGCTAAGTCCCATATTGACGTGTATATATCATATATGGTCTATGTTACATATGTTGAAAAAGCAAATAAAAATCACTAAAAAGAAAAAAAATATTTCATTTATCACCACTCTTTGTTTTTTATCTTTTAGCTGTGTTCTCTATTTATATACAAAGTAATAAGTATATAAGGATTAAGTTCCAGGCCAGTATTCCTTAATGTAATCAGGAACCTGGTACTTAAACTTTAGCAAAATCGAATCAAAAGAACCTGAGTCTCAAATCAGCATTGCTCCCACTCCAATAAAACAGCAACCTTTACACACCGATATTGATCTGAGTTGCCTCACAAATACCTAATGGTGGCCATACATGATAAGATCTGCTTGTTTGGCGATCCCTTGCCGAAATGAGCAGATATTTCCCCGATATGCCCACCCACAACAGGGCAATATTGGGTCGGCCCTAGGGCCGAACGATCAGATTACAACGAAGAGAATGGGCTCCGACGGATCATAGAACCGTATCAACGAGCCAATGCAGTCCTCGATCGTCAGAAAAATCAAACCTCCCTGATCAATATCTGGCCAATTGGTGGAGACCTGTAGGAAGCCCCCATACATTGGCAGATAAGATGTCGTATCTGTCTAAAGGACCTTAACTCTGTCTCTTTGTACAAACACCTAATGCACTTTCTTGATAAATGTGCAGCAAACGTAAGGGTGTTAAAGCACTAAGTTTGGGATCTTAAAATTAGGTTTAAGATACAAAAATCTGTAAAAAAACTGTATGAGAGTGTAGGCGGCACTAGGAGTGCTCATTTTCTAAGAATGCTACACTCTATTTTACACTCTATTTCCTCTATGTTTTTGAGCTCTCGAGTGACACAAATGTGAAAAATTGGCAAATTCTAAGCAGACCACATCCACTGCCACCCTTACTGTCAGTGTTTCTGCTTCACCCCTAACAGGCAATTACATTTGCCTTGAAAGATCTAATGTGCATAAAACCATGATGGGCCAAACTTATAGTATTGTCATTTGCAATGCATTCAAGCATCACATCTCTAATAACCCTCGCCAAAACTTTTCTACCACATCCAGAAGTAAAAGTTAAAGAAAGCAAGAGTTAGGGCTTTGAGGCATATGTGGAGCAAAAGAACACAACATACCGTACGTCATCTCAAACCAGATTCACAACCGCGGCATACTCCCATTTATAATGAAGCTGCTGAATTAATACGTCTCTGTCACAATAAATGGGAGTGTTCCCAGTGGCTTGATCCAATTGACGCACGTTCCTTTGGAATTGGTTACAGGAACTTATTTTGTCACTTGCTAGAAATAAACTCCAGTACTTAGTGATCTTTCAAAGAGCAGATTTTACCAGTTCATATTCTTGGCAGTCATGGCTGGAATAATGTGACAATGTGAGGCAAACTGTTTGTTTTATTACGCTAGCTGAACATGGTGTACATTGCCACAAAGCTGATTAATAGATTATATTGCATGAATTTGCTTGGAAGAAAGTATTGTGTGGCTTTCCCATTAACCTTACTGTACACCATTTAATTCAAGGCAATACGCATTCAGATAACAAACTGTTCACATATTGATTATAGGCTCGGAAATAAACAAGATGAATTGGAAAATAAAAAAGTAGAAAAGGAACGGCATGGGTTTAGGAACTGTAGACATGGGTCTTTTTGTCTAGTACCATTTAGTAGGAGAGCTACTCCTAAAAGTGGCCATACACGTAGAGATCCACCTGTTTGTCGATTACACCAGACGAGTGGATCTCTCCCCAATGTGCCTACATTGAGGTGGGCGATATTTTATTAAAGAATAAGATTTGAAACGGTAGAATTATTTGTAATGTACACAGTGTAATTTAATAATCCATTTAACCAGCCTAGACAGGGGTGTTTGGGGGTCCTTGGCTCCCTGAGGCAACCTTTCTGATGCCACCCCCTCACATCTATTGCTGTATCGCTAGTGTGGAGAGTGCAAATGTGCTCTCTGCACTAGCAGAGCCAAAATTCTGTTGTAAAAATTGGAATTTCAGCTCTTTTACTAGGAGTGACTTTTTTGCCGTCCCAGGTAACTGCTGCTGTCTGAGGCTAGTTTCTCAACTCACCCTGAGCATAGAAGCACCTGAAACCCATACCTGCTGGTTTACACTGGTTTTAGTAGGAACAACCTGATATTATTAGTACAGGTAATTTCACTCAAATAAATTGATTTCTGGGAGGAGAACTTGTAACACTGAAGGCAATAGGAACCCATTGGACATTTCCTGTGTTCCCTGTGTTCAATTATTCAAATATATCCATAGATATACATACATATTGTACAATGCAAAGGGCTGCTGAAAACACATTTTTGAACGTCATGTATGGTAGATGTATTGCACTTGTATTGACCTATTTTAGCCTTGCACAGTGCACCAGTCCTGCAGGTTTCTTTAGTGTCATGCCTTGTGAAGTACCTACCGAAATTTCCTGCTGTTTATTTTCCTGATTCATGCAAGAGTTGCTATGTAAGCATTTGTGGGTGGAATCATCCTGAGTCTCACTAACCCAGGATAAAGTGCTCTTTTAGCTTATGTATCATTTTGGTTATTTAAAACAACAAATGGAGGCTTGTGAGTCTGACATAATTTATATATATACTAAAACTGATCTTATACAATATGTTGTTTGTGCCCCAAAGGGCCCATATTAATCCAAGAGGCCACAGCAAATGCCCTGTCTGGCCTAAAACTGGCCCTGACTTTATTGTTACAGTCTGGTATATCAAACAAATAAGAAAAAAGTTTCTATGATTCTAAAGTTAAAAACTTCCCTATGTTAATAATGATCAGCTATGCTGGGATTTTACGTGGGACAGAAATAATCAATGCATTATCATTATGTGTGACTCATAGTTATTCTCTTATGAAACGCTGTTTGTTTTATGTGAGTAGGAGAATACATTAAAATAAGATAGTGTAGATCAGTTTCCTGTCTTACAGAGAATAAAAATCAACATTTTAAGGATTTGGCTTGCCTAAGATCACAGCCATGCCAGCCCATGCTTCTGTCTTGAGTTAAAGGGAAACTTTGCTGGTTGTTGAGCTTGAAGATATTTTAATTTTATTTCCTGGTTATTATGTAGTTGACTTTTACAGCAGTCCTAGCAAAGCGCAAACGAGTCATAGACTGGAAGTTTTTAGGTTTACCACTTGCCTTCCCTGTATATTGTAATGAATCTTAGCAGTGTTATTGATTATTTAGGACAAACCAGTCACAGTTGGTCTCTGCTATATTCATCTTTCCCCTTTCTCTTCTCCTTCTTGAGCGTTGGCCTGAACTTTGTGACTTGTCCCTTGCTCTGGCTTTCCTATTACCTGTGTGCCTTTACCTGTGAATCTTAAACCTGTAAAATTTGTATGTGTTACTGTCCGGTCTGTCTTCTTTTTATTTTAGTCCACTCCATCCTGTCCTCGTAAAGATCTGAATAATACAAAGAAGCCAAGAAGGTGATGGAACTGTGTGGACAAGGTTCTCCTAATAAGATCTACTTGCTGCAATATCACCATCTAACTATTGGACTACACTTTCCTAAAGCTTCAGCAAATAAAGTAATTGAATTTATGGAATTATTTCCCTTTGGAGGAGGTAATATTTATACTGGTAAAGAGGTTGTTTAGCTTTCACCAACACCAACCAAAGACCTTTTTCAATTACTTTCTATTTTCTATTTGTAATGTTTTTTTTCTGATATTGAAGTTTAGAATTTCATTTTTTTTACCTTCTTGTGTCTTTCTGAAGCAGCTCTGGTGAAAAACTGAACTGAAATAATAGTGTTTGGCAGGTGAACATTCCCTTCAATCTGTTACAGGTATCAAAACACAGTTCAATTCCAATATCAAAATGTTTCAGTATCAAAATGAAACTGATTTGTACTCTCCTGCACCAGGTACAGGCATTTTTGTTTTCCTCTTCTTCAGCATAAAAATAGTCTGTATATAGATTACCTTAATTGAGTTACATCATTTTAACCCTCAGTTACTACATTACTAAACATCTCTGAATATGTTTTGTTTATTATTTGTACCAATCCGTCTTTCCACACTAAGACACCAGATGGCTCTCATTTGCTGACTTCTATGGAAAACCATGAAGTCTCCACACTGGTATGGACCAAGGCTACATATAGTTACATAGTGAGATCATTGTAAGGCTCATTCGTGCACGAGCGTCAACATGGACGCGGACGCAGGCGCGTCGAAAACTGTCGCGCGCCGGGGTGGACGCGGGCGCCGAAACGTCCGCTGACGCAACGGCGTGCGGCGTAATGACGCTAGCGTCCTCACGTTTGGCGCCAAAACATTACTTTAAAAAGACGCTCTGGGAAAGGATCCTTGCTTGGTTATAATCCTAGCTCCTGGATGTGACTTGATTTCTGATTTCGGCTTTGACCTTCGGCTTGTTTCCTCGGACTTCTGATTGACTCCTTCCTGCTTGACCCCTGCCTGTTTTGGACTTCGCTTGCTATCTGCCTGCCCCCGACCCAGCTTGTTTCCGGTTACGCTCGAATTCTGCCCACCTCGACCTCGGCCTGTCCCTGACGATTCTTCTGCTTATTCCTTGGTACCTCGCTTCCGGCTAAATCTGGGACTATTGATCACTCCTTGTCTCCTCACATCTGGACTTATTAACCCGGGCTTGACAATCATCTTGAGAAAAGACCAAAGTTGATCAAGTTCAACCCCTCCAAATGAAACCCAGCATCCACAAACACACACACACACACACTAGAGTCCTGCACGGAACCAATTTCTAAGACCCGGACCCAACCCAGCAACCAAACCCAAACTGCAATCCGCATATTTACCCCACTTTGGTCCGCTACCCGACCCGGACCCACAAATGTCATATACGCAATCAGATCCACAACCTGCTGACCACCATCAAACAGGAAGTGATGTTATTGCAAACCGGAAGTTACGTTATCAAAAGTGGGCGGGACAGAGTTTTGTAACATTTTAAAAGGACTAAAATATAGACAATATAAGATAAGAAATTTAGATGAGACCCGCAAACTGCATCTATATCCGCACCTGCATCTAAATCCTTCCCTCATTCCACAGGGTACCCACTTTTTTTGTGTGGGTACCCGACCCGCTGCAGGACTCTAGCAGACACTGACCCCTCCAAACACTCACATTAACTATATATACTCATACACTAACTATAGAGTTCAGTATCACAATAGCCTTTGATATTATGTCTGTCCATGAAATCATTCAAGCCAGGCATTAAAGGACCAGTAACATCAACATTTTTAAAAAAAAAATTCGTTAGTATACATTAAAAAAACCACCAAGACAAATTAAGCGTTAAAATCGCAAAGTCTTTATTAAGAATAACTGAAACTCCGATTGCGCTCCTCTTCAGAAAGCGGGCAATCCATTGTGCGGAGCTCGATTTCTCCTCCCTGCCTTCCTTATAGGAGATAGCCAGGGAGGAGAAATCCAGCACCGCCCGATGGATCATCGCGTGTCGCCTTATCGGAAGAGGAGCGGAAGCGGAGTTTTGGTAAGGTATTTCTTAATAAAGACTTTGCAATTTTAAAGTTAAAGCAGAAATAAACAGCTCTATAAATATGTCATTTTTTACACCACTTTGTACTCCCTGTTCAAATGATAATAACATAACTTTTTACATTGGTCCATACATGAACTATTGCAAGGTCTGCCATATATATTCACTAAACATGCCTCCCATGGGGAGGGGGGACATACACAGGCCACTCATGACTCCTTATCTGTCATATCTGTACATTAAAGGAGAAATATCCTAAATAAATAACTGCTTTTAAATTATGTGTAAAAACCCAGTTGGGGAGAGGGAGTGAGCAGGATGGAACTTACTGAAGTATGGGATTTCCCTGGGGTTTTAGGATAGCACTATAATTTTTTTTAATCTGCAGGAAGTGGAGAGCAGTTGAATGCACATTTGGGTTTAAAACACATTGGGTGTATGAGTTTTTATTCACGTCCAACCCACATATTTGATTCTTAAGTTTATCTTTGATTCCGATACAAATTGTAGATACAGGCAAAATAATGCACCTGCATCAAGTAGATAAGGACGCAGCAGGAACAGTTCATATCGGTTAAATGTAGTTTTGCCTGCATTTACAATGGGCATTCATGGTGTATAAGCAGCGAGATATATTTCCCTCGATGGTAACACAGTCACTTTAACTAGTACCTTGAATAGTGGCTCCCATGTGGCAGGGGCTCGTGGTATCCACATACCTCATTAGGAAGATCATGACACACTTACAGAAGGGTCTTTGTTAAAGGGCATGTCAAGTCTAAAATAAAATAAGGCTAGAAATGCTGTATTTTATATACTAAATATAAACATGAAATTACTGCACCACAAGCCTAATCAAACAAATGATTTATGCTTTCAAAGTTGGCTACAGGGGGTCACCATCTTGTAACTTTGTTAAACATCTTTGCAAGACTAAGACTGTGCACATGCTCAGTGTGGTCTGGGCTGCTTAGGGTTCATCGTAAACAAAGCTGCTTGAGTTCTGCATGGCTGGGAAGTAAGGCGGGGGCTCCCCCTGCTGTACATAAGTATGATTGTTTCCCTGCTCAGCAGTTAGGGACCTTCTGACAATTCCTATCCACAGCAGTAAATGAAGGGAGAATTCACTGCATGCAGTCAGGTTTCTTATAAAAAAAAAACGGTACACATTTTTTAATTAAAGTATATTGGAGATAGGTTTCTTTTTCATTAAAGAAAGTAAAAATGGGATTTTATTTTTTTGCCTTTACATGCCCTTTAAAAATAAAACACTTCCGAATACATTCACTTTCATTCATGTTCTTGTGCAGCAGATGCTTACGCAGTCAAACTTAACGGATCAAAATTAGTGACAACCTCCCTCAGTGCTGCCCTTTAGCACAACATACACCCTAGTCCTTCCTACACACAACAGAACCTCTATAGAGTTATTTCCAAAATCAGCCATACTACTGTTCCCTTTGGGACAAGAGTCAGTGCAGGCCATACCCTCCCAGGGTTCTTCACTCCCAGAGTGGATCTTTTCCAATAGCAACAACTATTGTCTGTTCCAAAAAGCAACAACTCTAGTGAACTGAATCCAACTGCTAAATGGGGGAACAAAAAATCCCTGTTTTGTTTAAAGGGTAAGGCGTTTTTTGCAAAGGGGGCAGCGGGAGCACTCCAGGCTAAAAAAATACATCTTATTAATCAATGCACATTCCCTGGTCCCCTGTCACAAATAATTCAATATATATGCTAGTGCATGTGTGAATAAAAAAAAAGGGTTTTTAGTTAAAAAAATAAAATTGGTAAGCCACATCAAGGTAAACCCCACACGGTGGTTACTCGCTTACTGTTACTCATGAGCGCTGTGAGTGCCATCCCGCTGGCGATTTCTCATTATAGCCAGTGGGAAGGCAGGGGAAAGCAATTCAGGGAGATTGTCGGCCAGAAGAGGCGATTAGTCGACAGGCGACTAAATCTCTCCGTATCTCCCAGTGTGACCTTACCCTTACAATGACTGACCCGTTGTATGGGGAGAGATAAGCCCTTTTCTTAATAATGAAAGCAAATATTTATTGAAAAAACAAAGATCACAAAGCAGACAAGTTTGACACCTTATACATTTATAAAAATCACCAGCCCTCTACACATTGCATATTAACAAGTAAATGAAAATAAATAATTTTACCAAATCGGGGACATTACCTTGATCTAATTAAACTAATAAGAACATTTAGTGAACTAGTTAATTGACCATATCTATATAGTGCAGATTTTATCAAAGCTTGAGAGTATTTACAGCTTCAGGGATGCATTGAATTTATGGGCACAAATGGCCCTTAAAGGAGAAGGAAAGTTTAAAACTAAGTAAGCTTTATCAGAAAGGTCTATATAAATACACCAGTAAGTCCTTAAAGTAATGCTGTTCTGAGTCCTCTGTCAAAAGAAACACCACATTTCTTTCCTTCTATTGTGTACTCATGGGCTTCTGTATCAGACTTCCTGCTGTCAGCATAAACCTCCAGGGCTAGGGCTTGAGCATGCTCAGTTTGCTCCTCTCCCCCTCCCTGCTGTAATCTGAGCCCAGAGCTATGAGTGAACAGGGAGAGACTCAGGCAGGAAGTGATGTCACACCAAGCTAATATGGCAGCTGCTATCCTAAACAAACATAGACAGTGTCTAGAGCTGTTTACTCAGGTATAGAAAATAATTCTAAAGAATAAAAATTGTGTTCTAGCTTGCACTGTTGTGGTTTATCTTTTGGAAAACTGCCTTGGTAGCTTTCCTTCTCCTTTAAGATAAGTGGCCTATGGCCGTATGGGCAAGGAGCAAAGTTCAAAAACAAGCATCCTGAGCCTGAAGCTGCAACTCTATATACCTAGAATAAAGTCTTAGGTACTCTGGGCAGCTCAAGGACATTGGATGGTACTCCTTTCTGTTGTGTTTAATTCATTGGTTTGCTTGTTTTTATTTAATCAAATGGATGGTGAGCCATCTACTGCATAAGACACTGTATCAATTAGAAAAGTAAAGCATTATATTTACATCTGTTTACTATTATGATCAGAAAGCAATACAATTTTTAAGTTAAGGTTAAAGGTCAAGATAATAAAAATATCTTTAAAATCATCTTATTTCTAGAAAACAAAATAAAAATAACTTTGCTTTCAACCGAGCAATGATTGTGGCTAAGACTGAATGGGTGAGCTTTGTTAAGGCACTAAATGTAAGACGTTGCTAATACACTGGAATTAAAGAAAACAAGAGCAAAATAGCAGGCTTGCCAATTCAAATTAAGTGACTTAATTTCCTGAGTAATGAGTAATTTAAGGGCAATGGCGTGCCAGGAGATTAATCGCCAGCAGGGCCACCATCAGAATTCACAGTGCCCCGTACAATAAAATTTTCGGGCACCCCTACAAGTAAAAAAAAATAACATTGGGCTGCTGTAAAAAAAAAAAGAAGTTTGTGGCCAGGGACTGGTATAAGCAATAAAAAAAAACCTTGGTGGCCAGCCCCCTATGTTTAAAAAAAAACAAACATTAGTAGGCAGGGCCAACCCTAAGTAAAAAAAAAAATATTAGCAGCCAGGGCCCACCCAACCAGTGAAAAAAAACCATCAGCAGCCAGGGCCCCCCAAGTAAAAAAAAATATCAGCAACAAGGCCCCCCCCAAGTTAAAAAAAAAACACAGCGGCCAGGCCCCCCCAAATTAAAAAAAAAAGGTTTAAAATAAAAATTGGTGTCCGGCATGGCTCGGCATCTACTTCGGCATAATTTAACTCCTTCTTCAGGGCAAATCGGCTCCTTCTTTGGTGCAACTCGGTTCCTTCAGTGCAACTTGGCTCCTATTTCGGCGAAACTCGGCTCCTACTTCATCATCACTTCATCATCACAACTCGACTCATACTTTGGCACAACTCGGCTCCTACTCGGGCAGTTTAAGGGGGGCCCAGCTAATCCAGGAAATGCAGCACGGCTGGCCCCCCAGTGCCGCCCTGATCCCCAGTGATAAATCTCTTCTTCTGACCACGACTAATCTCCTGTAAAAGCTTTCCTATCTGCAATAATGTGAATCGCTGGTGGTAAAACACGTGTCGCTTCAGTCTTCCAAAATCACTTGAAGTTTCCTTTTGAGGCCACTTCAAGCGACTGAAGCAACACATGGGTTTTACCAGCAGCTATTCCAATTATTAATCTCTTGGTATGCCATTGCCTTTAGAGCTATGCTAAAAATTCCCATCAGATCTACAGCAGCATAATAAGTCAACTTGAAGCAGCTGTTAACATTTTATAAAGCAGGTCCAATCGATATCACTCACAATCTCTAATATACATATTTTATAAATCTATTGTTCTCCTGCTTGAAATATAACAAACAAGGAAAAGTGTTTATTTTTCTTGTCCAACATGCCTACATACTGAATCAGTGTTGCGACCATTGGTAGCAATCGTATTAGACGCTAATTGCAGATGCACCCAGTGACCATTTGAATCATCTCTAGATTCCATTATACAATTAATTCTTCTTCATTTCCTTCTTCAGCTTGGCTAGGTGACTCAGACAGGTGTTCCTATATTCTCTGCCAGCCTTGAGCTGATCATCTTTATCACGTTCATGTTCCCACAACGCCTGGAAAAAGTACAAAAAATTGGATCATCACTGCTGTTGCTGATAATAACTGCACAATATAATGCAAACCTTCCTTCACTTCAACAGGTGGTGTCACTGCACATAATTCTATAGCAGCTGTGCATGCATTTTCTTCATTTCTCCCCATCTGTCCTATTCTGCAGACATGCAGCTTGCAGGATAAAGTGCATCTGATGTGCATTCTGTCTTTGTAGCTTCATTGTATAGATACGGTTTTTCAGGGATCACACTTTTCTTAATCAAATCTTGATTTTATGGTATCTGGCAAAGTGTAGGCATTCAGACACATGCTGAGACTGTTAATCATCAAGTTATAATACTTTCCTCCAATAAAATAGAATTTACAGTATATACTCAACTTGTTCCAGGAATCTTCTGTACCTTGCAAGGGAGGTAACATTTTCTGGCTATAGAATATTGGCACACACTCTTTTATGAGTTGCATTATCCTGTGCTTGCTGATACACTGGGGCAGTTTACTTCTATATAATACACAAAAGCCATGAATATCTTGTAAATTATATCCTTATAAACGGTGAGTAGTGATGTCATCAGTTATAAACGGTGAGTAGTGATGTAATTTCTGTCACATGACTCACTAAAATTTGTGTATTATAATTAATAAAGTACCCCCAGTTGTAAAATATGAAGATATTATAAGTTACCTCGGAGTTCCATGACCTGTATAAAAACACTCGGCCTTCGGCCTCGTGTTTTTATATGGTCATGAAACTCCTCGGTAACTTATAATATCCTTATATTTTACAAGAGGGGGTACTTTATTCACTATATAATGTACTTACAGTGGAACAGTCTTATATGGGAGTTCTCATATCATTCATAGGAGGCATTTCTGTATTGGCCACAGCTGTAAGTGTCCTGCTAAAAGAATCCTCAGAGGATGCTTAATTCCTCAGTACCTAAATATGGCTAGGGAATACATGACTATGGTTGGTGAAAGGGAACAAGGGTTATTAGCCAGGTTAAATGTTGTGTTAACATTAGTGTAAAGGTAGCCATACACAGAAAGATCGCCAAGCGAGCGGACCTCTCCCCAATATGCCCACCTTGAGGTTGGCGATATCGGGCTGAACCGATCGTGTGCCCTAGGGCTCACAATCGGATCATAATGAAAGGTATACGGGCGGTGGGATCGCGGGACCACATCAACGAGCAGATGGGATTTTTACCCTTACCCGATCAACATCTGGCCGACTCTCGGCCATCGGGGGAAGCCCGTTGGAGGCTGCTGACATGGTCTAATGGGCAACTGGAGCCTAAAATAACTAAATAGTTTGTACTAATGAGAAAGTGTGTTTGTTACGACTGAAAGATATCCACTTGAGTATTGTAAACTGCACATCTTGCAGCCCCCTGTAAACAGAGAGGAGGGTGTGACTGAAGAAAGATTAACATTAGGAAAGGAAACAAAAAGACATGAGTTGTAGAGCCCA
Source organism: Xenopus laevis (assembly GCF_017654675.1). NCBI lineage: Eukaryota > Metazoa > Chordata > Amphibia > Anura > Pipidae > Xenopus > Xenopus laevis. Next base: position 150,168,137 of record NC_054374.1, on the reverse strand, counting down.
GTACTTGGGGTATTGCTTCATATCATACTGTTTACAGCATGATTACACATGGGTATTAGCAGGGTGTAATATACAAGTGTTTATACCTACACCAATGTAAATGTGGACAGTTCAGGTCAATTTGCATAGTCCTCAGGGCATACACTGTCTCCTGAGGTTATAACTTTGTAAATGGGACTTAATGCTGGATGGACAATAGCTGCAAGCATAACCCCTTCTTGCTATCTTCTTAGAAGACAATATATATGAAATTCAAGGCAGGGCATGCTGGGATGGGAAAATGCCTATGCAGAAATCAGGAAAAAATAGTGATTACGGCTTGCAGAATCCCTTATGGTTCTGGTGCAATTCTGGTGCAGTTCTAGCCTCTTAACTAACAGTTCCTACACACTGAGATGATATACATATAATTACTGTAGTGCTCCAGGGCCCTTCTTCTCTCACTTCAGCCCTCAACATTTATTAATTGTGTACTGTGTATAGCCCAGACTATATTTGCATGTTTCCAGGTCATCTCACATGAGAGGAATATGTCTCTAAAGAAGTAATATTCTTATGCAGGGTTGTGCAATGTTGGGTAGGTGCCATGCCACTCTGAGCCCTCTGGCAAGCAAGATATGAAAGGAATTAGTATATAATACGTAACTTATGGAAAACATGATCCAACATGATGGCGGTTAAAGCATACCTGATCAATTTTTTCTGCAATTTCTCCATCGAATTCTGGCACGGGCCCAAATGTTGCCAGTACACGCTTGATGCTTTCTCCATACCTCTCACAGTAGCTTTTGAACCCTGGCACACATTGCAACACAAGACTTTTCAGTTAACAAAGATCTAGTTTTACTGTTCAAAATTCACACACATGCTCAGTAAAGTATTATTGTTTAACAGACAATATAATAGAAATTATGTAAACTCCTTCTAATAGAAATAACTATACAGAAACATATCCGTAAATGGGTTATTTTCTGATCATAATGCCCAGATCTCTCAAACACAAGCCCTCAACCATTTAGTTTTCTGTGAAACTTTTGCTTATTGCTCCCCAAGCTTCAGATTCAATTAAAGTGCAAAATGAAGAGATCACACAGTGACAGTCTTACATCCAAAGTGCCACAACTAATGGCATATTACAAATCAAAACTTTTTACACTGTAAATTGAAGGAGAACAGCAATACATTTATTGAAAAACTAGGAGAAATGGCTATTGATAAATAGACAGCAAATTGGTAAATAAATATATATATATATATATATATATTATATGTTTTACTTTGAAAGCAGCTAGTAAGTTGCAGGTAAAACGTATTCGTCCCTTTTATAAAATGTATAATTAAACCATAGAATTCTTAATGAATCAGATGAAAATTGAGCATAGGACTGGCCAGATATGGGATGACTTTGACGTAGTTGGCCAGCTTAAATATATTGCAATATATGGACAAACAATCCCTGTGTTGTTTAAAGGGTAAGACATTTTTCAGTAGCAGTATGCACAAAATGTCTCTGTCTTAAATATATTGATAATGGGTTGAGTGCAGAGGAATCATGTATTTGTCTATATGTATTTTGTGGTCACACCCTCATTGCACCCCCGCCTAATGTTTTTAAAAACTAGTGGTGAGCACAACTTTCCCTTGTTTGTTATAGTTCTACAAGAGCAGTGACCAGCTCCATGTTGTAGCTCCCACCCCCTCCAACTATAGCCAGGTGATCCCACTGGAGTCTAATAAAAGGGCAGCCAAGTTTGGGAGTTTTACTTTGAAAGCAGCTAGTAAGTTGCAGGTAAAACGTATTCGTCCCTTTTATAAAATGTATAATTAAACCATAGAATTCTTAATGAATCAGATGAAAATTGAGCATAGGACTGGCCAGATATGGGATGACTTTGACGTAGTTGGCCAGCTTAAATATATTGCAATATATGGACAAACAATCCCTGTTTTGTTTAAAGGGTAAGGCATTTTTCAGTAGCAGTATGCACAAAATGTCTCTGTCTTAAATATATTGATAATGGGTTGAGTGCAGAGGAATCATGTATTTGTCTATATATATATATATATATATATATATATATATATATATATATATATATATATATACTGTATATATATATATATATATATATATATATATATATATATATATATATATATATATATATATATATATATATATATATATTGGACAATGAAGATATAATCCCTTATATCAAACACAATGTTCTAGTTTGCTTAGGTAATATATTATATATTTACAGAATGTGTAATATGCTCAAAAATACTTTGAAATCGAAGTTGGCTGCTGTGCATGTTTACTATTATTGTATATGGCTGTATTCAAACCACCGGTTACCATCAGGAGTGTTAACTAATAGAGTGAGGAAGATTGTAGACAAGCGGCTGTATTTATATGCAATTGTAATTTCCTGATTTAATCTGCAAGTAACATATAATGCCTGACCTCTTCTTGAATGAAATCCCTAGAAACAGAGCTCAGAGAGTTGCTGAGCTCAGCACACAAATCAGTTCACACTGCTATCATGTTAAACTATTAAATGGAATTAAAGAGCCACTCTTGTTAAAAGGAAGACCAAAGTCTTTCTTCCTGGACTCCTGGAATACAGTCTATTCAGTTCTCAGGTTTCTTTCTCATCAGCTGTTGGTTCTGTCATTGCCCTGTTATTTGGTCTCCGGGATTCTGGCCAGTTTTCTCTAAGCTCAGTCTTCAGTCAATGAGCAGGAGTTATTCAGAATGGAACCATTCCTACTAGATAATCAAAGTCACTTAAAGGCATAGGAAAGACCTGGGCATAATTCACTTGTAGAAGGGCCACAAGCTCATATAACAGAAGATTAGAATAAATGGTGAATTGACTGTAAGGCTAACGGTTGAGATTTGTACTTGCTTTTGAAAGAGCCAGGCATAGTGGTATTGTTAAAGTTGGACTTGTGGTAGAGATATTGCTAGAAAATGTGCTGATCAGATCCATCTACAGACCAATGCTACTCTTATAAGAGCTTGTTAGCCTGAAATAGGGTTTTGTGGTCAGAAGAGGAAAGCCAGTTTAAGATTCTAATCTTACCTTCTGCATTAAGGTGAGCAGTCTCTAGAGGGCCAAGAAAAGCATATCTCATCCCCAGTCCTTCAGACATCACAAGGTCCACATCCCTAGGCGATATAACTCCATCCTACATTGACATCAACAAAATATAAACAAAATCACTGTAGTATAGCGGTTTGAATTTTTTTCAAGCTTAATATACAATTAAGATTTACTAAAGTACTAGAACTTATACCCACATATGTAATATACTGCACTAAGTTTGCCCCAGAGCAGTAACCCATAGCAACCAATGAGATCTTTGCATTTAAACAGGTGACTGGTAAACTCCACCAACTGATTTGTTGCTATGGGTTACTGCCGCTGGGCAAACTTAGTGCCTTTTATTTCATAACCCCCATAAAGTTCTAAAGAAACATTTATTCAAATAATGTGCAAACCCCTCCTCCTCCAAACTCCAGACAGATCTATGCAAACATATATACAGGTATGGGACCTGTTATCCAGAATGCTTGGGACCTGGGATTTTCCAGATAAAAAATATTTCTATAATTTGGATCTTCATAATTTAAATCTACTAGAAAATCATGTAAACAATAAATAAACCCTATAGGCTGGTTTTGCTTCCAATAGGGATTAATTATATCTTAAAGCCCCCCAAATACGGGCCGTACACAGAGTCAGCAGCTTATTGGATCGTGTGTGTGGCCCTCTGACGGGCTTCCCCCGATCGATATCTGGCAGATGTCGATCGGGCCGGGTTAAAGATCGCGGCCGCATCTGTTTGTTGATCTGGTCCTGTGATCTGACCACCTGTATTGCCTGCATTGTGATTCGATCGTTGAGTCCTAGGTCCCATGATCGGATCAAACCGATATCGCCCACCTCAATGTGGGCATATCAGGGAGAGATCCACCCGTTTGGCGACATCGCCAAATAAGCAGATCTCCCTGTGTATGGCCACCTTTAGTTTGGATCAAGAACAAGGTACTGTTTTATTATTACAAAGAAAAAGGTAAAAGATTTTTCAAAATTTTAATTATTTGGATTAAATGGAGTCTATGGGAGATGGCCTTTCTGTAATGTGGTGCTTTCTGGTTTCCAGATAACGGATCCCATAACTGTACTTAAATTGCATAAGTTAAGGACTTATTCAGGCTTTGTTTCCCCTGTAGAAATTTTAGCCAAAAAAAGGGTGGAGTTTAAAAGGTAACTGACATGACCAAAAAAATGAGTAGAGAGTCAGGGACCACTAGCTGCCAGGGCATTTAATGGGTTGTTCAGCTTCCAAACATGTTTTTTCAGTTAAGTTGTCTTCAGATATTCACCAGAAATAAAGGTGTTAGGCCTTCACCTGTTATGTCCTGAGAGTGTCATGCCTTGCACTATTATTCACTAAGGCCTGTTTGTTTAATGTAACCTGAACATAACACAAGTGCAAGGTAAACAATAAGATTGCAGCCAACCAGCCTAAGATATTGGACTCTTAGACAAGAGTCGATACCATTTTTATGGAATCTATAGAAAATATCAAGAACCAGCTTTTAATGGTTTCATTAGACAAATAAATTAAGTAAATAAAAGTGAGGGCCATTTTTATGGTTCATTTCTCCAAACCATAACAGCAGTGGATGGAGGACCTCATAGAAATGACCCTCTTCCTTTTGAGAATCAGTCCTTAGGTATCAAGATTGCCAAAATCAATCTTACTATGTAAAAGTCAAAGGGAAAGAACAAAGATGTGCACATGTAAACACATTAAACCAGTTCTATGCAGTGAGTTAAATATGTAGGCAAAATAATACATTCAAATTTTTTAACATTAAAAAGGGAAAACTGAATCAACTGCAAAGGCAAAAATGCTTGAAAAAAAGTTCACAATTCTATCCAACAGGAATTGTATTGCCCCTGACGTGACATACATGACTAGATGGTTGGGCAATATGGTTGAAATTGGCTAATATTCCCAGCCACATCTAGGAGTGTAGTTTAAGGAAAGTGTGGGGCAGAGAGAACAAAAAGAATTTCTCAAACATATAAAATATGGGCTTGCTGGAAGAAGTTTAAGTCAGCAGAAGTTTTGTGCCAAGTGAAACGCGACTCCAAATAGGCTGTTTTGCAAAGGTCAGACTGACTCTGGTTTAGAAAAAATGTAGTGGGGTGTGAACTTAACATGCAAACATAGTCATTTTAACATGTTTTTTGCTTGCTGGCTTTGTAATAAGTAGATTTATTGTTTTTGGGAGAGCGTCTGGTGAAGAAGCCCATTAATGAATAAAGCAGGTTATACAAAGTTCAGTAATTGGGTTTGCTTATGTCTTCGATTGCACAAGTTAAAAGATGTATTTAATCATACAGCTATAAACATCAGAGAGAGAGAAAGGCAAACTGTGACAATAGAAGGATAAAAGAAAACCAATTAGCTGTAAACTAATGTCCTGATTTGTTTATGGCAAGCATAGTAAAGTCAAAGGACTGACAGAAGGCATCAGGTATGGTACAAGTGTTAGCACTGTGCTGCCCCGTGTAATAGGCCACTATAACACATTTAGTGGCCAGACTGTAAGAAAAAGAGAATGTCAAGCAAAGCAGTGGAGCCCTTGCACAGAATGGGGCCATAAAGTACTTTTTCTCCCATAAAGTACTGCTGGGGAACCATATCAGGGCCATCCAGTTTATAGCCCTATATTAGTATATGCTGTAAACCAGATGAAATTATACCTTTAAGCAAGAAGTCACCTCTTGGGGTATCTGGTCTACTGTTTGCAGCTCACAAAAAAGCAGCGAAGAGAAGTAACTGTACATTTTCCTGGTCCAATGGGCTTAGATAAAGTGAATGTACTTGTTACTATAAGGAAGCCTCTCTGCAGGGCACACAGTAATACTGGCAAACACATTTTATTGTCTTTATGCCATGTATGCTAGTCAGTGTTATTTCAAGATTCTGCATTATTAAGCTCACCATAATTACATGAGCATAGGGGGCATCACTGGTATCTTGGTACCATCTGCACTTTTAATTCCCCACTCTAGGCCTTGCTCTTCATACAATCTTGGCTCTGTTTCTGACTAGTGATACACCTTCGCAAACATTTTGCCCAAATACCAAACCAAATCTAAAAATGGTGAAAGAGAATCATCCGCTGCTGTTTTACAGGGTTATGGGAGATAGCTCATAGTACAAGTTGATCCAGGGACTAGTCCGATTGCCATCATGGAGTCAGGAAGGAATTTTTCCCCCTGGCAAATTGGAGAGGCTTCAATGGGGGTTTTTGCCTTCCTCTGGATCAACTGGCAGTTAGGCACGTTTTATATATAGACTTAAAAGGTTGAACTTGATGGACGTGTCTTTTTTTTAACCTATCTTACTATGTTACTTCCTTGTTTGCATGACGAAAAGTCACATGATTTTAAGAATTCAGATTTAGTTCAGCCAGGAATGAGGATTTGCCGGAATCGAAGTCTGCTGAAAAGACGTAATCCTGGTCAAATATTGAACCAAATCCTGGATCCAGAGCATCCCTATTTCTGATCTTGCTTAATGCTGCTGATACTATGTTTTCCTAGCCCAGATACCAAAACGTTGGCCTTTTTACTCATCACTGACCAGTGTCCATTGCCCTCATTCTGCATATTAATGTCACTTCACTGCCAGCTCACATCTTTGTCTCATATAGGAGAGGATAGGGTCCTGTTTTCATTATTACCTTTTGCTAGAGGGTCCTGTTTTGTCAAATCTCTACTGAGTCCCTACTGTCAGTGCTCAGTGTGACACAAACCTCCTAGGGCAAGGGTCTGTTAAAAATGTCTTTTCATGCAATGGCCTGTGGGACCATCATGGGTTCATCCAATTAGGAGGTATGATGCCTACAAAGATGTACTGACCTTGGCATTATTCAAGGTCAAGTATAGCAAAGCAAAAATAATAAAAACAGTTACAACAGTTTGCATGTTTTGAACAGGGATCGTTACACAAGAAGCTCTCAAAGAAGAGTGAAGTGTCAGGGTCCCACCATCGTATGCATGTACGTTTATGTAAAAAGTATTGACATTTTGACTGTTGTGGTAAAATTGAATGTGGCATGGGGACTGCAGGTTGACTATAGAGACACCCCAGGTTATTTAATAACAACAAATACATTTCTCAGACTCTAGCATTTCCTCAGCAAGCTACTGATCACTGTCAGCTTTTCCATCTACACTGTTAACTTGCCACAGGCAACAAATTCCGACCTGAACAGCAAAATATGGTTTAAAAAATGGATTCCTTTGACTGTTGCAAGTCGTGTTATCATGCTGTTTTGAGGAAAGTTAAGAAAGGGTGGTAGGGGAACTGCCAGTGCAGACACGTCTCGCCCTGTACATATTACTGTGTACAGAAAAGAAATGCACTATATGTCAAGTCAAGTATGGCAGTCAAGTTCTTCCACAGCCTAGCCCAAACTGTTGTCACAACAAAGAAAACACTCAATTGTCAAAAAAAAATAATTGTAGGCCTAGCCAAACCACAGAAAACAGTCCCAGACTATAATTCCACCTCCACCAAACATTACTGTCAGCATTATGTATTTAGGCAGATAGTGTTTATGCGGCATCTGTCGAACCTAGGATTCTCCATCAGACTGCCATACGGCCTAATGCCATTTCCACTTCTCTGGGGTTCAATGGCGGAGACCTGTGGACTACTCCAGAAGATATCTGGCACATATTAATCTTAGATATGTTTGCCTCTTATCCATAAAAATCCATGCTACACCTACAAATAGTTCCGGTGCAGACATTGCTTCCAGAGGCAGTAGTCATCAGTGAGTGTTCCAACTAAGCATGTCATTTTACAACGTAGATGAAGCAAACATCTGGTACTTTACCTGCACAAGTCTCCATGCTTCACTAATCACTGCATACTGAAGCCGATTCAACACAAACCCATCCATCTCCTTCATTAATTTCACTGGTGACTGACCAACCTTTTTCATAAGATTGTATGTTCTTTCAACTGTGGCAATTTCAGTTTGTGGATGGGGCACAAGTTCAACCAATGGAACATAATATGGTGGGTTCACCTAAAAACAGAAGAACATCCATCTAAATTTAGACTTCGAGTATAACAATAGGCAACCTTAAAAATTTTTGACTGAAATATATAAATTATATATATGCATTTCCTTTAAAGGAATTTCGATACTCCACAAAACCTTACAGCCATTTCATACACTGAAACACCTTTCAAATATACTCTCGTTAAACACTTCCATTGGAGTAAAAGCTATTCGTAAATTTAATTGGTATTGAAAGCAGCATCTCTCTGATTGTTTCTATCACCTGCACTACTGGCTCTGACTTCTGGAAAAATGTAGCAGAATTCAACTGCTTTACAGACCCGAACTAGAAACTACTTCTGCTACACTGTTTCATTGAGTCAGAACCAGAAAACAGAAAGAGATACACAAATGCTACATTTAACTGCAAATCTTTTTACAAATAACTTTTTTTTTTAATTAATGTATAATGGAAAGTTGCTTAGACTTGTTAGGGTGGTGGCACATGGGGAGATTAGTCACCCAGCGACAAATCTCTCCAAATTCCTTCCCACCGGCAAGAATACAAATCGATGTCGGGATGCATACATTTCCGAAGTAGCCCGAGGTTCCCTCACAAGGAAACTTCAGGCGACATCGAAAATCCAAAGCAATTTGTATGTCATCCCGCTGGCAATTCGTATTCTTGCTGGCAGGAAGGCATTTTGGGGACATTAGTCGCCCGAAGTAGAGAAGATTTATCGCTGGGTTACTAATCTCCCCATCTGCAACTACCCTTAGTTGTCTTGCTTCCTCAACTAATTTGCGTTGGAAGATCCCAAAAACTCCTGTGCTTCTTAGGGCAGAGACACACGCTCAGATTCGGGGAGATTAGTTGCCCAGCGACTAAATCTCCTCGAATCTGAGCGTGTGTCTCTGCCCTTAATGTATAGGATATACCTGCTTATCTTGAGCTCATGTGCTAATTGGTATGCAGGGCAGATAAACTGAACACTGGTTTAATATGTAATACCAGTGTCGGACTGGCCCACTGGGATACCAGGAAAGCTCCCGGTGGGCCCAGGTGTCAGTGGTCCCTCATGCTGCTAAACTTTTGTCCTATTTCACGGCCATTCCCTATTTCTATGAGAACAAAGAGGCTAAATAGATGGAATAATAGATTATAGTATGTAAAGAAAACAAACTAGGAGAATAGAGATTGATTGAGGAGATTAAGAATATTAGTACTGAGAGTGGGCCTCTAAGCCCCTAAAATTTTATGATGGGCCCCTGGTCTAAGTGTGGGCCCCTGGTGTTCCAGTCCAACGCTGCATCATACGAACATCATCCCATCTTTACAGCTAAATCATCTTAAAAGTTTTGGTTGCAAACAGACACATATGAATGTGACAAATGTATTAGGGTTGTTAATAGTACTTGTGTTTTTTTTTTTTAAACCATTTAATGAATGTCTCTTATTTATGCTTTTATTGAAAGGGGCCCACAAATGGAATAAAGGAACACCATGAGAGAAAGTAAAAGAAAGAGGGCTCAATTACCACTGGGGATGCACTGCTCCCTACATGGCACACTGCTGCGTCTGTAGCATACAGGGGAAGGGCCTGCCCCAAACTGAGAGGGTTTAGGCAAAATAGCCAGTTCCAATAATTACAAGAGGTATCTGAAAACTGTTGGCACTTAGTGTTTATCTGATGTATAGTGCACCATATTGCACTTTTCCATTTGTACTATATATTGCAGAAAAATGTACCTTCCCTGAAAAAGGAAAAACACTTACAGGATGCGCAACAATGCAGTTCTTGACATGCTGTAGTCCAGTAAACATACTTGTAGGTGAAAGGCAGGATGTTGAGCTACTTATTATCGTTGAGTCATTGACATAAAGATCTAATTCTGAAAAAATCTTCAGTTTTAGGTCTAGATTCTCAGGAACACACTCCTATAAATGAAAATGAAATAAGGCTTTATATTAGCATGCTAAATCCTATAAAGTAAGGTTAATACAGAGATAAACCATTTGATACTAATATGTTTTTCATCAAGCAAAGGATTTATTTGGGTCCATCTCCCTTGTTCTGTACGTATATTATAATATAAAGGGCCATTTACAGTAAAGAGAAAAGATCAGGAAGGACTTCACATATTGGGAAGAAATTATTATTCACTATTTAAAGTCCTTACCTATCATTTGCACTGGTATCACAAGAATTGCACCAGTTATCCAGAATGCTCGGGACCTGGGGCTTTCCGGATAACGGATCTTTCCGTAGGATATTCATACCTTAAGTCTGCTAGAAAATCAGGTAAACATTAAATAAGTCTGAGAGGCTTGTTCTGCTTCCAATAAGGATTAATTATATCTTAGTTTGGATAAAGTACAAGGTACTGTTTTATTAGAGAAAAAAGGATATGTTTAAAAAAAATTGATTATTTGGATTAAATCTATGGGTCTATGGGAGACAGTCTTTCCATAATTAGGAGCTTTCTGGATAATGGTTTTCTGGATAAAGGATTTCATACCTGTATTTGTTTTATAATATTTACACAAGGTTTGGAGAAACTACTTTTTAGTTTTTCTTAAATTGCAGATCCCTATATTTTGACATTTTAAGAACCACTTTAAGACACAATTTGTATAGTCCCTTCTTAAAACAGATATGTGTACTGTACATTTTGGGCCGCCTCACTCTCTGGATACTGTACGACAACAGTAAGGGGCACATTTACTTAGCTTGAGTGAAGGAATAGAATAAAAAATACTTTGAATTTCGAAGGTTTTTTTGGCTACTTCGACCATCGAATTGGCTACTTCGACCTTCGACTACGACTTCGAATCGAACGATTCAAACTAAAAATCGTTCGACTATTCGACCATTCGATAGTCTAATTACTGTCTCTTTAAAAAAAACTTCGACCCCCTACTTCGCCACCTAAAACCTACCGAGCATCAATGTTAGCCTATGGGGAAGGTCCCCATAGGCTTTCCTAGCTTTTTTTGATCGAAGGAAAATCGTTCGATCGATGGATTAAAATCCTTCGAATCGTTTGATTCAAAGGATTTAATGGTTCCATCGAACGATTTTTCCTACGATCGTTCGAACGAACGAATAGCGGTAAATCCTTCGACTTCCATATTCGAAGTCGAAGGATTTTACTTAGAAGGTCGAATATGGAGGATTAATTAACCCTCGATATTCAAACCTAAGTAAATGTGCCCCTGAAAGTGTAAACAGCTTCTTTGACAATTACGGTAATTTCATCCAAGGCTTCAGTGCAAAGCCATAAAAGAAAGGCAAAGAATAGTCTCTTTGTCAGAGAGAATGCTGAAATGCTCTGCTTTTCAGATCAAATGATAATCGGGGGTAAAAGAGATCAAGGTTGCAAGAAACTAAATTGATTATACAAAGGCATAAATGGCCCATTTGCTATTTGCTCATCCTGGTAGAATTGTATTCTGATTTTGGACCACTCCAATAAAGTTCCCCCTTAATTACAAGCACACAATCCACATAGAGAATATTGAACTTTCCAAAGAACATCACATAGTGCTGGTTGGCTTAAGAAACAACAGACATACCTAAAGACCTTTCTATGCAATGGGAAGTGAACTATAAAGTTAAGGAAAAAAAAAAAGCTACCCATTAAATCAGATGCACAAACGAAACACAAAATTAGCAAGCTCAGTTAATAGCAGCACAAGTAATTATGATCCCATAAGTAATCACAATTATAGAGATCAGTTCAGGCTACACAGGATATTACATTCCTATATTTGATGATAAATTATAGAGATCATTTTAACCTGTGAAGACATAATATTTATTTATAGATTTTATGGGGCTGAGTTACTAACATAGGTGCTAAATTGTACCAGTGCTGTTACCCACTGCAACCAATAAGTAGTTCGTTTTTTCTATAAGGAAATAGAAGTATAAATCTGATTGGTTGTTATGGGTAACAACTGCATAGGTCATTAGGGGGTTATGTATCAAAATCAGAAAATATCTTGTTCGGGAAAAACTCAAAATATGAGTACCGCAACTTTTCGGATTTGTCGTCCGAAAACCATAAAATCTTCAGATTATTGCATGAAACCCAGCGCAGATCAGGATATCTTTGAGACTTATCCCATTGACTTCTACATGAACTAGGCAGGTCTGAGTTGGAGGATTTTTAACACCCTCTGGGTTTAATAAATGTCGAAAAATTCAAGTTTTTGCCCCCATTTATTTGGCAAAATCTTAGGGGCAGATTTATCAAAGGCCAAGGTGAATTTTCTAATGAAAAGAATTAGAATTTCAAGCTAATTTTTGTGTACTTCAACTAGGGAATAGTCCAAATTCGATTAAAATTTAAAAAAAATGAAAACATTTGAATACTAAAATTTATCATGTACTGTCAATTGCTGGACTTTGAAAATCAAAGTTTTTTTTGGGAAAAACTTTGAATCGAATTCGATCGAATGCTCTGTTTCTTCGATTCCTACGATTCGAATTCGGCCAAATATGGACCTATTTTGATCAAAAACTGACCTATTCAACGAAAAAAAAAACTTTGATTTAATTTCGGTTGAATTCGAATATCAAAGTTTTTCCAATTTGAAATTTGACCCTTGATAAATATGCCCTTTAGTATTCAGTCAAATACAAAAACATTGGATTTGATGCATTCACTCACAATATGGACCCCAATGCTTTGCAAGACCTAGAGGAAATAAACATCTCTGAAATTACCCAGTGCTGGAAAAATAGAGAGGAAGAAGAGAGACACAGGTTTTTTATTGAAAATAAAGGTGACAGGTTGGGTATCCTTGAACCAAAAATTTCAGTGGTATGAAACAATGACCTGAAGGAGAAATAAAGGTATGGGATCCGTTATCCGGAAACCCGTTAACCAGAAAGCTCCGAATTATGGAAAGGCTGTCTCCCATAGACTCCATTTTATTCAAATCCAAATTTTAAAAATGTATTTCATTTTTCTCTGTAATAATAAAACAGTAGCTTGTACTTGATCCCAACTAAGATATAATTAATCCTTATTGGAAGCAAAACCAGCCTATTGGGTTTATTTAATGTTTACATAATTTTCTAATAGATATAGGGGCAGATTTATCAAGGGTCGAAGTGAATTCGAGGGAATTTTTGTAAAAAAATTCGAAATTCAAAGTAATTTTTTGGATACTTCGACCATCGAATAGGATACTATGACTTCGAATTTACTTCGACTTTGATTCAAAGTAAAAATCATTCGAATATTCGACCTTTTCGATAATCGAAGTACTGTCTCTTTAAAAAAGCTTCGACTTCAATAGTTCGCCAAATTAAACCTACCGAAGTGCTATTTTAGCCAATGGGGACCTTCTACAACCATTTTCTTTAGAGTCTTTAGAGGTCGAAGGAAAATCCTTCGATCGATCGCTAAAATCTGCAGTCTAATTTTTATTCGACTGCAGGATTGCCAAATTTGTTGAAAAAACGTAGAATTCGATATTCGAATTCTACGTTTTTTAATTCGATGGTCGAATTTCGAAGTTTTTTGTACATCGAAATTCGACCCTTGATAAATTTGCCCCTTAAGGTATGAAGAACCAAATAACAGAAAGATCCGTTATCCAGAAAACCCCAGGTCCCGAGCAGTCTGGATAACAGATCCGATACCTGAATCATCAACTACACTGTAAACTTTTACTCAAGAGTAAGAACTAGAAAACAGAAAGGGATAAACAAATATTGCTTCCAGTTGTAATTACATATATGAATTAAGTGAAAAGAACATACAGTTTTAAACTAATATTTAGTGGAAAGTTGCTTAGGGGCAGATTTACATATGGTCAAATATCGAGGGTTAATTAACCCTCGATATTCAGCTGCCGAATGTAAATACTTCGAAGTCGAAGGATTTACCGCAATTAGTTTGATCGAACGATTAAAACCTTCGATTCGAAGGATTTTAATCCATCGATCAAACGATTTTTCTACGACCAAAAAAACATGTGAAAGCCTTCCCCATAGGCTAACATTGCACCTCGGTAGGTTTTAGGTGGCAAAGTAGGGGGTCGAAGTTTTTTTTAAAGAGACAGTACTTCGACTATCGAGTAGTTGAATATTCAAACGATTTTTAGTTCGAATCGTTCAATTCAAAGTCGTAGTCGAAGGTCGAAGTAGCCAATTCGATGGTCGAAGTAGCCAAAAAAAAACATTCGAAATTCAACGTTTTTTTTATTCTATTCCTTCACTCCAACAAAGTAAATGTGCCCCCTAGTGTATCATTTACTTTAGTTATGTAAGAAAAAAAAAACGGTTTTGGGAGGAAATAAAGTTACAATCCTATAGTACTTTCATGAACACAGACATGGTGCCAGTCAAGTCTAAGGAAAAATCTGGAATTATATGTGGAGAAAAGTTTTTCTCCGTGAATTAGTTTTTGGTAGTGTGTTAATCTATATTTTTATTCTTCTGACGTCTATACAGTCTTTTCCTCTGTGCTTCTTATCCAGTGGAGACATGTTTTTCTAAGAAAATTTAATTATTTTAATGGACTAGTAATTAAATAAGTGTAATAAAACAAGCTGTTCTAGATGCCACATTAAAAAAGAGCAAGAAAAGCAAAAATATTTCAAAACACTGGATTATGTATAAAGTATTACAGCATGAGCCATGTGCTTTTTTTCAGTTGTGTCTTTGCAAGTTAAAGTTAAATGCCTTTTGCCACCCGCTTTGCCAGAGACTGCAGAAAACAAAAACAAAAGTAAAAGAATGCTGAAGATGAGAAAGTAAGGTTGGGTGCAACACTGAGGGGGTTATTTATCAAAGTCCGAATTTATCTCAATATTTTCTGAAAAAAACTCCACACAGGTTTTTTGGGCTTATTTATTAATACACTTTGCCGAAAATTTTTGTTTGAGGGAAAATATCGTGAAAAATCAGATTTTCACGTTTTTTTTCTGATTTTTTATCCGATTTTCAAGATTTTTTCGCATTTTTCACCCGAATACTAAGAATTATGCCCGAAAACTCAAAACCCCAGCGCACATCAAAAAATCATTGGGACTTGTCCCATTCACTTATATGCAACCTCGACGGGTCTGAGATGCCGGATTTTCAGATTTTGACTTTTCCCATCCCTGGGGTTTAATAAATTCCGAAAAATTCGTGATTTTTGCATTCGGAGTTTAGTAAATAACCCCCTATGTGGTCAATAAAATGTGATCGTCTAAATCCAAAACACGCACTGCTTTGCACCTCAATGGATTAAAGGAACAGTAACACCAAAAAATTCAAGTGTTCAAGGAACGACAATAAAATGCACAGTTGCCATGCACTGGTAAAACTGCTGTGTTTGCTTCAGAAAAAAATAAACTATAGTTTACATAAACAAGCTGCTGTGTAGTCATGGGGGCAACCATTCAAGCACAGGATACAAAGAAGATAACAAATAAGTTCTGAAGAATCCCATTATATACTACAGAGCTTATCTGTTATCTGATGTGTGCCTTTTCTCCTTTTTCAGCTTTGAATGGCTGCTCCCATGGTTACACAGCAGCTTGTTTATATAAACTATAGTAGTACTTATCTGTTATCTACTGTGTATCCTGTGCTTGAATGGCTGCCCCCATGGCTACACAACAGCTTGTTTATATAAACTATAGTAGTACTTATCTGTTATCTACTGTGTATCCTGTGCTTGAATGGCTGCCCCCATGGCTACACAACAGCTTGTTTATATAAACTATAGTAGTACTTATCTGTTATCTACTGTGTATCCTGTGCTTGAATGGCTGCCCCCATGGCTACACAACAGCTTGTTTATATAAACTATAGTAGTACTTATCTGTTATCTACTGTGTATCCTGTGCTTGAATGGCTGCCCCATGGCTACACAGCAGCTTGTTTGTATAAACTTTTGTCAAGTTTCTGAAGTTTTGCCAGTGCAGCACAACAGTACATTATATTCTCATTACTTTAAAACACCTTTTATTTTTTGATGTTACTGTTTCTTTAATTCTGCACCTCACTGTCTCTACAGTCAAAATGCTAATGGGACTTCCATGACATTAAAAAAATGTCAGAAATGTTTATTCCAAGAGAGAGCAGTATTGTTTTGCCTTTGGAAAAAAAAACATATTAACACCAGGGGCGTTTTTATAAACGTACAAAATTTGCCAAGCATTCACCAAGACAAGGGGCCCAACATCTGCTATAATGTTTGACTGAAGAATCCTCCTAATACAGGAGGGCCCATACTTTACTAATGCGGGGTCTACTTTAGTGATGTTGTCCTATTATGATTTACATCCATAATATCACTGTTAGCATTCTGTTCCATGGAAAATATTACTTAAATATGATATTGATTTATTAGAATTTGTATTAATATATTTTAATTACAGAATAAATATCTGAATTAAAAGAATAAAACTAAAGGGTGATTTAGTCGAGCTGTTTGTTGATAGTGTCTTGAGATCACCAACTAAAGGTCTACTGGTAGATCCCCACCTATCTTTTGGACCCTGCCCTAATAGATTGGGACAGCTGCAGGGGGCCCACCAATAG
This sequence comes from Xenopus laevis, assembly GCF_017654675.1. NCBI lineage: Eukaryota > Metazoa > Chordata > Amphibia > Anura > Pipidae > Xenopus > Xenopus laevis. The sequence goes on along the minus strand of NC_054374.1, from coordinate 150,151,478 downwards.
GATCCTTTACCCAAGACTCATCTGCACCTTAAATTGGCCCTGATCACCATTCTAATCACTTCTTGAATGTAAATCAGAATCTGTATGATATCTTGAGACACGTGTCTAAGGTGAGAGTGCTGATTAGCATAGTAAAAATTTTAAAACTGCAATATGTTAATGTCACAGCACACAAAAATTCCAACAATGCATCGTCCACAGCAAATGATCCAGGGCTTCACAACAACCTAGCAGAGGGGCACTAAATATGCTACACACAATCTAAAAACACACCCATAGGCTACCTAACAAGAACAGACTAGTACACAGATACCCATCTAGAGCACAAACCTATTCTAGAAGTGATTCTGTCCATATACATACAATTTACCTTCAACGCCTGATCACTGCAACATCTCAATGTCCCCTTTTATGGGCAAAATGAACACAAACGTTACAAGGAAAATCTTAAAAACACAACATATTATTTATGTCAAATTTAAATTCCAAACAGTATTTTAACTATATGTTTAAAGGACCAGTAACAGCAAAAATGTTCTAAAAAATTTCGTTAGTATGCTACGAAAAAAAGATTCCAAGATCTCTGATTGCGCTCCTCTTCAGAAACGGCGACGATCCATCGTGCGGAGCTCGATTTAACCTCCCTGGCTATCTCCTATAAGGAAGGCAGGGAGGAGAAATGGAGCACCGCACGATGGATCGCTGATCGCCTTTTCTGAAGAGGACCTCAACGGGAGTTTCGGTAAGTTATTTCTTAATAAAGACTTAGGAGGTTATTTACTAAACTCAGAATGCAAAAATTATGAAAAATTCATGATTTTTTTTTTTATAAAATCTGACTTTTAAAAAACTCACGAAGTTTTCAGAATTTATTAAACCCCGAAGATGGAAAAGTCTGAATCTGAAAATCCAGCATCTCAGACCTGTCGAGGTTGCATAAAAGTCAAAGGGAGAAGTCCCAATGGTTTTTTGATGTGTGCTGGGTTTTGGGCAATACCCTGATGTTTTCGGAGTTTTTGGGTGAAAATTAAAAAAAAATCTTGAAAATCTGATGAAAAAGTCAGAAAAATTTGGGAAAATCTGATTTTTTTTCCAGTGAAGCTAATTTTCGGGAAAATGTACTAATAAATAAGCGTAAAAAACCTGAGCGGATTTGATCAGAGTTTGCAGCAGAAAATATTGAGATAAATTCGGACTTTGATAAATAATCCCCTAAATGGCTTTAAAGTTTAATATGTGTTTGTGGGGTTTTTTTTTTGTAGCTACTAACTAATTTTTTAAATATTTTTTTTGCTGTTACTGGTCCTTTAAGTGGCAGTTATAGAAGTCGGGAATGTGCTACGACTGTATGTTTATTTTTTCTCAATAAAGAATACAACACTAAAATCAACAATGTATCAAAGTTAGCTCTTCTTGAATTTGTTTATTTTTTTTATTTATTAAGGGTAAATAATATTGTATGATTGGTTTACTTAATTTTAGATAGAATATCACCAACATGTTTCTAAGTATACAATTATTAAAATTTTCCTATTTTTTCTAAATTTCCAATTATGTAAAAAGATTACAGAAGTACAGGTATGGGATCCATTATTTAAAAACCTGTTAACCGGAAAGCTCTGAAAGGCCATCTCCCATAGACTTCCATTTTATCTAAAAAAACAAATTTTTAAAAATGATTTCCTTTTCGTCTTTAATAATAAAACAGTACCTTGTAATTGATCCAAACTAAGATATAATTAATCCTTATTGGAAGCAAAACCAACCTATTGGGTTTATTTAATGTTAACATGATTTTCTAGTAGACTTAAGGTATGAAGATCCAAATTACAGAAAGATCTGTTATCCAGAAAGCCCCAGGTCCCGAGCATTCTGGATAACAGGTCCCATACCCATATATGTATATAATCCAGTTTGCTGTACGCTATTTTGCAATAAGATGCACTAGCATAGAAGCATACGCTTGAGTGGGGTTCCTTCAAAGAAACAGAGGCTGCTTAAAGGAAAACTATACCCCCCAAACAATGTAGGTCTCTATTAAAAGATATTGCATAAAACAGCTCATGTATAAAACCCTGCTTCATGTAAATTAACCATTATCATAATAATATACTTTTTTAGTAGTATGTGCCATTGGGTAATCATAAATAGAAAATTGCCATTTTAAAAAATAAGGGCCGCCCCCTGAGATCGTAAGATTCACTGTGCACACATACAAACCACATGTAAGGTCACATGAGCCAATTAACAGACAGAGTTCTGCCTTTTGCTTCCTCCCTTCTTCCTGTTACAGTTAGAGTTGTAGTATTTCTGGTCAGGTGATCTCTGAGGCAGCACAGATAGAGTCACGAAATGGTGGTTCAAGGCAAGAGATGTAAAAGGGCAATATTTATGTAAATATACAGTATATTCCAGTTTGGTAAGATTCTTTAATATGTCATTCAATTTGATATAAACTATCTCTTGCTTAAGTATTCATTTTGGGGTTATAGTTTTCCTTTAATTGACTTCTTGTAAAACTGACTGGGAGTGTGTGAATAGGACAGGGACCTGTAAGTTGTATGCTCCAACTTACAGGAGGAAGTGACTGATGGGAATGATGTATAATGCCTATAAATTGCTGAGTAAATATACCAGTGCTATAAAATACAAAAATGAATTCTCAACAAATATTCAACAGAGCATGATCAAAGTATAACTCAATCTATAGATCTTATAATGCCTGAAGGTGGCCATACTCGGGTCAATGAAAGCTGCCAATTTGGACTCTACAGACAGCTTATTGGCTCATGGTTCGGGTCCTCCTGATAGGCTGTGCTGCTGATAACTGGCAGGTTACATTCCTTTGGGCAAGGAACAATATAATTTGTAATGCTCTTCACAAAGTAGAATGGATAATGGGGACATCTAGTGGCAAGCTGAGGCTCCAAAAGCAAATAGCAAATATACAACCCGAACACAATAATTTTATTTATTTATTTTAAACTAGGCTGGGATTGCATGCAAGAGAAATCATGCTAAGTTATTATTCTATCCATTATGGAAAAGGAGCTTGGAGTCCTTGTAGATGATAAACTTGGCTGTAGCAAGCAATGCCAGTCAGCAGCATCAAGGGCAAATAAGGTCTTGAACTGTATTAAAAGGGGCATAAAGTCACGGGAGGAGGGGGTCATTCTTCCACTTTATAGAGCACTGGTAAGGCCCCATCTAGAATATGCCATACAATTTTGGTCTCCATCACTCAAATCGGACATTATTGTATTAGAGAAGGTACAGAGAAGGGCAACTAAGCTGGTAAAAGGTATGGAAAATCTTAGCTATGAGGTGAAGAGGCGCTTAAGGGGTGAAATGATAGCTATGTATAAATATATAAGGGGATCATATAATAATCTCTCTAATGCTTTATTTACCAGTAGGTCTTTTCAGCTGACACAAGGTCATCCATTCCGATTAGTAGAAAAGAGGTTCTGCCTAAATATTCGGAAGGGGTTTGTTTCAAGTGAGAGCTGTGAAGATGTGGAATTCTCTCCCTGAATCAGTGGTACAGGCTGATACATTAATTGCTTTAAGAAGGGGTTGGATGGATTTTTAGCAAATGAGGGAATACAGGTTTATGGAAGATAGCTCATAGTACAAGTTGATCCAGGGGCCACACCATACAGATCTTAGCCTGCAAAAAAACACAAGATACAATTTTGTGGCCCCACTGCTTCTTCTGCTGCACTGCCTCTTCTAAAACACTGGGGCTCATTTATCAACACTGGGCAAATTTGCCCACGGGCTGTTACCTATAGCAACCAATCAGATTGCTGCATTCATTGTTCTTCTTGCAGCTGGCTTTAATCTAATCACTGATCCCAGTGTTGATAAATAAGCCCCACTGTCTCTGTCCGTATGGCATACCTCCCAACTGTCCCGTTTTTAGAGGGACAGTCCCTCTTTTGACAGCTCAACCAGCAGTCCCTCGTTTGTACTGGCAAGTCCCGTTTTTCTCTGTATTAAAAGGCCAGAAAAAGAAACAAAGCTTCTAACTTAATTGGCTTTTGGCAGAGGGCCTAGAACAGCCACAGCAGCAGATGATACTTTTGTAACAATTTCAAAATTTTCGCGGCAACTTTTTTGTCCCTCTTTTTATTTCCGAAATGTTGGGAGGTATGCGTTTGGTGTGGCCCTAGCCTTATTTTTCATGTATTTGCTAGACAAGAATGTATGAGTACAAAGCTTATTTGGTGCACAGTGTACAGCAATGTCAGCTAAATAGATGATATATCTGCAAGTGGCAACTAGACCAACTATAACCAAATCATATTACATATACACAGTAGCACTTCTTAATTCTCAGTTTGAGTTTTTTCCAACCACAAGTCTGTGGTGTAAACATAAACGCATGCCTTCTGATTTGTTTACTTGTTCAGTTTCTCATAAATCTCTTCCTACTAAACCTGTACTCGTTTCACCATTTCTATTCTATTCCTGTACTGCAACTCTGAGCTGACACTGTTGAGCTATAACAATAAACACATGAATAAATCCATAAATACTCACCTTCACAGTGAACAAAGAGAACAGTAAATTCACTGAGTGGCATTTAGATCATTATTGACATAGAGATATTAAAGCAGATGCTTTAACTGTGCTCTGTTTATTTAGAAAATATTTCCTTATGATTAATCATGTAAAAAAAAACCCACAATACATCTGAACCAGGTAATTAAAGTGCTTTACAAAACAGTTCCCTATGGAATAATGCTGGCAAGACAAGTACATATCCACCATACAGTTCAGTCCATTTCCAATCATACTGCATAAGGGTATGTGTGTATATGACCCCTTCTTTTATCTTATCAGCCTATGTTTGAATGGCACTAGGGAGGCAGCAAACCCAGTTTATTTGGTTTGGCAGAAAGTCAACTGAATTTAAAACTCTGGACAGATTTTTTTGCTCACAGATGATGCAATTTGAATATGCAAATCAAGGTTCAGATTAAGTTTGGTATTTGGTCAAATGATGGAGTTGGAATTTCGACTAATCCAAAAATGACTGAACCCGTTTGATTTATGCATTAGGCTTTCAGAAGACTGTGAAGTGAATTGTTTTCGAACTACACAAATAATATGAAAAATCTATCCATTTTTCCTGCAGTAACATTATGTTATGGTTATGTGCTGGGGAGCTCAATATATATATATTGAGACCAGGCCCGAAACACCGATCCATACACAGTGGGGGTCATTTATCAACACTGGGCAAATTTGCCCATGACAGTAACCAATGGCAACCAATCAAATTACCGCATTCATTGTTCTACTTGCAGCTGGCTTTAAAAAGCTAAACACTGATTGGTTGCTATAGGAAACTGCCCATAGGCAAATTTGCCTAGTGTTGATGAATGAGCCCTTGTATGTTTTACATTTTTTGAAAATAAATAAATAGGTGCCGGGTGCCAATACAAGAAGAGCCCTACCTTGTACAGGGAGCTATATACAACCAAATACCGGTACAGGTATGGGACCTGTTAACCAGAATTCTAGGGACCTGGAGCTTTCCAAATAATGGATCTTTCTATAATTTGGATCTTAATATCTTGTCTACTAAAAAATAAACGCAATAGGCTGGTTTTGCCTCCAATAAGGATTAATTATATCTTAGTTAGGATCAAGTACAAGCTACTGTTTTATTCTTACAATAAAAAAGGAAATCATTTTTAAAAATTTGGATAAGGTGGAGTCTATGGGAGACAGCCTTTTAGTAATTTTAGTAATTTAGAGCTTTCTGGATAACGCATCTCATACCTGTAGCACATTGAAAGTTTAATCAGTGAAAAGGGTGTTTATTCCTGTATTCAAACTGTATTCAAACAGAAAAGGCAACTATTTGAGCCCAGGGCCCAAAACGTTACTCTTTTCTGTATGTATACGGGTTAAATAAACCTTTTTACTGATTCACCTTTCAGTTTACTACCAAAGTTTTGAACATGTTATGGTTATGGACATGACTGCCCCTGAAATCTAGTTGCATTACCTCTCACATCTTTGCCCATAAACCAGTCTTTTTAATATGTTGCAAAGAGGGGATTTGGCACCAATCAGTATTTGTACAGAACACCAAAGTATTGATAGCTGAATACTTTTTGAATGAAACATCTGCCACAAATGGTAAGTGGCTATATCTTAATCAAAAGGCCTAGTCTTCAAACACATCTGTTATTATAAAAGGTCAGAAATAATTTGCATGTTCCATGAACCCAACCATATGGAAAATCCCCAACAGTCCAGGACAAGCAGAAAGTGCTTTCAACTGCAATTTCATTACAAAATCTTAGAATTAAATTTAATTATCATGCAAAAACAAATCAGATCAGTAATACAATGTATCTGTTCCTTATTGTTTGTCACATGAATTACACTTCACTGGCAGTTTGTACAATGACAACAAGCTCTGACATCACTATTTGGTTTCTGGCACAGTGAAAGGGGGACTTGTTTAGGCATGTTTGATCTGAGAACACATACAAGTAAATAAACATAAATATTTAAATTGTAACTCCTAAGGTCTCCTTTAGGGAGGTGGCAGACGGGGAGGTTAGTCGCCCATCGACAAATCTCCTCTACTGCTGGCGATTAATCTCTCTGAACTGCGATTCATATTCTTGCCGGCAGAATCTATTCGGATTTATGAAGTCGCCCAAAGTTGCCACGTCTGCCACCACCCTTACTGAAATATGCAAGATACAAAGAGCAAAAACGTGTTTGCACCACAGTTGTTAGGTGGAAACATGTGTGCCCTTTAATGTGAGGGGCAATGATTTGTGCCTGACTGTGACTAGAGTACTGGTAGGAGCAATTTGTTTGTAGGAGCAACTTGTGCTGCCATGTAAGGAATGGTACCCATAGGGTCTCCATGCATGGTCCTTACCAAAATGCCATTCTTGCAAGTACAGGGCTACCTTGGGCTGTGTACTAACTCTTGGATGTTGCAATAAGAGTGCAGTGAAGTGCAGTTTAGCTTACTTTAGTGCACTGCACCTGTGCCTATCCAACAGTTAATAAGCTCATGTTTTAGGGAACTGAAAGAACCATATAACACCCCATCCCATTTAAAGCCTCAGGCTCTTAGTGGTTTCTCTGCTGTCACATTTCCACCAGTGGAGAAACTGAGGATTTAGCCCCTTACCATAGTGTATGTGCAAAAGGGTTTTTAGCAGGTAATTCAGACTGTGAAACTGAGCTCTCTACACTGGAGATCCGGCCACAAGCAATGGAGATGAGGTGGTTACTGCAGTGTATACTGTACATGGCAGTACAACATTAAAGGGGGCACTGCACTGGCCAAAACGTTGTTTTAATTTTTTCCTGAAGAACTGGGATATGTACTGGGAGAGCCGTTGCCCAGTAAAGTGCCCTTTCTTATTGTATCACTCTGTGGCACTGGCATCCTACAGCCTAATTGTGAGTATTTTGGAATTCGTATGTGGTCTTAATAAACGGTGTTATGTTATTCCACCTTCTTCTTGTCTTCGTGTTTCTGACAAGTCACATTACATAGAACTAATACATTTAAGATTATATGTTGATTATATTATACATCTTGCAAATTGACACCCTTATAATTATTCTCTATGCACAAACAGGGTTTTTATGAGTTTCTGAACGGTGGGGCAACCTGGGGAATTACCGGTCCCTTTTGTATGTGGGCCTATGGTGTGCAAGTATCATTACAGTTTACACTACTGTATATACTTGCATATTTTGATATTGCCGAGATAGTTGAATGTGATTGACAAGGGGAGCTGGAGTTTTACATATTAATGCAACAATAAGGCCAGAGCTAATACAATTGCTTTTGCCTAATGTACTTATCTTCTGTAGGACAATGCAGGTGACAAGAGTATATTCACTGAGATTATATATTTCACAGCAAAGGAAGTGTTAAAGTTTACTTTTAGCATGTTATAGAATGACCAATTCTAAACGAAATTGGTCTTCATTAATTCATTTATTTTTAGTCGTTTTTTAATTACTTGCCGCCTTCTTCTAACTTTTTCCAGCTTTCAGATGGGGGTCACTGACCCCATCTAAAAACAAATGCTCTTTAAGGCTACAGATGTATTGTTATTGCTATTTTTTTACTACCTATCTTTCTATTCAAGTCCTCTCCTTTTAATATTCCCGTGTCTTATTCAAAACAGTGCATAGTTGCTAGGGTAATTTGGACCCTAGCAATCAGATTGCTGTAAAAAAACACAAATAACAAAAAATTAAAACCAATTGCAAATTATATCAGAATATAATTTTCTACATCATACTAAAAGTTAATTTAAAGGTGAAAACCCCCTTCAAATGACATATAAACTCCCTCCACAAAAATGTAATCAGTGAACACCCTCTTTGAAATCTTTAGATAACTGCCACTCTGGTTGTTAAAAGGTTAACAGTAGGGCTGCAGCATCTCGTTAATCACTTAGAAATTCTTCTCCTCCTCTAACCCACTCAGCCCCTTCCCTCAGGAATTTGCTTTGGCTGTTGACTTATAAGCATGCTCAGTTGTTCTCAGATCATATTACTAAACGCACCCTCCAGTCTAGCAGCCAATGAAGAGACAGGTTTAAGTAGAATTAAAGCCATTGTGAATTCACAGGGCCCCTGCTTAGGTCATACTCTCCAATCACATCAGTCATACTCCAGAAACAGTCCTGCTCCCCTTACCTACTCTCAAAATGAGTGCATAGCAATGGTTGGTGGTCACCAAGTTGGCATCTCATTTCCCAGCCCCGAATATCTGGGAGTGATTGCCAGTCAGAAATGTGCATGTCACTCACCCATCAGAAATAATGCCAGATAGATCTCTGCACAGTTGTTTCCACTTTGCAATGGAATGTGTGCAGTTACTGTCATTTTAGCAAATCGTGCACAAATGCGCCTAGCTCATTGCAGCCTTGCAACCACAATAATACTGGGATTCTGTTCAAGATAAGGACACTTTCAAATATTTGCAGTCATAAGCAAGCTTATTGTGATATTGTTGCTATTTGTTTTTCCAGTGAAGGTGTATCGAGATTTTCCCCAGTCAATCGTATTTAACTTGTTTCCCAAATCCTAACAAATCTAGGGGCTTTGGGAGAATGAGGCTGAAGGCAATTTCTGGTTTAGGGTAACTGAACATAAAGCACTTCCCACAGAAAAATCTCACTGTAAAAATGTAGAGACATGATTTCCTAACCTGCCAAATAAATATCTGCCAAATTTTGTTCATGTAGGGCATCAGACGAGACCCAACGAGCTGTCCATTTGGTCTGGAGTGGCCAGATTGATATCTGTTTTTGGCATATGTATGGGCAACAAATCTTATTAAAATTGCTATCAGTTACTAAAACCAGGCTGTCCAGGTCAAGACCGCCTCTGAAATTCCAAATTAACAAATCCGGACAGGACTCTGCACTAAATAATATGGCAATCAGCCAGTCAGCAATAGCAACCCTAAATCATACCCACCTACATGCAAAACTGAAGATCACATTCATATATTTCTTATGCAAGTGTAGCAATCACTCCTAGAGGTTAGAGAGAGATATAAGCCCACATTTAGGGGCCGATTCACAAAGGGTCGAATATCGAGGGTTAATTAACCCTCGATATTCGACTGGGAATTAAAATTCTTCGACTTCGAATATCGAAGTCGAAGGATTTTAGCGCAAATAGTGCGATTGAACGATCAAAGGATTATTCCTTCGATCGAACGATTAAATCCTGCGAATCGAACGATTCGAAGGATTTAAATCCAACGATCGAAGGAATATCCTTCGAACGATTAAATCCTGCGAATCGAACGATTCGAAGGATTTAAATCCAACGATCGAAGGAATATCCTTCGATCAAAAAAACTTAGGAAACCTATGGGGACCATCCCTATAGGCTAACATTGAGTTCGGTAGCTTTTAGATGGCGAACTAGGGGGTCGAAGTTTTTTCTTAAAGAGACAGTACTTCGACTATCAAATGGTCGAATAGTCGAACGATTTTTAGTATGAATCTTTCGATTCAAAGTCGTAGTCGAAGGTCGAAGTAGCCCAAAAAACACTTCGAAATTCGAAGTTTTTTTACTTCGAATCCTTCACTCAAGTTAGTGAATCGGCCCCTTAATCTCTCTCTCTCTAAATCAGTTATAGGAATTGGTATGTATACAAGTGGGTCCTGCCATGCTTTTCAACTACTAACTTCAAAATAGCTGATGTTTGGGTATCTGCACTTATAATGTGCATTTAAAAGGATATTTATGTTATTTTAACAACTGCTTCTTAGAACACAATTTCCTTGGAACTCACTAAAGCTGGCCATACACGGGCAGATTTAAGATGACAATTCCTCCCAGTTTTGAAATTGAGGGAGGATCACATTGGCGCATTACAGAGGTACTCTCCCGACAGGCACTTTTCTTAGTGAATTAGACCAGGAGATTTTTTTCGGGTTTGGTAAAATTTGAGAAATTTTCATTAAAAAATTAAGCACATGAAAGAAAATCAGCACCTTCTGTTGTCAAGTCACATAATTTTAACGGCTTGGATCCAAGTCCTGGCGAAAAAGGCTCAGATTCATCGCATCCCTAGTGTTGAAGTTCAGACTGTGAATTGTGGACAGCGGGCATTGCTCCAAAATGCAAGACTGCACTTTTTGAGTGATTTGTCCAAAAATGCACATCTAGAAGAGGTTATATGGGACAGTACTACAAACCCTAAGCATGATAAATAAAACATTTGCTTTGTTTAAAGGATTTGTTGGTCTGGTAATCTCACTGTAATATTCCAACTGTTATTGCACCCTAAATTGATTTAAGTTTAATAAATAACAAAAATAGTCTTACCTGAATATACTGGGCACCATGAAGAGCCTCTTTCAAGTCAGTGCACCCACTAATTAGTGCCATTTGATCCTCCATACTTAGGGTTCCTCTAAGCATTTCTGACTTCATCAGTTCCTCCATCTGCTTCCTGATTAAAAAAAAAATTGTTCTGTGTGTGTATATATATAATATTGTATATATACACAATACAGCATGTGTGGCATTAGTTTGACAAAACATATCTGTGTGGCAGGATTTATTAAATAATATTAGGTGGTTAGAACCACCATGCCAGGCCAGATATTTTGCATCCTAGACAAAGTGGAAGGCATTTAATGTGGAACGGGGTTGAGTTTGGGTGCAGCCAGAGTGGACCAGGAGGAATAAGGGCATAACCATAAAATCCAAGTTTTTCAGTTGGACTGTAAAAAGATATTTTATACAGGTATGGGATCCGTTAACCAGAAACCCATTATCCAGAAAGTTCTGAATTAGTGAATGGATGTCTCTCAAATAATCCAAATTTTTAAAAATGATTTCCTTTTTCTCTGAAATAATAAAACAGTGCCTTGTATTTGATCCAAACTAAGATATAATTAATCCTTATTGGAAGCAAAACCAGCCTATTGGATTTATTTAAGATAATATGTCCTATGTAGTTATTTTATGCTTCCCCCTAACATGCCCGTCAAATGCTAAGGTCCAGGGCCTTCTCTGTGCAAACTAGCCTAGACTGCAGAATAAAGTTTAGAATCCATTAGCCACTGTCTGGGTAAACAGAACAAAGAAAAATACATATATAGAATATAATGCAAAATGAGCTGATTTTTTTAACCAATTCATTGTAGGTCAGTTTTTCCAGCTAAGAGGTGACGGATTTCCAACATAGGTTTGCACTTATACTCCCTTCAGTTACATGCAATTCAACATTAAGCACCTAAAGGTAGCTCAAACAAACAGAGCCCTGTCAACGTCTATTTTTTACGTGTATTTTTTTTTTCACGCTAGATGGCACCAGTGAACTTTTCAAATTCCAATAAATTGTAACACTATGATCTGTGTCTGGCACAAGTATCTGGCCCCTGTGCTGACTCTCAGCGAAAAAATACCCTTGCACAATAGTAGTTTTACATTATATTGTGTACTAAACACTGGTCTTGGTGACACCTTGTAATCACTCCTCCAAGCAAAATATACTCTATGCACAAGCAGTGTTAATGCTCTGTGTATAAAAAAAGCAACCTCACATAAATATGGAAACGCTCCCTGTGTTTAACCCTGTACATGTATGAACTCACAAGCAATTAATCTGGTAGACAAGCACAAGGGCAGTGTGTTAACATTCCACAAGCCAAAGAATGTAAACTTGCCCAGGAACACTACAGGGAAAAACCTCTCAACTTGCAGACATGTCATTAAGCTGATAATGATCCATAATGAACGGTGTTTAGGGTAAGGCCACACTAGGCGATAGCGCAGCGATTTGACTCGCGGCGCCGCGACTTTTAATCCGCAACCGCTGGGGAAACTTTTGCTGCCACACTGCGCTAACGCCTAGTGTGGCCTTACCCTTAGACTTTATTTCATGATACATTTTCAGTTGAAGGCTGCGGGACTAGGTCACTATCTTCCTAATGCCATGGGGTTAGTTGACATCTCTAAAGGCAAAGACACACTCTGCAACTTTCAAAATCCTGAGGTTGTATCGACAAAATGTCACTTTGCTCTTAAAGGGGACCTGTCACCCAAAAATATTATTCAAAATCCTATTTTATCACATTAGTCAAGCAAAATTAACTTTAATTACACTATATAAATTATTTGAATCTTGTTTCCTTCAGTCTGGGAATTCATAATTATAGCAAGCATGCAGAAGCCATTTTGTGGACACTGTTATTAAGGCAAGTCTTGCATCATCTCAGAATCTTGTTTGTGCACCAGAATGGGGGACCCGATGTCCATTCCCATGCCCTGGCTACACAATTAAACGGTAAACAGAATAGGGGAATATGTGGAGAGCAGTGACATCTGGGAAGTGCTGAATGGAAGTGAAAGTGATTGTCTGCTCCGCCTCTATGCCATTGGCATAGAGGAGGGGCAGACAATATTTAATTGACAGCTGAGATTTTTAAATGAGCTTACAACAGCTATGAATGCTTTAATAAAAAATAGAAATTAGATTTAATGTTTAATTTGAAAAGGACTTTTATTATACAGCTTTTTGTGTCTGGGTGACAGGTCCACTTTAATCCAGTCCCTTGTACATTCCCGCACTTCACCACAAATAACAGACATGCAGCTCACAGAAGGGGCTCCCACCCATCAACTGTTTTGAAAGAAGATGTAATTCTAAGCAACTTTCCAATGTACATTCATTACACGTCTATGGTTTTTAAGTTATGTGTATATGGAATTACAGATAAAGGCAAACTATTCCTGAGGTTTGCTCTTCCTAATGTTTATGGTACACATAGTAGGTTAGGGCATTTTCCCAAGTGACACCCGACCAGCATTTAACCACCAAACCAATAACTGCAAGGGCAACTTTTTGACTGCAAGTTACCCCCTTATGAGTGCATGCTTAGGCTATTTATGACATTTTTCTCAGTTGTTGGTATTGGTAGCAAGTAGTTGTGAGACAATCCTGGCTTTGATTTTGAATTTAAATTCAGTGCCATGCGAGGATCACTACAATTAGTATTTATGAACCAGTGTTCAGTTGTTTGGGGCTGTCAAGGGTGTGATGGCTACATTTTAGTTTATCATAAATAAAATTAAAGGGTATGTGTTCTTTATTTGCAATTTTATGTCACAGTTAAATAAATGTGAAAAAACACAAATTTCAATATATATTTATCATAAGCAGGGCCTTTACTAATGCTTTCCTCTCACAGAGGTATATATATTTGGGACTAATATATTATTATGTTTTATAAGGTAAGGTAAACCCAATTAAAAATGTTGTTAATAGACTTTACGTTGCGTCCAGGGCAATGAACGCTGGTGAAGTTTTGGTAGCGTTACTTCGGCAATCAAAGCGAAGATGCACTAGCGTTCAATTCTGCCTAGAGCAACTTCGTTAGAGGTCTTCGCTCAGACTTATTTGCATAAGGCGGGAAATTTAAAGTTAAATGCACATATATGTTGCAGCAAATACATTACATTACACAAGTCCAGGGAACTTTAATAAAGAAAATAGAGTTGTTATATTGCCGCACATATGAGCTCACTATATAGTTAATGTTCCACATGTTAGAAAATGTATGGGGGAGCCCAGTTACCCAAAAAGATTTTTTAAGGACTTCTGCAAGCTATCACTCTGAAAAAAGGAAGACACCAGCGTTTTTTGGGACTTAGAAACTTTTTCCACTAAAAATATGATGTACCGTATATACTCGAGTATAAGCTGAGTTTTTCAGCACCCAAAATGTGCTGAAAAAGTTTACCTCGGCTTATACTCGAGTCAGTACAAGCAGCAGACAAGTGATCGCTAAAGCAAATGCGCAGAAGTAAGCACGATTATTTACCTGGCCTCATCACGTCCCCCCTCCCTAGTTCCCACGTCACTGGATACTGAAGGAGAGAGACGGCTGACCGTCCCTGCCTGCGTCCCCTCCCACATTCTTCCCTACGTGCGTGAATGCAGGCTCAGAGGCACGGGCGATCCCATTTATGTGCAGGGGAGGGAGCTTTCCTCCTCTCTCACTCGCTGCCCTGTCAGCAATAAGGGCTGCTGTTGTAAATCAACGTTTTCCGGAGCCGGCAGGATCCATACATTGATAGTGCTTAAGCTAAATATATGCAGGAAACCAAGAGAACTCTGATGTAAATAAGAGAAGCCCCCCTTTTACATAACCATATAGTTTGTTCTCCTGGATGTGATTTCCTTCCTGGATTTTTTGCGGTCCCTGGGAATACGAAAAAGTAGGTTTCACTATATGATAATTTTAAAATTCTATCCTGTGCCTGAAATAATCTAGCCAAGGTATTTAAAAACTGTGAGGGGTATAATGGTCACCAAACAAGCAGATCGGAGTCTAATTTGCACGCCACGGGCAATCGCATTTATGTGCAGGGGAGGAAGCTTTCCTCCTCTCTCACTAGCTGACCTGTCAGCAATAAGGGCTGCTGCTGTTGTAAATCAAATGTATTCCGGAGCTGGCAGGGCCCTTCCTGCTCTCTCTCACCGCTCTGCCAGTATCCATGTGGTG
Source organism: Xenopus laevis (assembly GCF_017654675.1). Classification (NCBI taxonomy): domain Eukaryota; kingdom Metazoa; phylum Chordata; class Amphibia; order Anura; family Pipidae; genus Xenopus; species Xenopus laevis. The sequence continues at coordinate 150,136,431 of NC_054374.1, read as the reverse complement.
AACTCCCTGTCGCATCAGAGAAAGTACAGGGATAGCAACTTGCACTAACAGTGAATGTGAGGTAGCGAATGCTTGAGAGATGAGTGGAGTGCCTGGTCTATGATGTGAACTACAACTCCCACCACTCTGCTCTGCCATCCTGCAGCACTGATCCCTGGCAGCATTATTTTCCCATCTCACATAAGTCATAGTACAGCAGAGCACATCTGCTGAAATGATTGCCTGCACTTCCCCCCCCCTTAGCTATCTGTATAACAGAGCTTTCCTATCCCAGTTGCTGCACAGATCCCCATTGTAAGCTGCAGTCCTGTCCTGCTCTATGGCAGCTGCGATTCTAGCTATCTGTTATTTAGGAAAATTTGGGAAACTTACCAGTAGCTGCTGCATTTCTCCCCCTAGGCTTATACTCGAGTCAATACGTTTTCCCAGTTTTTGTAGGTAAATTTAGGTACCTCGGCTTATACTCGGGTCGGCTTATACTCGAGTATATACGGTAAGTAACAGAAGATTGAGGAAGATCTATGCACTCCAGTGCACTTTGACTGGTCTGGTGAAAGACGTAACGTTCAGTAAAATCCGCATCTTAGTGAATTTGCGGAGGCCCGGGAGGCAGGCTCGGGCGGGTTGTGTGGGTGCGCTCTCTAATAAATAAATAAGTAATTGTAACAATTAAGATAAACAGGCCTCTTGGAAGAATTTAGACTCAGCTTAAAGGGCAATTCACCTTTATTAGCAAAACAACTGGAAAAAAAAGAAATGTATTAAAACTTTCATAAACTGCCAAATTTTGTAAAATGAACATGGTAATTAGGGGATGTGGCCAAAAACGAGCATGGTCAATAAAAGTTTCACCGTGCTTAGCGCAATAACTCTTTTTGTCCCTCTTTTTATTTCCAAAATGTTGGGAGGTATGGTAATAATATACAATGGTGTTCTGCAGAGTGCATCTGTTATATTTTATGTAACTTGAGCCTTAAATGGCTGCCCCGATGGCTAAACAGCAGCTTTTTTTATATAAACTACAGTAGTGTTTCTAAAGGAAGCATACTGCTTTTTCCAGTGCAGGGAGACAGTACATTATATTTGAATTACTTTAAAACACGTTCATCTTTTGGTGTTACTGTTCCTTTAATGAAATTTAGGGATTCTGCTCAGCAGGGCTAAAGACAACAAATGTATCAACTAAATGTATCAATTAGAACAGTTAAAGAGTCGGCGACCCCCTTCCCATAGCTGGTTTAGAAAGTGAAATATGAAACTTTATACTTCAATATTATAAAAATGGTCACAAATAAAAAATAGGATGTAATTGGAAAAAGTCTTTATTTCTGGTGATCTATTTGAAACCTATTGAACGGAAAAAAGTGTTTGATGGTGAACAACCCCTTTAACGACCCTGCAATGGCTACAAAAACAAAAGTATAAAATCTTTATGTGTAATTACATCAAAATCAAGAATCTGGGGCACTGATGCAAGTATTTTGTGTTTACTGATGCAAGTATTTTGTGTTTTCTTGTAGTGGATAACATACCGGATATCTTCCAGGGCAGTGGAGACTTGCTCTTGCACAATATCATGAAGTTTCACCCTGAAGCCTCCGCTTGCAAAGACCATGGCCCAACTGCGACCTATAAGACCACTATGAGGAGTAAAAAAGAAAAATATGACTTAATAAAATTCAAAATGTACTCTCTGTGAACATGATAGGAAAGAATGGAGAAAAACAAATTATTCAAATAACAATACAATAAAAATAGGCATCAGTTTACTCATTACAGCTTTATACTGCGTGGACATTAAATGATGTGTTATTAACAGTTAGTAGGTAGCCTACATTAATAGGGAAGTTCAGGAATTTCTGTGCACTGGAGTAAGCTTTTACTATATTACTGTATAATATTGTACATGTGCTACTCAGCACAGCTATGTATGTTCCCTGAAATCATGGGTCAAACAAGCAAAAGCACCCCTGTACCTCTGTGATTTTCTAAATCATACATATAAGTTTTAACAGCTCCTTATCAAAGCCGTTGTAAGGAGGGCACACCAAATTTTGAAAATAGCATAAACAAAAGGGTGCAACAGAAATCTGCCTTTCCAGTATGGTAAACAGGCTTAACATGATACACACTATTTCATTCTACGCACACCAATTGAAGAATAAATTGCATTGCATTTTTATAGCCAATATCGATATTATACAAATAAAAAAGTTACAATCTGAATACATAAAAAAGGATACCCTCACAGCAATATACAGGTATGGGACCTGGTATCCAGAATGCTCGGGACCTGTGGTTTTCTGGATAACGGATCTTTCCGTAATTTGGGTCTTCATGCCTTAAGTCTACTAGAAATTCATTTAAACATTAAATAAACCCAATAGGCTGGTTTTGCTTTCAATAAAGATTAATTATATCTAAGTTGGGATCAAGTACAAGCTACTGTTTTATTATTACAGAGAAAAAGGAAATCATTTTTAAAGATTTGGATTATTTGGATAAAATGGAGTCTATGGGAGACAGCCATTCCGTAATTCGGAGCTTTCTGGATATTGGGTTTCCGGATAAGGGATCCTATACCTGTATAAGCAAAACCATAAAAAGCAAACAAATTGAAAAATAATATTGTATCTTTTTATGCCTGCCTCATTCAGAATGCTTATGTTTCTCAGGAAGGGAGTAAGGGCAACAATTATAATATAGATTTATTATTAATAGAATAGTCTGAATACATGTGTATGTATGCCTGCATATACTTAGTGAAGTATAGTAGGAAAACAAACCCCTGAGAGCTACAAAGTGTCTACACTTGGTAATAAGGGCTATTGTTTTTTTACTTTCAGACCCATTCCTAAAACAAATTGCAATCCTCTTGCTAACAATAGGTGTCAATAGCCACTGAACAAAGCAAAAGTACCGGTAATGGAAATTAAGTGCAGTAGGTATGGCAAGTCACTGCATGCATTCCCTACAGGCACTCATTTCCCATTGTCTCACACTCCCTTCTGCATGCCATCACCACTATGAAGTCCCATTGATGTAGTTCAGCAGGGGCAGGTCAATCCCTCTGTGTGGGCAGCGAGTAATGGTTATAGAAAAGTAGGGGTGTCCTTTCCAGTAACAACTAAAAATGTAAATAATCTGACTTGACACACTTTTTTTGGTTTTTGCATATAAGCATGCTTGTTATCAGCTTTGCAATGGTCTGCTATGCTCATTAACTGCTGCCATATGCCCATTACAGGTCATTTCAACATATCGTGTTTTCTAAAAACAGCGTGTCTTTTTTGCTTTGTTAATGCTTCTAGGGTATGTTCATGTCCAAGTTTTAATGCCCTTTAACTGTTTATGCACATACATCTGTCTAAAGCAAGAAGAAGCAAAACCTTGTATTTAGCCTACTAAATAATGTACATTACTGTAGGGTCCCACAGGGTTAATAGCCCCTATGATTTTAAATCCATTCTAGTTCATTTTCCTAGTTACTGGGCAGAAGCCCGTGTATTTGATTTCTCTAATTATCCATATTATTGTGTTTTATGACAACTTCCTGCCACGCTGTAATATAGGGATTGTAAATTGGTGGTTCTTCCTCTTTGGCCTTCATCTGTTGAAGCTGGTGGATGCTTCTGGGAAGCTTGGGCCAGTATTACAAGGCCGGTAATATTGATGTGCCCTAGAGAGACAACAATTCTAGTGAAAGTCAGGGAACAGGGAAGCATGCTATAGGAACGTGAGTTATTCAGGAATAGCCAGAAAGAGCAGCCTGTGCTCCAACAAGGAGTTATATCTGAAGGTAGCTTCAGCCTGAAACCCTCTTCAGCCACAGTCCTGAAGAGGGTTTCAGGCCTTGTTCTTCTAACTAATCCATTTCTTCTGTAGGAGGCCTGGACCACATTGACTAGAAACCCTATAGCATTAACCTTTCAACCTACCAAGTTATTCATCTGCAGGAGTGTCACAGAAATCCTGGTCTGCCTTGAATTTACTTGGCATTGATCTATAATACCTTGTTTGGATTTGTGAGTATAACCCTTTAGCACATTGACAATAAAACCTTTATTTCTGTTTTGTTTGCAAGAACCTCTGGTGTCCTCTATTAACACAACAGCAAGAGATGTGTAGTTGCACAGCACTCCCGTCACTCTTTCACTTAGCAAAGACCTATCTTGGGTGAAAGAGTTCAGTGCGACATGTATTGTATGTTAACTAGCTGGACATGGGCTGTTTTAGCCATGATAGGGTTACAATATAAATCTTTGTTACACACAATTAGGCCAAAAATTGACTCACCCCATGCAGAAAATGTGGAAAATTATAAAGCAGCTAATTTCATGTATCTCACAACTTCATGCACTAAACTTAAAAAAAAAAGATGTTTAGGCAGCCACCTGAATGAACAGAAGGAAGTAGAAAGGATGCGTGGCTTATCTTCACTTCCTTTCAGCTGACTGATGGAAATTTTTCTCTTGGGACAAATAAACCTCAATCCACAAGAATTGCAGGATTATCTGTTGAAATGGCCACCAATTTGCCATATTTGTATGGTCTAAATCTGGGCATCTATGGAAAGCTTTAGAAACACCGCTCTTTATTCGCGTAGGATTGTCATCTCTGTCTCTATTTTTTGTTCAGTGGCTCTCTTGGATTTTGACCTTCCGTGTAGTCACTTAAAGAAGTGATTCAGTGATACAAAGAATGACTCTTTCCGTCACAAGCTTTTCTGTCTGCAGGAACATTGGCAGAGTGTTTGAGGCTTACCTTATGTTGCAAGAGTTGTTAGAAATATGCATGCTGCAAAACACCAACTTGTAGACTGAAAATAACAGTTATAACAAGCACAACATTTTTAGGATTAACACTTATATCCACAGATGTGCAAGTGATATTGTAAACTGGAGGGGTTTATAGCCAGGTAGCGGTATAGCACGTATATTTATATACTGTATATAGTAATTCAAGCACTGGAAAAAAAAGTACGGATATGCATGAAAATCTGGATTCTTTAGATCAGACATTATGGATTTTAGTTTAGACACAAGTGGTCTGCAGTGCACCAAATGTCATTTATGTGATACATCTCAGCAATAAATAGATTAGAGCTACCCTAAAGAAAACAACATATGGGTGATTATAACAAATTATATTCATATATATAGATAGATAGATAGATAGATATATTTATATATATATATATATATATATATAGTATAATATATATATATATAGTCTATATAGACTATATATATATATATATATATATAGTCTTATAGTCTTACAGATAGAGTATACTATAAAATATATAATGGTGCAGATAGAAGTTTTTCATCTACAGTTAGATATAAAATAATTAAAATGCGATACAGGTATAGGATCCCTTATCCGGAAACCCGATATCCAGAAAGCTCCGAATTACGAAATGGCTGTCTTCCATAGACTCCATTTTATCCAAATAATCCAAAATTTTAAAAATGATTTCCTTTTTCTCTGTTATAATAAAACAGTAGCTTGTACTTGATCCCAACTAAGATATTATTAATCCTTATTGGAAGCAAAACCAGCCTATTGGATTTATTTAATGTTTAAATGAATTTCTAGTACACCTATGACATGAAGACCCAAATTACGGAAAGATCCGTTATCCGGATCCAGCATTCTGGATAACAGGTTCCATACCTGTATTATAATGTAAATTAATCTAATTACCTGCCAATAATCACAATATTCCCTTCTTGGAGGTTGTTCATTTTCAGAGATAGTGAGAGAGATTTATGAATATCAGTGAACTCTGCAGGAAAGATCCAACTTCCAACACTAACAGAGCAACAGTATTTCCTTGCAGGACTATTTACTTGGTGCTGCTAGAAAATCTTGTGTAATGACGTTGCTGATTGGCTGCTCTGGCAAGCTTCTATTTGTGACATAAGAACTTCACTCTGATTGGCCTGTGGTGTGTCTGTCGTTCCACTCCTTCATTTCCTACAAATGCAACTTGAAAGCAAATACATATTCATCATAGTCAGTATATGTGTGTGATTTATTTTAACTAACAGATGCACAAAAGTGCTGCAGTTATTATATACTATGCCTGATTTAACCAGTTGTTACCAGAGCAAGCAGGACTAAGATCAGTGTGGGTTACGTTAACCAGCTCATGTGAAACGTCAGGGACATGTCTATAAAATTTACACAGAAGGGCTGCACTGATTGCATTTAATTGAAAGGCAATCTGTTTGCTGTCTGTGCAGCTCTGCAACTTGCATTTATTAGAAGTGACTGGATTTTCATATGATGGGGGGTTAACACATATAAAATAACGTGGATGTACCTACAAATAATAACATTTATTATTGGCGGCTCTAAAGATGTGCTGAAGGAAGAGCAGAATCTATTATATGTATTAATAGGAAAGCAAATTTACACTGTATATTCATGTGCATGTGACTTGGAGACTCTCTCTTTTGCAGCAGTCAAGCAAGCAAGTGTTCCCTCTATCACCGTTTTTTAAACTCTGTTAGTACCTTGGTCAGGAGACACTAAAGGTGGCCATACACGGGCCGATAAAAGCTGCCGACAGACCGTGTCGGCAGCTTATTGGCCCGTGTATGGGGGCCCCCGACGGGCTTCCCCGATCGAGATCTGGCCGAAAGTCGGCCAGATCTCGATCGGATGGGATTAAAAATCCCGTCGGATCGCGGCCGCATCTGTTCGTTGATGCGGTCCCGCGATCCGACCGCCCGTTTGGTGAACGCTAGGATACGATCGTTGGGCCCTAGGGCCCACGATCGGATCAGCCCGATATTGCCCACCTCAAGGTGGGCATATCGGAGGGAGATCCGCTCGTTTGGCGACATCGCCAAACGAGCGGATCTATCCGTGTATGGCCACCTTTATTCCAAGAAATGCCTACACACAGGGAGATGTCAGCCTACAAAAATGAACAGACGTACGTGCCCTTGTATAGATACTAAATTACTACAGGGGGCCAGGTAATGTGCATTGATAAAACCCCTCTCTTTTGTACTGTATATTTAAAGCTGCAGGGGGCAAGTGCCTGACATGTGGCTTTTCTAAGGAACTAGCTCCTTCTGGTAGCTAGAACTAGACTGATGAGTCCTGTCTTCCTTTCTGGGAGCAGATTTACTAAAGGGCAAATTGTCGCTAATTCACTAAAATGCGAAGTTGTGCCCTGGGCGCCGAACGATGTTGACTTTACGCTAGCGATACTTCTTCAGTGCGAGCATTTTATAGCGAAGATTCACTAGCGTTCATATATGCCTAGCGAAAAGACGCTAGTGATCTTAAACTTAAGTCAATTTGAATAGGGTGGGTACATTAAAGTCGTATGGACGTCTTTATTAGAGATGTTGGTGCAAATGCTTGAAGTGGCCACTTATTATTACAAATGTCCAAGGAACTTTAATAAAGACAAAAGAGATCATATAATGCCCTAGACATTAGCCCACTGTAAAATGAATGTTCCATGGCCCTCAAATGTCTGGGGAAAATGTTAATCTAAAAAAAGTTTAAGTTAGGACTTTTGCAGGGAATCCCGCTTAAAAAAAGGAAAAGTCGCCAGCGTGTTTTCAACTTTAATGCAAAGAGGTAGCGTTTAGTAAAATCTGCACTTTAGTGAAATTGGGGAGTGAATAGTTGCCTGGCGATAGAGTGCGAAGTACGGTCTCGCTATCAACAGTCTCTTTCACTAGTGATTTGTCATCTGCGCCTATTAGTGAATTGGCAATGTCCCTGCGGATTGGATTTCGGAGAATTTTCGCCAGAGACGGCCACTTCGCCTTTAGTAAATCTGCCCCCTGGAGAGAGAAAAGAGAATATGAGGAATGCATACTTAGTTAGGTAAGAGGTGTTCATTGGTTACTGTGATTAGGGTGAAACCCTGTACTCTCTTCTGAGCATGATATTGGGGGGACCCCCTTACCCCAGTGCACAGGCAGAGGGTTGAATTTGTTAGTGCAGAGAGTGCAAAGGTGCATTCAAAGAGATGAATTACCAGTTATAATTACCAGGTGCGTGGATTTTGCATTTTTATCTTGAGTGGTGAGCAACTAGCTATGGCACAAAGATGGCCTCAACTGTTTAAGACTGCTAGGGGAGGGAAAATATTTAAGTTGGGCAGAACTGACTATGCACATAGGTTTATAAACAAACCAGAAAAAAACACAGGGAAAAAAAAGGCTCAATAACCTGCAGTGAACTTATTTTGACAGATTAACAAATCAGTGAAGTGAAAAGAACTGGCTAGGATACAACAGAGGTGTTATGGTAAAATATCACAAGAAAGTTGAAAAAAGACATTCCATTACTTAGTATCTCTCTAACTATATAAAACTAATCTGGCCATCAAAGGTTCTGTAACTTTGTTCATAATGCAAATCATAATGCAAGACTAGTATACAAAAAGTAAACACTCACCTATAACTAAAGCTGGCCACTGACGTCATACAGAATATTTATCACTGCAGTATACTTACCTCCCAACTATCCTGTTTTTCATGGGACAGTCCCGATTTTGACAGCGCAGCCTGCAGTCCCGGATTGTTACTGAAACGTCCAGACTTTCTCTTTGATCTCCTGCACTGAACAGTAAGAAATGGTTCTAACTTAATTGGCTTTTGGCAGAGAGCCCAGAACATTCAGCAGGTGCACTTTGGATTCTTTTGTAACAATTTCAGATAAGCTGGTCTCTTTGGCGAACTTAGACTCACAGCTTAAAGGGCAATTCACCTTCATTAGCAAAACTATAATAAGACTTAGAAAATGTGTTCAAACTTTCATAACCTGCCACATTTTGTAAAATTAACATAGTAATTAGGGGCTGTTGTTACAAAAATGGGCGTGGTCAAAAACAGTTCACTGCGCTACGTGTGGCAAATCTTTTTTTCCCTCTTTGTATTTCCAAAATGTTGGGAGGTATGAGTATATTCAGGGTCCAAGTTAGAGAAAAAAAAGTCCCTGGAAATTCAAGGAAATTGAAGCTGTCTCTATCTGCAGAGGGAAATAACATAGGTCTGCAATAGTGGTTCCTAAACTAAAGGGGACGGGTTAAACTGCCCCCCAACCTGGAAAGGATTCCTGGATCACTGATGGGGTGGGGTGTGGTCGCAGCTTATTTAGGTGATATTTGGGAAGTATGCTTATTTGCTTTCTTGGCCACCTGGAATCCCATCTTGAAGGTTATTTAGGGTGAAATTTATGAGTAACCATTATTAGCTAATCCTAGGTACACTTGGAAGTAAGGTTGAATGGGCAACAGGTTTAACTCTATTCTACCATGCTTACCTCCAGGGCACATGCAGTGGGATTGTATTTGTTTATTTGCTCATCACAGTGAGCATATATATGTCTGCGTATGCATGCTCGCACTGGGGGTGGGGTTAGTGAGGTGGCTAGTGGGTTTCCTAGGGTGCCTGGCCCATCACTGCACTCCACACTAAAAGAGATGCATTTCCAATTTAAAAGACGAACATTTTTCTTTTAAAATTACCAGCTGCAGGGTAATTTTAAAAGAAAAATGTCCTGGAGCATTGGTTGGCTGGGGTGTGGTGACAGGTTATTTGGGTGATATTTGTGGAGTATACTTATTTGCTTTCTTGGTACACCTGAAAGCCCATCTTGAAGGTCGGTTAGGGTGAATTTTATGAGTAACATTTATTTGCTGTCCTAGGTACTTTTGGAAATATAGTTGAATGGGCAACAGGTTTAACTCTATCTGTAATTTAAGGGTGGTGGCTGGCAAAAGCTTAGACTTCCAAAGGGCTTGAAACTAAATATCTGAAAACCACTGTTCTATGTTATGCAACTTGAAACCCTTTAGTAGGTTGAACATTTTGGAAAAATATGATTAATTTACCTAACAATTTTTACACAGTACTCTGTTGTACCATTACCATGTTTACATCCCACCCCCAAAGCCACCTATGCTGCTCGAAGCAAATTACATATTCCATCTGCTCTCCCCTAAAATTGTCCCTGGGTGTAGAGTCCTGCAGCGGGTCGGGTACCTGCGGGTTACCCGCAAAAACCTGTGGTACCCTGCGGGTTGCGTTTAGAAGTTCCAGGTGCGGGTATACCCACGGGTCGACAGTTCTGCGTGGTTGCGGGCGCGGGTCTTCTCAATATCGATATTCACTCCTTTCTTCTGGTCACGTCTACTTCTGATGATGTCACTTCCGGTTTACAATGACAGCACTTCCTGTTTTACCGATTTTTTTCTGATCACGTCTACTTCCGATGATGTCACTTCCAGGTATACAATGACAGCACTTCCTGATTCTTGATGGTCAGCGGGTCGCGGGTCCTGGTTGCGGATAAGGTACTTGCGGGTAGGGTCGGGTCCAGAATTGGACCAAGCGGGTAAGAATGCGGGTTGCGGGTCCAGATTGCGGATTGCAGGTTGCGGGTACGGGTCGGGTTCCCAAAAAATGGACCAGCGCAGGACTCTACCTGGGTGTATTCCTATTTTGTTCTGCACTACAGTAGTCAAACAATATTTTGGAGACTCACAGCACAACACAGCACCTCCCATCAAGTGTGGGAAGCCCTGATAAGTCTGTAACCATAGTTAAATAGAACATGTGTGTTCTAGGAACTATCTGTGTACAATACAAATAAATAAAATCCAAAAATAAATCGCTGTATACATCAAAACCAAATGTTTTTGAGGGGGAAAAAACAGAAAAATAATATAGTGTAGTATTCAAATTTTAGATTACCGCCAACAGGGTGTTTAAATACAGGGTGTAACAATACAAATAAACATGCTCTCATAGAGTTCGGATTGGATTACAATACTACGAATGGGCTCAGACGGGTCGCAGGTCCGCATCAACTAGCCGATGCGGTCCTGGATCATACAAAAAAATCAAACTTGACCGAACGATATCTGGCCAATTTTTGGCCTGATATTAATCGGGAGGACCCGTCGGGAACCCCCATACATGGGCAGATAAGCTGCCGAATCGGTCTAAAGGACCGCTATATGCAGCTTTTAATCTGCTCGTGTATGGCCACCTTTAGTGAAGTAAGGGTTTTGCCAAGCTTGGGCAAATTGGGCACCTGCGGATCTTCAAACAATTGATAAGTCACTAACTTACACCTGAAAAACGATTTAAGATGGGAACTCTCCCCTCAGACAGATGCATTTGATGCAAATATATCAGGTTGTATCCAAGGACAAACTTTGGTTTCCCCACAGTTCTTCCAAATATATCAGGTTGTATCCAAGGACAAACTTTGGTTTTAGCACTTTATTTTCTGTACTTGGAGATGCATTTGATGCACAGCCCCCAAGGCGGATCTTTTACATATGCTCTGGTCATGCCCTTGAATACAAAACTTTTGGCTGGAAGTAACCTCCTATTGGATGCAGATAACACACAAACCAATCCAACCAACCATGGAGTGGGCCCTATTTAGCATTGCTCAATATTATCAAAATTTAAATAAAGGGGAGAAACATTTGGCAGCAGCGTCTCGGAAAACGATTTTACACCAATGGCTTTCCACGGAGGCCCCATCGATCATACTCACAAAACAGAAATTGCACCATATTTTTCACATGGACTGGTTGGAAGCCATGACAAAAAAAGAACAACAAGCGGAGAAATTTTTCTCCACTTGGACCATATCCACTAACAGTTTCCCTTTTCCACTCAGATACTTAACTACTCATACCTTCATAAATACAATGTGGTATGATATAGAAATTCTAAAGGGCAATTCATTGTTACAAGAAACAAACAACTATGTTCAAAGTTTGCTTCAAGGAACTGGACCAACCACAAGATCTCCCCCCAGTAGTCACCGTACTAATAGGCTTTTGACATCTTATCTAAGGTAAATAAACCTAAAGCTGGCCATAGGCCATAGACACAAAGATCTCATTGTACGAATCGAGGATTCCCGCCATTTTTTCTCCGGCGGAGATCGGTCGTTTGGTCGATCAGACAGGTTAATATCTCTGCGTGTATTGCCGACACCAGAACAAATGCCAAGCACCCTGGTCTCGGCTCGTGCTTCATCTGTAGTGTGACCGCCTTTTGCCTCGGGAGGAACCCTCAGCTACTTAGATGCCACCAGGACTTAAATGAGAGGTGCAAGGCTAGAGGTTCTGGATAGGCAGAGGGGCACAACTGTTTAGCGAGAGGGCAGAAGGTCACAGTACAAGAAGTGAGACAAAATCGAAGTCAGATCAGGCTGGGTCGAGGCAGGCAGAGAAATAGCGTAGTCAGGCAAACAAGGGTCAAACCGGGAGATCAATCAGAAGGGATTTAGCAGAAGGGGTAGTCGGTATACAGGCGAGGGTCAGGATCCAGAGGTCAGAATAGTCAAAAGCCAGGCAGGGGTCACAACAGGAATCAAACAGGTTCAGGATACAAGATAGCAAAAGCTCAAAAGCACCAGGTATAAATCTAGGGCAAGGTCCTGTTGCTATAATAAGCTATTTATACCTTCAAATTTCACGGCATTGCGCGCTTTTGCGCGCTGACATCATTACGCCAGCGCGCCCGCGTCAATATTAACACCGAGACGCAGGCGCGATCTGAATGGTTAGTGGCAGGTCGGGAGATGGGAAAGTCCAATCGTACATTGATTTGTACGATCGGATCTTTACGTCTGTGGCCAGCTTAACCTGTTATAAATTTAAGGATTTTGAATTGATCTCGGAATTTGATACATAACAATGTACAATTACAGAAATGTAATGTTATGTTACTTTAATTTTGTTTAACTTTCTTCCTTTCTCTATTCTTCACTGCATGTTATTTTGACATCAACAATTATTACGCACCATTAATTGGAAACACAAAATGTCCAAGAAATGTATAACATGCTTTGGAAACTAATAAAAACTGTTTTCAAAAAAAAAAAATCAAAGAAACAAGGTGCATACCAGGAACATTTAAAAATTGCATAAGGCAATACAACCCAGGTGCTACTTAGTACTGCAACATCCACAAAGCAACAAGGTGCACACTGGGAAATTTCAAAAATAAAAAATCTTGAACTTTATTTATTTAAAAACTTTATTTAGTGGTTCAACATTAAGTTAACTTTAAGTTTTCAATTGGTCTTCATTATTTATTTGCCTTCTTCTTTCGACTCTTTCCAGCTTTCAAATAGGGGTCACTGACTCCATCTAAAAACAAATGCTCTGTAAGGCTACAAATGTATTAATATTGGTGCTTTCTATTCAGGTCCTCTCTAAATTAATTTCTGTCTCGTATTCAAATAAACACATGATAATTTTGGCCCTAGCAACCAGCTTGCTTAAACTGCAGACTGGAGAGCTGCTGAATAAAAAAAAAGGTAAATAACTCTCCTCATCATACTATGGGGCACATTTACTAAGGGTCGAATTTGGAAGTTAAAAAACTTCGAAATTCGACCATCGAATTTGATATTTATTATTTTTTCGATTGAAAACAGCCGTTTTCGTGCGAAGTAAAAATCATTCGATCGAACGATTCGAAGGATCGTACAAAAAAAAACTTTGACTTATAAAAACTTAGCCAAAGACTCAGAGAGGTTCTATGAGGTCCCCCATAGGCTAAACAGCAATTCGGCAGGTTTAAGGTGGTGAAGTGTCGAAGTCGAAGTTTTTTAAAAAAAACAGTATGTCGATTTTCGAATGGTCGAATTTGTGAATTTTTTTCAATTCTAAATGAATTTTGGCCTATTCGATGTTCTAAGTACCCATAAACTACTTCGAAATTCGAAGTTTTTGAATCCAAAAATTCACTTCGACCCTTCAACCTTAACTAAAAAGTGAACAATCCTTTTAATACATATTAAAAGATAATTAACCATATGTCTACTCTTTTAAAGGAGACATATTGTGTAAAAAACAACAAAGTACCAGTGCATTATACTATTTTAAATATAGAAGAAAAGTGCTTTAAAAAGTCCCGCCCATCTGTTCCACTTCCTGCTGCCTCCTTTCCCAGGCTATGTAGGGGAGCCAGAGGCACTCAGCACACTGCACTGTAGGATAGAAACCAATCAGCAGCTAGGTTGACCTGATAGGGAACTGATGCCTAGTGCTACTGTTTTATGGCAGTGATCGCTAGGACATGCCCACCCCTCATTTGAAAAACAGACAGAGACTGTAGCAGATCTATAGGAAGCACCAATAAAGAGGCCATTTTTGAAGACAATATTAATTGTTAGCCCAGAATAACACCAGCATCATATATTACGCATAATAGCACATTGACCAGTTTCCTACTGTAACTCACAGAGTTGCCACAGAAAAAGACCCATGCCACTTCCTATTGTAGGTATGTATGTATAACTATATTTTCTGCAAGTCAAGAATACACAGCACTATACAATAAATATGTATAAACACAGAGAGATAATGTGCAATGTGGTAACAAAGACAATAAGAAGGAGGTCCCTGCCCTGTAGCACTTATAATCTAAGTGTGTGAATAACATGTGGATACAAAATGGAGGGCTAAAGTGCACAAAGTTAGGGCATTGTCCCTCGAGTGCCAGGACTATACTAAATGAAATGATGTTCTAGAGCTCCAAAAGTTAGAATCTGAATTTTCTCTTGAATGAGTTGAGAGATAGCTCCTTATGTAGAAATTCAGGAATGGAATTAAAAAGATAAGGTGCCGTGTGACAGACACGGCACCTTATAATAAAAAATAAAATTTTCCAATTCTTTTTTTAATGAACTGTTGCTTTATTATTTGAGGTCCTCACATCTCTTTTGAAATACTGTTTCTGGATTTGCACCCTGGGACTGGGGTGAACTGTGAGTAAATCCTCTTTGATTAATTTAATATTAGATTTTGTATTTTTGACTTACCATTTATTTTTTGTTTAGTGCCGTATATATATATATTTTTCTATGTGACAGTGGCACAGACCTTTTCATTATACACACAGTATAGCAACCTACCTTCAATCCTTTACCTAGGGTCCTACCCTCAATCCTTTACCTGGGGTATTTTGGGGTTAACCCGTTAGGCAGGGCTGAGACCCATTCTCGATACTACAACTGTATATTATTAATTTCTTACCTAGGTGGGTCTGAGACCCTGTTTGAGAGTATAGCAACCTACCTTCTAACCTTTACCTAGGGTCTTACCCTGAATTCTTTACCTGGGGTATTTTGGGGTTAACCCATTAGGTGGGTCTGAGGCCCATTCTCAATACTACAACTGTATATTATTAGTTTCTTACCTAGGCGGGTCTGAGACCCCCTTTTGAGAGTATAGCAATCTACCTTCAATCCTTTACCTAGGGTCCTACCCTCAATCCTTTACCTGGGGTATTTTGGGGTTAACCCATTAAGCGGGTCTGAGACCCATTCTCAAAACTACAACTGTATATTATTAACCTCTTACCTAGGCAGGTCTGAGACCCCCTTTTGAGAGTATAGCAATCTACCTTTATCCTTTACCTAGTGTCCTTCCATCTCCCTGACCTACCCTTATTTTAATGTTCTACCTAGATTTTCATTTTATACATATTTAGTAAAAGTTACGTAACGTTTTATTTTTGTATTCACAGTTATTGGATCGTGGGATGGGGTGGTGCATTCATATGGCTCAGTTATTTCTGTTCTTTTACCTATCACTTATACATCAGACCCTGCAGACCATCCACTGTTTCTCTAAGCAATGTCTGGTGCTCCCTACTCTATTCTAGCCTTATATTCAAGAAAAAAACTTTGGCTGGTTTCCAAAGTAAAAACCAGACAAAGGCCCAAAAAGTAGCCAAATCCGTACCTTTGCTAGTTTATACTTTCAAACCCCCAGGCCTGGATTTACATAGCAGGCACTCCTAGGCCCACTGACATTTGTCAACCCTTTCCTTCCCTTTTATTCACCCAAATTTTCATCATTGGGACCAGAGCACCAGAATGGCACGCAGGAAATTCAAATAACTATCATATCTCCTGCGCATTCCCCAGTGTTTCTGAACCAATGTGGGTGTGGTGGGGCAACATGCCACCCCCTAATATCCTGCCACCCTATGCCTGGGCCTTGGTGGCCTTTCCACAAATCCAGCCTGGGCTTTAATTTAGTAGCCCAATTTTGTCTGGTAACCCCGCTGCAGCTCTCTTCTGACTAAATTGACAGTCACGCGCTGACTGTAGCGCCGCTTGTACGTGCGCGCTCCCGGCTGAGAAAAGCGAGTTAGCTAAGCGGTTGCCTAGCACCGACCAGACGCTTCCCACGGCTTCCGTCACGAGCATCGAGCCAATCGCTGGCTTGCATTAGGGACTGAGGTGCATGATGGGAGTCTTCTCCATGGAGCTGCGGAAGGCATCAACAAACTGCGAGTGCTTATAGTGTCTGCTTCGTAGGAACATACGTACGCGGGTAAGGAGCTTCACACTGGCTTACACACGTATCCTAATGCAATTATTAACTGCCAGGTTATCTATCGTTTGACACAGAGTGAGGCCTAGGAATCGACCACTGGTTGTGCCTGAAACTGTACTCTGAGGGGCTGCTGGGAGTTGTAGTCCACCGTAGAGGCACAGAATGACAGAGCCATATTAGTGTGTAACTAAACTACATGTAGGGTTTGTTAGTGATCTGGTTGATCGAGGCCTGAGACGTCAACTAAGCCCCATGACATTAGGGTGCACTGGGGTAACTCTAGCTCTTTTTCTTTGGGAGGGAGGGTCTTCCTTGTTTATTTATTTATTTTTTTACAGTTTTTAATTTATTTGCCTTCTGCTTCTGACTCTTCCCAGCTTTCAAATAGGGGCGTCGCTGACCCCGTCTCAAAACTAATGGACTGCAAGGCTACAAATTTATTGTTATTGCTTTTTATTAATCCTCTTTCTAATCAGGCCCTCTCTCTATTCATGTTCCAGTTTCTTATTCAAATCAAGGTATGGTTGCTAGGGTTAATTAGGACCCTAGCAACCAGCTTGCAGAAACTGCAGACCGGAGAGCTGCTTAATAAACAGCTCAAAACACACAAATAATAAAAAATGAAAACCAATTGTAAATTGTCTCAGAATATCACTCCCTATATCATACTAAGAATTAACTTAAAGGAAAACTATACCCCCAAAATTAACACAGATAGTTTATATCAAATTAAGTGGTATATTAAATATATATTCCAGTTTGGTAGGATTCTTTAAGTAAATATTGTCCTTTTACCTCTCTTGCCTTGAACCACCATTTTGTGATGATCTGTGTGCTGCCTCAGAGATCACCTGACCAGAAATACTGCAGCTCTAACTGTAACAGGAAGAAGTGTGGAAGCAGATGACACAGCTCTGTCTGTTAATTGGCTCATGTGACCTAACAAGTATAGTTTGTTTGGTTTGTTTGTGTGCACAGTGAATCGTAGGATCCCCAGGGGCGGCCCTTATTTTTTTAAAATAGCAATTTTCTATTTAGGATTACTCAATGGCACATACTACTAGAAAAGTATATTCTTATGAAAATGGTTTTTCTTTAAGATGAATGACCCCTTTTAACACATGTATGGAAGAGAGAAATTCTGTGTCATGTGAGGAGATTATAGTGGCTTTGATGCAGAGCAGAGGTCCAGTCCTTGTTAGAAAGGTGAGAGGGGAAGCTGGGAGTTGTATGCTGAGGGACACAGTTGGGATAGACCTGTCGTGAGCCTCGCTGAGCTGTTTGCTATGCATTGTCTTGCAAACTATTTTGGAGCTAGGGGGTGCACAGAATGGCTTGTTTCAAGAGAATCTGCATATTGAAAATGGGTTAAAAATGACAAATGTTTTTTTTGGAACAGGATACTGGTAACAGCAGTGCCACATTTGGAAACTTTCTGGGTGATCAATCTCAATCTCATTCCTCTACAGTGTCCCTCAGTCCAAGTCCCAGAACCACTAGCTCCATTCTTGCCCTGTAAACTTGTTCTTTATCTCTCTCTCTCCATGCACCAGAGCCACAAGCTCAATAATTGTTTCTATCATGATGCAAAATGTCCATCTCGTGCCCGAGGAAGAAGAAGATGATCTCTATTCAGGATACAATGAATACAACCCTGCATATGATACAGAGGTAATCACAGTGCTGCATTATTTGCTGCATTATTTGCTGCTTGCAAGTTGCTGTTCACCATTTTTTTTTTAATCTTTATGATTTTTTTAATTACTCATTAGACTAACTGCAAAGGAGAATCGGTTAAATCTACACTAACTCCTTAAAGGGATACTGTCGTGGTTTTTTTTTTTTTAAATCGCATCAGTTAATAGTGCTGCTCCAGCAGAATTCTGCACTGAAATACGTTTCTCAAAAGAGCATACAGATTTTTTTATATTTAATTTTGAAATCTGACATGGGGCAGTTTCCGAGGAGCCTCCAGTTATGTGACTTGTGCTCTGATAAACTTCAGTCACTCTTTACTGCTGTACTGCAAGTTGGAGTGATATCACCCCCTCCCTTTCCCTCCCAGCAGCCAAACAACAGAACAATGGGAAGGTAACCAGATAGCAGCTCCCTAACATAAGATAACAGCTGCCTGGTAGATCTAAGACCATCACTCAATAGTAAAATCCAGGTCCCACTGAGACACATTCAGTTACATTGAGAGAAACAACAGCCTGTCAGAAAGCAGTTCCATCCTAAAGTGCTGGCTCTTTCTGAAAGCACATGACCAGGCAAAATGACCTGAGATGCACCTACACACCAAAAAATACACTTGCGCTTCAGGAATGAAATTTTATATTGTAG
The DNA here is from genome assembly GCF_017654675.1 of Xenopus laevis. Lineage (NCBI taxonomy): Eukaryota > Metazoa > Chordata > Amphibia > Anura > Pipidae > Xenopus > Xenopus laevis. Next base: position 150,117,722 of record NC_054374.1, on the reverse strand, counting down.
AGTGAATTAGTTGCAGTGTTTTTTGCAGTGTAAACAGTGTAATTTAGAAATAAAAAAGAAATCATAAAAATCATGACAGAATCCCTTTAATGATTTTTTGTTACTCATTAGACTAACTACACAGGAGAATGGGTTCAATCTACACTAACTCCTTAACAGAGTTATTCATACAACATAATAATCTTGAACATATTTGAAAATTCTGGGCTGTATTCAGTGAAGGCTCTTGCTTTGCCTAACTGGGTGGCTCACCTTAAAATTAAGTTGCAGTTTTATTCTAAGATAACTTGCAAATGGATTTTTCGGTGTTTTTCAAATTATATAGAGTTTTTGTTGTACAGCTGTCAGGTTTGGAATTCTAAAAGCTATCCGGTTGCTAAGGCTACATTATCCTAGCAGCCAGGCATTAGTTAGTAAGTCAAAATGGAAGATGAATAGTACAGGCTATAAACATAAATTTAAGAAGTGAAAAAAAAATCAGAATAATGATACAATTACAGACTTGGTCAGGCTGTTTTTTTCTGTAATATATATATATATATATATATATATATATATATATATATATATATATATATATATATATATATATATATATATATATATATATATATATATATATATATATATATATATATATATATATATATATATATATATATATATGTCGTGTTACCTGGGTGCAAGGTAAAAAATCCAAATACTTCAAAAAAGACCAGCAACACCAGGATTTCTGTGTATCAAAGCAAAGTGTATTCAATTAATGCATGAATAGCCGACGTGACGTTTCGGTCCACGCAGGGACCTTCCTTGCCATGAGGAAGGTCCCTGCGTGGACCGAAACGTCACGTCGGCTATTCATGCATTAATTGAATACACTTTGATACACAGAAATCCTGGTGTTGCTGGTCTTTTTTAAAATATATATATATATATATATATATATATATATATATATATATATATATATATATATATATATATATAACATTGATATCCTAAAATTAGTGCAAGAATGCAGTTTAGAGCAAAACTTGCTTATATTCTGGAAGGTAACATTTATCCCCCCTCCCCTTTATTTATTATAGGATTTAGAGAATGATGTGGCTTTTCAGCAGGCTGTACGCACAAGCCATGGAAGAAGGCCTCCAGTAAGTATTTTCCTCCACTGTATTTAATAATTGTGTGTCACATACCTTTAAAAGGGGTGGTTCACCCTGTAGTATATTCTAGAATGGCTGATTCTTAGCAACTTTTTAGTTGGTCTTCATTAATTATTTTTAATAGTTTTATGTAATATGTCTCATTGTTTAATATGTGCACCCACACCAAACTGTTAAAGTTGTAATGTAGATAATATAAAACACTTTGAATTGTGTTTCAATATTCATCATTTCTTCCAAACTGCTCTACTGTATAAAGTGACAAACAGACGTTGCCACAGATGTAACTGCTGCAGGGATTATAAACTGTTGTTTGGTGCCTCTAATGCAATAATTGAAAACAAACTATATTTTTTTTATTGATGTACAAAGTACAGGAAAGGTTTCTACTAATACAAATCCCAAACTGTCCCAGACACCACAATCTGTCGGCTGCAAACCTCACAAAATTGCCTTTTTAAAAAAACTGGGGCAATTTAGGCATCTTCCACCCTCTCCCTGTGTTTCTACTTTTTTATTTACAGGTATGGGACCTGTTATCCAGAATGCCCAGGGGGTTTTCCGGTTTACAGATCTTTCAGTTATTTGGATCTTCAAACCTTAAGTCTACTAGAAAACCATGTAAATATTAAATAAATCCAATAGGCTGGTTTTGCTTCCAATAAGGATTAATTATATCTTAGTTTGGATCAAGTACAAGCTACTGTTTTATTATTACAGAGACATTTTTTTGGATAGAATCAAATCTATTTTAGACCTTTCCATAATTCTGAAATTTCTGGATAACGGGTTTCCATATAACAGATCCCATACCTGTATTTATATAGAGTATTTTTGTGAGGAAAAAAAAGAAAGAAACTGTTTACATAATGGTGAACTTTTGGCATCACAGCATTTTGAAGTTCAGCAAGAAATGAATACAGAGGGTTTCCTGCCAATTATATTTTAAATTAAGCAATTGGAATCAGTAAAGTATGTTTTTTAAACATATTGCAGAATATGGTAAAATGATGTAAATATATTGTCAAATTACATCTCTGCTTCTTAAGATTACAGCAAAAATCCCAGGAACAGCTGCAGGCCGCCCACTTGGAACTGCATTCGGTGTAAGTAAACTGTTCAATTTAATTTATTTTTCATCCGATATTATTAACTAGACATTTAAATATAAGGCTATAGCTTATTACAAGCTCATATGCAAGTGTTATATAGATATTTGTGGGCATCTTTACTGCAACTGTATGATCTGAACCTCAAAAGCCATTTGCATGATAGAATTTTATTTTACAGTCCTTTATTCATCTGAAAACACTTATGTCAAGAATTTGGGAAATCCAGAGCACAGATTTGTCATTAAGACTTATGATACCGTAAACTTACATTTATAATATAATATTAATGATTTTTGGGAGTATGTTGTGCTTAATATTGGACAGGATAAAAGACCTGCTCCATCCCTTGGTGGGGGATGAAAGTGTTTTAAGGTAATGAAATGTATCATGTAGTGTTGCCCTGCACTGGTAAAACTGATCTGTTTGCTTCAGAAACACTACTATAGTTCATATAAACAAGCTGCATATGTAGCAATAGCGAAAAAAAAAAAAAAAACTATATGGCACGGGTTAAAAAGCGGATAACAGATAACACCATTATTTTCTACAGAGCTTATCTGCTGTGTAACCTGAGTCTTTTCTCCTTTGAATGGCTGCCCCCATTGCTACACAGCAGCTTATTTATATAAACAATAGTAGTGTTTCTGACGCAAACACAGCAGTTTTACCAATTCAGGTCCCTCACCTACAGCAAACTGAATACTAACTAACCATGCACATGGGCAATTTGACTATAGCACCGATTTAATGTGTTGGGTCATGCAGTGATCCGTCATATTTCAAGGAGGAGTCCAGCACTTTCTAGGTTGGTTAACTACTATTGGTGCACTTACAATAATATAGCTTTCAGATCCATTGATATTTTATGATATCTTAACAGGCTAGGGTGAATCTTTCATCATCAAAGGGAAGACTTATGACCGGAGCGGTACAGGTATGGTGCAGTATATTTTTTTCAGATTTATCCATAGCTGGATGGTAGTGCTATAACATTCTATATTGATTTTTAGGGTGAGACACCTTTAATTTGAACTTTAAAAATCTTATTTAGAAATTGGTCATATAGTTCTGTTGACAATTGGGAAAATTTGGGAACATCCTAAACACGGAAGTCTTAAAAAACGTGCAAGCATGAGTGGACACCATTTGACTTGACAAAGCTTTTTAGCGAAACGCGTTGGCAGAGTCTCTCTTCACAATAATTTTATTCAATTGTTGTTCCGATTTTAATACTTTTTTGATCACCTTGGAAAAAACCTTTTTAAAAAATCCTTTTAACTGAATTTGAATACTCATAGCCTGGTCCAGGGAACCGCATTCACTTCCTTCATTCTCTGTTATTTATATGGCACTGGTGGATTTGTGGTTTTTTAGGTTATTTTAGCTCTTTCAAGAGATAGGTTATGTAATATACGAGACCACAGTCCTCAGTGTACTACTTTCTCCCCGTGTGGGGTCCCAGGGCTTAGAAAATAATAGGCAGCAGTTTCTTTGGGACTTCTCCACCTCTACACTATCTTCCTTTTCCTACTTAATTTTCCTTGAATGACGGTCCTGGTTCCTTTTCCTTAAACTAATTTTGTTAATGAATTACCTTGTGATTTTATAATGCACTAGCACTTGCATAAATTATTCATTTTGAACCACACCCAGTCGGCGACTGCAAACATTTGAGCACTTGCACTTTATAACTTATTGGAATTTTGAATCTATCGCTTACAGACTCAGTATATAAACTAACAAGTTGGCACTGGCTATTTTTTAATACACAGAAAAAGCAACTCTATGCTTCTCTGAACTTGTTGTTTTGTTAATTGTTTAATATCTATTTAAACCTATTAGATGGTTTTAATTAACCAAGCAAGTCCTCTTTATTAGCACAAGCACTTTATATTCATCAATTGATTGGTTCACTATATAATTTAGATAACTAATTTAACTTATTTGAGAGTGCAGGGGCTCTTACTAGCTTTTTCTCATTTTTTGAACATTTAGTGTTGTCATGTAGTTATTTGGAATGTGGCTGTTTATTTTTTTATGTATTTTATTTTTTGTTACTTCCATATAGCATACTCTAGTTTCCACTATGATTACCCCTGTTCTGCCTAGTTGTAGTCTGGCTGCTGTCTGAGAAGAGGAATTTTGGAGAATGCCGTTATAGGTGCATATAGATGCAGGACAGATTATAGTGCCCAGAATTCCCTTGCTTCCTCTGACAGCAGCACAAGATGATCACCCATAGTTCAATGTTAAGGTAGGACCCTTATTTAGGCCACAAAAAAAAAACAAATAGCACAGCATATATGCAGCTTTCAGAGAGCCACGTGGTAGCATAAGAGGCTCATTTATCAAGTGCAACTGCGGTTGCAATCGCAAAATTTTCACTGCAGTCATTGTGCTGATTGAGGTGATTCATTAAAGGTACTTGCTTCTAAAGCTGCTTCTTGCATCGTGCGCAAATTGCCAGTGCACCCCAAAATCTGGTAGGATTATTCACCCACAGTGCTCCTATTGACGCTGAGTAACCCTGGTGCTACTGCTACCTTGAAGGTGTAGCTACAGGCATCCCAGAACGGGATCTGTCTTAAACAAACAGTTCAGAGTAAAAATAAAAATTGGCTAAATAGATTGTGCAAAATAAAAAATGTATCTAATATAGTTAGTTAGCCAAAAATGTAATGTATAAAGGCTGGAGTGACCGGATGTCTAACATAATAGCCAGAACACTACTTCCTGCTTTTCAGCTCTCTAACTCTGAGTTAGTCAGCGGCTTAAAGGGGGCCACATGGGACATAACTGTTCAGTGAGTTTGCAATTGATCCTCCGCATTCAGCTCAGATTCAAAAGCAACAGTTATGGCCCATGTGGCTCCCCTCAAGTCTCCAAGAGAGCTGAAAAGCAGGAAGTAGTGATCTGTCAATTATGTTAGACATTTAGTCACTCCAGTTTTTATACATTACATTTTCACTTACTAACTATATTGAAAACATTTTGTTTTTTGCACAGCCTATCTATTTTTATACTGAACAATTCCTTTAAAGGAGAACCAAAGCTTAATAAAGAATTAGACTTACAATGCTATATATTATATCATGGCCACAGCCCTTTGGCAGTAAAGCATCAGCTGTAGCAACAAGCAATTCTCATTTCATGCTTTATGTCTACCTCTGGCCCCTAAAACTTTTCACCATTCTTTTGTAGGATGGAGTGGCTCGGCCTATGACAGCAGTACGTGCAGCAGGCTTCACTAAGTCGGCACTCAGAGGTATGCTCATGTCGCTATTAAAGCATTTTTTACTTCTCAGTCTTATTTTTTAAATTTTCATCGATTTTAATTGCAGTTATTACAATTAGTATAGGTTAAACTGTAGTATTCAACAGCCTAGTTATATATTTCCTGTTATAAACAGCTGTCATAAAATGCTAATTCATTTTAATTTTTTTTTAAGGAGCTGCTTTTGATCCACTTGGCCAGTCTCGGGGTCCTGCGCCTCCACTGGAGTCCAAAAATGAAGACACGTAAGCCTTGTGTTTTTATCTCGTATGCCTAAAGTCATAACAAATTTACTTTTTTACATATATTTTTGGGATACAAATTTTGCTTCCTAACTGGTTTTGTGCGCAAACAACTTCTGAGCAGAAGCCATAATTTAGCAGCTACATTGTAGCCTCTCAAACCTTTAAAAGGTCCGGATTAAAAAAACAACTAAACGTGCAAAATTTACCTTTCCATAGACCGCTTTGATGTTCAGTCTTATAACTGAGTTATCTAGTTATCTTTTTTTACAGTATGAGGCAGGAATTGAATTTTAATGGCATTAAATAATGCCCGAGGTTGCATTAAAGTCAATGGGAACAGTCCCATAAATTTTTGGTTGTGTCGGGGGTTTCAGGCAATTTCACTATGTTTTTGGAGCTGTAGGGTGAAAACTCCGAAAAATTTTCGGGGAAAATTCACAAAAAATCACGAAAATCTGAGCATTTCCTGCAAAGGTAATTTTCGGGAAAATGTAATAATAAATAAGTGTTAAAAACCCGAGCGGGTTAGTTCGTAGTTTGTAGCAGCCGATACTGAGATAAATACGGACCTTGATAAATAACCCCTTTAATTTGCTGTCTCCCTGGCCTTTTTCAGTCCAGAAGAAAAGTTGAAGCAAATGGAAAAAAATGTAAATGAACTGATCGAAGAAAGTTGCATAGCTAACAGCCGTGAGGATTTCAAGCAAGTAAGTAATTTAGGTTTTATGATAACACATTTTAGAGGCTATTTTACATATTATTAGGCCACAGATACATCAGACCACATTGTATTTTTGTCTTTTTAGGCTCTGGAAAAGGCAAAGGAGGCAGGAAGAAAGGAGAGAGTCTTGGTAAGGCTGCGAGAGCAAGTCCAAACTCCAGAAAATATTAACCTCGATCTGACTTACTCGGTATGTTAATTTTGGAACACATCTTTGCCCGTACCTACATATTTATAGTTTCACTGGTTTCCTGTCAACAAGACTTTAGTCTGAGGGTGATATGGCAGAAACAGGCCACATGAAACACTGGTACAGCCCATTCCTGCTGCAGTACTCTGTATTTATTTATGATACTCATGAAAGGCTAGCAACAACAATCTTTTATTCTAAACCTGTTCGAAAATAATTAAAACATAATTGGTTTAATAAATCTGTCCTTTATAAGGGATATGAAAAAACTGACAACTGTGGCCACTAGATGTCCTCCCTCCTATGATGAATAAGAATGGCAAATAGTAAAATCAGTGAATTTTTTTTTAAAAAATTCTACATGTATAGTTAAATGTGTATCTAGTTCCCTGCCATGGTTTTTGATCCACAAATATGCTGTTTGTTAGCAGTCTGGGAGCAAAATACTACTGGGAAAACACATAAGATACATTATTTCTCCTGGTCAATTAAAAATTCTGCATTTTTTCTGAAATAATCAAGTTTATCTTCACTATTTCTCTCTCAGCATCTGTTTCTCTTCAATTTGTTTTCATGCAGCAGTTGAGTGTCAGATATTCATTGACAGTTCAACCCAAGATGTCTTATAAGGGGGCTCCTTTTGCCTACAAGATGTATTATAGCTCACTCTATTAAAATCTCCTGACATCCTGTCTCTCTACATGCAGAATTTGTGCAAAAGGCAGTTATTTTTTAGATTTTGTTTGTACTGGAATCAGTAATTTAAGTGAGTTATAATACATCTGCTAGGAAAGGGAGCCCCCCCCCATAAGATATATTGGATCTAACTGTCAATGAATATCTGACACCCAACTGCTGCATGAAGACAGAATGAAGAGAAACAGATGCTGAGAGAGGGATAGCGAAGATAAACTTGATTATTTTAGAAACTATGCAGAATTTTTAATTTAATGTATTTAGAAAGAGTCTTATTTCAGTATGATAGAGCTTGTATTAAATTTTCATTTTTGCGATAGTTCCCCATTGATTTCTAAAAGGTGAAATAAACTGTCGGAGAAAGTAAATGTAAAAGTGCAGTATACTTTAATATATTTAGTGGGTGGCACTTTGCCTTGCAACACTGGGGTCCTGACTCTTAGTCTGATTCTAGCTTGGGCTCAATGTGTGCTCCCCATGTCTTCATGGGTTTGCTCCAGGTACTTTGGTTTCCTCCCACACTGTGTGTGCATGAGACCATTGATTTTAAGCTTCACTGGGGCAGGAACTGATGTGAATGATGCATCTCACAATAGGCACTGCAGGTATCATGAAAAGCCTAGAGCCAATAGTATTGATAGGGTCTGAAAAGGTCTCTTCGTCTTTTTTGGTGTCTCTTGGACATTGCACATGTACTCTCTGAGTTCTAAGTTACCTAATTAAAGCTTCTTATTTCTGTAATAAAATAATGTCAATAGTTTTTCACACTTTAAAATAATTTCTTCTTATTGCTGTAGGGCAATTTACTTAAACTGTCTTCCATTCCAAAGTACGTGTCCCAGTACTGTGTGCTGCTTGTTTGTCATGAAAAGTCTCCTGACTCCTTACTTGATTTTCCAGGTACTTCTCAACTTAGCAAATCAATACTCTGCCAATGAGATGTATACAGAAGCACTTAATACCTATCAAGTAATTGTGAAAAATAAAATGTTTAATCATGGAGGTATGTACTCAAAGTTTCTGTATTGTTATTATTTTTATGCCTAAAATGAAAGCGTTTTTTCTTTCTTTGCTGCCAACTGTATGTTTTGGTTTTGGACTTAATCGTGTTATACAGTATGCCATTAGATTTTTGCAAGGCACAGTGTCTACTTCTCCCTAAAATGTTACTAAAGTCATATCTTATATTAGCATTGCCTAAATGCTGTTAATTAATCATTCTACAGCCACCACTTTTAGTAGTCAGAGTTCAGTCTCCCTTTTCTTGGCCTACACTCTATTACAACATAAGTTTTATAATTGCTATTGCTGGTCTAGAGATTTCTTCAAAGAATCTCAATAACTGTAGTAGGGACGCAATAAATCCAGGATTCGGATTGGAAGGATTCTGCCTTTTTCAGCAGGATTCGGATTCGGCTGAATCCTTGTGCCTGGCTGAACCGAATCCGAATCCTAATTTGCATATGTATATTAGGGGCGGGGAGGGATATCACGTGACTTTTTCTCACAAAACAAGGAAGTAAAAACATTTTTCCCATGTTTTCCTTTCCCACCCCTAATTTGCATATGCAAAGTAGGATTCGGTTCGGTATTCTGCCGAATTTTTCATGAAGGATTCGGGGATTCAGCCAATCACAAAAAATGGATTCAGTGCATCCATAAACTGTAGCCTTAGAGAGGATAAAAAAGGCCTATACCTGCTGAGAGTTAGGGGATGCTGAAAGTTTATAAACGGCAAGGGAAGCCACTACTGTACCCTTATGTCACAAGTAATAAGGACTAATTACTAATATACACCCTACCTACAAAATTCTCACTTGTACAGTGCTGTGTACAGCTAGTTTGACTATGTTAAGTCATATATATCTGCAAAAGTGATGTGGACATTCAAGTTACAAACAGGTGTCTGTTGGAACCCTTTTCTGTCTTGTTTTAAAGAATTTCCTGCAAGCCAAGTAGTACTGAGCCCCTTTCAGTCATCTCACGTGCTTGTGGTCAGTCGTTGTTTTCTAAAGCTGGAATAAACAGTATCAGTGGTATTTTGGCCTGACATCACTGTGCCACTGAGACCACAGGAATTTGTATGAATATCTGCTCAGAAAAGACCTTTATGCTTCACTCAACTGCCATATAAAGGCCCATTTACTCTTCACTGCAAAAAAAAAAAAACTTCATGTATACATTTGAGATGAAAAAGACTGGACTTGGGAAGGTGTATTTTGCATTTCTCTATTGGTAACACTAACAAGTACAAAAACCTAAAACAGATGAAAGTGCCTCTATGTTTGTTTATCTAGAATTATATATGGTTTTGTGCCAATCAGAGTTATGCAACTAAACAGATTAATAATGAAAATATTCACTCTCTGTTTCTATTTAAAGCTTGCCAGACATTTTCCCCCAATTAGATAGGCAAGGTGTATTCTCTGCCAATGTTTTTCAACCAGTGTAGGAGTGTAACAACATAGCCTGTCATTTAAACTAGTGTATATTGCCTGTAACCAGCAGTGATGGGTCAGTTCTAAAAATGCAAATGACAGGATAATTCATCAGGTTTGGGCCCTATATTCGTCACGATCGCTGAGACTAGGGTCAGCATTGCTACTAGCTGAATTCCTTGGTAGAGGTTGCTAGAATTACCCTTGGTATATATTTAATATTTCCTATGGACTCTCCTTTGTATTTGCTAATGAATTATGTGTGTTGTATGGGATGAGTTATGGTAGGTTTAAAAGAAGGAGGAAAAAAAATTGACTAGTAACTCTCCCTTAAAAGAGTAAACAGAGTAAAGTTAAAGGAACTGTAACACCAAAAATGAAAGTGGTTTTTCAAAGGAATGGCAATGTAATATACTGTTGCCCTGTACTGGTAAAACTGCTGTATTTGCTTAGGGAAATCTACTATAGTTTACATAAACAAACTACTTTATAGCAATTGGGGCAGCCATTCAAAGTTGAAAAATGGACAGAAGGCACAGGATACACAGATAAGCTCTGTAGTGTACAGTGGGATTCTTCAGATTTTATCCATCTACTGTGTATCCTGGGCTTCAATGGCTCCCCCTATGGCTACACAGCCGCTTGTTTAGGGTAAGTCCACACTGGTCGTTTTGGGGAGATTTGGTCTCCCCAAATGCCTTCCCTGGCTCTGCGCCGGCTAAAATGAAAAAAAACGCCGGCGCTAATCACACATGGCGATTCATGTGAGGCGACTTCGGAAAACGAACCGTTGCGTGTGATTAGCACCGGCGTTTTTTCATTTTAAGCCGGCGCAGAGTCAGGGAAGGCGTTTGGGGAGACGAGGAAACTTCGGGCAACTTCGGAAAATGAATTGCCACGTGTGATTAGCGTCGGCGTTTTTTCATTTTAGCCGGCGCAGAGTCAGCGAAGGTGTTTGGGGAGATTGGTCGCCACAAAAACGAGGCGATTAGTCGCCAGGCGACCAAATCTCCTCAAAACGCCCAGTGTGGCCTGACCCTTATATAAACTATAATTTGTATAGTATGTTACTGAAGCAAACTCGCAGATTTCACCAATGCAGGGCAATAGTATATTGTCATTCCTTTAACACACTTTAATTTTTTGGCAACCCAGTGAGCACAAACTTTATTTTAGCATAAGGAGTTGTTCTTTCTTGCTGATGCTAATTCCTTTTTATTTGGCATGTTACAAGCACAAAATGCGTTCTCTTGTCTTTTAAGGTCGTCTAAAAGTAAACATGGCAAATATCTATCTGAAGCAAAAGAACTATTCAAAGGCAATTAAGTTTTATCGTATGGCACTTGATCAAATCCCTGGTGTCCACCAAGAAATGAGGTGAGTGCCAGTGCATGTGTAATGAATGTTTTCTTCTTATATGTCCCAGCATACAGCTGTAAGTGACAAACACTTTTCCCCCCCCTTTCCCAGAATCAAGATAATGCAGAACATTGGGGTAGCATTTATCAAAACTGGTGATTATGCGGATGCTATAACCTCATTTGAACACATCATGAACGAATCCCCAAGTCTTAAAGCTGCCTTCAATTTGATTCTGTGCTACTTTGCAATAGGAGATAGGGACAAGATGAAAAAAGCTTTTCAAAAGCTGATAGACGTGCCTTTGGGAATTGATGATGAAGAGAAGTATATTCCACCCAATGTAAGTGTAAATCATTCCTTTGTGAAATAAAGAACCAATTGCTGTTTCTAAGTGAAAGAACTGTTCGTTTTTTTGTTGTGAATAAAATAATGTAAGCGTCCTGGCCTATCTATGTTGCTGTATACAGGTATGGGACCTGTTATCCAGAATGCTAGGGACCCGGTTTCTCTGGATAATGGATCTTTCTGTAATTTGGATCTCCATAACTTAAGACTACTAGAAAATCATGTAAACGTTAAATAAACCCAATAGGCTGGTTTTGCTTTTGCATTTTTATTGTTGTGAATAAAAAAAATTTAAGCTTCCGGGCCTATCTATGTTGCTGTACACAGGTATGGGACCTGTTATCCAGAATGCTCGGGACCCGGGGTTTTCAAGATAATGGATCTTTCTGTAATTTGGATCTCCATTCCTCAAGTCTACTAGAAAATCATGTAAACATTAAATAAACCCAATAGGCTGGTTTTGCTTCCAATAAAGATTAATTATATCTTAGTTGGGATCAAGCACACACTACTGTTTAAGTATTACTGAGAAAAAAGGAAATCATTTTTAAATATTGGGATAATTTGGATAAAACGGAATCTATGGGAGACAGCATTTCCTCAATCTGGAACTTTCTAAATAACAGGTTTCCACATAACAGATCCCATACCTGTATTCCATGAAGTATAAAGTCTGCATAAATATGCACCATAGTGAGAATATAACATTGCATTTTATTGTCTCTGCACGTGCAGTAAATGTTACCCCCCAAATTACTGCCTGTTTAAGGTAAAAATTGTCCACTGTTCAATTTAATGAATACTTTGCCTTTTTACTTCATGGTAGAATTAGGGGCTATATGTTGGAAACTACCATAACTTTTGTTTTGGATGTCCGATAATGATATTTACACTTACATGACATTGTTTCATAACCGGCATTTACCATTTTAATTCCCCTACCTAGGACGATCCCCATACAAATTTACTGATAGAAGCAATAAAGAATGACAGCTTGCGTCAGATGGAACAGGAAAGGTAACAAGAATGTCACTTGTTGTTGCACTTTGTGTCAGATTGCAAATATTCCATGTATTTTACACATGTTTTGATATCAGTCCTACTATTTTTTTGCCCAGTGCAACTGTATCTGACATGTAGACTGTGACTGATCTATTCAACACCATCCTGCAAAATCTTTCATGTATTTGAGCTAGGGATGCACCGAACCCTAGAATCCTTCGCAAAAGATTCGGCCGAATACTGAATCCGAATCCTAATTTGCATATACATTTTTTACTTGTTTTGTGACAAAAAGTCTCGCAATTGCCCTCCCCATCCCTAATTTATATATGCGGATTTGGATTTGGTTCGGCCGGGCAGAAGGATTCAGCCGAATCCTGCAGAAAAAGGCCGAATCCTGGCTGAATCCCGAACAGAATCCATAGAATGTCCAATGTTGTTATTAAACTATATGTAAACATTACCTTTGCATACTTTAGAGCTACGAGCAAGGTGAAAGAAGAAATGTTGCCAGTCTTTTTGATGTGGGCAGACTGAATTTGTATGGGCAGACTTGACTTTTTTATTTCCTGACACAAGCACCTAGTTCACTGCTTGAGAATTGAGGCTCAACACACTTGTTCTAAAACACATCAGGATCAAATGTCCTGCCTACTGCCCCTTTGATGGCATCTCTTTTAGGCAGCAAAGAACTGTGAGATCCATGCAGCTGGGAATAGGACGAGAATTGACTTGAAACGCAGTAGATTTTAGACCACAGAGAGTAGAATGGAAAAGAGAGCTTAATTGATGTAATTTTTAAACAAGAACTAAACCCTAAAAATGAATATGGCTAAAAATGCAATATTTTATATTATGACCTTATGGCTTTAGCTTAAAGTTTCTGCTTCTCCATAGCAGCAATGATTCAGGATTTCAAACCTGTCACAGGGGGCCACCATCTTGGAAAATGTCTGTATTAATTACTAATCAGCCTTATATTGTGACATTTCTATTCTATGTGTACTGTATATTGTGAGTGGGTCCCTAAGCTCAGTAAGTGACAGCAGCACAGAGCATGTGCAGTGAATCAGCAGAAAAGAAGATGGGGAGCTAATGGGGCATCTTTGGAGACACAGATCTTTACTGCTAAAGGGCTGTAGTTGCCTTGGGCTGATACAGAAGCACAAAACATAATGTACAACATTTCTAGCTACTTCTTTAGTTAAGCTTTTGTTCTCCTTTAAAAGATGAATGTGGCTAAAAATGGCATATTTTATATAGTGAACTTATTGCACCAGCCTAAAGTTTCAGCTTGTCAATAGCAGCAATGATCCAGGACTTCAAACTTGTCACAGGGGGTCACCATCTTGGAAAGTGTCTGTGACACTCACATGCTCAGTGGGCTCTGAGCAGCTGTTGAGAAGCTAAGCTTAGGGGTCGTCACTAATTATCCAGCAGAAAATGAGGTTGGTCTGTAATATAAGCTGATGCTACAGGGCTGATTATTAAATTCTGATGCTAATTGCACTGGTTTCTGTGCTGCCATGTAGTAATTATCTGTATTAATTACTAATCAGCCTTATATTGTGACATTTCTATTCTATGTGTACTGTATATTGTGAGTGGGTCATAGCCATTAACAAAAAGGTATTGATGTTTTAGTTTACTTCAGCTTTACTTTGTGTCAGTGGCATAAATAGATGCTCCCGGGCTCCATGGCAAAATAATTTTAGGGTTCCTCAAAACATTTCCAGGCCCCCCAGCTGCAGGGTCTGCTTCCTCTATAGCTACACTAGTAGTAGTGACCCTAAAACATTTCTGTAACGTGTATGTTAAATTGAAGCTGGTAGGAATAGCAACACTGTATTCACTTTCTAATGTGTATCGTTGTAGGAAAGCCTTGGCAGAGAAATACATCATGACAGCTGCTAAATTGATAGCGCCTGCAATTGAAACCTCATTTGCTGATGGTTATGACTGGTAAGATATGCTCTTAAATGTTATTTAAAAATGAATGTTAATGTATGAACAGATTGCTTGTTATGGAGACTTGATTTGTTATTATTTGTATTGCGTTTCAGTTCATGAGCGCTGTATTTACTTTATCCGCTCTCTACATGGTAGCTTCAAGTGTATGTTGCCATATATGTGCAGGAAAAACAAGGCGCGCAATAACTGCTTGTAGCTTTTTATAGATCAGCATAAATATTACGAAAAGATGGAACACAGAGATTACTGTTCTTTAGTTTCCCCTTCAATATCAAACAAAATAAGCTGGAGAAGAGGAGGCTGTAGGCCACTTCCTAATAACTAACAGGTCCTCAGTGTTTGGAACCAAATGCAGAAGTTAACTTTACTGAACCCCCTGATCATCATGTAACTGCAAACTCCTTCAGATGTGAATACATGGACCGGATGGTTCTGTGTAGATATGGTGCCAGGGGGGTGTGGGGCCTTTCTGTGCTTCCCTGCAGTTGCAAGGTCTGCTAATTTAAAGAGGTTGTTCACCTTCCAAACACTTTTTTCAGTTGAGTTGTTTTCAGATTGTTCATCAGAAATAAAGAATTTTTTCAGTTTATTTATTCTTTACTGTTTTTCCAAAATCTAAAATTAAGGAATGCACCAAATGCATTATTTTGGACTTGGCCGAACCCCCAAATCCTTCACGAAAGATTTGGCAGAATACCGAACACGAATCCTAATTTGCATAGGCAAATTAGGGGTGGGAAGGGGAAAACATTTTTTTACTTGTTTTGTGACAAAAAGTCATGGGATTTCCCTCCCCACCCCTAATTTACCTATGCAAATTAGGATTCGTTCAGCCAGGCAAAAGTATTCGGCTGAATCCTGCTGAAAAAGGCTGAATCCTGAACCAGATCCTGGATTCGGTGCATCCCAACTAAAATTTAATGTCTGTGTCTATGGTGTTTGAGTCTGGCAGCTCAGTAATTCTGGCGCAGACTTTAAACAGCAACATTTAGAGGTGCATTCATCAAGGGTTGAATTTCGAATTCATGTGTTTTTTTTAAACTCCCTTAAATTCGGATACGACCTACCGAAATGTATTAATAAAATCAAATTATTAAAACTCGGACTAATTTAAACAACCCAAAAACTCGAATCCAAATTCATTAGAATTCGATCATACTAGTTTTGAGTTTTTTCTCCAAAAAAACTTGTTTGTCAGGAAGGCTGCAAACATCTCCAAATTGATCCCTGGACAGGACACCCCCCCCCATTGACTTAAACAGTAATTCGGCAGGTTTAAGGTAGCGAATAGTCAAATACATCAGAGCCTCTTTTTCTCTGCTGTCAATTTGTATAAATCTTTTATCTATCACATTTATCCTCCGACTACACACATTATCTGTTTTATTGAATATAGAACAACTTAGGAAACATTTTCCCAAACAATCTAAACATTGAGGTTAAGGCTTCATTGACACTTGTTTTGGGGGTTCCTGTGTAGGTAGCAAGAGATAATGTGATTCTTTGCATCATCCCATGTCGCTGTACACCATTTTGCATGATGCACAAGCAGTAAGCCATGTTGTACCTAGCGCTTGTAATAATTCCTGACTTTAAGGGTCTGGCCACACGGGCAGATTCATGGAGAAATCTCCTGTTCTTCGCAGCGACTAATCTCCCTGATCTGCCTTCCGCAGGCTAAAATGTAAATCACCTGGGGGCAGGCACACGAGCACTTAGTTTTCCGAGGCAATTATGGGCGACTTCGGAAAACAAAACAATCCATGTTCTTGCCCCCAGGCAATTTTCATTTTAGCCGGTGGAAGGCAGATTAGGGAGATTAGTCGCAGCGAAGAAGATGAGATTTGTCGCCTGGCGACTAATTTCCCTGAATCTGCCCATGTGGCCATACCCTAAGGTTAACCTGCCTGGAAAATGGAGGCAAGATTGCAAGCATTAATTAGCAGATTAGCAGAGAGTCGAATTTCGAATTCATGTGAACTTTTTTTCACTTTAATAAATTAGAGTATACTCACAACTCGAATGGGAGGTTATTTAAGAAAATACTCGAACGTCTAAAACTCTAACGAATATTCCCTATCCAAAAACTCGAATTGAATATGAATTGAATTTAACTAAACTCCAAAAAAACTCGAATGTCAGGAAGGCTATTAACATTTCAAATGGGTCACTGGACCTCTGCCATTTACTTCTACATGAATTCGGCAGGTTTTAGGCAGCGAAAAGTTAAATTAGGACTGTTGCCACAGTCGAGGTGTGCTAAATCTCGAATACAAATTAGAGTTTGGTTTATTCCCAACTCGAATTTGTGAGTTTTGACCAAAAATCCAACTCGAAAATTCGAATTTGAATTTGCAATTTGAACCTTAATAAATCTGCACCTAAGTGTCCCCTAGGAGGGCTAGTTACTAATTGAGTGATCCTTTGCCCATTTGTCAGCACCGTATTAGACTTCTGTGGAAGTTGTAACTCAATGGTGAGTTGAGAAAAGTCTTCATAGTAAAATTGTTGCTTGGTCACTGTCCATAACGTATTGGTAGTATTGGTATTCTGCAATGAAGAACCCTTGCAGCCATGTTTTTATAGGTGGAAGTAGTAAGAAAATATCTGTGAGTGAAGATAAAAAGGTGTGTCTCAAGATAGAGCCATTCAAATTTTGAGACAAAGAAAACATTGTGTAGGTTGCATATTTTCTAGGACAAGCTCTCACCTGTTGATAATGATATTCAGCATTGCACTTCAGCTCTAATGAGACATTTCTATTATAGGTGCGTTGAGGTGGTGAAGACATCACAATATGTGGAACTAGCCAATGATCTGGAAATAAACAAAGCAATTACCTTTCTAAGACAGAAGGACTTTACACAGGTATCTGGCTCTTGGCTTAAGTTATTGCTTGTCATAATCAAGTGGCAACATCAAGTGCCAACATATTCCACAGCTCTATTCAAAATTATTGTTTTCTTAAGAAATAATTGTGTTTCATCTAAGGTACCAATTTGGTTGAAGTGGGGTGCATGCAAAATTGTTAAATCGGTGGCCTATGTAGATTTAGAGTGTCCACGACCAACGTAAATGTGAATATATACAGAGAAATGGACTTAACCTCCAACTACTAGCCCACCGATATGTCAATGTTGCAATTAATCAAAACATCAATATGAAATTAAAGTTAAAAGGCAATATTTATTCACCACCATTCCATATGTAAATTAAAAGGGTGTTCCAAAGGGTGTGCAAAAACCAACTTCAATATCCAAATACATTTGCATTATTGTACCCTTCCTACAAGTGTGGACTTTATTATCAAGACTACTACAGACTGTAGCAATATAGTGCAGTCTGGAGAAACAACACCACAAATCTAGCAAATCCTAAAATCTTCTTAAATACATTTGACATACATGCTTTCATAGCATGTATCATAGCAACATCTGCATTAAGTTACATGCACAAATACTCTTTTAAATGCACGCTGTTATTCGGGCTGTCATAAAAACAAACAACTGGCCACAGACTGGCCATGCCTCAGGGCTTCTAGTAACACCACGTTGTAGTTTCTAGAGGATTATCACAGAAGGCAGCTTGTGTCCATCCAGCCCGAGGGAAATTTCAAGCTTACCCTTTATCATATGTTACAAAACTCTAGTGTTGCCCTTTTATACTCCCATTTAGTGTATCCATTGAGCACCCACAAAATGTTCATATATGTAGGTGGGAAATAGTCAAGATTTAGGCTGGCATAGTCTCTAGATTAACCACTAGTCATATAATTGTAAGTTTTCCAAGGCAACACCTTTATTGGTAGCCCCCCCCTTTTTTTTTTTTTTTTTTTTTTACTCTCCTCCTCTGTGCTCATAAGCATTCCTGTCTCTTCCAACCCATCCAAATTGCCAGCCTACTTACCCAACAGATCATTTACATCTTAATACATAACACTTTTATGAATCTTATCACACGGGGAGATTTGTCGCCCACGATATTTAAAAAGTGAGTTTCGGCGACAAGTCGAACTTCTTTTTGCAAGCAAAGATTTCAGGCTTCCGAGCGATTTGCATCCCATAGTGCACCACAGTGATTTCTCCGCCCACACGTGCTGGACGTTCTTCACACACTTGATAAAGGGTACTTGCTGCCCGAAACATGTTGTGTGAAATGCACAATAAAGATTGAATAGCAGGTATTCTGCTCTTTGCTGTTTTCCGTGATTTGCTATCCTAATATATTGAAGTTCTTCAACAAGATCAATGAGCCTATCTGTGTCAAAGAAATGCTTTAAAAAAATTTCGTCCATATGTTCTTCCGTACTTATGACATGCTGCATACACAAGAATTTGCATATTATCGCGGCTACTAATCTCCTGGTGTGTTTTACTAGTTCAGATTTTCACTACTTTTGAATAGCCATGCTATTTCTGATAAATCGCTCCAAAAAGGGTCGCTGTGCGTGTTAGGACTACAAGCAATTTTAAGGATAAGGGCACACGCTCAGATTCGGGGAGATTAGTCGGCCCGCGACAAACCTCCTCTACTTCAGGGTGACTAATCTCCCCAAACTGCCTCCCGCCGGCTAGAATGTAAATCATCTTGTAAGGCGACTTCGGAAAATGAAGCGCTCTGAGTGCCATCCCGCCAGCAATTTACATTCTAGCCGGCGGGAGGCAGTTCGGGAGATTAGTCATCCTGAAGAAGGGGTGATTTGTCGCCGGGCGACTACTCTTCCTGAAACCGAGCGTGTGCCCTGACCCTTAGGGGTAGATTTATCAAAAAGTGAAGTTAGAGCTCTCCACAATCCGCAGAGTGAAATACCGCCTCTCTCCATTCATTTCTATGGGATTTTTAAAGGTGTATTTATCAAAAGGTGAACTTTCTCTATCACCCTTTGATAAATACGCCTTTGAAAATCCCATAGAAATGAATGGAGAGTGGCGGTATTTCACTCTGCGGATTGTGGGTGTGTGTGTAGTAGCTGCCAATTTACATATTTCTCTATGGCAAGACAAAACAAACGACTTTGCGGAACTTGTTTTTAAAAACACAGACGACAACTCTCCCCGTGTGTCACTACCCTTAGGGTGAGGACACAAGAAGATGCTACTAGCAGCTACTTGTCATGGTTACAGAATGCAAGAAAATACCCTGCCATGGACAATACTGAGAATTACCTCTGTTAAAGCACACATAGAGACAATTATCAGTAAATTATCAGCATTGTCTATTTTTGTAGCTGTGACAAGTAGCTGCTACTTCATTTTTTTAATAGTTATTTAAATATTTGTCTCTTTCTGCCTCTTTCTTGCTTTCAAACAGGGATGCTCTGTGCTGCTACAATTTTATTTTATTATTATTTTGGATGTCTTCCTTTCTATTCAGATCATCTCTTACTCTTCTTCCAGTCTCTCTTTCAAACCTCTGTCTGGTTACCAGAGTAAATAAGGGTCTTGCAACCAAATAGCTGCTAAAATTCTGAAATGGAGAGCTGATGAAGAAAAAATAAACAATTCAAAAACCAACAAAAATAACTAAAAATAAATATTAATGTCTGCATAATATCAATGTCTACGTCATATTAAATGTTATGGTAAAGGTGAAGTACCCCTTTAAATTGGAAGTGGCAAGTAAGAATTTAAAAGTAGATTTCTCATTTAATGGCTTTGGTTATATGAAAGTTTCTATATACTGTATAGACACCTCAAGTGTTCAGGGAGATGGTTTCCCTTTTAGTTATAGACAAATGCAGTTTTGTTCCAGTTAAACGTGTTTCTCATCATGTTGTTTAATAAAATATTTGTTTCTTTTTATTGATATTTTTCCCTGCCTACTCTCTGTTAAAAAGTATGACATGGTACGTACAGGCCTCTGGCCATTAGCGTTTAGATGGCTTTGCAAATGCACTAGTGATGCTGGTTATTGCCGGGTAGATAAACATTTTTTTTTTTAAACGTATTTTTGAAACAGTGCAAAAGATGTTATTATGCTTGCAGACATATGTTCTTGAAGGTTTTTTTTCAAGAACATATGAAGGTTTTTTTTTTTATAACAAACCATATCATTGCCAGTGATTCCATATAATTAAAGAATATTAACGAATCTGCAAGAGAGACTTTTTTTTAACATTTCTGCTTTCATTGCAGGCAGTAGAAACATTAAAAATGTTTGAGAAAAAGGACAGCAGAGTGAAAAGTGCAGCAGCCACCAACCTTTCTTTCCTTTATTTTCTGGTAAATATCACTTTATATACCTAACCTGTGACCTTACATACAAAGCATATTGTTCGAACCATGCGGTGTGTATTTTAGTAGAAGCAGACATAGTTTTTAGGTTCCAAATAGTCTCACTGCTAGTAAGGGCTAAAACATGGCTCATCATTAGTGATGTGCATTATTTTTTGCTGCAAAAAAGACGCCTATCGACTCGATAGGTGAATAGAAATTTTCACTCACTAAAATGCATTTGGAGATTTTTCGCCATTTTGGGAATTTTCTGCGAAACGGGTCAGATTCGCCCATCACTACTCACCATAAATCTCCAGTGGTCATTTATTAACCCCTGATAGCTGCTAATTGTTACCACCCCAGGGCCATACTGCTTGTCTCAATTGATCCTGTAGGTCGGAGAATGCTTAAGGGACAACTTAAACTAATTTGAAAGCTATTTTAATTGACTTATGGAGTAGAACTGCTATGCCACTTCCTACAGTATGCAGCTGTGTAGCCTACAAGATTGAGTCCCCTTAGCAGCCTCCACTTGCCTTCCAAATTCTTTCACCTCCACATCTAGGGGGCAGTCTTAAAGGGATTCTGTCATGATTTTTATGATGTAGCTTTTATTTCTAAATTACACTGCAAATAATTCACTCAATATAAAATTTCATTCCTGAACCAGCAAGTATATTTTAATTGTAATATTGGTGTGTAGGTGCATCTCAGGTAATTTTGCCTGGTCATGTGCTTTCAGAAAGAGCCAGCACTTTAGGACGGAACTGCTTTCTGGCAGGCTGTTTTTTCTCCTACTCAATGTAACTGAATGTGTTGCAGTGGGACCTGGATTTTACTATTGAGTGCTGTTCTTAGATCTACCAGGCAGTCTTGTGTTAGGGAGCTGTTATCTGGTTACCTTCACGTTGTTCTGTTGTTAGGCTGCTGGGGGGAAAGGGAGGGGGTGATATCACTCCAACTTGCAGGAAAGAGTGATTGAAGTTTATCAGAGCACATGACTGGGGGCTCCTGGGAAACTGACAATATGTCTAGCCCCATGTCAGATTTCAAAATTAAATATAAAAAAAATCTGTTTGCTCTTTTGAGAAATAGATTTCAGTGCAGAATTCTGCTGGAGCAGCACTATTAACTGATGTATTTTGGGGGGAAAAAAAAAAAATTCCCATTACAGTATCTCTTTTATGTTCAAGTTCACTGGTTCTCAACATTCCTGCTGTCCCACTGTGAATGCAGTGCACCTAGAGATTAAAGGCAGAAAAGTAATCCTGGAAATGGATGCAATTATTTTGTGGGGAAGGTCTTTTTAAAGCGGCAATGGTTTGTTGGCCCTGTACAGAGGCACATCAAACCTTTTCCATATCAGGAATTCAAATTACCTCGTCCTTATCACTATAGCCTTGTCCTTTGTCCTTTAGCACAATCTCCCCAAACTTCCTTCCCCCTGCTAAAATATTAATAAAAAATCACGTGCGCTTAACCTAGCACAAATAGAGGTAACCAAAAAACATATGCTTTTTCAAAAAGCCAATATATTTGAACACGGAGATAGAACAGGCAAGCTACTGGCGATGTTAACCAGAGAGGAACTGTCGTCTACCTCTATACCAGCAATTAAACTACCTAACGGTGACCTTGCCTCCTCCCCGGAGGAAATAAACCAGGCCTTTGAACAGTTTTACTCGGACCTGTATACTTCCAAATTACAAATAACAACAGATGATCTTCAGGGATATTTAGACACTATCCAACCTAATGCATTTTCTGAACAGATTTCCCAACAATTAGCACAGGACATCACCATAGCGGAAGTTGAAGCCGCTATAGCGGCTCTTCCAGCGGGGAAAACACCAGGCTTAGATGGGTTGCCAGCGGAATGGTACAAGCAGCATGTACACAAGTTAGCACACCCCCTTACCAAATTATACAATGGTGTAATCAAAGGGAATCCTCTCCCAAAATCTATGAGAGAAACCTTAATAGTCCTCATACCCAAACCAGGAAAGGACCCATTAATATGTGCCTCTTACAGGCCAATTTCACTTATTAATGTTGATGCAAAAATCTTAGCGAAAATACTTGCTATGAGACTAGCTGACTCTATGGCAGATATAATTTCCCCTGATCAAACTGGTTTTATGTTGGGAAGATCGACTGACACAAACCTCAGAAGGCTCTTTACTAATTTATCCATCAAACATGACAATCATGGTAGCAGAGTGATTGTTTCATTGGATAATGAAAAAGCGTTCGACTCTGTAGAGTGGGAATATCTATGGGTTACCCTAAGGCAGATGGGAATACCTCGAACGTTTATAACCTGGATTCGAGCACTATATACCTTACCAATAGCCAAAGTCCGCACTAATTCCAAACTATCACAATTCTTTCCAATAGGCCGTGGAACGAGACAGGGTTGCCCATTGTCGCCTCTGTTATTTGCTCTGGCGATGGAGCCATTGGCATGCCGCATTAAATCCTCACAGGGAGTGAAGGGGTTACAGTTAGGCGACATGACAGAACTAATCTCAATGTACGCTGACGACACTCTCTTGTACTTAGCTGACCCAAATCAGTCCCTGATAAACGCTTTGAATATTATTAATGACCATACTTCTTTTTCAGGTCTTAAAATTAATTGGACTAAATCTGTAATTCTCCCAATAGACCCACTCCCTCCAATTCTCCCTACGCAGGCACGGGAACTAAACTGGGTGAACAGTTTCAAATACTTAGGAGTATGGATTCATCCTGACATGGGGAAGTTTACAGAACTTAATGTGAACCCCATACTTGAATACTTAAATCAGAAGATTAATAACTGGAGACTTCTTCCACTTACTCTAGCTGGGCGAATCAACCTTTTTAAAATGATAGTCTTGCCCAAACTGACATATATTTTTCGCCAATCACCCGTAACTATACCCCACACAACCTTTCATAGGCTCAAAGGACTTATGCTAACCCTATACTGGAATGGGGAACAACCCAGAATTTCGCTACAAACCTTGCAACTACCAACTGTAAAAGGGGGGCTAGCGGCGCCAAATCCATACATGTACTATATAGCAGCACAGCTAGTCGTAGCTTGGAGATGGACCTCACCCTCGCTAACTAATGCGGCCACTTTGCTTGAAGCTAAGGTCCTGGGATCTCTAGAAGAACTTAAAAATATTCTATATAGGGGTACGGCCTATACTAATAAGGCCACTCTGCCAATGATAACTATAGTTAAGGCATGGAAATTGGCTATAAAACACTTTCCGAAATCTCAACCACACTGCTCTCAGTATACTCCCTTGTGGGGTAACCCAATCCTTACACAACTGAAAACAATCCCAGACCCCCAACTGTGGGCACGGTACAATATTAAGTACATTTCAGACATTATACTAGAGGGCACATTACTATCCTTTCAGGAGCTGAAACAAAAGTTTTCCCTCCCCAATAAAATGCTTTTTCGATATTTTCAGCTTAGACATGCGGTGGGGACCCAGTTTCAGGCTGTCTCCAATATTGATACATCGTCAAGCCTGATTGAAACTATGGTCCACAATGAAGAACTTAAAAAACCTCTATCAATGTTTTATAACAAACTGTTAATGGCTGGAAGTACCTCTCTAACCAAACTATATGAAAAATGGCATTGTGATATCCCACAACTTACCTTAGAAATATGGGAGGAAGTGTTGGAAGCTACCTTTGATGGGATTATTAGCAGCAGGGATAGACTAACACAATTAAAGTATCTCCACCGTACCTACTTTACACCACAGAGGCTACATAAAATGAACCCTGCTATTGGACAAGAGTGTCCCAGGTGTCAACACTCCCCAGCTGATTTTTTCCACCTAATATGGAGCTGTCCCAGATCACAACACTTCTGGAAGGCAATAGCAAGAATTATACTAGAAAAAACTGACTTGACCCTCCCACTTGACCCTATGGTGATTTTACTCAATCAGGTGGAGGACCTTTCACCTAGGAGGGCCCAAAGAACCCTAGTTAGTATACTTTGTATGTATGCCAAGAAAACAATAGCAATACATTGGAAGTCCGCAGAGGGCCCGAAGGTTGCAACTTGGGAAAATATGATTGATAAAGCTATACCACTATACAAACTTACTTATATAAGGAGAGGTTGTCCTCAGAAGTTCGAGAAAGTCTGGTCAATATGGATAGACCTGGAGGATAATAGCATGAACCCATGAACTACACTACTGCCCTCTCACACAATCTTACCCCCCAACACATAGGTAATTAAAAGTATATAATTAAACTCCTGGTGGGGGTTTTTTTTTTTTTTTTTTTTTTTTTTTGTTTTTGTTTTTTTTTAATAGTACAAAAAAGAAAAGAGGAAAGAGAAAAAAGAGAAAAAAACCAAAAAAAAAAAAAACCAAAAAAGAGACATGTTAGGTAAGGGGAGCCAGTGGATAAATGTATAAATGAATGATGACACCGTAATGTTATTGTTTTGTGTTTTCTTTTGTTGGTTAATTTGCATTTACTGTACTGTACAAGTGGAAATCCTTGATCTGTACTTACAATGTATCTATATGTACAATGAGATGCAATAAAAGAATTGTTAAAAAAAAAAAAAAAAAAATCACGTGCGACAATGCACTTGCGGCGCTTCGATTTCCAAAGTCGCCCGAAGTTTCCTCGTGAGGCAACTTCAGACGACTTCGGAAATTGAAGCGCCGCGAGTGCATTGCCGCAGGCGATTTTTCATTTTAGCAGGCGGGAAGGCAGTTCGGGGAGATTGTCGCCCCAAAGAAGATGCGATTAGTCGCCAGGCGACTAAATCTCCCTGAATCTGCCCGTGTGCTAAAGCCCTTAAGTCACTTAGACTACTAGTGCCTTTAAATCCCTTCACTACATCAAGAACTATATGCAAATTGTCCAGTTACTCTTCAAAAACGACTGTAATATGTCAAGTCACAAAAAATAATTGCTTGAGGTCCTTGGAGTGTAACAGACTGATTAGCTGGCAAGTTGATCAGTCTCTAAATATCCGCTGCAATATTCCATAAGATTTGGCTGGTATGTCAAGGTTTTGAAACAGTGGCAATGTTTTAACTATTTTTTGCTTCCTCGTGTAATCATCCAAGATATGTAGACTGTCTTCTCTTCTTTCCCACAGGAAAATGACTATGCGCAGGCAGATGTTTATGCTGATTTAGCTGTGTCTGCTGATAGGTACAACCCAGCAGCACTAACAAATAAAGGCAATATAGATTTTATTAATGGAGACAATGAAAAAGCTGCTGAATATTATAAGGAAGCTTTGAGGAACGATTCTTCTTGCACAGAAGCGCTGTATAACCTTGGTGAGTGTCCGTTTTTGGATTATGAGGTGTGGCTATGGTATCACTCCTAGGTGCCTACTAGTGGCATTGTTACTAGGGATGCACCGAATCCAGGATTCGGTTCGGGATTCGGCCAGGATTCTGCCTTTTTCAGCAGGATTCGGATTCGGCCGAATCCTTGTGTCTGTCCGAACCAAATCTGGCCAAACTGAATCCTAATTTGCATATGTAAATTTGGGGCAGGTAGGGAAATCACGTGACTTTTTTTATCACAAAAGAAGATTTTTTTTCCCACGTTTTCCTTTCGTGCCACTAATTTGCATATGCAAATTAGGATTCGGTTCGGTATTCGGCCAAATATTTCACCAAGGATTCGGGGATTTGGACAAATCCCAAATAGTGGATTTGTTGCATCCCTAATTGTAATGAGGGTCGTGACTGCACCAAGACCTTGAAACCTAAAGGGGCATGATGGGCACAAATAATTACACCTTTTACCAGTGAATTGAACAAAACCTACATTGTGAATAGACCAATACACATAAGCACATGTAGTTGTTATGGGATATGATTGGGAGTGTGGTAAAAAAATGGCTGTAATCCACTTAAAGAGAGGTTCATAAACTTTTCACTGCCAAATATGGAATCAGTTTTTTTTTTTATTTATCTTAAAAAAAAAAAAAAATTACTTGTGTCCATTAAAAAAAAGTTGATTAATTGTGTCAGTATCTTACTCAATCTTTTTTTATTGCAGGTTTGACCTATAAGAGATTAAATCGCCTGGAGGAGGCTTTGGATTGTTTCCATAAGCTTCATGCAATTCTGAGGAACAACTCTCAAGTTCTAAGTCAGATAGCAGCTTTGTATCCTTTCATAAAAAAAATAAGTGGCTCCCAAAAGATTTGTTTTTCTTTTCTTTACATTTGCACAACTGTTGTAGCTGAAAGGCATGGAGAGAAATCGGATTCCCATAATTATTTTCCCTGGGGCCTGGATTCTTAGGGTTGAGACACACGGGCAGATTCGGGGAGATTTAGTCGTCTGGCGACTAATCACCTCTTCTTATAGGCGATTAAATCTCCCCGAACTGTCTTTGCGTGTCTAAAGCTAAAGCACACGCGTCGCTTTGTTTTCCGAAGTCGCCCGAAGTTTCCTCGTGAGGTTAGTGAATTTGCCCCTAAGATGTTCGTTTACCTTAATGGATTCTAACAGATATGAGATGTTAGAGGATCCCAATCAGGCAATAGAGTGGCTCATGCAGCTTATCAGTCTCGTCCCCACTGATTCTCACACACTAGCTAAACTGGGGGAGCTGTATGATAACGAGGGAGATAAATCACAAGCCTTCCAGTATTACTATGAGGTAAGTCTTACCACTGGATTCTAATCTCCATGGGCACGGTGCATCAAACATTATACATGGCTGGAGCCTGGAGATGAACATGTTCAATTGAATTACTTTTGCTGAAATAGGCAAAGTAATCCTGTTTTCAAATAGATTTGTATTAAAGATCTGTTCTGTCCCCACACTTGCACATATCCTTTATATTTATAATGATTTAGCAGCAATTCCCATTCCCCTACTATTTATAGTCATTGCCCTGACACAAGTCATAATAAGTCTATTTCACAAACTCTACAGACCACGATAGTCAGGCAGGCCTGAAATGGCTCCTTATTTATGGAAAGCTATCTGATATTGTGCCTGTTCCTATACTACCATTTCCTTGGCCATGTGAAAGGTTAATGAGACCAAATGACATATGCAGCACTGCAATACTTTATTGTACAGGTATGGGATCTGTTATCTGGGATCTGATTGTGGCATTGCACCTAACAGCGCAAAATGTAATACTGTTAAAATGTAAATAGAAAAATTGAAATACACTTGGATTGTAACCTCCTTCCTACTGTGACTCTCACTACATTATACACTTACCACATATACACTTGTGTATATCTCTGTATATTTATACTAAAGCTATGGGCACACAGGCTGTTGGCTCTGGCTGTTGTCAGGCTGTGTATTTTTGCAGGCTGAGAGAAGCAGATCTGCTCAGTGCCCCTGCTCCATTGATTTGATTCCATTGGTCACACACAGGCTGAAGCCAGCCCAAATACTGACCTCAGCTTCAGCTCGGATATGCACACAGGTTGAGTTGAGTCGTAGATGAACGAGAATCACGTTTGATTGGGCGCCTTTGAAGGCACCCAAACGTCGCCCACTGTTAGTGCTGAATGTCAGATACAGGTACAATTCTATTGTTTCTACTTGTATATCTGACAATTTAGCTCAGTTAGTACTAAAAACGAATGATCTTTTGCAGGAAATTGTAACATATATTGCCACATTTGCGCTATTGCTTAAAGTGGCATATTCTTCATTTGTAATTAGGGCTTATCTTCCACTGACTCTGCACTGCAGCTATCAACCTCATAATAAGGTGGTTATTTATTAAAATCTGAATGCCAAAAACACAAAAAAAATTGAGTTTTTTTTTTTACTATAAAATCAGAATTTTTAATGGAAAAAAAAACCTCAAATATTTTGGGATTTTTTATACCCCGCGGATGGAAAAAGTCTGAATCTGAAAATACGGCATCTCAGACTTGCCAAGGTTGTATATAAGTCATTGGGAGAAGTCCCAAAGATATCCTGATCTGCGCTGCGTTTCGTGCAAAAATCTGAAGATTTAGTGGTTTTCGGGCTAAAAATCAGAAAAATATGTATTATTCTAATTTTCAGACGATTTTCAAAAGTTTTCAAGTTTTTTTCCCCAAACTGCAATTTTTCGGGAAAATGTATTGATAAATAATGGGAAATAACCTGTGGTCGGAGTATATTTCAGAAAATAATGGGATAAATTTGGATTTTGATAAATAACCCCCAACGGTCTAAAACATACAGTTTATGGGAAACTGAGAAATATTTGAAAAACATAGCAGAAGTGCTCAGAGGAGAAGAAGGAGTAAGTTTATTAAGTAAGATTCTTTTTGTTTAAAGAGATACTGTCATGGAAAAAAAAAAATTCAAAACACATCAGTTAATAGTGCTATTCCTGCAAAATTCTACACTGGAATCCATTTCTTAAAAGCACCAACAGATTTTTTCATTTTCAAATCTGACATGGGGCTAGACGTATTGTCAGTTTCACAGCTGCCCCCAGTCATGTGACTTGTGCTCTGATAAACTTCAGTCACTCTTTACTGCTGTACTGCAAGTTGGAGTGATATCACACCCTCCCTTTCCCCCCCAGCAGCCTCACAACAGAACAATGGGAAGGTAACCAGATAGCAACTCCCTAACACAAGATAACAACTGCCTGGTAGTTCTAAGAACATCACTCAATAGTAAAATCCAGGTCCCACTGAGACACATTCATTTACATTGAGTAGGAGAAACAACAGCCTGCCAGAAAGCAGTTCCATCCTAAAGTGTTGGCTCTTTCTGAAAGCACATGACCAGGAAAAATAACCTGAGGTGCTCCTACACACCAATATCACAACTAAAACAATACACTTGCTGGTTCAGGAATGAAATTGTATATTGAAGAGTGAATTATTTGCAGTGTAAACAGTATAATTTAGAAATAAAAACGTTATCGTAAAAGTCATGACTGAATCCCATTAAGTGACGAGCACACTACTGCAGATGAAAGGCAAAACAGTTTACTATTGATAATGTCTCTGTAACTTTTCGTCTTTCCCCAGTCTTATCGCTATTTCCCGTCTAACATTGAGGTTATTGAGTGGCTGGGGGCTTACTATATCGATACACAGTTTTGTGAAAAAGCTATTCAGTACTTTGAAAGAGCTTCGCTTATCCAGTAAGTAGAAATGGTTTGTAGGGTGTGCACTAATTGTACTGTTTGTATCCATTTCCATCTCTCTGCCCTTTCACAAAAATGATTAATTTTCTGGTAACTTCTTGTTTAAATTTTTTTTTTGTTAAATTTGAAAAACCAATTAAAAGATAGCAAAGCATGATGTAGATATAGTTCTTCAGTAATGTTGTTGATAAGCAGATCTTTGCATGACTTGGCCAACACAGGCTAATGATTCGATCACATTGGGGGGGCTATGCAGATCTGTGAGAAGAGGAGACAATCCACAGCCTATTTTATTTGAAAAATCACCTGATGCAAGTGCTCAGCTAGGGCTGTATTTCTGTCTATTGTCTCCCCTAGACATCAGACCTCAGCCTCTACCTCTACCCTCTACCAACTGGTGATCGGTGCATGCACAGTACATTTAGTCTGTTGGTTTAATTCTTCGAGCCTGTTTAGAAAAAGGTTTATCTTCATGCTGTCTATTCCCACAGTGATCAATAACAAATCTTTCTCTTGCTTGTACAGACCTACTCAGGTGAAATGGCAGTTGATGGTGGCAAGTTGTTACAGAAGAAGTGGTAGGCATCTTCTCGAGCTGATTGTATGCTGATGATGCTCTTATGGGACCGGCTCTATGGGTGTAACTGATGTAAATTACGTTTCATTGTATTCTGCCCAGCTGTACCCAACCATCAGGGCTGGATTTATAGAGTGGGCACTCCTGGGCCTGCTGCAGTTCATCACCCCTGTCCCCTCCACTTTATTTGTGCACATGAGCAAATTTTTATCATTCGGTTCGGGAGCACTAGGATTGGCGCACAGGAAATTAAGAAAAACTATTGTATCTCATGAGCAGCACTAGAGCTTCCAAACCATGTGGATGTGGTTAGGCAGCATGCCACCCCCCTAAAATCCTGCCGCCCTAGGCCCGGGCCTTGGTGGCCTTTCCAGAAATCCAGGCCTGCCAAGCATTTCACTTCGGTTCACATATAGCCAGAGGCCCCCTAAATCTGCATTAATGCAGTGTGCTTCACAAAAAGGCCCCACACACATCATTCAGAAACCCACATTAGCAGGGGAGACAGGTTTAAATTTTAACATTTAAACACATAATATACCAGAAACAAACAGACATTTCTCTGGCTCTCCCAGCTGGCACAGATAAAGGGGTATATTTAACAAAGAGTCAAGTTTTTTTCACCACAGTGAAATTCCACCACTCTCCATTTATTTCTATGGGATTTTTAAAAGAGTATTTATCAATGGGTGAAAGTGAAATTTCATTCTTTGATAAATACGCCTTTCAAAATCCCATAGAAATGAATGGAGAGTGGTGGAATTTTACTCTAGACTAGAGGACTGTGGCGACCTCTGACTTCACTCTTTGATAAATATACCCCATAAAGTTCAAAACGCCACTATATGGATTATATGAAAAGGTGTATGTAGAAGGCTGGCCAGCCAATATTTGATATATGTGTGATTAATAATTATTTTATATTGTGAGACTTAATGACAGATGCCCCAGGTAACCCGGCATCCTGCATCGCTCCCCCCCCCGTGCATGCAAATGAGCATGGACAGAGGCACACTTTGAGCGGAACTCACTCAGCCGGACTAGGGGTAGGCAACAGAGAAGGTACATAACTGGCTACCTCCAAGCTTTGCGCCCTAGGCACGTGCCTCTTCTGCCTACAACTAGTTCCGGCCCTGCTTACTGAGATAATAAAATCAAACATCCGCCTGGCAAACATCTACCTTTTCCTACCAGAATAAAAACAGAGAAAGGCACAACACACACATTAATATTTGTTTTATGTGCTATCACACATTAAAAGGTTCATTATTGACTTTACTCTCGTACTAAATCTTGTTTAGGGCCCGTAAGCAGTATTATTGTTTATAACTTTCCTTTATTATTTCCAATCCAGGTAACTATCAGAAAGCTCTCGATACCTATAAAGAGATTCACAAGAAATTTCCAGACAACGTTGAATGTAAGCGGCATGGCAAAATCTTTAACAATAACTTTATTGCGCTCCTGATAAATCCATTCATTTAAGAGGAATATTCTCTCCCTCTGGTCAGGTTTGAGGTTCCTGGTCCGACTTTGCACAGACATTGGTTTAAAAGAGGTGCAGGAATATGCCACCAAACTGAAAAAGGCAGAGAAATTAAAAGAAATAAGAGAACAGGTAAGATTTGGTTATTGTCTAAGGGTCTCCCAGATCTGCCTTCCGCCAGCTAAAATTTAAATCGCCTGGGGGCAGGCACATAAAGTGCTTTGTTTTCCGAAGTCGCCCAACTTCGGAAAACGAAGTGCTCCTTGTGGCTGCCCTCAAGCAATTTACATTTTAGCCGGCGGAAGGCAGATCAGGGAGATTAGTTGGCGCGAAGAAGAGAAGATTTGCCGCCTGGTGACTAATCTCCCTGAATCTGCCCGTGTGATGTGGCCAAACCCTTACAGTGTTTTTATATTTGCACATGATAAATTGAAACACAAATCGCGACTTGGGTTTTTGAGGTGCAAAGATATAAAGTGTTTGCTGCTTAGAGCATTCCAAGAAGCACATGTCAAACATTAAAGGAATTGGTGCACTATGCCGTACCATTATTAATCAGAAAAGAAAAAGTGTCCAAAACAATGTAATGAGAGGAGAAAAATACTCACAGTTCAACCCAGTCCATGGGTGCAAAAATCTGGAACAGCAAAAGGTTGTGAGTTTTCTCCAAAAGTAAAGACCAAAATTATAATTAAAAATTCAAACCATTTATTAGGACATACAGATAACCGCCTAACGCGTTTCTTGCCTACTGGGGCATCTACATAGGCTGAGTAAGTCCTTGGAGTACAAGGTACTGTTTTATTACTACAGAGAAAAAGGAAAGCATTTTCAAAAGTTGGAATTATTTCCTTAAAATTGAATCTATGGGATATGGCCTTTTTGTAATTCTGAGCTTTCTGGATAATGGGTTTCTGGATAACGGATCCCATACCCATATATTTATGTGTGTGTGTGTGTGTGTGTGTGTGTGTGTGTGTGTATATATATATATATATATATATATAATCTTGTCATCCCTTTTAAAAAAACAACTTTGAAGTAGAACCTTTCTTTTCAGAAACACTTACATCTTTAAAGATTTTCACATTTGACTTAAGGATCTTATTAGAAATACCTTGATTTTCTATCAGATAATAACTTTCATGTGTTCTCAAATTGCTCACATGCAGAGCTGTCATGTAAAAATGCGCTCACAATCCCACGCCAACCATAAAACCTTCTTGAGGTCGAGTAGGAAAGCACGATATAAAATGGCTTTGGGGAGAAGTCCAAGTATTTCTGGCCCGTTACCTCCTCCAAAGAGAAGCACCGGGGGACTTTGTACACATTTTATTTAAGAGTTTTGCTTGCATTACAGTCATTCGTGAAACTTCGGTAATTAGAGGCTTTTTAAGGGTTGGGCAAAGGGGGTATTTATATATATATACCATATATACTCGAGTATAAGCCGACCCGAGTATAAGCCGAGGTACCTTATTTTACCAACGAAAACTGGGAAAACTTATTGACTCTAGTATAAGCCTAGACACAAATACAGCCCTGTCTCCCAGCAGCGCACATTCTGCCAAAGCGACCCCCCCCAGCGATCAACCGGACTTCTTTGCAAAGTTGATGGTGACAGAGAATTGCCAAACGGATTACTGTGTGCATTGTCCCACTGTCCCACTACCATGTGCAGAGGGTGCTGTTTGATATTGCCATCACTGGTAATCTTTCGTATAACCAACAGAGGGCGCTGTGTGATATTGCAGTCACTGTTATTCTTTCATATAACCAACAGAGGGCGCTGTGTGATATTGAAGTCACTGTTATTCTTC
Organism: Xenopus laevis; assembly: GCF_017654675.1. NCBI lineage: Eukaryota > Metazoa > Chordata > Amphibia > Anura > Pipidae > Xenopus > Xenopus laevis. Next base: position 150,083,966 of record NC_054374.1, on the reverse strand, counting down.
CATATAACCAACAGATGTCGCTGTGTGATATTGCAGTCACTGTTATTCTTTCATACAACCAACAGATGGTGCTGTGTGATATTGCAGTCACTGTTAATCTTTCATATAACCAACAGAGGGTGCTGTGTGATATTGCAGTCACTGTTATTCTTTCATATAACCAACAGATGGCGCTGTGTGATATTGCAGTCACTGTTATTCTTTCATATAACCAACAGAGGGCGCACTGTTATTCTTTCATACAACCAACAGATGGCGCTGTGTGATATTGCAGTCACTGTTAATCTTTCATATAACCAACAGAGGGCGCACTGTTATTCTTTCATACAACCAACAGATGGCGCTGTGTGATATTGCAGTCACTGTTAATCCTTCATACAACCAACAGAGGGCACTGTGTGATATTGCAGTCACTGTTATTCTTTCATATAACCAACAGAGGGTGCACTGTTATTCTTTCATACAACGAACAGATGGCGCTGTGTGATATTGCAGTCACTGTTAATCTTTCATATAACCAACAGAGGGCGCACTGTTATTCTTTCATACAACCAACAGAGGGTGCTGTGTGATATTGCAGTCACTGTTATTCTTTCATATAACCAACAGAGGGCGTACTGTTATTCTTTCATATAACCAACAGAGGGCGCTGTGTGATATTGCAGTCACTGTTATTCTTTCATATAACCAACAGAGGGCGCACTGTTATTCTTTCATATAACCAACAGAGGGCGCACTGTTATTCTTTCATATAACCAACAGAGGGCATTGTGGGATATTGCAGTCTCTCCCCAAGTGTACTGTTGGTATAGGAATGATTAAAAGTGACTGCAATCTCAGCTACTCTGGTCGGGTTCCACCGACCGGAGTATAAACCGAGGTAGACTTTTTCAGCACATTTTGGATGCTGAAAAACTCGGCTTATACGGGTGTATATCCTTCACCCCCATCATCACAGGGATGTCCAGCCTTCCTTGTGTGTTTTATGATAATCTTCTTCAGATGTGAAAAGGGGGAGGGGTCTATTGACAATGGAGGTGTGATCCAGGTATGGAACCGGGTACAGAAAGGCCACCTCCCATACACTACATTTATATATTAATAATCGAAATTTTTTTAAATAATTTCCTTTTTCTCTGTAATAATAAAACAGTTGCTTGTACTTGATCCCAACTAATACATCTTCTAGGCAAAATAAGCCCCCATATAAGATATATTGGATCTAACTGTCAATGAATATCTGACACCCAACTGCTGAATGAAGACAGAATGAAGAGAAACAGATGCTGAGAGAGGAATAGTGAAGATAAATTTGATTATTTCAGAAACAATGCAGAATATTTAATTGCTTATATTTAGAATGTTTCTTATTTCAGTATGATGAAGCTTATATTACATTTTCATTTTTGCGATAGTTCCCATTTAACTGGAGGGCTTCCTGGTTTGTGATGGAGAGGAGTATATTTTGTCAATATCAAGCATACAAATGCAAGTCACATTTTACTTCCTGTGTGAACTGCAAATAAATGTTAGTTTCACCTAACAGTGGTGGCTCTGTCCATAATCTCACTTCCTTTTAAACTCATCTGTAACTCCACCTTGTCTAGGAAGATTATTGGCCTTGAATTTTTCCTATGGATATGAATATATATAATATTTCCCCTCATCTTACAGCGTGAAAAATCTGGCAGCTCCCGGAGTCGAAGGGATGGAAGAGAAGGGAGTGCTAGCAGTGGTAAGTATTGCTGCAGGCAGCCAAAGATATCATCTTTATTCTTATTTTATTATTCTTTATTTATATATCAGTCCTTTACAGAGATTTTATATATATATATATATATATATATATATAGATATATATATATATATATAGATATATATATATACTCACTCAAATATGCTGACACACACCAGGATTTTTCTTCAAGTGATTTATTTTATTTTATCGACGTTTCGATCCCCAGGGGGATCTTTATCAAGATAACAACACACTCAAATGTGAGAGATTATAAAGACTCACCATCAGTGACCCAACACCAAAACACCTCCCACATATTCAATTAAGATGGTTAACCCCTCGTGAACCTTTTGAGGTAAATGGTCAGTTGTACAGGACAATCTGGAAAAGAAAGTGCATGGTGCCATAAATACATATTGTTTTATACATAAAACGTGTAAAAGATAGTTTAAAATGTATTACAAATAACTTTAAAACACCTCTTAAAAACATAGTATCAAATCACCATTTAAAAACATTATAATAACAAAATTTCTGTTTGCATATAGATATCTTCCACTTTTTTGATTCAATTCTTTTTAAAGTAACAGTAAACCAATCCCTTTCCATATATAGCGCGTTAAAGGAAGAGATTATATGAACAATATTCGTTCAGGCCATTGGGAGCAACCGTATTTAGTGTCTTAATCCAAAAAATCTCCCTTTGTGACAACAGGCGGTTCCAGTTCCCTCCCCTGTTTGGTTCAGGGACCATATCTATGCCCATAAATCTAAGCGTGGGTAATCTATGTCCCATTTTTAGGTAATGTTGTGGTAAGGGTAAGTCTGATGCACCAGTCTCAAATGCCCGTTTTATAGAAGACCTATGGTTACCCATACGTTCACGCAGCGTATTCTGTGTTTTTCCCACGTATGATAGACCGCAGGGACACGTTATCATATAGATAACGTGTGTTGAGGTACAGGAAATGCGGTGCTTGATTTGTATTTCTTTTCCCGTATGGGGATGCCTAAAGGACATACCTGTTGTCATAGACCTACAGGTGGTACACCCTGCGCATCTGTCTATAAAACGGGCATTTGAGACTGGTGCATCAGACTTACCCTTACCACAACATTACCTAAAAATGCGGTTGCTCCCAATGGCCTGAACGAATATTGTTCATATAATCTCTTCCTTTAACGCGCTATATATGGAAAGGGATTGGTTTACTGTTACTTTAAAGAGAATTGAATCAAAAAAGTGGAAGATATCTATATGCAAACAGAAATTTTGTTATTATAATGTTTTTAAATGGTGATTTAATATATGTTTTTAAGAGGTGTTTTAAAGTTATTTGTAATACATTTTAAACTATCTTTTACACGTTTTATGTATAAAACAATATGTATTTATGGCACCATGCACTTTCTTTTCCAGATTGTCCTGTCCTGTCTTTATAATCTCTCACATTTGAGTGTGTTGTTATCTTGATAAAGATCCCCCTGGGGATCGAAACGTCGATAAAATAAATCACTTGAAGAAAAATCCTGGTGTGCGTCAGCATATTTGAGTGGATATACAATTTTTCTGTTCAGCACCCAGGTACTCGTACTTGCAGTGTGTGCCCGAGCCTTCGCATGTGTGTGTATATATATATATATATATATATATATATATATATATATATATATATATATATATATATATATATATATATATATATATATATATATATATATATATATATATATATATATATTTACATCAATTTCCCGTGAAGTGGCGCTTACAATCTAAGGTCCCCTCTCTCTCTCTCTCTCTCTCTGCTTAAAATGGACTGTGTGGGAAATGGCCTTCCCATAATTCAGAGCTTTCTCGATAAACGATTTCCAACCATTCCATACCATTGAGTTTTCATTTTTTGTAGCACCAATGAATTGGGAACTGTAGATTAGTACATGATACAAAAGGTATGGCAGCAGCAAAAATTTAACTAATAAGCATGTTCTGGTAGATAGATGTTGGGGGTTGCAATATTACAAACTCGCTTGCTGGCTATCCCTTGGATTACTGTACCACACCTATAACTGTTTTGCAGTTTGTAAATAAAAAAACTATAAAAATAAATAAATAATGAAGACCAATTGAAAAGTTGCTTAGAATTAGCCATCCTATAACATACTAAGGGGCAGATTTAAGAAGGGTCGAAGTGAATTCGAGCGAATTTTCGAAGTAAAAAAATTCGAAATTCAAAGTAATTTTTTGGATACTTCGACCATCGAATAGAATACTAAGACTTCAAATTTACTTCGACTTTGATCCGAAGTAAAAATCGTTCGACCACTCAATAATCGAAGTACTGTCTCTTTCAAAAAACTTTGACTTCCGTATTTCGCCAACTTAAACCTGCCGAATTGCTGTTTAGCCTATGGGGGACCTCCTGTGTGTTTTGCTAAGTTTTTTTAAGGATTCGAAGGATTTTTTGGGAAAATCGTATGAATCATTTGTTTCGAAGTACGATCGTATGATGTATAAAATCCTCCGAATTCGAATGTCGGAGGATTCTATTCGACGGACGAATTTCAAAGTTTTTTCGACTTCGAAATTTGACCCTTGATAAATCTGCCCCTAAAAGTTAAATTGAAGGTGAACCACTCCTTTAAGAGGACTACCTAGGTGAAGCCAGGATCTGATTTTGGTAGAACCCTCTGTGTAGATCAGACATGGGGTGATAGGTTAGAATCCAGGTTCTAACAAAGGCACAATTTATCAGATAAGCAAAATAATTTGTTGAAGCTCAGGATCATTGCATCAGAAGGAGAGAATGCCGAGTATTCCTCACTGCCCAACACATGAAAGTAATTATTACATCAGCAGCCAGGGCTTGCAGGCTAGTCCCTCTTTATTAACCCTTCAGTTATTGCAAGAAATATAAGTACAAAAAATGATGGAATGTCGTCCATTACTAATAATCTGTTGCAGAAACAACACACCCCTTCTACTAATGTTTCATCTATCATTATACTGAAAAAAACTCTGCAATGGTGTAGATTTAAAAGAATCTGTGTAAAAATAAAAACTGGGTAAATAGGCTGTGCTAAATAAAAAATGTTTCTAATATAGTTAGTTAGCCAAAAATGTAATGTATAAAGGCTGGAGTGACTGGATGTCTAACATAATAACTTCCTGCTTTTCTGCTTTCCTGGTTTCCACTGATTTACCAGGCAGTAACCAATCAGTGCAGTGTTTTTGAATCGGAGCTGAATGCTGAGGATCAATTGCAAACTCACTGAACAGTTATGTCCCATGTGGCCTCCCTTATAATCACTGACTAACTCAGAGTTAGTGAGCTGAAAAGCAGGAAGTAGTGTTCTGGCTATTATGTTACACATCCAGTCACTCCAGCCTTTATACATTACATTTTTGTCTAACTAACTATATTAGAAACATTTTTAGCCTATCTATTGACCCAGTTTTTATTTTTACACTGAACTGTTATTTTAAGCAACAATACAACGTGCAAACTATGGACTGGTGCTGATAGATATGGGTTCCACTGGCTTACAACATGAGCCTCCTTTGCTTAAATTATTCCTCCATGACAACTACATGATCCAAATTCTACTTCATTACATGATTCAGGTGGCCAGGAACAGGCACCCTGTATACAAGCCCCCCGGTGTTACAGGAGATCACACACATTGCTGATGTCATTGGTTAACGTTGCACAAAGCTGGTTTGATGTTATTTGCATAGGAGACTTGCAGTGGCCTGAGCTGGTATAAAAGTCATAGCTAAGATTCTTTGTAGTGTTATCACTTAGCTGCATGTCATTAAGGCTACACTACATTCTGGCCACTGCAGCAGTAGTTGGCGATTGGATTATTTCTCTTAAAGTAGGTCCTGCACTGGTAATGTTGGTTCCAAGAAAGATACACATAGTTTCTCTTTTATAAAAGATATTCCATTTTTATACGATATTAAACAGGGGCCCATTTACTTAGTTCGAGTGAAGGAATAGAGGAAAAAAAGTTTGAATTTCGAATGGTCGAATATGGCTACTTCGACCATCCAATGGGCTACTTCGACCATCCAATGGGCTACTTCGACCTTCGACTTCGAATCGAACGATTCGAACTAAAAATCGTTCGACCATTCGATAGTACTGTCTCTTTAAAAAATTCTTCGACCCCCTAGTTCGCCACCTAAAACCTACCGAGGCCAATGTTAGCCTATGGGGAAGGTCCCCATAGGCTTCCTAACAATTTCCTGATCGAAGGAATATCCTTCGATCAATGGATTAAAATCCTTTGAATCATTCGATTCGAAGGATTTCATCGTTCGTTCTAACGATTATTCCTTCGATCGTTCGATCGTAGGAATAGCAGTAAATCCATCGACTTCGATATTCGAAGTCAAAGGATTTTACTTCGACGGTCGAATATCGAGGGTTAATTAACCCTCGATATTCGACCTTATGTAAATGTGCCCCTAAACGTTCAAAAGAAATTAAATGGAGTTAACACTTTTTTCAGTTAAGTTGATTTCAGACAGTTCACCTGAAATAAAGCCGTTTTCCAATTACTTTCTATTTTCTATTTGTGACTGATTTCTAATATTAAAAATGCAAAGCTTCACCTTTTCACCTTCTAAGCTGCTCTGGGAAGGGGGGGGGTCGCTGACTTTTTAACTGTTCTAAATTGATACATTTAATTGATACATTTCTTATCTTTGTCCCTGCTGAGCAGAATCTCTGGTTTCATTAAAGGCAGCTGTTAGAATTGATACAATAGTTGCTGATATCCCACAGATACTGCTGAGAAATGTATCAACTAATTAGCAAATTGTAACAGTTCAGAATCTGCACCTGGATCACTGAGCTGCCAGACTGAGAGACCAGAGACACGAACATTAAGCAGGTTATTTACTAAACTCGGAATGCAAAAATCATGAAAAAACGAATTTTTTGGAATTTATTAAACCCTGAGGATGGAAAAGTCAGAATCAGAAATTCCGGCTTCTCAGACCTGTCGAGGTTGCATATAACTCAATGGGAGAAGTCGGAGTTTTTGGGTGAAAAGTCCAAAAAATCGTGAAAATCTAAGCAAACCAAATTTTCGTGAAAATGTAACAATAAATAAGTGTAAAAAATCCGAGTGGATTTGATCGGAGTTTGTAGCAGAAAATATTGAGATAAATTCGGACAGATTTATTAAGGTTCAAATTGGAAATTAAAATTTTCGAGTTGGATTTTTGATTAAAACTCCCAATTTTGAGTTGGGAATAATTTGAATTCGAGATTTATCATATCTAGACTCTGGGAACAATTCAAATTTGACTATTTGTCCCCTAAAACCTGCCGAGTTTATGTAGAAGTCAATAGCAGAGTCCAGATATTAATAGCTGTCCTGACTTTAGTCAAATTCTAGTCGAATTCGGTAATATTAGTTAGAGTTTTAGATATTAGAGTTTTTACTTAAATAATATACTATTTGAATTTCGAGCTCATTCGAGTTCATTCAAATTAAAAGAAACAACTCAACATTCGACCTTTGATAAATCTGCCCCTAAAATTTAATTTTGAAAAACATTTTTAAAAAGTCTTTTCTTTATGGTGAACTAATAACTCAACTAAAAAAGTGTTTGTAAGGTGAAACCCCCCTTTAAATGATGTAGAAGTGTGTGATAGAATATGTTAGTGAAACAGTCAGTGTTCTTATGCCTAATATTTACATTTGTTTATTCTCAATATTGTTTCTAGACAGCGGCCAGAGCAGTGGGACCAGTGCTAAAGGAGAACGTCTCAGTGCCAAACTAAGAACTCTACCTGGATCAAACGACCCATATGAAGTCAGCAGCTCTAAAGAGATAGGTATGGATTTCCTTTAGCCCCTAGAGATAAAGTTGGGCTGTGGAAGTGATTGTGGCTCACACTCTCATCATACACACATTCAGCTGCCTGTGTCATGTATATAGAATTGCAAAACCACACTCTGTAATTACTCAAATTTCACTTAAAGGAGAACAAAACCCTAACAATGAATATGGCTAAAAATGCCATATTTTATATACTGAATTTATTGCACCAACCTGACGTTTCAGCTTGTCAATAGCAGCAATGATCCAGGACTTCAAACTTGTCACAGGGGGTCACCATCTTGGAAAGTGTCTGTGACACTCACATGCTCAGTGGGCTCTGATTGGCTGTTGAGAAGCTAAGCTTAGGGCTCGTCACTAATTATCCAGCAGAAAATGAAGTTTGTCTGTAATATAAGCTGATGCTACAGGGCTGATTATTAAATTCTGATACTAGTTGCACTGGTTTCTGTGCTGCCATGTAGTTATTATCTGTATTAATTACTAATCAGCCTTATATTGTGACATTTCTATTCTATGTGTACTGTATATTGTGAGTGGGTCCCTAAGCTCAGTAAGTGACAGCAGCACAGAGCATGTGCAGTGAATCAGCAGAAAAGAAGATGGGGAGCTACTGGGGCATCTTTGGAGACACAGATCTTTACTGCTAAAGGGCTGTGGTTGCCTTGGGCTGGTACAGAAGCCAAAACATAATGTACAACATTTCTAGCTACTTCTTTAGTTTAACTTTCCTTGTCCTTTAAAGATAGATAATTCACTTATTTATTCATATGCAGAATGTGTGTAGGAGGGTTCTGGATAAGCGGTCTTCTCATAATATGGAGCATCATGCCGAAAGGTTGCTAAAAAAACATTTTAATGTTAGAATGAACTAAACTAACAATCCAGTTTTTATAAGTACAGGATAATATGTACAGTCAAAACTGAAGAGTTTGTTTAAAGGGAAATTAAGCACCCGCTCAGGGCCCCCGGGCAACTCAGGCGCCACTGTCTTCTACGGAGTTCCGGGCGTGCGGAGGGGGGGGGGCCCTGGTGTGGGACATGCAGCCGGGATGTGCAGCCGTTATGGTACTGGGTATATTTATCAAAGAGTGAAGTTAGAGGTCGCCACAGTCCTCTGGAGTGAAACTCCTGCCACTCTCCATTCATTTCTATGGGGTTTTTAAAAGAGTATTTATCAATAGGTGAAAGTTCATCCTTTGATAAATACGCCTATCAAAATGACAGAATTTCACTCTAGGGGACTGTAGTGACCTCTAACTTCACTCTTTGATAAATATACCCCATAGCCTGCAGTATCTGCCTGCTTTCTGTAGCGGGAGCCAATTACAAACACGCTTACATGGTGAGTAAGAGTGATGTCACTGCTAGGTGCTATAAAGTCCTTGTTTCTCATTGGTGTCCACTTTTTTGTACATTGCTGTATTTTAAAGCTTCGTGGATAACAGGTTTGTGGATATTCAATATCTGTACCATGTTTGTTTTTAGTCTATGTCCCTCCAGCTGATTTAAAGGTCTGTACTTTCCATTGCTGGAAATGCAATAGTGTGTTTGGTGCATTTGGCCTTGTGGCTGTGAATATCTTTTACACAGTTACATATAAGTTGTGTTTGCAAAAAGGCACACGTCCACTGAATCCTACCTAACGTCTTGTTAATCCATAGAGGGACTTAAAGGGATACTGTTGTGGGAAAAAAATATATTTTTCAAAACTCATCAGTTAATAGTGCTGCTCCACTGAAATCCATTTTTCAAAAGAGCAAATATATATTTCATTTTGAAATCTGGGGTGGGGCTAGACATATTGTCAGTTTCCCAGCTGCCCCCAGTCACGTGACTTGTGCTCTTATAAACTTCAATCACTCTTTACTGCTGTACTGCAAGTTGGAGTGATATCACCCCTCCCTTTCCCCCGCAGCAGCCTAACAACAGAACAATGGGAAGGTAAACAGATAGCAGCTCCCTAACACAAGATAACAGCTGCCTGGTAGATCTAAGAACAACACTCAATAGTAAAATCCAGGTCCCACTGAGACTGATTCAGTTACATTGAGTAGGAGAAACAACAGCCTGCCAGAAAGCAGTTCCATCCTAAAGTGCTGGCTCTTTCTGAAAGCACATGACCAGGCAAAATGACCTGAGATGCACCTACACACCAATGTTACAACTAAAAAAATACACTTGTTGGTTCAGAAATAAAGTTTATATATTATAGAGTGAATTAGTTGCAGTGTAATATAGAAATAAAAACGACATCATAAAAATCATGACCGAATCCCTTTAAAATCTGAAGCTGTCTGGGATCAGAAGGGGCAAAGTCCTTCCTTTGCAAATGCCACAAACCAGCGCCTTGTCATTATCATCATCATCATTTCTGCTCTGTGTGTTTCCCAGTGTGACCATCAGACGTCCAACTTATTTTCCCATTTTAGATGCATCGTACGTGGATCCTCTAGGTCCACAAATGGAAAGGCCTAAAACATCAGCAAAGAGGAGGGCGGAAGAAGAAGAATTTGCAGATGAAGAGTTAGGAGAAGACCTGCTCCCAGAATGATCATTCACAGATTAGTCATTTATTCTATTCAATCTACTTCTGGGTTTATTTTATTTTTTTTTACTTTTATGTTTGTCACAATAGAATTGAAGATATTGTATATAAGGCACAGTTTTAAATAAACGTTAAAATCTTTGGTTTGTCAATTATTATGTCATGATTCCTTGGCTGGAAAGTGCCTAGAGTGCTTGGGAATTTTTTTATGGGAAGGAAGGAAAACCTACCTACAATCACAGGGCCCCTTCTGAATGGCACCAACTGGGATTTGCAAAACGACGTACAGGTATGGGATCCGTTATCCGGAAACCCGTTATCCAGAAAGCTCAAAATTACGGAAAGACCATCTCCCATAGACTCCATTATAGTTAAATAATCCAAATTTTAAAAAATGGTTTCCTTCTTTTCTGTAATAATAAAACAGTAGCTTGTACTTGATCCCAACTAAGATATAATTAATCCTTATTGGAAGCAAAACCAGCCTATTGGGTTTATTTAATATTTACATGATTTTCTAGTAGACTTAAGGTATGAAGATCCAAATTACAGAAATATCCATTATCCGGAAAACCCCAGGTCCTGAGCATTCTGGATAACAGGTCCCATACCTGTACCTGCCTAAAAATGTAGAAAGTGGCATCTTCCAACCCCTCTTCGGTACTCTACACCTTATAGTTAGGTACATCGATAAATTCCGTTCTGCGACTCCCAATTGGTTGTGCAGTTCTGGAGAGGGGGAGGCCTTCAGAGGGAACCTGGGGTTGTAGGTAGGGGTTTATCCCAATTTTTGGACAACAATTGATTGCTGCAAGTGTGATGGTGAGGTCCATGTTTGCATGGGATCCAGTCGCGATGCTGAATCATTTAGAGGCACATTTATCAAAGGTCGAATTTTTAAAAACTGTCATAAACTCCCATGAACTCGTAACTCAACCTATCGGAATTTATTTGAAAAATCGAATTTCCATAACGTGGATGAATAGGATTGACCCGAAAACTTGAATCAAATTAGATTTGATTTCTGGAGAAAAAACTCGAATGTGAGGAAGGCTGCAAACAACTCCAAATTGATCCCAGGACGTCTTCCATTGACCAAAACAGCAATTAGGCAGGTTTTAGGTGGCAAATATTCGATTTTGAGTTCTTAAAGAGCCAGTGTACGATAAATCTAGAAAATCGAATTCGAATTTTTACAAAAAAAACTCGAATTGAATTTTAACAATTCCCTAGTTGAATTTGACAGTTTTGGCCATAAAAAAAACTTGAAAATGGGAAATTCGATTTTTCACTTCAACCCTTGATAAATGTGGTATCCAGGAGCCCTATTTGTCTGTAGCTTTATACAAGGCAGCTTAAAAGGGCAAGTGGTCTCCTAAAGCGAGACAGCAAGCTGGGCCCCAAATTGACCAAAAGAAAAACAACATCAGGGATGCAGCAACCGGCAGGGGCGTACGGGCAGATTCGGGGGGATTTTGTCGCCTGGTGACTAATCGTCTCTTCTGCGGGGCAACAATTGCCTGTGCAATGCACTCGCTGCACTTGGATTTCTGAAGTCGCCCGAAGTTTCTCATTATAGCAGGTCGGAAGGCAGTTGGGAAGATTGTCGCCCCGCAGAAGAGGCAATTAGTCACCAGGCAACAAAATCTCCCCAAATCTGCCCGTGTGCCCCTGCCCTAAATCCTTAAATATCAACATTCCATGTGAAAGTTCAGCTCTTGAGCCAGAGGATACAGTGAATTGTAGTTCAACAACAGCTGGACAGGTTTATAATGCATGGGACATTTCTATTAGAATAATGTATTGCTTACTGGATACGCTTAACAGGCTTCCCTGCCAGTAAAATGCAATGTAGAAGAGCGTAATTAGTCCAAGAAGAATTTAGTTTTTTCACCTGTTTCCATAGCTCCAGCTTGTCACTCATTAAACTGCCTGTTTCCAGCAAGCGGCCATGTAACGCCTTACACATGATTGTAACTGCAATGGAAACACTTAGAGACTTGGCTCTGCCCCATCTATTAATCCTCTGAAATGCCACTAATATTCACCACAGCCCTTCCTTGATATGAAACATGTTTTCCTGTGTAGGTCTGGGCCACACAAGTCAATCTGTAGCACCAGATGGGAACAGCCGCCAAAATCCACTCTATACGTGTGATCACCCGGCAGTGAGTAACGGCTTGGAACTGTATGTGGCTGTGACTAAAGGGCAGATTTATTAAGAGTCGTATTCAAAATTCAAATTGTTAATGGTCAAAACTGTCAAATTCAACTAGGAAGTTATTCAAATTCAATTCGAGTTTTTATCGATTTGAGATTTATCATACTCTGGCCTTTTAAGAACTCGAATTTGACTATTCGCCACTAGTGATGGGCGAATTTGCGCGATTCGTGGTAGGCGAATAAATTCGCAAAACGCCCGCGAAAATTCGCCGAAAAAATTTGCGAATTTTTCGGCGAATCGAAACGGCGCAAATTCGCCCATCACTATTCGCCACCTAAAACCTGCCGAATTGCTGTTTAAGTCAATGGGAGCCGTCCAGGGATCAATTTTGATTTGTTTGTAGCCTTCCTGAGATTCGAGGTTTTTTTCGGAGAAAAAACTGGAATTTCAAATTTGAGTTTCGGGTCAATTTAATTCATCCGAGTTTGAAAAACTCTATATATTTTTTTTTTTTTAATAAATTTAGACTGGTCGAATTTAGAATTTATGGGAGTTGTGGAGTTTTTAAAAACTCGTATGAATTCGAAATTCGACCTTTGATAAATGTGCCTCTAAGGGGCACATTTGTCAAGGGTCGAATTTAGAATAAAAAAAAAACTTTGACCAAAAAGACCAAATGAAATTAATTAAAAAAAAAATCATTTTTTTTGGGTAAATAGGGCGTTTTCATTCGGATCGTACGAAACAAAGTAACATCGTATTCGATTCAAAGTTTTTTTCTAAAAGTCCACCAATTGACTCATAATGGATTCTAGGAGGCCCCCCATAGGCGAAAACAGCAATTCGTCAGGTTTTAGATGGCGAATGGTCGAAGTTGAATTTTTAAAGAGACAGTACATGATAAATTTCCAAATTTGAATTCTTTGCTAGGGTCCATATTACCCTAGCAACCATGCTTTGATTTGAATAAGAGACTGGAATATAAATAGGAGAGGGTGTGACTAGAATGATGAGTAATAAAAAGTAGCAACAAGAGCATGTGTTTTTAGATGGGGTCGGTGACCCCATTTGAAATCTGGAAAGAGTCAGAAGAAGAAAGCAATTTGTTTCAAAACAATAAAGAATAAATAATGACAGCCAATTGAAAAGTTGCTTAGACTTGCCCATTTTATAACATACTCAAACGTAGCTGAAAGGTGAACCACCCTTTAAAATATGCTTTTCTTTTGTGCTCAAACCGTATCAATTCAGAGAGAGAATGGAGCCTGGTTGGTAGGGATGCACCGGACCCCCGAATCCTTCTCGAAAGATTCCGCCCAATACCGAATCCTAATTTGCATATGCAAATTGGGGGTGAGAAGAGGAAAACATTTTTTACTTCCTTGTTTTGTGACAGTCGTGTGATTTCCCTCCCCGCCCCTAATTTGCATATGCAAATTAGGATTCGGTTCGGCCGGGCAGAAGGATTCGGCCGAATCCAAATCCTGCTGCAAAAGGCCGAACCGAATCCTGGATTTTGGTGCATCCCTAGTTGGAAGCATGTGACCATTCCACGAGCTGATGTTTTGGTGAAGAACTCCCAGGTGCTGCTCTAGAGTTTCTCTTAAGTCTTCAGCTGCATCAAGATCTGTTTTATTTTCTGTGCTACAAATTAGTCAGTCCAATAAGGATTAATTATATCTTAGCTGGAATCAAGTACAAGCTACTGTTTTATTATTACAGAGAAAAAGGAAATCATTTTCAAAAATCTGTATTATTTGGATAAAATGAAGTCTATGGAAGATGGCCTTTCCATAATTCAGAACTTTTTGGATAACGGATCCCATACCTGTACCAATAACAGCAGCCCCTGGCTTCCATGGCAAAACAGATTCCACTTCATCACGGTGGCTTCTCATGAGCCTAATGGTGGCCATACACGAGCAGATTAAATCTGCCAATATTTATCCTTTAGACTGATTCTGCAGTTTATCTGCCAATGTTTCGAGGCTTCCTACGGGTCTCCCGATCGATATTAGACCAAAAATATTGATCTGGGAGGTTTGATTTTTCTGGCAACGGCTAGTTTCAGTCGCATAGTTAGAGGGGTCTGGCACACTCCTATCCCTTTCCTCCCGCTCACTTCCTGCCCCGCCCACGTCCCTCCCCGGTTTTCATCCCCTTCCTCGCCAGTAAGAGAGCGGCTGGGGAGGAGGAGCTTTCTTATTAACCCATTCTCTTTGTTGTAATCCGATCATTCAGCCATAGGGCCGACTTCGTATTAACCCGTTATCGCCCTGCCGTTGGTGAGCATATCGGGAAAGATCCACTCATTTGGCGACCCCGAGCTTGTGAATTGTTTGGTTAAAGGGCATGTAAAGTCTGAAATAGAATAAGGCTAGAAATGCTGTATTTTGTATACTAAACATAAACATGAACTTACTGCACCACAATCCTAATCAAACAAATAATTTATGCTTTCAAAGTTGGCTACAGGGGGTCACCATCTTGTAACTTTGTTAAACATCTTTGCAAGACTAAGACTGTGCACATGCTCAGTGTGGTTTGGGCTGCTTAGGGTTCGTCATAAACAAAGCTGCTTGAGTTCTGCATGGCTGGGAAGTAAGGCGGGGGCTCCCCCTGCTGTTCATAAGTATGATTGTTTCCCTGCTCAGCAGTTAGGGACCATCTGACAATTCCTATCCACAGCAGTAAATGAAGGGAGAATTTCACTGCATACAGTCAGGTTTCTTATAAAAACGGTACACATTTTTTATTTAAAGTATATTGGAGATAGGTTTCTTTTTCATTAAAGAAAGTAAAAAATGGGATTTTATTTTTTTTGCCGTTACATGCCCTTTAACATGGGAAACATCCGCTTTCAGTAACATTTGTACAATCAGTGGCTTGAGCATTTTGCAAAAGGAATTTATTCGGTCAGGCCAAATTGGCAGCAGTTTTATCCTGCTCTATTGCTACCAATGAATGGCATCTAAATTATACTTTGCTCTTGGCTGCAACTGCTCCCATGTGTTTCCTTCTGCTTGTAAATACCCCACAGGGACCATTACGAGGGGCCTCCATTTAGCAAACTGACAACTTGCATCTTTCTAAGTCAGTTGTGTTTAATCTTAAATACGCACAAAATCCAGGATGGGAGTCAGCTGAGTCGGTGCGTCCCTAAACCCATTGTGTGTGAATGAGACATTGTGTATATGTTGTATATATATTGTATATGTTGTATATATTGTATATATTGTATATATTGTATATATTGTATATGTTGTATATATTGTATATATTGTATATGTTGTGCTCCTAATTCCCACATCACAGGGAACAGGCCGCTCTCCCTCTGGCTGGAACTGGAACTTCTAACAGTTTATGCTGCTGCAAATTTCATATAAATAAACCAAAGTGATTCCCTGAAGACACCATCCAAGTAACCCTCCCAGTGTGCGTGTGTAGAATTATTCTTATAGTTTGGGGCCAGGTTGCCGGGACTTCTATCCAATCGTAGTCCTGTGAGAGAGTGTAAGGGCTGGGAGCGAGAGCATTCAAGGGCTGTGAGCGAGACAGTGCACGGGGTTGGGAGCGAGAGAGTGCAGGGCTAGGACTAGGAGCGAGAGAGTGCAAAGGGCTGGGAGTGAGAGCGTTCAAGGGCTGGGAGCGAGAGAGTGCAGGGCTAGGACTAGGAGCGAGAGTGTAAAAGGCCTAGGAGCGAGAGCATTCAAGGGCTGGGAGCGAGAGAGTTCAAGAGCTGGGAGCGAGAGAGTGCAGGGCTAGAAGCGAGAAAGTGCAGGGCTAGGAGTGAGAGAGTGCAGGGCTAGGAGTGAGAGACTAGGGCTAGGAGTAAGAGACTGCAGGGCTAGGAGTGAGAGAGTGCAGGGCTAGGACTAGGAGCGAGAGAGTAAAAGGCCTAGGAGCGAGAGAGTACAAGGGCTGGGAGCGAGAGCGTTCAAGGGCTGGGAGCGAGAGAGTGCAGGGCTAGGAGTGAGAGAGTGCAGGGCTAGGAGTGAGAGAGTGCAGGGCTAGGAGTGAGAGAGTGCAGGGCTAGGAGTGAGAGAGTGCAGGGCTAGGAGTGAGAGACTAGGGCTAGGAGTAAGAGACTGCAGGGCTAGGAGAGAGAGAGTGCAAGGGCTTGGAAGTGAGAGAGTAAAAGGGCTGGGAGTGAGAGAGTAAAAGGGCTGGGAGTGAGAGAGTGCAAGGGCTAGAAGTGAGAGAGTGCAGGGCTGGGAGTGAGAGAGTAAAAGGGCTGGGAGTGAGAGAGTGCAGGGCTAGGAGTGAGAGACTGCAGGGCTAGGAGTGAGAGAGTGCAAGGGCTAGGAGTGAGAGAGTTCAAGGGCTGGGAGTGAGAGAGTTCACGGGCTGGGAGTGAGAGAGTGCAAGGGCTTGCCAGCTCCAGCAGAACCTTTTCTGCCCCTCTTTGCTGCCTCATTTGGAACCAATATCACCTGCCTTCACTTTCATTTTATCTCCTCTCCAAAATTATTCTCTCATCCTGCTTTAATAAGCCAAGCTGTTACTTGTCATCTCATGGTTGGTTGGGCTCTCTGTCTTGTATCTCTCAGCTTCTTTCCCATAAAGCTCAAACCCTTCTGACTGTGCTTTTATATAATACTGACCAGCTTGTCTCTCCCTCCCCTAAATCCCACCCCACCAGCTCCAGCTCCGCTGCCCCCCTTTCAGCTGCCTCTGCTCTTCCAGGTAATCCGTCTCCTGTCATTCTCTGCCTCACTGCTCACACCAAAAGGATGAAGAGCAACAGCAAGGTAAAGGGGAGTGCACCACAAAGATGGGGGGAGAGGGTTCTAGTTTAGGTGCAGAGGATTTCAGCCTCCTTGTTCATGCAGTTGTGTCCAGCGAGGGCAAGGGTTAATAAAGCAGGGGGCTAAAGGCAGGGGAAGGACAGTTAACTGTTTGTATGTGTTGGTGGTGCTGCTGCTGCTGCGGAGGGAGGAAAATTGAGCAGGCGTAACTCTCTATGGAACATTGTAACTTGTCATGTTCTTAAACTTCTGTTCATAGCTGGGGAGGCAGTTAGAGAATAGGGGGCCCTGACACTGCAGGGGGTCTACTTTCTCCTATTCGGGGGGGAGTAGGGAGTTATATAAATCTGCAGTGTCCAACCTACAGCCCTGACGTTTGCTGAAGGGCCACAAGTTGGACATTTATGTGCCAGTAGGAAATGTTTGAGTCGAAAGTGGGAAAAGTTACTTGCCAGTTTTTTTTCTCTTTGCTTCTGTTATTATACAGTATAGTATATATATTTATATTATATTTTATGTCATTTGTATGTTTGATTTTTACTCCCCTCTGTTGAGTATGCTGGTGCTTTATGAATGCATGATGATAATAATAATAATAATATGTTATGAATGGAAAATTACAACTTACTGTTACCCCAGAAAACCATGTAAACATTAAATAAACCCAATAGGCTGATTTTGCTTCCAATAAGGATTAATTATATCTTAGTTGGGATCAAGTACAAGCTACTGTTTTTTTTATTACTGAGAAAAATTATTTTTAAAAATGTGGATTATTTTATTATAACGGAGGCTATGGAGCTTTCTGGATAGTGGGTTTCCAAATAATGGAAGTGTACAACTGTTATGTGTAAGTGTGTGCATTACAAGGGAGTTTTACGGGATATATAATATTTGCTAATTCCTTCCTGGAGGCTGCTGGGAAATACACAGATATTATTCAGGAGCCTCCTGACTTATAGAAGCAGTGCCAATCAATGACGCGGTGCTACTGGGGCTGAGAAGTAAAAGTGACCCATTTCAGGGGCTGCTAGAGGGGAGGGGTTGTGTTTATTTAGGTTCTGCTGAGCCATGACATGGGTAGGGTTGCCACCTGGCCGGTATGTTACTACCTGGCCAGTAAAAATGGTGGTTGATCCCAATGTTATTAATAGGGAAAATAGATAAATATATAGGAAGGCCGGTATTTTTTTCCGGAAAAGGTGGCAACCGTAGACATGGGGCTACCGGGTGGCCATACACGGGCAGATAAAGCTGCCGATATTGGTCGTTTGGACTGATTTGACAGCTTATCTGCCCGTGTATGGGGGCTTCCGACGGGTCTTCCCGATCGATATCTGGCCACGATATCGATCGGGAAGGTTGGATTTTTACCCGACCGACCCGTCGGAGCCGCTTGGCGCATCGTAATTCGTTCGTTCGGCCATACGGCCGAACGCTCGAATTACCCCCGATATAGCCATGCCGTTAGTGGCATATCGGGGAAAGATTCGCCAAACGAGCAGATCTTTAAGTCTATGGCTACCTTAATGGTATGTTGAGGGGAAGGACAAACACTTTGTTGATGTTCTACATGGGCTGCAGAGAGAGAGAGCAGTTGTACTGAAGATATATATATATATATATATATTATATATATATATATATACGTGTGTGTGTGTGTATACAGGTTACAGGGCAATGTTGAGATACTTGAGTCTGGTGGGGGAGAAGCAGTGCTAATCCCTTACAAGTAGTTCTTGGAGACAGAGAAGCTGTGCTCATCCACTGAGGAAAACCTCAGATAATGGTGACGAGCAGCATGGGGCCTAAAGTCAAAGAAGAAATTGGGGCTACTCCCCAAAATTTGCCACTACAACAAGGTATTGGTCATATCCACTTTACCACGCCACTCCTATTGCATAACTCCAGATATGCCAGTAAGATCATTGCAGAAAATGGTTTCAGAGCATCGCATTAACCCCAGACATGCCGGTAGGATCTATGCATAAATTGGATTCAGAGCATTGTATTAACCCCAGACATGCCCGTAGGATCAATGCAAAATTAGATTTAGAGCATTGTATTAACCCCAGACATGCCAGTAGGATCAATGCAAAATTCAATGCAGAGCATTGTATTAACCCCAGACATGCCAGTAGGATAAATGCAAAATTGTATTCAGAGCATTGTATTAACCCCAGACATGTCAGTAGGATCAATGCAAAAATTGGATTCAGAGCAAGTCTGGACTGGGATTCAAAATAAGCCCTGGCATTTTAAGTACACAGAGGCCCAATAAGACCCCAACCAGCCCAATTAATAGTGACTATTTATGGCATCATACAGGTTGTCAGTCTGGGCCTGATTCAGAGCAGAACATATCAGTAGGATTAATGCAGAAACTGGATTCAGAGTGCATTAACCCATCACATGCCAGGATCAATGCAGAAAATAATTAGTGAAATAACTGCTGTGAGAAGTTAAAATTGTGTCTAGGGGTGCCAGGGAAGGCAATACTGCTTATTATACTTCTTATGCCTCATGGTCTTCCATCTTGTCTGCCCTGCATTCGACTTGTACTTATTCCAGAAACCTGCAGAATATTTGCTTGCTCTCTTCTAAATGATATGCTGGCTGGGTATACAGTATTTCCACACCTGTACCTATACAGCAAACCTTAAGAGAATCATTATTTCTTGGAGTCATTATTAATGCAGTCGGGGAATATCCCCTTTTATTCAGCCACCAAACATGGCATGTTTGGTGGCTGAATAAAAGGGGATATTCCCCGACTGCATTAATCAGCGTGTGTGCGGATCCGTTTCTTATACACATTGATCATAATTTATAGAGCACCATTGTGTTACACAAAGCCTTACAGAGACTGATTACTCTACACACCACCTCCTACCCCATATAGTACTATGTACTAGTAGTAGCACATGATTATACAATAATTAATACTATCTGAGCATGGCAACAGTGTATATCTTAACTATGCTTTATGAATGTTGTCCTGCAGGTGTGGATACTTAAAGCAGCCCTCATGCTACTATTTGGAATACTGATTGCAAGCTGTGATGGTTCCAAACCAGTTAAGCGGCCTCCA
The DNA here is from genome assembly GCF_017654675.1 of Xenopus laevis. Lineage (NCBI taxonomy): Eukaryota > Metazoa > Chordata > Amphibia > Anura > Pipidae > Xenopus > Xenopus laevis. The sequence continues at coordinate 150,063,817 of NC_054374.1, read as the reverse complement.
CCAAAACCCAGGAACTGCGCAGATCGGCCAGAGGAACACTTGGAACTGGTGTATGGGCGACTGGCTGCGGGTATGCTCAGCGCTTACCATCACACACTACAACTGCAGCCACTAGATAAAGAGAATATCAGCTGTCCCGCTGGCACCCAAGGTGGAGGTGCAGTCGATGGAAAGCAGCGTCTGCCAGTTAATATTCACAGCATATCTCCATGGGCCTATAGGTAAATGTGCAGGCACTTCCTTACTACTTCTGTACTTGTTTGATAAAATAAGATTGTAATGCTAAACATTTAGCTTGTTCATTTTGGAATACAACATGGGTAATCGTTGGACTGACAGACATTTGTTCCTTCATATGGAGAGTGTCCCATAAACTTTGACATTATCTAGCATCCATCCTATCTCTGGGAAAGGAGGAGTGTGACTGTGGGATAGCAGGTATAGTAGGGAGAGATGATGTCTATAGTAACAGTGGATAATAGTCTCTGGGAAGGGAGTGTGACTGTGGGATAGCAGGTATAGTAGGGAGAGATGGTGCCTATAGTAACAGTGGATAATAGTCTCTGGGAAGGGAGTGTGACTGTGGGATAGCAGGTATAGTAGGGAGAGATGGTGTCTATAGTAACAGTGGGATAATATTCTCTGGGAAGGGAGTGTCACTGTGGGATAGCAGGTATAGTAGGGAGAGATGGTGTCTATAGTAACAGTGGATAATAGTCTCTGGGAAGGGAGTGTGACTGTGGGATAGCAGGTATAGTAGGGAGAGATGGTGCCTATAGTAACAGTGGATAATAGTCTCTGGGAAGGGAGTGTGACTGTGGGATAGCAGGTATAGTAGGGAGAGATGGTGTCTATAGTAACAGTGGGATAATATTCTCTGGGAAGGGAGTGTCACTGTGGGATAGCAGGTATAGTAGGGAGAGATGGTGCCTATAGTAACAGTGGATAATAGTCTCTGGGAAGGGAGTGTGACTGTGGGATAGCAGGTATAGTAGGGAGAGATGGTGTCTATAGTAACAGTGGATAATAGTCTCTGGGAAGGGAGTGTGACTGTGGGATAGCAGGTATAGTAGGGAGAGATGGTGTCTATAGTAACAGTGGGATAATAGTCTCTGGGAAGGGAGTGTGACTGTGGGATAGCAGGTATAGTAGGGGAGAGATGGTGCCTATAGTAACAGTGGATAATAGTCTCTGGGAAGGGAGTGTGACTGTGGGATAGCAGGTATAGTAGGGAGAGATGGTGTCTATAGTAACAGTGGGATAATAGTCTCTGGGAAGGGAGGAGTGTGACTGTGGGATAGCAGGTATAGTAGGGAGAGATGATGTCTATAGTAACAGTGGATAATAGTCTCTGGGAAGGGAGTGTGACTGTGGGATAGCAGGTATAGTAGGGAGAGATGGTGTCTATAGTAACAGTGGATAATAGTCTCTGGGAAGGGAGTGTGACTGTGGGATAGCAGGTATAGTAGGGAGAGATGGTGCCTATAGTAACAGTGGGATAATATTCTCTGGGAAGGGAGTGTGACTGTGGGATAGCAGGTATAGTAGGGAGAGATGGTGTCTATAGTAACAGTGGATAATAGTCTCTGGGAAGGGAGTGTGACTGTGGGATAGCAGGTATAGTAGGGAGAGATGGTGTCTATAGTAACAGTGGGATAATAGTCTCTGGGAAGGGAGTGTGACTGTGGGATAGCAGGTATAGTAGGGAGAGATGGTGTCTATAGTAACAGTGGATAATAGTCTCTGGGAAGGGAGTGTGACTGTGGGATAGCAGGTATAGTAGGGAGAGATGGTGTCTATAGTAACAGTGGGATAATAGTCTCTGGGAAGGGAGTGTGACTGTGGGATAGCAGGTATAGTAGGGGAGAGATGGTGCCTATAGTAACAGTGGATAATAGTCTCTGGGAAGGGAGTGTGACTGTGGGATAGCAGGTATAGTAGGGAGAGATGGTGTCTATAGTAACAGTGGGATAATAGTCTCTGGGAAGGGAGGAGTGTGACTGTGGGATAGCAGGTATAGTAGGGAGAGATGATGTCTATAGTAACAGTGGATAATAGTCTCTGGGAAGGGAGTGTGACTGTGGGATAGCAGGTATAGTAGGGAGAGATGGTGTCTATAGTAACAGTGGATAATAGTCTCTGGGAAGGGAGTGTGACTGTGGGATAGCAGGTATAGTAGGGAGAGATGGTGCCTATAGTAACAGTGGGATAATAGTCTCTGGGAAGGGAGTGTGACTGTGGGATAGCAGGTATAGTAGGGAGAGATGGTGTCTATAGTAACAGTGGATAATAGTCTCTGGGAAGGGAGTGTGACTGTGGGATAGCAGGTATAGTAGGGAGAGATGGTGTCTATAGTAACAGTGGGATAATAGTCTCTGGGAAGGGAGTGTGACTGTGGGATAGCAGGTATAGTAGGGAGAGATGGTGCCTATAGTAACAGTGGATAATAGTCTCTGGGAAGGGAGTGTGACTGTGGGATAGCAGGTATAGTAGGGAGAGATGGTGTCTATAGTAACAGTGGGATAATAGTCTCTGGGAAGGGAGTGTGACTGTGGGATAGCAGGTATAGTAGGGAGAGATGGTGCCTATAGTAACAGTGGATAATAGTCTCTGGGAAGGGAGTGTGACTGTGGGATAGCAGGTATAGTAAGGGAGAGATGGTGTCTATAGTAACAGTGGATAATAGTCTCTGGGAAGGGAGTGTGACTGTGGGATAGCAGGTATAGTAGGGAGAGATGGTGCCTATAGTAACAGTGGATAATAGTCTCTGGGAAGGGAGTGTGACTGTGGGATAGCAGGTATAGTAGGGAGAGATGGTGCCTATAGTAACAGTGGGATAATATTCTCTGGGAAGGGAGTGTGACTGTGGGATAGCAGGTATAGTAGGGAGAGATGGTGCCTATAGTAACAGTGGATAATAGTCTCTGGGAAAGGAGTGTGACTGTGGGATAGCAGGTATAGTAGGGAGAGATGGTGTCTATAGTAACAGTGGGATAATAGTCTCTGGGAAGGGAGTGTGCAGGGCCGCCATCAGGGGGGGACAGGGGGGACAAGCGTACCGGGCCCGGGCATGAAGGGGGGCCCGGCAGCGCTGCATTTTGTTGAAGATCCGGGCCCCCCTTACGAGCGCCCGAGCCGTACGTCATTCCTCTTCAGTGCCGAATGCGGAAGTGCCGAAAAGCCGAAGCCGATGCGCCGAAAAGACCCGAAGTCACGGAAAAAGCCGAAGTCACGAAGCGCCGAAAAGACCCGAAGTCACGAAAACAGCCGAAGCCGAAGTCCTGAAGCAGCGCAAAGACCCGAAGTCACGAAAACAGCCGAAATTGAAGTCCTGAAGCGGTGAAAAGACCCGAAGTCACGAAAGGAGGCGAAGTTGAAGTACTGAAGCCATGAGTTCAATTCTACTGAACACCAGTTTGTGTTTTTTTTTTTTTTTAATCCCCTGGCCACCAATGTATTATTTTAATATTCTATAGGCCCCTGCCACCAATCTTTTTTTTAAAACTTTTGTTTTTGGGGCCCCAATTTTTTTTTTAACTCGTAAGGGGCCCCTTGCCACCATTGTTTTTTTTTGTTTTTGTTTTTTAAAAAAAAAATTAATTTTCTTTTTGGTGGCCCCAAATTTTTTTAACTTGTAAGGGGGCCCCTGCCACCAGTTTTTTTTTTTTCAAAAAATTTTTTTTTTCCAAATTTTTTTTTTGGGGCCCCAATTTGTTTTTAACTTATAAGGGGGCCCCTGCCGCCAATGTTTGTTTATTTTTTAGTTTTTTTTTACATTTTTTTTTGTTGGGGCCCCAAGTTTTTTTTAACTTATAAGGGGGCCCCTGCCACCAATGTTTGTTTATTTTTTAGTTTTTTTTTACATTTTTTTTTGTTGGGGCCCCAAGTTTTTTTTAACTTATAAGGGGGCCCCTGCCACCAATGTTTGTTTATTTTTTAGTTTTTTTTACATTTTTTTTTGTTGGGGCCCCAAGTTTTTTTAACTCATAAGGGGGCCCCTGCCACCAATGTTTTAAAAAAAAAAAAAAAAAAAATTTTAATTTTTTTTTTTTTGGGGCCCCAATTTTTTTTATAAGGGGGCCCTGACCATCAATAGCTTTTTACAATTTGTGTGGGGGGGGGTTACTTTTTTAGCGCTGATGTCTGTGTGGTCTTTTAACTGCGATGTGGGCGGGATATGGGGCGGAGCTTGGTCGTCAGTGTGGGCGGGGCCCAGGGGGCCCCAAAAATTTTGTTGTACGGGGCCCCGTGATTTCTAATGGTGGCCCTGGGAGTGTGACTGTGGGATAGCAGGTATAGTAGGGAGAGATGGTGCCTATAGTAACAGTGGGATAATAGTCTCTGGGAAGGGAGTGTGACTGTGGGATAGCAGGTATAGTAGGGAGAGATGGTGCCTATAGTAACAGTGGATAATAGTCTCTGGGAAGGGAGTGTGACTGTGGGATAGCAGGTATAGTAGGGAGAGATGGTGTCTATAGTAACAGTGGATAATAGTCTCTGGGAAGGGAGTGTGACTGTGGGATAGCAGGTATAGTAGGGAGAGATGGTGTCTATAGTAACAGTGGGATAATAGTCTCTGGGAAGGGAGTGTGACTGTGGGATAGCAGGTATAGTAGGGAGAGATGGTGCCTATAGTAACAGTGGGATAATAGTCTCTGGGAAGGGAGTGTGACTGTGGGATAGCAGGTATAGTAGGGAGAGATGGTGCCTATAGTAACAGTGGATAATAGTCTCTGGGAAGGGAATGTGACTGGGATAGCAGGTATAGTAGGGAGAGATGGTGCCTATAGTAACAGTGGATAATAGTCTCTGGGAAAGGAGTGTGACTGTGGGATAGCAGGTATAGTAGGGAGAGATGGTGTCTATAGTAACCGTGGGATAATAGTCTCTGGGAAGGGAGTGTGACTGGGATAGCAGGTATAGTAGGGAGAGATGGTGCCTATAGTAACAGTGGATAATAGTCTCTGGGAAGGGAGTGTGACTGTGGGATAGCAGGTATAGTAGGGAGAGATGGTGCCTATAGTAACAGTGAGGATAATAGTCTCTGGGAAGGGAGTGTGACTGTGGGATAACAACAGGTATAGTAGGGAGAGATGGTGCCTATAGTAACAGTGGATAATAGTCTCTGGGAAGGGAGTGTGACTGTGGGATAGCAGGTATAGTAGGGAGAGATGGTACCTATAGTAACAGTGGATAATAGTCTCTGGGAAGGGAGTGTGACTGTGGGATAGCAGGTATAGTAGGGAGAGATGGTGCCTATAGTAACAGTGGGATAATAGTCTCTGGGAAGGGAGTGTGACTATGGGATAGCAGGTATAGTAGGGAGAGATGGTGCCTATAGTAACAGTGGATAATAGTCTCTGGGAAGGGAGTGTGACTGTGGGATAGCAGGTATAGTAGGGAGAAATGGTCAAGGTTGTGTTAATGTACAGGCAAGTTTAGGCTATAGACTAGGAGCCCAGTGTGATCAGGGGCCAATTTCTATTTCTTTTAATTTTTGTTCTGAGCAGCTGCTGGGAGAAGAAGTCAGGCAAGACAAGTGGGGGCATGTAGATCCAGTGACATCATTGGTGCAGGCTGAACCTGACTCAGTATAGAGAGTGTAAGGAGCACTCACTGGTGCTCTTTACTCCTTCAAGTCTTCTGCAAGATGGCGGTGCCCAGGGGAGCCACATGGGACGAAGTGACATTCTGATGCTAATGCGTCAAAACGTTCAGAGTCAAAGCGTGACATCATCAGGCGTAAAAATTTCCCTTTAAAAGGACGCCTGAGGCCTACAGACATTGCCCACTGGAATAATTTTGTGTATTTCTTTTATTTCCATAGGATTTCCTACAATCCCACAAGATACCCCAAGTACATTCCAGAGGCATACTGTCTGTGCAAGGGCTGCCTGACGGGACCCCTCGGAGAAGAGAACTTTCATTTCCGCAGCTTGCCAGTCTACATGCCCACTGTGATCCTGCGCCGCACCTCAACCTGTGCCGGGGGCCGTTATGTCTATGAAGAGGAGTATATCACTATCCCAGTGGGCTGCACGTGTGTCCCGGAGCAGGAGAAGGGCGCGGAGTCAGAAAGTGTCAACTCCAGTTTAGAGAAAGAAAAATTTAAACTGCCTCTAAATAAAAGTGAGAAGCCACTGGTTAACTGAACAGCTTGGCTACAACAGACCCATCATGCGGCCAGTGTACAAGTTGTTTAGTTTCCTCTTTATTTATGGCAAGAGGGGTCTATGGAAAGGAAGGTTCTTCCATCAGTCTGGCCATGGCAGGAATGTTTATACAAATGTGCCACAAATAGATTGCAAGCTCTCTCTGCCAAAAGGTATTTATGTGAATCTCTGAAGGGCTGAGCTGATTAGTAGTGGATTACCCATCACCATAGTTAAGACATCAATGATATGTAGACACTGTGTTCAATGTATTTCAAATCTGTAAGATAAATAGTAAACTCATATCAATCTAAGTGTTTATACACAGTAACATAGGACGTTAGGTTGAAAAAAGACACACGTCCATCAAGTTCAACCTTTTAACTCTATTCTATTTTATACGTGCAGCGGCGTAACTAGATATTACTAGGCCCCATAGCAAATTATTCTACAGCCCCCCGAAAACGACTGAACGTTTCACTATTTTAGCAGTATTTATTGAAATTGTATATGAATTAGGGTCTCATGGGGCCCCTATATCTGCTTGCTCTGTAGTTACCCCCCAGTATACATGGAATAAGTTACAGTATGTTCTTGGGCTTTAGTTCTTTCAGTACGTGGCGATGTAATTATGCAGTGCTGCAGAGCACATCTCATTTCTATATGTACAATAAATAAGATATTTACAGTACGTCGTGTCTAGGGGCAGCCAGGCCTTCTCTCAACAGAGCTGTCCATATGGAATGGGCTAGGAGTGCGGACTTCACCAGTATGGAGGGGCCCTGATAGAAGTTTGGCCAAGAAAAAACCCCTCCTCAACACAGTTGATGTCCAAAACCTTCCCACAAGTTTATCAGCAGTTCCTTTGAAGTAGGAATCACAAACCTGTAGATTCAAAGAGAATTATTACTACCAGGTCCTTCTTGACAAATTCCCTTGGTGGCTTCTCAATATTGGCTGCACAATTTTTCCCCTGAATCTACTGAAGAAGAAGAAGGTGTAAGTTTGCCAAATGTGCATGGGATTTTTTTTGGCAAGTGCTTATCAGGTCAATAGATACAGTTGGCAGTTGTATGGTACGGATATGAGCCTTAAAGGAAAACTATACCCCCAAAATGAATACTTAAGCAACAGATAGTTTATATCAAATTGAATGACATATTAAAGAATCTTACCAAACTGGAATATATATTTACATAAATATTGCCCTTTTACATCTCTTGCCTTGAACCACCATTTCGTGACTCTATCTGTGCTGCCTCAGAGATCACCTGACCAGAAATACTACAACTCTAACTGTAACAGGAAGAAGTGAGGAAGCAAAAGGCAGAACTCTGTCTGTTAATTGGCTCATGTGACCTTACATGTGGTTTGTATGTGTGCACAGTGAATCGTACGATCTCAGGGGGCGGCCCTTATTTTTTAAAATGGCAATTTTCTATTTATGATTACCCAATGGCACATACTACTAAAAAAGTATATTATTATGATAATGGTTCATTTACATGAAGCAGGATTTTACATATGAGCTGTTTTACTCAGTATCTTTTAATAGAGACCTACATTGTTTGGGGGGTTTAGTTTTCCTTTAAGCTGGCGATAGACGTGCAGATTTACCTTCATATCGGACAAACAATCGTTCGGTGCCATCTCCCGACCTGGAACTAACCATTCAGATTAAATAAAGTAGTAAAAGATCAGACAATGTTCTGCCCCTGACAGCATTTCGTATGAAAGTTATGTCCGACAAAAGCTGGTGACCCACTGATATTGTCGGCAATACATACAGAAATATTATCGGTAGCCGACAGAAATTTTCTAACCTGTCCGATCGTCTGAACGACCAATCACCATGGCACGAAAAATGTCGGGATGATCCACACACGGCCCGAAAATCGTATGAAACGGAGATTGGTACAATCAAATCTTTGTGTTTATGGCCACTTTAAAGGCTTTGAAGTGAAGGGACCAGGGAATATAATCCCTTAACTCTAGTCCCTGAAATGTCACTTTATGCTTTGAGGTCCTCTCAATCTATTAACATTAGAGAATGGGTCTTAAATTGATACTGACACCATAAATAAAACATTACATTGTCTTTGCATGCTGTTTATAATTTTGCCATAAACTGATCAGTAAAAACAACCAACACGACCTTATAGGTAACTTAATCTACAGTACAATATTTTCAATATTTTAAAGGAACAGTTCAGTGTAAAAATAAAAACTGGGTAAATAAATAGGCTGTTCAAAATAAAAAATGTTTCTAATATAGTTAGTTAGCCAGAAATGTAATGTATAAAGGCTGGAGTGAACAGATGTCTAACATAATAGCCAGAACACTACTTCCTGCTTTTCAGCTCTATAACTCTGAGTTAGTCAGCGACTTTAAGGGGGGTCACATGGGACATATCTGTTCAGTGAGTTTGGAATTGATCCTCAGCATTCAGCTCAGATTCAAAAGCAACAGTTATGACCCATGTGCCCCCCCCCCTCAAGTCACTGATTGGCTAATGCCTTGTGATAGAGTCCTGCGCGGAACCAATTTCTAAGGCCCGGATGCGCAACCTGACCCCCGCAACTTGCATATTTACCTTTGAACCACTAACCGACCCGCAACTGCCTTATCTATAACTCAACCTGCTGACCACCATCAAACCGGAAGTGATGTTGCTGCAAACCGGAAGTGACATCAAATGTGGCCGATAGTCGAGAGGGAGAGAACGCCGTGTGATGGAAGAGAGCTGTGCCGGAAGTCAGATGGAAGTGGGAGATGAGTGGAGGGAAAGCTGCAGGGAGAGACCCGCAATAGCCCACGTGCCGCATCTATACCGGCACCTCAAAAGCCTACCTTCATTCCGCAGGGTACTCCCCTTTTTTTGCAGGTAACCCAAGGGTACTCGACCCACTGCAGGACTCTATCTTAGAACCAATCAGTTGAAACCAAGAGAGCTGAAAAGTAGGGATGCACCGAATCCAGGATTCGGTTCGGGATTCTGCCTTTTTTTAGCAGGATTCAGATTCGACCGAATCCTTTTACCCAGCCAAACCTAATCCTAATGTACATTAAGGGAATCTGTCGTCATTTTAAACTTTTTTTTTTTTTTTGCATTTTTATAAAAAACACACATCCATAAACACTGTCTGGCAAATAAAATGTTAATCCACAAATCCATGCATAAGTTATTTTAGTTTGTATTTTGTCATGGGGGCTTCCATTTGTGCTCATTACACATTCATCCTGTGCTGCTCTAACAGCAGGCACAGCATTACCTGTGTGCTTGGAGGCAGCCACTCTGTAATGAAAAGCCAGGTCGCACTACGACATGAGAATCTAGCTGTACACTCCCCCTCCCCTCTCTGCCCATGCGTGTGATGTTTGGAGGAGAGAGGTCACATGGTTTGCAGGGAACCAATTACTTTCACTTTCCTACGTCCTGCTCTACAGCTGCACTAGCAGCCCCTCCTCCCACAGACACTATCAAAGCTCCTGCCGTTCTGTAAGTTTGATCTCTGCATTCGTTTGAAGGAGGGGAACTTTCTCTCCTTGCTGCCTTCCTAGTTAGTTTTACTGGTTACTAGATGAGGTAAAGGAGCTGTGAGTTCCCTCTGCTATCCACCTCACACACACTGCGCTCCTTTCCTGCCTGCAATACTTCTTTTTTCATTAACTACTTACTGCCTCCTTTCTCCTGAGCTATTTTAACCCTTCCTAGACTTCCTCCTAAGTTTTCCTGGTTTTCAAGTATGTCGTTATATTATCCTTTTTTCTATTCCCTGCCATCAGTCCTGGGAGTGTACTCCTGTGTTTCTGCCATTCATTTTTGTGTAAACAAATATAATAAATTATCTATATAAAATATTTTTTCCAGTGCCCAAAATGAATTGTGTGTGTGTATATATATATATTTATTTATTTTTGAAACGTAAGTGGGGGCAGTGATCACAGGACTATCTTATTTCAGTCCTTCTGAAGTGGTGTCAGTGGGAGTTTATCTTGATTCCTGCCTATTGTTCAATTGACAGGCTCAGCAGACAAGGCTCTATTTACATTACAGCAGCTTGTAGGAGGGAGGGGTAATGACATCACTCCAACTTGCAGTGCAGCAGTAAAGTGTGACTGAAGTTTATCAGAGCACAAGTCACATGACCTGAGGGCAGCTGGGAAATGTCAAAATGTCTAGCCCCATAGCAAATTTTAAAATTAGATATAAAAAAATCCATTTCTTGTTTTGAAAAACGGATTTCAATGCAGGATTCTGCTGTAGTAGCACTATTAACTGATACATTTTGTAAAAAAAATTTTTTCCACGACAGTATTCCTTTAGGGACGAGGGGGGAAATTGCATTGACTTTTTGTCAAATTAGGATTTGGATTCGGTTTGGCCAGGCAGAAGGATTTGGCCGAATCCGAATCCTGCTGGAAAAGGCCGAATCCCGAACCGAATCCTGGATTTGGTGCGTCCCTTATCCCTACAGGATTATGAAATGTTCAAATGCATACAGCGCCAAATTGCATAGAAAGTATAAGAAAGAAAAGGTAGCCCCATTATTTTAGGATTAAGTTCACCTTTAAGAGATTAAACGTTCAGAAACCTCCAGAAAAGGGACATTTTCATACCAACAAAATGTCATTTTATTTACTTACAGAAAACCCAAAAATCTGACGTTTGAGGCTTACCCTTAGAAAACTGATATAGACACTCTTTAAACCTGTTAATTTAGGGTCATCTGTATATATGACAGTCACATCCATCCTGACAGTTGATAAATGCTACATTACCAGTGGTTGATATTCGCAGTGATACGTCACATTCTCAATGAAAAACAGCCACATCTCTATGTAGATTAAAAAAAAAAAACACAAAGTATGAAAGGCAATTGATGAGAGGGGAAGGCCAGCTTTATATTGCATGGAACAGTCTGTCGGCCATGTGTGAGTGATAAAGGTGCTAAAGCAATCGGCATAGTCCTGCTGTGTGAAGCATCACGCTAAACCTTGCTTATCCAATGCCAGTTCATAATTAGAGTAGCAGCGGAACTCATTAGCCAGGTTTCGCGTGTGTTCTGGGATAAACTTGCATTTTTTTAGACCCAGTTTCTGAGCTGCCAGATCCTCCATCACAGCCCCTGCAATAGAAAAAACAAAACATGTTTTGTGTGAATGGCTCCTTCTACAGAACGTGTTAATACTTAGGGGCAGATTTATCAAAGATCGAATTTCGAAGTTATGTGAATTTTTTTTTAACTCTAATAAATTCGAATGTACTTGAACGGGAGATGATTTAGGCAAAAACTAGAACGTCTAATATTCGATCGAATAGGAACGACCTGAAAATTGGAAGAAAAACTCGAATTTCAGGAAGGCAATTACCATCCTCAAATTGTTCAACGAACCTCTGCCATTGACTTGTAAATGAACTCGGCAGGTTTTAGGTGGAGAGTTTTCCAATTAGAACTGTTTCTAGGGTCGAGGGGTGATAAATCTCACATTTAAATTCTAATTTGAGTTGGTGCCTCATGAGATTTGAATAAGCCGCCATATTTGAGGCATTTTGTTGCCTACTCTGGACAGAGATGTGCCACCAGCAACAAACACCTGGTGCGCCATTGCCCTTAACTTTATTCTCCAGGGGGCCAAGAATATATTGTGTCTCGTGAACTGAATTATGCACCTTACTTAGAGAGGCAGATTTATCAAGGTTCGAATAGTAAATTTGGATTCAAATTCAAATTTTCGAGTTTCAAAATTCACACATTCGAATTTTAATTCCCCCAATTTGAATGTGAGATTTATCACACCTTGACCATGGAAACAACCCTAATTCACACCTAAAACCTACCGAGTTCATGTACAAGTCAATAGCAGAGGTACTTTGAGCCATTTGGAGATGTTAATAGCCATCCTGACATTCAAGTTGTTTTTTTTCGGGAAAAAAAAAATTGATCCGTACGAATCGAATACAAATCACGCACGATTAGAATTTTTGGGTCAGAACCATTCGATCGAAGATTAGCCATTCAAATTTTTTCTTAAATAACCTCCCAGTTGAATTGTGAGTATATTCGAATTAAAAAAAAAAAATCACATGAATTCGAAATTCCACCTTTGATAAGTGGGCCTCTTAAAGGGGAACTCAAACCAAAATTTGATAAAGAGGCCCACATAACAGAAACACCTAATATACCCATCACAGTTACCCGTTCTTCAAAAAGTATGAATAAATGGCATTTTCTAAGCTGAAATCCAGCTGCTTAACGTTTCTTCTCTTTCTGCATCATTTGAAATCCTGGCAGGGAAGGAGGGACTAAACACTGATGTTACAAATTGTAACAACTTCTCCACAGCTTACAGACAGCATGCAGCAACTACATAACCCACAATGCATTGCACTGTGATGTTCTGTTCCTTATTGAGATCACATGTGCAGGGAATTGTGGGGTTTGGAGGATGCAGGCTGAGGACAGATGGCTGTTGATACAAAGTAACAGTAGTCAGCCAGCTCAGCAAAGTAGTCAGACAGACCAGCTAGAGAACGGGGCTAGGCTTAGGGAACTGTCAGAAACCAATAAATATCATGAAAAGTCTGCATAATTTTTTAAATGATGAATATTGCAAAGTTGCTTGAAATTATGTTTACTTTTCAAAAAGCTTAAGTTACAGTATGTTGGTGGAACACTTCTACTATTAAAGGGATCATGAAGAATAAGCAACATAAAGACCCAAATTGTGTCTTGACCTGTATGTTCACAATACCTGACATAGGGCCTAAACCAGTAAAAGAATAATGATAATGGTAGTTATGAGCATCAAGACATAGACAATTGTACCCCCCCCCAGCATTCAGTGTGGACCGTCTCACCTGTGCACAGTATGATCTTCCCCCGGGAGAGGTACTTGATGGTCTGAGCCGTGTTCTGCAGACATTCTTCTGACAGGTACGGGGGGTCAGCAATGACGATATCAAAGCTACTCGGCTCCAGGCTCTCGGGCAGTTTCAGTGGTTCATTGTAATCGTAGAAGACAAAATCATCTCCATAAACAGCAAAGCGATTGTCATATTCTAAGAGCCGTACGTGCACGCTCTCTCCGGCAAGTCCTCTGAGCTTCTGGTAGATGCTGGGGGCACTGATACAAGCGATCCTGGGAAAAATCAAATTAGCCAGTAATAATGAGTCGCAGCACACGGCCAGCAGATACTAATTACTAATTAAGGTCCCAGTGTAAGAGTAACAACATATTAAATCATTTAAAAATGAAGATTAGTAATAAACAGTTTATTAAAGGGCAGATATACAGCTGAAACAGGGGAATCATTATGTTGGCACAGATTTATAATATCTCTCAATAAAGAAAATGTAAAATCCTACAAGGTCCTGCCTGTTATGGAGAGTGTTCAGTCAGCCATGAATTCAGAGAGACACCGTGCTCCATGCTGGAATGCTAGCTTGTGTCCCGTCTGGCTTCTTGTAATGGAAATTACAATAGAAAATTAGAAATACAAAAGTGGGAAGTGATAAGGAGTAACACTGGCAGTTGTCCCAGTCTGCTGCTGTAAATAAGCCACTGGAGGAAACACTGATCTACTAAATTCCTCTGGGATATCAGTATCCAATGACAGGCATGGTATCCGCCTCTTAAAGGAACTGTAACACCACAAAATGAAAGTGTTTTAAAGTAATAAAAATATAATACAGTGTTGCCCTGCACTGGTAAAACTGGTGTGTTTGCTTCAGAAACACTACTATTGTTTATATAAACAAGCTGCTGTGTAGCAATGGCGGAAATTGAAAAAAGACTATATGGCACAGGATAAATAATAGATACCAGATAACTCCATTATGTTCTACAGAGCTTATCTGCTGTGTAACCTGAGCCTTTTCTCCTTTGAATGGCTGCCCCCATTGCTACACAGCAGCTTATTTATATAAACAATAGTAGTGTTTCTGAAGCAAACACAGCAGATTACCAGTGCACGGCAACACTGCATTATATTTTTATTACTTTAAAACACTTATTTTTTGATGTTACTGTTCCTTTAATGAACATGGATGTCAGGTGGAATACAGCAGATACACGTTGGCCTAAGGGTGATGGGACACATTCTTCTCTGCTGCGACAAAAACACCTTTGCTCAATAGGAACAGTATGAAGGCCTTTGTGTGCCATCGCCCTAAACCTTTGCTATACCCAGGGGGGAGTTGGTTTTGCCTCTCTCTGTGCACCAATACCAGTGATATAATGGGACAGTCTATGTAAAGAATCCGGGGTATAACGGACATACCTGCCATTTTCTCCACAGACCTCCATCGCCTCCTTGGCCAGACTTAATGCAGTTTCATCGCTGTACCAAAACTGGCTTAATTGCTGTACAAAATAAACAATTTTATGTTATCATTTGTAAATTGAATTTTATGTTGGTATATTGCTTTATATTTATATTACAGCATGTGATATGTTTTCCGGAAACCCGTTATCCAGAAAGCTCTGAATTTCGGAATAGCTGTTTCCCATAGACTCCATATTATCCGAATAATCACAATTTTTTTTAAATGATTACCTTTTTCTCTGTAATAATAAAACAGTTACTTGTACTTGATCCCAACTAAGATATAATTAATCCTTATTGGAAGCAAAACCAGCCTATTGGGTTTATTTAATGTTTACATGATTTTCTAGTAGACTTAAGGTATGAAGATCCAAATAATGGAAAGATCCCTTATCCGGAATACCCCAGGTCCTGAGCATTCTGGATAACAGGTCCCATACCTGTATTTAATATGAACAGCAATGTTACACACACGTATATCATAGTAGTCAAATAAACCGTTCTGCGTTGGGCAGAGACTGTGACAGTGATATTCTGAAGCGGTTTGCAATTGTTCTTCATTTTTTATGTTGTTTTAATTGTTTATCTTTTTTTTGTTCAGCAGCTCTCAAGTTTGACATTTCAGCAACTTTCTTGTTGCTAGGGTCCAATTTACCCTAGCAACCAAGTATCAGTGTGAATAAGATACTGATAATGAATAAGAGAAGGGCTGGGATAGAAAAATAAGGAATAAAAGTAACAGCTTCACTGAGGTTTTCTTTTATACTGGGGTCAGTGACCCCCATTTTAAAGCTGGACAGAAGTGCAAATAAAATAACATTTAAAGTGATACTGACACTAAAAATTTTATTTTCAAAATAGTAATCTACATAAAAAGTTACCTATAGGTCATGTTGATAACTGTAACTGTTACTTGAAGTTCCAAACCCTGACTGTGTTTCCAACCTGACTGTCCCTTCCCAAACTGTCAGAGTTTCTATTGCTAAGGGACTACTGCGGCACAAATATGGCAGTTCCCCTCAGAGAGCACGGGGGTAAGAAAGATAATGTAAAAGCATTGAGCAAATACTTTTATGGCAAAATTAGATAGATATAAAGTAGGTTATTTCCTGGTGTCAGTATCGCTGATTTATAGGTTGAGGAAATGAATATTAATCAGCCATGAATATGACATCATGAATATAGACTATAGACATGAAATGTTTTGAGAATGGGAAATCGGCAAACAATGAACAAGCAGAGACCTCTTCCCAATATATTCAGATATTTCAGTCACCCCCGGGCAGACACTGTGAATGGTTCTCACCCAATCCTCTTCCACCGACCCGACAGAGAATTTCTCATGGTCAGGCCCCAGTTTCTGCGCCTCACGTTGCTGCTGCTCAGCATAAAACTCCTGGAGAGCTGCTAATGCATGAGAGGAGAGCTGGGGAACCCCATCGTCATCATCACTGCCTTCCATCTCTCCTGCAGGCACCTGAAGAAGAGTCAATATAATAGGACTCCTGCTTGGGCAGGGAAGATTCCCACCAGATTCCACAGTTTATACATAAAAGGACATTGTGCTGGTTGATTTCAGCCAGGTCACCCCCTGCAAGTTACCCCACGATACTCTCATATTCAAAATACATGTGTGGCCCCTGGTAATAACGGCTCAGCTGAGTGTAAGTGCTACGTAAATCTATCCATGGAATCAGTGGTGTAACTACATATTACTGGGCCCTACAGAAGATTATTTTTCAGGCCCAACGGGCTGACCAATTTTACCAATATTTACTTAATCTGTATATGAATTAGGACCTTGTGGGCTCCTATACCTCCTGGGCCCCATGCAGCCTCAGGGTCTGCTTCCTCTGTAGTTACGCCCCTGTATGGAATGGCCGAGTTACTGACATATTACATGGCAAGGTCATGGGCAAGATCCATTCAGTTGGTGTCCCCAGAAATGACAGCTGGGCGGGGCTTCATAATGGGGTGTGGCTGGGGTGGATTCTTTTAATTTGGGCCCCATTCTAGTTGTTGGCACACAAAATATTGGTTTAAATATACCGGGCTCCCCCAAGGGAAGGCTCTACAAACTCACTAGTATGGGGCTAGGGTTGCCACCTTTGCTGATGGCTAAACATGAACAGGTGGGTGGGGCAGTGATGTAATAACAGGCATGATGACATCAGAGGTGGGCACAATAATGTTGGTGGAGTTATGACACTGGGGTGAGGCTATTGCCCAGTTCAAAACCACCCAGGTGGCAACTCTATCTCTATTCTGCTTGATGATTAAGCCCAATTCTTGAATTACAGGTATGAGATCTATTATACAGAAATCAGTTATCCAGAAAGTTCTGAAATACAGCAATGCTAATTTAGTAAAACAAATCTTATTTTTGATTGATTTGCTTTTTCTGTAATAGTAAGAAATGAACTGCACTTGATAGTAACTAAGTCATGTTGAGGTGAGAATTTTAGTATCTAAACGTTTTTCGTGTATTGGTCAGATTATTGTTCAGGTTTCATAAGGCTGAAAACAGAACAGAAAGTTGAGACCGAACAGGACTTACAAAAACCGAACTGTTCGGCTCAAAAGCGAATGGGTGGCAACTCTCTATGGGCCCATAGTGGCAGCCCTGTCGGTACTTGTTGGGGGATTGTAGCAAACAAATGGATACAAACATTCTATAAGCCCACAGGCAGGAAGGTGCCATAAACATACACTTCTGCGCCGCAGCCTCCGATTGAAAAGCCCTTCCCTCCCGCCGAAGCCGCACAGTCTGTTTTCCTAGAAGACCCTATGGCTGTGCATGAGCCTTATACCAACCCGTAGTTCAGCACCGTATAAGTCTCTGGCTGTAACAACGTGACAATGTGGCCGTCAGACTACAACTCCCAGAATGCAGCTACACTTCCTATTTCCGCCCCCGGAGGAGGAGCTATAACCTGCAGGCGGCGAGTGGAAGGTACCAAACCTGTGAATGGGGGTTGTAGGCGTGGCTATTATCCTAACGTCACACAGACAGTCCCCAGACTCAATGCTTTGTAGAGAGAAGACTTGGAACTGTGAGAACATTTCTGTAGAGTGGTGCCCCCCGTAGATATTGGTTTCTCCTCTCTCTGTGTAAAATATAAATGCTCTGCTACTACAACCGAGAATATATTTGCGCGTAGAAAAGTGCAATAGTCTCTCCTCCAAGGGGGTCACATGAGGGAATGTGACTGCAATGGGGCCCATAAGCACAAATAATTCATTTTACCCCATTAGAGCTTTATAATGACTGAGCTGTTCAGAGGAGGCATGGAGGTTGGAGCAAACCATTGTTGTAAAATTGGAGCTGCTCCAAATGCATCACCACGCCCATTTTTGTGGCCACACCCCGATTACCATGTCCATTTTCCAAAATTTAGCAGGTTATGAAAGTTTGAAGACTCTTCTGTGGTTTTTATGTGTTAGTACAGTGAATTGAGTCACAGTTTCCCCAAGAGACCTGCTTCTCTTAAATTGTTTCTTTGCTTCTCTTAAATTGTTTCTTTGCTTCTCTTAAATTGTTTTAAAGTATCGAAGTGCACCTGCCTTGTATTCTGGGCTCTCTGCCAAAAACCAATTGAGTTTTAGAAACTTTTAGTATCTTTTCCTGGCTGTTCAGTGCAGGAGATGAAAGAGAAAGTCGGGACATTTCAGTAACAATCCCCGGGACTGCAGGGTGAGCTGTCAAAATCGGGACTGTCCCGTGAAAGACAGGACAGTTGGGAGGTATGCTGTAAGGTGCTACAGAAAGTCACTATTATTGGGCCTGTCTCTACTTGAAATGCCGGGGCCTATTTAAAATCCCAAAATACAAGTGGCTGGATGGGTGTGAATACAATTTCCTCATGAGAAATCATATACAGTATAAATATATTGATGGAGTTTGTACAATCAGTTCTGTTTCTCTCTCTCTCTCTTTGCCCCTAAAGGTTCTGCCCAATATGCACCAAACATTTTGAAGTCACTGATGTCTCTTCCTATAACTATGGCAGGGTAGAATATTGGCCACCTGGGCTGGTACAGCATTTTTATTCAACTACCAGAAAGCAATGCTGCTGCCCTGACATTACTATTCCCCTGCGAAACAGTGACAATGTGACGCTGAACAGCGCTGTTGGCAGTTGCCATATTTAGCCACTGCCATTTTCTGCTCAGATCTCCCCAGTTGTCATGGGACTGGTACACCGGACGCAACATGTGGTCCTGGGCCCGTGTCATTATACATTGCACTTCTCTCTCTCTCTCCATTTAGTTCTGGAAGTTTTCATTGATGCAGATCAGGAGGAGGCCTGGGGGCCAGTGGAAAACAATTTAAGAAACAGACAGGGAGGCTGTAGATAGGGTTGCCACCTGGCTAGTAAAAAGGATGGTTGATCTCAATGTTATTAATAGGGAAAAAAGAAAAATATATAGGAAGGCTGATGTTTTTTTCCAGAAAAGATGGCAACCCTAAGCTGTAGTTGCCCTTTTATATAGTGCAGCAGCCGACATAAATATAGGTACATTGTTTATGAGAGATTTGGTGTGGCCGCTGTGTCTAACTCCATGGGGAGGTACCTACAGGTGCTTCGGCTTCAGGCCACATTGTAGCACGAGCCGAGGGCCAGGCTGTAAGTAAGAACATGGCAGATGCTGACTTCTCATTTAAGGAACAGTAACAGCAAAAAATTAAAGTGTCTTAAAGTAATGAAAAAACAATGTACTTTTGTGCTGCACTGGCAAAACTGGTGTGTTTCTTTCAGAAACTCTACTATAGTTTATATAAACAAGCTGCTGTGTAGCCATGGGGGCTGAAAAAGTACAAAAGGCACAGGATGAAAACTGGTACTGAGAATGGGCCCCTGGTCTAAGGTTTTTTTGGGTGGACTCTTGGTGACCCAGTCTGACACTGAGTAAAGGCACATCCCATAGATATTAATCCTGCTGGGGATCATAATGTGCACGGGGCTGTTCATGGGAACAGTTAACATACACATACAGCATCACTAGAAACCTGCCAACATGATGCAGTGTGTGTGTATATATATATATATATATATATATACCATTTGTATATATTGTATATATTCTCCCCTTACTTGCAAGGGTTCCCCCCTCCAAGACCACAGGCTGGTTACTAAACAGGGTAAAGTTACAGTAACACCAAAAACTGAAACTGGTGTGTTTGCTTCAGAATCTCTACTATACTTTATATAAACAAGCTTCTGTGTAGCCATGGGGGCAGCCATTCAAGCCCAGGATACTAGTGATGTGAGTGTCAGGCTTTTCCCGACCCACATTTTTGACCATTGTCCATACAAAATCTCTCCAGTTCAGTTAAATTTGATGGCTGCCGAGCATGGACAGTCTGCTTCAAATCATCCCAAAGATTTTCCATGATATTCAAAAGTCAGGGGACTTTGACGGCCATTCCAGAATATTGTACTTCTCCCTCTGCATAAATGTCTTTGTAGATTTACTTTTACTGTCTTTCACTGCTGCACCTGCCTTTAGTGGCTTAAGGCCCCCATACAGGGGCAGATAAAAGCTGCTGACAGACAGAGTCGGCAGCTTATTGGCCCTTCTGTGGGGCCATCAAGCTGCTGACAGACAGAGTCGGCAGCTTATTGGCCCTTCTGTGGGGCCATCTGATGGGTTTCCCCGATCGAGATCTGGCCGAAAAGTCAGCCAGATCTCGATCGGGCAGGTCAAAAAATCCCATTGGATCGCGGCTACAGCTACGCGGCCCATCGATCCGACCGCCTGTATCGGATGATAATGATCCGATCGTTGCGCCCGAGGGCCCACTTCAATGTGGGCATATAGGGGAGAGATCCACTCGTTTGGTCTATGGCCAACTTAATCCGCTCAGTGACTACTGGAAAGCAGCAACTATGCCACACACCTCCCATAACATCAGTGGAAGGCTAATCTGGAACTACTGCCAGGATCGGGCAGAAGGGGACTTTCTCCTCTTAGGTGGCATGATATATTTAGCTGCAGCTATGACCTTTACACACATGATTTACACTGATCACAGAATAAAATTCACTTACACCCTGCAATCCTTCCCATTAATCAGTTAGTACAACAAATAACTGTCCACATAGCATGGTAATTACTCTAATGAGGTGCAACAAGGCCCAACCACTTTACATACAGTTATATGAAAAAGTTTGGGAACCCCTCTCAGCCTGCATAATAATTACCTCCACTTTCAACAAAAAAAATAACAGTGGTATGTCTTTCATATCCCAGGAACATCTGAGTACTGGGGTGTTTTCTGAACAAAGATTTTTAGTGAAGCAGTATTCAGTTGTATGAAATTAAATCAAACATGAAAAATTGGCTGTGCAAAAATGTGGGTACCCTTGTAATTTTGCTAATTTGAATGCATAACTGCTCATTACTGATTACTGGCAACACCAAATTGGTTGGATTAGTTTGTTAAGCCTTGAACTTCATAGGCAGGTGTGTCCAATCACAAGGAAATGTATTTAAGGTGACTAATTGCAAGTTGTGCTTCTGTTTGACTCTCCTCTGAAGAGTGACAGCATTGGATCGATCCTCAAAGCAAATTTTAAAAGATTTAAAAACAAAGGTTGTTCAGTATCATGGTTTAGGGGAAGGCTACAAAAAGCTATCTCAGAGGTTTAAACCGTCAGTTTCAACTGTAAGGAATGTAATGAGGAAATGGAAGGCCACAGGCACAGTTGCTGTAAAACCCACGTCTGGCAGGCCAAAAAAATAGGGGCAAATGTGGAGAATTGTGAGAATGTACAGACAACCCAAAGATCATCTCCAAAGACCTGCAAGAACACTGCATTCCTAGAAAAATACCCGTTACCTACTATTTGGTGGAGGTTCCATCATGCTGTGGGGCTGTGTGGCTAGTTCAGGGACTGGGGCCCTTGTTAAAGTCGAGGGTCGGATGAATTCAACCCAATATCAACAAATTCTTCAGGATAATGTTCAAGCATCAGTCACAAAGTTGAAGTTACGCAGGGGTTGGATATTCCAACAAGACAATGACCCTAAACACACTTGGAAATCTACAAAGGCATTTATGCAGAGGGAGAAGTACAATATTCTGGAATGGCCGTCACAGTCCCCCGATTTGAATATCATGGAAACTCTATGGGATGATTTGAAGCAGACTGTCCATGCTCGGCAGCCATCAAATTTAAATGAACTGGAGACATTTTGTATGGAAGAATGGTCAAAAATACCTCCATCCAGACACTCATCAAAGGCTATAGGAGGCGTCTAGAGGCTGTTACATTTGCAAAAGGAGGTTCAACTAAGTATTGATGTAATATCTCTGTTGAGGAGCCCAAATTTATGCACCTAATTTTGTTATATTTTTGCATATTTTCTGTTAATACAATAAATTTTAGGTCACTACTGAAATACTACTGTTTCCATAAGGCAAGTTATATATTAAAGAAAATTAGAGAAAATTTAATATAAGCTTCAGCATACTGAAATTTCTAAATACAATCAATGAAAAATTCTGTACGGTTTCTGAAATAATCAAGTTTATCTTCACTATTTCTCTCTCAGCATCTGTTTCTCCTAATTCTGTCTTCATTTAGGAGTTGGGTGTCAGATGAATAAACCAATATATCTTTTAGATGGGCCCTTTTGCCTAGAAGATGTATTAGAGCTCACTCTATTAAAATCACCAGACATCATGTCTCTCTACATGCAGAATTTGTGCAAAAGGCAGTTATTTTGTTAGATGTTTGTTGTGTTTGTACTGGAATCAGTTATTTGAGTGAGCTCTAATACATCTGCTAGGAAAGGAAATCCCCCTATAAAATATATTGGATCTAAAGGTGACCATACAATGGCAGATAAAACTGCCGATATCGATCCTTTAGACCAATTCAGCAATTTATTTGCCCGTGTATGGGCTTCCGACGGGTATTCCCGATCGATATCTGGTCACGATATCGATCAGGAAGGTATCATTTTCCCGGCGACTGACCCGTCGGGAGCCCATTGCTCCTCATTGTAAACCAATCGTTTGGCCCTGGGGCCGAATGTTCGGATTACCCCTATATAGCCCTGCCTTTGGTGGGCATATCGGGGAAAGATGTGCTCGTTTGCCAATGTCACCAGACGAGAGGATCTCTTTGTGTATGGCCAGCTTAACTGTCAATGAATATCTGACACCCAACTGCTGCATGAAGACAGAATGAAGAGAAACAGAGGCTGAGAGTGGGATAGTGAAGATAAACTTGATTATAAACAGAATTTTTAATTGATTATATTTATTTCAGTATGGGGAAGCTACGGTTGCCACCTTTTCTGGAAAAAAACACCGGCCTTCCTATATATTTAGCTTTTTTCCCTTTTAATAACATTGGGATCAACCATAATTTTTACCGGCCTGGCCAGGAAATTTTCCATTTCACGATAGTTCCCCTTAAACATGTCTTACAGAATGTGCCTCATGAGAAGCTCCCTGGGGTATTCACAGCTCTATTGGCATCTGAAAAGCCCATGATGAAGCAGACCAGAAACACTGCACTTGTTTATACTGTACACTTTATACAAATTTTTTTAAAAAAAGAGGAGGGGAGACATCTGACAGCACATTTAGCATATTCTGCATCACCTAATGCCCCAGCTTTAAAAAATAGTGTGTATAAATCTGCAGCTTACAATCCTTTCATTTTATATTGCTGAAACTAACAGTCCGACAGAGAGGTTCAGAAGAAGCTGCGTCCGGGTGTGCAAAACACGTATCCAAAGTAAATCACAAGGTCCTTGTTGTCCTGCAGCGGGTCGGGTACCTGTGGGTTACCCGCAAAAACCTGCAGGTTTCAGGTAGAAGTTCCGGGTGCGGGTATAGACGTGGGTCGGCGGTTCTGCGGGTTGGGCCGCAGGTCTTCTCAATAGCGATTTTTACTCCTTTTTTCTGATCACGCCTACTTCCGATGATGTCACTACAATGACAGCACTTCCTGTTTTACTCCCTTTTTTCTGATCATGCCTACTTCTGCTGATGTCACTTCCGGATTCTTGATAGTCAGCGGGTCGCAGATAAGGTACTTGCCGGTCGGGTAGCTGGTCCAAGCAGGTAAGAATGCGGGTTGCGGGTCCGGGTTGCAGGTACGGGTTCAAAAAAATGGACCCACGCAGGACTTGTTGCATTGGAGGTAACTCCAGATATACAAGTGCTCAGGCTGGAGTTTGTATACGGCACGGCCTTGCATGGAACCCGCGACTTAAGTTTACTTTGGGAGCATTTCCAAAACCATATACACAGTGTATATATCTATATCTATATACATAGAAATTATTATTTAAGGCAATGAAATGGTGACAATTCCTAAGATTCGTTCGAAGAAACGAAAAATATACATCCTCTTCTTTTATCCCGGTCCATCTTTCTGGATTTTTAGGTTGGACGTAGTAGAAAAAAATAACAAAAAAATAAACATAAAAACATGCAACAATTCGACAATGTTCACAAAAATATCCCCATTATTGTTTTGTTTTTTGTTTTTTAAACATCATTTGGTGTATCCACTGAAGTAGAAGCAAGGACAGGGGGGAAACATAAAAGAAAAAAACTCCTAACACCCCCCCACCTCCAGGTGTCAGTCGCACATTCAGTCTAACGTTGTTGCTGGAAAAAAAGTGGAAAAATACATTCTATAAAAGAGTTCAGGCAATGTTTTGCTTCTGGCCAATGGAGTTCAGGGATGTGGGCAAGGCACTAACAAGTGCTGTGACTGTGCCTATTACTGTTTGCAGGTATTTAATAAAAAAAATACATCTACCCATTCAGTTCTAGTCTTGTGCTGAATTCATCGAGACCACCCCCCTGTTCAGTTAAATAGTACGGCCAGCGAGTGACCCAGACATGCATGTGAAAGGCCTGGGGGAGATGGGCTGGGGTCGTAGACAGCAGTCAGCATTTTCAGTGCATTTTGCAGAGACGATTTACAGCCGGAGCCTTTATTTTACACAGAGGAGGCCGCCCACGTTGGCCATGAATTCCTCCAAGCTCTTGAGGAAGGACATCTTCTGCTTGCGGTCGAGGGTAGGAGGAGTGCTGCTTGCTGTTAATTTGTTGAAGGCGTCAGCCAATCGCTGGTAGATGAGAGGATCCTGTTGGCTTGATAATAACGTTTCCACTAATTCTGCATATTCAGCCTGCCAGGGGAGAAATATGTTAAAGGAGAAGGAAAGGCTAAAATTAAGTAAACTTTATCAGAAAGGTCTATATAAATACACCAAAGTAATGCTGCTCGGAGTCCTCTGTCAAAAGAAACTAGGGATGCACCTAATCCACTAATCGGTTCGGCCTTTTTCAGATGGATTCAGATTTGGCAAAATCCTTCTGCCGGCGGAACTAAATCCTAATTTGCATATGCAAATTAGGGGTGGGGCAAATCGAGTGACTATTTGTCACAAAACAAGGAAGTAAAAAATGGTTTCCCCTTTCCACCACTAATTTGCATATGCAAATTAGGATATGGATTTGCTTCGTTATCTCTCGCAAAGGATTCAGCCGGATACAAAATAGTGAATTTGGTGCATCCCTAAAAGAAACACCATCTCTTTCCTTCTATTGTGTACACGTGGGCTTCTGTATCAGACTTCCTGTTTTCAGCATAAACCTCCAGGGCTAGGGCTTGAACATGCTCAGTTTGCTCCTCTCCCTAGTCCCTGCTGTAATCTAAGCTCAGAGTTAGGAGTGAGCAGGGAGAGACTCAGGCAGCAAGTCATGTCACACCAAGCTAATATGGCAGCCCAAGCTAATATGGCAGCTGCTATCCTATCGAGAGCTTTTTACTCAGGTATGGAAAAACATTCTGCAGAATAAACATAGTCGTATTGCTTGCATTACTGGCAATAAATTGCTTTGGTAACTTTCCTTCTCCTTTAAGGAAATACCTATGTGATACATCAAGCATGCTATGAAAATACAACAATCCTGCATTGGCTACTGGAGGATGCTGGGAATTGTAGTTTGACAGGTGGCTGCAGGATGGAATGCCAAGACTATGAACATACTGTACTAGGGATGCACCGAATGCAGGATTTCGTTTGGGATTCAGCCTTTCGGCAGGATTCGGCTGAATCCTTCTGCCTGGCCGAACTGAATCCTAACTTGCATATGCAAATTAGGGGTGGGGAGTGAGATCTTGTGACTTTTTGTCACAAAACAAATAAATGTTTTCTCCTTCCCACCCCTAATTTGCATATGCAAATTAGGATTCATATTCGGTTCAGTATTCGGCCGAACCTTCCATGGAGGTTTTGGGGGTTCGGCCGAATCCAAAATAGTGAATTCGGTGCATCCCTAGAACATACACCACCAGATCTGGTATATTCACTGCATTCATTATTTTGTAACGCACAGCAATGATCACTATATTCCATGAACATGACATTAGGAATAGCAAAGGGATTCGTCCCAGCTACATATATATGTGATCAGAATCAAGTGAAAACCACATCCCAGTTAACAAGCATGAATACCACTACTCGTAAAGCTCTGTGTGTGATAAACGGGCACCGAGCAATGAGCAATGCTACAATCTAATATAGGAAAATATCTATTATAGCTGGGTTCCAGGTCTGATTTAGAAGACTAGCATGCTGCTTGCTGGCTAATTTTCCATCATTACTGTGGCATGCAGCCTGTTACTGATAAACCAAACTCGGCAGGAAAGCTTCCCCAGATTTTCTATGAAGTCTCTTTTTTTATTCGTATAATGGGGGGAAAAAAAAGGAGTCCGCACCTGATTTAGACACACCAGCGTATAAAATGCTTCCCCTGCCGCCGTCGTCATCTCAGTGTTGTGTTTTTGCAAAACAAGCATATCAAAGACCAACTGCAAGGGAAAGAAAGTGAAGACAGTGAGCCAAACATAATACTGTGGTGCACCAAAGGGGTTAAAATAAAGTGTCCTCACCTTTAGAAAGTGCCGCGTTGCTGCAAGTAAAGGGGAGTCGGTATCCTGGGCTTTTGCACACTGCTCAGCCAGTGGAGTCAGGGCTTCAAGACAAAGCTGGGAGACCTCCGAACTCATCCTGATTTTCAAACAGTTAAAGGAAAACTATATCCCCAAAATGAATACTTGAGCAACAGATAGTTTATATCAAATTAATTGGCATATTAAAGAATCTTACCAAACTGGAATATATATTTAAGTAAATATTCCCCTTTTACATCTCTTGCCTTGAACCACCATTTTGTGATGGTCTGTGTGTTGCCTCAGAGATCACCTGACCAGAAATACTGCAGCTCTAACTGTAACAGGAAGAAGTGTGAAAGCAAAAGACACAACTCTGTCTGTTAATTGGCTCATGTGACCTAATATGTATGGTTTGTTTGTGTGCACCGTGAATCGTAGGATACCAGGGGGCGGCCCTTATTTTTTTAAAATGGCAATTTTCTAGTTAGGATTACCCAATGGCACATACTACTAAAAAAGTATATTATTATGAAAATCAATTATTTACATAAAGCAGGGTTTTACACATTAGCTGTTTTAAGCAATATCTTTTTTATAGAAACCGACATTGTTTGAGGGGTATATAGTTTTCCTATAAAAAAAGTACATTTACTCTGGCCATACAGAAACACCAATCCAAGTGCCGGACTAATGTTGATGACTTAAAGGGGTTGTTCACCTTTAAATTAACTTTTAGTATAGTGTAAAGAGTGATATTCTAAGACAATTTGCAATTGGTTTTCATTTTTTATTACTTGTGTTTTTTGAGTTATTTAACTTTTTTTTCAGCAGCTCTCCAGTTTGCAATTTCAGCCATCTAGGGTCCAAATTACCCTAGTAATTATGCATGGATTTCAATAAGGAATATGAGTCGGAGAGGGCTTGAATAGAAAGATAAGTAATAAAAAGTAGCAATGACAAATGTGTAGCCTTACAGAGCATTTGTTTCTTAGATGGGGTCAGTGACCCCAATTTGAAAGCTGGAAATGGTCAGCAGAAAAAGGCAAGTAACTCAAAAAGTATAACATATAAATAATGAAGACAAAGTTGTTAGGAATTGGACATTCTACAACATAATAAAAGTTACCTCAAAGGTGAACTACCCCATTAAAACTAGAAGGTGGAAACAATCCTGAGAAAATTCTGAGTTACAGCTTCTATATGTTGCAACAGCCATATTACTAGAGCCTTAAACTATTATTTAAATCAGACAACTGGATAATGTTCACCAGAAGATATCTAGTTATAATATATATGATATTGTGAATGGAGGAATCATGCTGAAACAGTAAAGAGCCTTCTGCAAACACCAAGTCGGAAGCACAGAATTGCAGAATGTTTTTGAAGACTACTCCAGAGTCCACTGGAATCAGAGTTTACACCACTCCGGCCAGTACCTGAATGGGTGTCTGAATATATTTGGGGTCATAAATTGTAGGTTTGGATGAGGATAGAGGATCAGACTGAAATCTATGGGACATGTCTTGACTGAGGACCACAGAGTCCTGCAGAGAGTCGGGTACCCACGAGTTACCCACAAAAAAAGCAGGCACCCTGCGGAATGAGGGGAGGATTTTCAGGTGTGGGTATACTCGAGAGTCTGCAGAGTTGCGGGTCTCATCTAAATGTCTTATCTTATGTAATATTTTATATACTTTATTCCTTTTAAAGTTTTACAAAACTTGTTTAGGTCCCCGCCCACTTTTGATGAGGTCACTTCTGGTTTGCAGCACCATCACTTCCTGTTTGATGGTGGTCAGCGGGTTGTGGATAAGGCAGTTGCGGGTCCGGTAGCAGATCAAAGTAGGTAAAATATGAGGTCTGCGGGTTCGGGTCTTAGAAATTGGTTCCACGCAGGACTCTACCACAGTGTGGCAGAAAATTATGCAAAAAATTTAGGTATACATAGACGGATTTAATAGGCTATCATCAGCTGGTACTCTATATACATGGAAATACAGCTTTGCTTTGTTATATTGCCGATCTTAAAGAGCTACTCTCATGGGAAAACATTTTTTTTCCAAAATGCATCAGTTAATAGTGCTGATCCAGCAGAATTCTGCACTGAAATCCATTTCTCAAAAGAGCAAACAGATTTTTTTAATATTTAATTTTGAAACCGGACATGGGGCTAGACATATTGTCAGTTTCCCAGGAGTACTGCTGTACTGCAAGTTGGGGTGATATCAACTCCTCCCTCCCCCCCCCCCCAGCAGCCAAACAAGGTAACCAGATAGCAGCTCCCTAGCACAAGATAACAGCTGCCTGGTAGATCTAAGAACATCACTCAATAGTAAAATCCAGGTCCCACTGAGACACATTCAGTTACATTGAGTAGGAGAAACAACAGCCTGCCAGAAAGCAGTTCCATCCTTAAGTGCTGGCTCTTTCTAAAAGCACATGACCAGGTAAAATGACCCGAGATGCACCTACACACCAATATTACAACTAAAAAAAATACACTTGTTGGGTTAGGAATTAAATGTTATACTGTAGAGTGAATTATATGCAGTTTAAACAGTGTAATTTAGAAATACAAATCATGAAAAAATCCCTTTAAATGCAGTGAAGGATACGAGGTCATCCCTAGCTCAAGGGAGTACATTAGGCTCTTGAACAAGTCTTCAGGGAGCTGAGGAATCTTCTCAGGAAAGATCTCACAAATAAAAGTGATCAGCTTGTAGTACTGATTGCACAGTGAGGGAAACTAAAATAAAAACATACTCACTTAAACGCTTACAATAAAAATTCTTTTTATTTCACCGTAAGTCTGCGAGTATGGTTGCCACCTAGTCGGTATTTTACTACCATGGCCGGTAAAAATGCAGGTTGATCCCAATGTTATTAATTGGGAAAAAAGATAAATATATAGACAGGCCGGTATTTTTTCCCCAGAAAAGGTGGCAACCCTACATGCGAGTGCTGCTTCATTTTGAGAACCTTGTACAGCTAACCAAAGGATTGCACCCAGGTAATCAATACCTCTGGGCGCAGTCCTCAACAGGATTAGGTAGAAGAAGTCGCACTCGCAGGTCTTATGAAAGTGAAAAAAGGTTTCATTTTTGAAAGAAAGCTGGTGTTACATCCGAAACGTCAGTTGTGCCAAATAAAACCTTTTTTCACTTTCATAAGACCTGCGAGTGAGACTTCTTCCATACATACATACATACATACATACATATATCCATTTAAACAAGATCAAAAAATATTGTAAGCAATATCTTGTGGCTACCTACCTTCAGCAGATCTTGTGACATTAATGGCAGAACAATATTAACACCGTATAAAACAACATCAGCTGCAGACACTGGCCTGTTGGTTGCCTGTCCTTGTTCATGAGGCCTGAACACTTCATCTGGAAGAATACAAGGCACATTCAAGAGACAATTCAGATTTAATACCAATATGCATAAGTTAAACTATGTAAAGAAACAGACACAAGGCTACAAGTCCTGCTGTTGTTACCATACCTCCCAACTGTCCCTTTTTTGCAGGGACAGTCCCTCTTTTGACAGCTCAACCTGCTGTCCCTCATTTGTACTGGAAAGTCCCTATTTTCTCTACACTGAACAGCCAGAAAAAGAGATAAAGTTTCTAACTTAATTGGCTTTAAGCAGAGAGCTTAAAAATGGCGCTGTGCTACGTGCGAAAAATTTTTTTTCGCACGTAGTATGTGTTACCAATGGTATGTGTTACCAAGATAGAAATAAGGAGCAGAGACTTAAGCAAGAGCATGGCAGATACACAGCTGTAACACGAGACAGGGCGAGAGTCAGATTCGGGTATCACTGGCTCAGAAGCGAAACTGAAACCCGTGGAGGGAATAGCATGCAGAGATGAAAAGTTTACAAAGAAATTGTACTGGGCTGCAGCAAAGGTTAGCGAACGGCACGCTTTTCCCAGAATTATCTACAGACATTGAGAAGGGTAATTAATGTCGTACACAAGCATAATAAATATGACTTTTACTATGAATGTGCAAAATAGTTTCTAGACCGTGTGTAACAACCCACTCCATTCACCGTGGACCAAGAACTTGATTCTGAGGTTACCTGTATCACTGAAGTCAATGAACTCCTTGGAAAGCAGATTAGTAAGAAGCTCCATAATGAGGAGGAGATCCTGGTACTGATCCTCTTCTGCGGTCACATCAATGCGCTTCCTCCCAAGGTTGTTCTTGGAATAAACTTGCAGCAGAGTCAGGCACGCTTCATACAGATTCATGGCCTTGGACTGAAAAGTAATCAAATAATTGAGCTGTGTTTGATAGCGACTGCAAACTCCTGCCTCATAGTGAACTACAGTTCCAAGAAGCCCTGCTGGGGTCCCTCTGTATTTATTCTCATCAGTTTACACCATGATATTAGAAGTGTAAAAACTCAAGGACAAAGCTAGGATTTGCCGTCTCACAGCATATGGCTCCTATAAAGCTCTGAGCTGTATCTATAAAATACTAAACGTAATCTGTAAAGTAGATATACTGGACTCTACCAATCAACTTGAATAGTACAGGTATGGGACCTGTTCTCCAGAATGCTCGGGACCTGGGGTTTTCCGGACAATGGATTTTTCCGTAATTTGGATCTACATAGCTTAAGTCTACTAGAAAATCATTTAAAGGGCATGTAAAGGAAAAAAAAATAATATCCCATTTTTACTTTCTTGAAAAATGGAAATAAAAAAAAAAAACCTATCTCCAATATACTTAAATTATAAAATGAGTACAGTTTTTATAAGAAACCTGACTGTATGCAGAGAAATTCTCTCTTCATTTACTGCTGTGGATAGGAATTGTCAGACAGTCCCTAACTGCTGAGCAGGGAAACAATCATACTTATGAACAGCAGGGGGAGCCCCTGCCTTACTTCCCAGCCATGCAGAACTCAAGCAGCTTTGTTTGTTTCCCTGTAAAGCAGTCGGTGATTGTGAAGAGATTTCTATTCGATTTTATTTTTGCCTTTACATCCCCTTTACTATTTCCAACTCCAGCTGCAGGGACAAAGATCATTGAGCCATATTTAAAGGACCAGTAACACCATTTTTTTTTCATTAAAAAAATCAAAACTACACCCTCCAAATAATACCCATGTCCTACTGCATTCTATATTAACCTTTGGTTTAGCTAAAGAAAAAAAGCGAAAAGGCGACCAGCAGCTGCAGCTTCTACCTATGTGCGCGTCCCTGACAGCTCTCCTCCTAACATGACTAACGGAACCAGAAAGTTGCTTAATTTTCAGAGCAGCCAGAGAGGATCCATACAGAGACGCTGCTCACAGAGCTGGGGAGTAGAGGCACACAACGGAATGGCTGGGGAGGACAAGCACACATGGAAGGGCTGCTTCAATGATCGCAGAGGGCTGGGAGAGAGGCACGCGCACACGGAAGAGCTGGGGAGGAGAGAGGCGCACATGTCAGAGTAGCGTCGAAGGGCAGTGGAGTGGAACAGTTTGTTGGAACAGATAGGAGCATACTGACAGCGCAGAAGATGCTTTCAGGTAACTAGTGGTTGCTAGGTGATGTCCATTCTGGAAGTGACATCACGAACCAAGAAGCTGGATCCCGAAGAACAGGAAGAGGCTCACAGCAGCGCGCAGGCAGGGAGAAGGAGCTTTTCTAGTGCTGCAAGATGGCGGGCCCCCTTGGACTCCACAAGAAAGCTGTGGTTTCCATTTTTATCGGTTTCCTTACTAGAAAGCAGGATGCAGCTGCATATTTGATGTTACTTATGTAAGTGCATTGACTGGGTTCTCTAAAATGTGTAACTGGCCCTTTAAACAGATAAACTGGGATTCTACGTGGAGGATTATTTTGCTGCAGTCACTGGTTCTGGAGAGTTGGAGAAAATTTGTATTAAACAATACAACAACTATAAAACCCACATTAGCACAGGACCCAGTGCAGTCTGTATATTCTGATTATTAATCAGTCTTCCTGTATTGGCTTCTGGCAGATATTTGACTTGTGCTGTTTTGATAATTTATGACGATCCCTAAGCAGCCCAGACCACACTGAGCATGTGCACAGTCTTGGTCTTGCAAAGATGTTTAGCAAAGTTACAAGATGGTGACCCCCTGTGGCCAACCTTGAAAGCATAAATCGTTTGATTATGCTTGTGGTGCAGTAATTTCATGTTTATGTTTAGTATCCAAAATACAGCATTTCTAGCCTTATAATATTTTAGACTTTACTTCCCCTTTAAAGGAACACTAACAACAAAAAAGGAAAGTGTTTTAAAATAATAAAAATATAATGCAGTATTGGCCTGCACTGGATTGGTTTGCTTCAGAAACACTACTGTAGTTCATAAGAAGAAGCTGCTGTGTAGCAATGGTGGAAATTGAAAAAATTCTGTATGGCACAGGTATATAGTGGATAGTGGATAACAGATAACACCATTATGTTCTACAAAGCTTATCTGCTGTGGAACCTGAGCCTTTTCTCCTTTGAATGGCTGCCCCATTGCTACACAGCAGCTTATTTATATAAACAATAGTAGCGTTCCTGAAGCAAACACAGCAGTTTTACCATTACATTATATTTTTATTACTTTAAAACACTTTCATTTTTTGGTGTTACGGTTTCTTTAACATTGGCCAGGAAGGGCTGGAAACGAAGCCCACATAACCGCTGCTGTATCACTCACCTCTCCAAGGTAACAAATTTGCTTATGTGCAACTTCAACAAAAACTTCTATAATTAAATTCACAGTCTCGGGGTTGTTCTTGTACACTTCCATTAACCCAATGCAGTTCGTTAGAAAGTCCATTAGGAAATTAAAAAGTATGGCCACATTGTCGATCTGCGTGGCCTCCGCAATTCCACAGAGGGCTTCCAGCGTGGCTGTGATTTCTTGCTTCACCTCCTCCTCTTGACAGATTTGCTGGAAATTTTCTTGGTTGATGACATTCAAAAACCTCTGCTGGAGCGGCTGCAGAACCTGTGAGACAGACAGATACAGGGGGGCTGAAGGCCTCAGACAATATTACGGAGAGTAACATGATCGTGGTGCAGACAAGAAGACTTTCCAAATCCTGTCATAAATGGCCGTCACACACTTGCTGTATTGCTGTGCTTTTTGGCTCCTGAAACTCTCCAAATATGGATTCCATTTTAAGTTTTCTTGCATTTTGCATTTGTGGTCCCACCAATTTATAATGCATTACAATGGGTGCATTTCCCTGATTTTAAATAATGTTTTCCGGATTTTACATTAAAATGTTGTCCTAATGTTCCCAAAAACTGCTTTTTTCCCTCTATGAATATTATTATTTGTGAAATAAAGAGCTTAAAATTAGGGATGGCCGAATCCAGGATTCGGTTCGGGATTCGGCCTTTTTCAGCAGGATTCAACCGAATCCTTCTGCCAGACCAAACTGAATCTTAATTTGCATATGCAAATTAGGGGCTGGGAGGGAAATTGCATGACTTTTTGTCACAAAACAAGGAAGTAAAAACTGTTTTCCCCTTCCCACCCCTAATTTGCATATGCAAATTCGGTTCGGTATTCGCCCGAATCTTTCGCAAATAATAGTACTTAAAATAGTAACCAGATGTATATTTTGCCATGGTTCTGCCTGTAAATGGTCAATTCCAATGAGTCTGCCCCTTATACAGTCTGGCACCAATCACTTATTGCTTTAGGTTGTGTATGTGACTGACAGAGAGACTTGCACTTGTCCCCCATAGTGTAACATTAACACTGCAATGTTTAATCCTTGTTATTAACACAGTAAACATTCTTCACGCTGTTTATACACGCAGAGGCAGAGTGTAGCTTGTCCTATAAATGTCCCACTGGTGCTCCGTCCTAACACCATATAGTCGAATGTATAACTTCAAAGTGGGGGTCATGGGTCTCTGAGGAAAGCATCAGACCTCAGACGCTTTTTGTAATTAATCAGATGTTTGAATAAAGAACAATTGTTTTACCTAGAGTCTGGAAAGTGCGATATGTGAAAAGGCAGAACCATGGCATAATATACATCTGCTTAGTATTTTAACCCACTTTTTCACAAATAATATTCACAGAGGGAAAAGGCAGGCCAGGAGTGAGCTGCTCCCAATGATAGATGTGCTGGCAACGTTCCTCCTAGTGACGGACTCAGGGCGGCGGCAAACGGGTCACAGCGTGAATGGGGTAAGACTCACAGTTTACTAATTATGAAGATATATGATTGATGTCCTGTGTGGGGAGTTTTGGGGTGATTAGTGAT
The DNA here is from genome assembly GCF_017654675.1 of Xenopus laevis. Taxonomy (NCBI): domain Eukaryota; kingdom Metazoa; phylum Chordata; class Amphibia; order Anura; family Pipidae; genus Xenopus; species Xenopus laevis. The sequence goes on along the minus strand of NC_054374.1, from coordinate 150,029,144 downwards.
GCATCGAATCCACTATGGATTTGGCAGAACCCCCAAATCCTTCATGAAAGATTAGGCCGAATACCGAACACGAATTCTAATACTTTGCATATGCAAATTAGGGGTGGGGAAGGGGAAAATATTTTTTTACTTCCTTGTTTTGTGACAAAAAGTCAAGTGATTTCCTCCCCCGCCCCTAATTTGCATATGAAAATTAGCCTGGAGTTAGCATTTCTTGCAAAATTAAAACCGATTTGATTATAGTGGAACCTGGGAATGGTGCTGGGGACTCTTCTTCGTAGGACAGAAGGACAACAATGCAAGATTACTGCTAGTGTGCAAGTTTATTGCGTTCCACACAACATGTTTCAGGAATCACAGGCCCTTTTTTCTTCTTTTTTTTTCCTTGAAAAAGGGCCTGTGATGGCCGAAACATGTTGTGTGGACTGCAATAAACTTGCACACTAGCAGTAATCTTGCATTGTTGTCCTTCTGTCCCCCACTTTGAAGTTAAACACAGTAAATATTGTATCTCAAAGTAAAACTGACTCCTGTGCTTATATCCTTTCAGTACTTGAAGAAAAAGTTACTTGAACACATTTCCCTGATTTTACATAATTTTTTCTCGTCCTTCTGTATTTCGAGGCAAATGGCCCACTATAAATTAGGGGTGCACCAAATCCATCATTTTTGGATATGGATGACTAACGACCCCCCCCCCAGTAAAAGAACCTGCTAAATGCCAAGCTGTATCGGACCTGAATTTGTAATAAGCTAAACACAACTATAAATAGGAGAGGGAATGTGGTCTACATTTAAGCAAGATAATCAGACATTAGAGGTTTGAACCAGGGTTCGAAATAAGAAAAGCAAGTCTACTGCCAGCTCACCTCAGTCCAGTACTGTTGTTTGGTATCAGAGTCCATGTGAGCAAAGCCACCTAAAACTAAAGCCTTCATCAAAGTTCTCTGTACAGAACTGGACAGGAAGTTGAGGGGCGGACTTCTTCGTGCAAACTGCTTGGCTAAATTCCACCAGTTTTCACATTGGATTACTAAATTAGCCCTAGAAAAGAGTAAGTATTAGAATGGACATTTGGCAACACAAATATGTCAATAGTATTATTTGAAGCAGAACTTAAAGGGGTTGTTCACCTTAAATTAAAGGGATACTGTCATGGGGAAATTTTTTTTTCCAAAATGAATCAGTTAATAGTGCTGCTCCAGCAGAATTCTGCACTGAAATCCATTTCTCAAAAGAGCAAACAGATTTTTTTATATTCAATTTTGAAATCTGACATGGGGCTAGACATATTGTCAATTTCCCAGCTGCCCCAAGTCATGCGACTTGTGCTCTGATAAACTTCAATCACTCTTTACTGCTGTACTGCAAGTTGGAGTGAAATCACCCCCCTCCCTTTCCCCCCCAGCAGCCAAACAAAAGAACAATGGGAAGGTAACCAGATAACAGCTCCCTAACACAAGATAACAGCTGCCTGGTAGTTCTAAGAACAACACTCAATAGTAAAAACCCATGTCTCACTGAGACACATTCAGTTACATTGAGAAGGAAAAACAGCAGCCTGCCAGAAAGCATTTCTCTCCTAAAGTGCAGGCACAAGTCACATGACCAGGGGCAGCTGGGAAATTGACAAAATGTCTAGCCCCATGTCAGATTTCAAAATTGAATATAAAAAAATCTGTTTGCTCTTTTGAGAAACGGATTTCAGTGCGGAAGTCTGCTGGAGTAGCACTATTAACTGATGCGTTTTGAAAAAAACATGTTTTCTGATGACAGGGTCCCTTTAACTTTTTAGTATGGCGTAGAGAGCGATATTCGGAGACAATATGCAATGGGTTTTCATTTTTTATTATTTGTGGCGTTGGAGTTATTTAGCTTTGTATTCAGTTGCTCTCCAGTCTGCAATTTCAGCAGCCTGGTTGCTAGGGTCCAAATTAGCCCAGCAACCATGAACGGATTTAACTAAAATACTAGAATATGAATAGGAAAGGGCCTGAAAAGAAAGAGGAGTAAAAAATAGCAATACATTTGTAGCCTTACAGAGCATTTATTTTTGGATGGGGTCAGTGACCCCTATTTGAAAACTGTAAAGAGTCAAAAGAATAAGGCAAACAATTCAAAATCTATAAAAAAAGGAAAAATGAAGGCCAGTTAAAAGGTTTCTTAGGATTAGCCATTCTAGGACATACTAGAAGTTAATTAAAGGCAAACCACCCCTTTAAACTACAAGTTTAGGCATAGTTTGAGCAGAAAATGGGCACACGTACTTGTGTTCCAATATAACCTGTACTCAAGACATGGTTTGACCTAGAATTATGTACAGGCTTCCTTTGTTTTTTGTGCCCATAGTTATTTAATGTTGTGCCCATAGATCACATGCAGTTGATGGGTGTGTAAATGCACACACGCGTACAAGAAGTCAGTGATGACTATCAACACACACAATAAGGGTGTGATTCATGTTTTCACTGCATTCAATGATATACATGTTGTTTATGAAAGCAATTGCCTTACCTCTCCCTCCTCTCTACCAGGGTAACCAGCAACTGGACCGTTTCATTTGCCAACTCCTGCTCAGAGCTCCACACAGAGAGATTACTGATCACTTTTTCTAAGAGATAGCCAATAATCCACTGAGAGCCCTCTGTGTCTGCACCAAAGGCCGTATTGAATGGTAGGCTGATCTATAAGACACAACAAATGCCCTTATTAATGTAATACACAGCACATGACATTGATGATATACACAGCCCTTCATTCCCAGTTCTTCTGAGCACTTTACGATTTTTTATATAAATGCTTTCTAGCTTTAAAGATATTAGAAGTTTTTACACTAATATAATGAAATTGAAACAGCAGCTTCGACTACTGTTCATTTTGGCCAGCCAGAAAACGAAGTTATGAAGAAGTCTTTTGCTCTGCTTAGAACTGATCAGAGAAATGTCAGACTCCTCACAAGGTGTTCCTATGTAGAAATTGCAGAAGTGTTCAGAGGAGCTGATTTTTTTATTTTTTATATATACTCTGTTTCAAGCATGTCTTCCTCTGTGGATGCCCCATATTAAATATGTTGAAAATAAAATATCAGATTGCCTCAGGTGCAGGTCAAACATTTGATGCAAATATTAAGACATTCTACAGCTGCAGACAATTTTAGTTCCATACCTGGTCATACAGTTTCTCATCTACCAGTAGATATGTCTTTGCCCATCGTTTCAGGAACCAAACTATATCTTTTCCCATTTGGGGGCTGAGGAGATGGGTTAAATCTGCCCGTGTCGCACGAGACTCTACTTCTGAAGCTCTCAGGATAGCAGATACTAACCTGTAGGATATAAAAATAGCATGTGAAAATAACAACATTCCACTGTTTTCCAGCACTGTCCTACCTGTAGCCTTTCATCTGTTTGGAATTTGCATCATGTAATATGTAAATGTCATCAGTTAGTATTGGTGTTTACTAATCTAAATTGTTGCACGACTCACTGAAACTTGCGTATTATAATAAATAAAATACCCCTGTTGTAAAATATGAGGATATTAAAGTATATTGTCCTAATAATGTCTCTCTCTCTCTATATATATATATATATATTTATTATTGATGTGCGGGTCTTGCTTTCCTCAACCCGACCACCCTCCACGCCCGACTTCTGGGTTCCTTTCATAAACCCGTGCCAACTAGGTCACAAAAGGGACGGGGCGAGAGGTGCGCCTCTATAAAAGCTCAAACCGGAAGTCGGAAAACGGTATTTGGAAGGTGGGAGAACATTCAGAAGAGCTCAACCTGCACCCGCCCGTGACCCAGAAAGGAGCGTGCAAGGTCCCTGACTTCACTATATATATGTATACATACTTAAAAGCAACCCGCACTCATAGGCGCCATAGGTGCTTGGCTAAATTCCACCAGTTTTCACACTGGATTACTAAATTAGCCCTAGAAAAGAGTAAGTATTAGAATGGACATTTGGCAACACAAATATGTCAATAGTATTATTTGAAGCAGAACTTAAAGGGGGTTGTTCACCGTAAATTAACTTTTAAGTATGGCGTATTTTATTATTATTTGTTATTTGTGGCGGAGTTATTTAGCTTTGTATTCAGCAGCTTTCCAGTCTTCAATTTCAGCAGCCTGGTTGCTAGGGTCCAAATTACCCCAGCAACCATGAACGGATTTAAACGAGATACTAGAATATGAATAGGAAAGGGCCTGAAAAGAAAGAGGAGTAAAAAATAGCAATACATTTGTAGCCTTACAGAGCATTTTTTTTTGGATGGGGTCAGTGACCCCTTTTTAAAAACAGTAAAGAGTCAAAAGAATAAGGCAAACAATTCAAAATCTATAAAAAAAAGAAAAAATGAAGGCCAGTTAAAAAGTTGCTTAGGATTAGCCATTCTAGGACATACTAAAAGTTAATTAAAGGCAAACCACCCCTTTAAACTACATTTCTAGTCACATTATTCTCTCTCTCTATATATTATTGATGTGCGGTCGGGCTTTCCCCGACCCGACCACCCTACCACCACCTGCGCCCGACTTCTAGGTTCCTTTTATAAACCCGTGCCAACTATGTTACAAAAGGGACGGGGCGAGAGGTGCGCCTCTATAAAAGCTCAAACCGGAAGTCGGAAAACGGTATTTGGAAGGTCGGAGAGCAGTCAGAAGAGCTCAACCTGCACCCGCCCGTGACCCAGAACGGAGTGTGTATATATATATATGCTTTAAAAGCAACCCGCACTCACAGGTCTTTGATGCAATCAAAAAGTGATCTAGTCAACATTTAGGCATTTCCTAAAGACAGTTTGAGTAGAAACGTTGAATAATATAGATTTATTTATTAATTACTCACCTAATGACAGAATCCGTCCTGTTGCAACCTGGTATAGAAGAGGCTTTTTCTCCAGGAGATCCCAGGATCTGAAGCGTTGTGTTGATATCAACCTCAGTCGATTGCTTTATGGAATATTCCATTATCTCTGGAGGTATTAACGGAGTCTCACCCTGAGTATCATCAGCTAAGAGGCAGCCTTTTTAGGAAAAAAAAACACATTACTGGCGCACAACAAAATCACAGAGGGTTGGTCCTTCTTAAAGAAATAGTGGCACAAAAAAAATGAAATTGTTTTGTAGTAATTAAAATGCACTTTGTTAAACGGGTGCCTTTGCATAAGAAACACTACAATAGGTTACACAAGTAAGCTGCTGTGTAACCACAGGGCAGTCATTCAAGCTGAAAAAAGAGAAAAGGCATAGGTTACAGAAGTAGTAGAATACTGTGGGTTTTGATCCCTGTATAAGAATTAAATACATTGTATTCTACAGAGTTTATTTGCTATGTATCCTATGCCTTTTCTCCTTTTTCAGACTGAATGGCTGCCCCATGGCACTAAAACGAAAAGCATTTCTGAAGCAAACACACCAGTTTACCAGTGCAGGACAAAGGTACATTTTATTTTATTTACTTTAAACACATTTTTTGTGTTACTATCCCTTTAAGTTACTTACTGATGCTTTATCACATGCCAGTTCCTAGTTCTTACATGACTCTAAGTAGACTGTCCGACAGTTCTGTATTTCTATGAAAGTCTGTGACCATGTCTTCTTGCTACCAGGGCTGTCGACACAATTGAGGCAATGGCCTGACACCGGTCTGCTGTGTTTCTAATCTGCCTGATTTCATGGTGATGTTCCTCTCTAGTAGACCCTAATGAGCCACCAATGACCTCAATTTATTGCAGCTGTAAGGATCAACTTCTTCTAAATAATTTATAGAAATTATTATAGAAAAACATATACTACTACTTCACACCTAAAGTCTACTAGAAAATCATGTAAACATTAAATAAACCCAATAGGCTGGTTTTGCTTCCAATAAGGATTAATTATCTCTTAGTTTGGATCAAGTACAAGCTACTGTTTTATTACTACAGCGAAAAATGAAATCATTTTTGAAAACATGGATTATTTGGATAAAATGGAGTCTATGGGAGACGGCCTTTCCATAATTCAGAGCTTTCTGGATAACGGGTTTCCGGACAACGGATCCCATTGCTGTATCGTGATTGAAGTTTGTGGCTTCAACAAAGTCACAGCTTGACTGGAATGATAATGGCTGTTTAAGACTTCCCAGGGCATGTACCCAACCAGACTTGATTCCAATCCAGACACTCCACTGATACACGCTACTGTTCTGAATGATTACTCTCTGTACAGCTTTTGTAATATACTGGCACTATATAAAGCTAAATAAAAATATATATACCTAATTATAAAGGTTGATGTATAATTCAATTCCAGGGTCATTCGGAAATAAAGTTTCCAGCCTATAAAACATCTGATAGTAGCCCTTGGATATTGACAGAACATAAAACTGCAGTCAGTATATTAGGGTAGGGGCACACGGGGAGATTTGTCACCCACAATTTTTGAAAAAGTGAGTCTCTGAGACAAGGCGATCGTTCTTGTGCAAGAGAAGATTTAGAGCGACTTTTGTTCCAGAGCGATTTGTATGCCATAGTGTGTCGCGCTACTTTCTCCTCCCACAAGGGAAACAGAAGTAGTCTCAGCGTTGTTTCCACGTGTTTTCTTGGAGTCTTGCCTCGAGCGTTTGGTAAAAGAATGGTGTTCCCCCGGCACGACCTTTGCTAGCATCCTTACGTAACTGCGTCATTGCACACACGTAAGTATTTGTATATTATCGCGGCTACTAATCTCTATGTGTGTGTGCTGGTAGGAGATTTCAGTACTTCTCTATGTACATGCTATTTCTGACAAATTGCTCCTAAAAGGGTCTCAGTGCGTTTTGGAACTACAAGGCGATTTCAAATCGCTCTGTCAGTGAGTTGCACGTAGAGACAAAACAAACAACTTGTCGCCAGAACTCGCTTTTAAAAATCTCGGGAGACAAATCTCCCCGTGTGCCCCTACCCTAAATGTACACTAGCAGCCTAGTAGAGAATGGAACCAAACATACTAATCAGAGGCCTGAAAGCAGTTGAGGAAATTCCTTTCAGCTGGGGCCCCCATCAGGCTGAAGATTGTGGCCCTGTATCTGCAGGCATGCAGATTCAGCTCACATACACGGATGAGAAAAGGGGGCTATATAGCTGCTTGTATTAATTGAGATGATGTACCAATCCTTCTGGAAATAATTCACGTTTCTGTAAATGTTGCACTTGCACATAAAAGCAATGTTATTCAATATTGCAGCAATGGGCTGGAACCCTGCCTACAGAACAAACATATCACTTACCTGTAACTAAGATAAGCCAATGAATGTCCTCATACAGGTCATCCAGAACTTTATTATCTATGGAGCCAGCCCCCGGGGAGGCCAATAATTGCTGTTGATGCCTTTGCAGCTGCCCATGAAGCCTGGTTACTCTGTCTTCTAACAAGCTAAAAAAGCAGTATTCCAGAATGAGCTTTGGCCATACATTAAGAATCACACCACTCCCAATAAATCATCCTTAGCAGTGCGGCACACAGACTAGCCGCTGCACAGAAAACCCCCTTCCCAGATGATTATAAACCCATTGCCCATTTCCAGCAGCCTCTATACAGTGAGCTGTTTTTGCGCTTATATCGCAATATCTATTATTTGCCTGCAAAAAATTTCAACCCAATACTTATACCTTTGTATTACCTTGCCCTTGCCCTGCTGTATGGCTACGAGCCTTAACTTACGAGCCACCAGCTCATCACTTGCCTATGAAGCCCTGCAAATATCCTCTTCACCTCTCAATTGGAGTATTAATATGCACCCCCTCCTACTACACTACTAAAAAAGGAGCTTGTTGTTTTATAAAGATAGTATGAGATCAGTTAAGCCTTAATTAGTGCAGATTAATTTCACAATGCTCACTATACCTAGTCAGCAGAGGTATGCAATGGTCCGATGCAATTCTCCCCAACATCCCAACACTGGCCAGTTGATCAGAAAACAAGTCACGATCATCTTCTTGGATTTCATTAATTTCCTCCTCCTCCCTGGAGGCCACGCCATTAGCAGTCTGAATGAGAAAATAAATATATGTTAATATAAATAGGATACAGAAAATACACATGACAGGCACAAAACCAGGCAGCCCATGCTATACAGAGGGGGAACTCAGCCAGCACATTATATTTAGAAGTGAATCTTGACCGACCCACGTTATACAGAGGAGAAAGTTGGCCAACACATGTCTAACTACAGCACCTGAGCAAACAGTGCCTTTTATCACATGACCCCCTTAGACAGTTAAAGCAATACCAACATGTTCCTATAAAAATCATAGGAACGTGTAAGTATCAAGTAGGCGCTGCACAAGCAAAAGTTCCCCTCAAAGCTGCCCCCAGCCCCGTGAACCTTGGTGCAGCAGACTGACTGACACTACTAACAGATCTTCCATGTTGCTTCAGCCTATGGAAGGATCACTATTCCCCCAGTCCGGCGTCAGTGAAGTCCTGTTTTGGTTCATAATTAGCCTATGGAAGGATCGCACCGCCCCCAGCCCAGCGTCACTGAAACAGCGCCGAAGATCTTTTAGCAGTGTTGGATGGTCGGGTCAACGCAGGTTCACGGGGCTGGGGGTGGCTTTGAGGGGAACTATTGCGGGTGCAGCACCAGATAACAGCTCCCTTACACAAGATAACAGCTTCCTGGTAGATCTAAGAACAACACTCAATAGTAAAATCCAAGTCCCACTGTGACACATTCAGTTACATTGAGTAGGAGAAACAACATCCTGCCAGAAAGCAGTTCCATCCTAAAGTGCTGGCTCTTTCTGAAAGCGCATGACCAGGCAAAATGACCGAAGATGATCGTACACACCAATATTATAACTAAAAATACACTTGCTGGTTCAGGAATGAAATTTTTTATTGTAGAGTGAATTATTTGCAGTGTAAACAGTGTCATTTAGAAATAAAAACAACATCATAAAAATCAGGACAGAATCCCTTTAAAGGCGGCCGTTAAATTTAATACAATAGTTGCGAATATTCCACAGATACTGCTGAGAAATGTATCAACTTATATGTTATAGCGGACTACGTGCTACATGTCATGATAAAAAACAATATTAGCTAAGGGACTTAATATGTACCAAACCAAGCCTTTGGAATTATGTCAGAAAAAAGAAATGCTTGAAAGACAGTTGGTACTATAACAAAAAGAGTAGCATTCCTCAACCAAATCTTGTGCTGACCATCTCCAAGGAAAACTGGTTTATCAGGAATCTGGTAAACCTGGAAGGTCCATGGGACAGAGCACACAGTGACACAGAATGGACACCATCAAGTAGAGCAGGTTACTGGAGATGAATGAAGACATACGGGATTGGAAATATTTCATAGTGTACAGTGACTTCAACTGGAAAGTGTTTCATCGGAGTTATGGGATGTTTTGTATTTGTTAATTGTGGTAAGAATGCGGTTTTATGTTCATACATTACCAAAATCTTTTATATGTAATTACAGGTATAAAAATATATGCTGGTTCATAGTTAAGTGAAAGCCTGACAGGGTATTGTAGCAAAGCTGATATTCAGGGGGCCTTTTACATTATGTAGCAAATTATAACAGTTCGGGATCTGCTCCAGGATCAATGAGCTGCCAAACTGAGACACGAACATTCAACTTTAAACTTCCATTTTGGGGGAAACATTTTTATAAAAAAAATAAAAGATGGAAAACAATTGAAAAAAGTTAATTTCTGGTGAACAATCAAACCAACAGAACTGAAAAAAGTGTTTGGAAGGTGAACAACCCCTTTAACAGAAACTATATCCAGGTTACAAAACAGACTAGAAGAACCCAATAAGAACATACACACAGGGGACTGGACTAGCATAATCTAGCTGGACAATACAAAAAGTGGGGCACATCTTGCACAACCTATACACAGTCTATACCTGTAGAATGAGCTTAACACAAACTATCAGGCGAGAGAGACTGAAAAGCATAGAGTTCTGAATAGAGAGAGAGAGAGACATAAAGTTCTGAATAGAGAGATTGAAGAAGCATAAAGTTCTGAATAGAGAGAGACTGAGGAAGCATAAAGTTCTGAATAGAGAGAGACTGAAGAAGCATAAAGTTTTGAATAGAGAGAGAGACTGAAGAAGCATAAAGTTCTGAATAGAGAGAGACTGAAGAAGCATAAAGTTCTGAATAGAGAGAGAGACTGAAGAAGCATAAGGGCTATTCCACACGGGGAGATCGGCAGGCGTTTGCGGTCGCGGCGACAAAGCGCCGCGCCAGTCGCCGCGACCGGCGCAGGCGACAGTTTTGTATGGGCGCCTATGTAAAAACGCCTGTGCTAACCACACGAGGCGATGCGTTTTTCAACAGTCGCCTGAAAATGCCTCGCCAGGCTTTTTCAGGCGACTTTTGAAAAGCGCATCGCCTGGTGTGGTTAGCACAGGCGTTTTTACATAGGCGCCCATACAAAACTGTCGCCTGCGCCGGTCGCGGCGACTGGCGCGGCGCTTTGTCGCCGCGACCGCAAACGCCTGCCGATCTCCCCGTGTGGACTAGCCCTAAAGTTCTGAATAGAGAGAGACTGAAGAAGCATAAAGTTCTGAATAGAGAGAAAGACTGAAGAAGCATAAAGTTCTGAATAGAGAGAGACTGAAGAAGCATAAAGTTCTGAATAGAGAGAGAGACTGAAGAAGCATAAAGTTCTGAATAGAGAGAGACTGAAGAAGCATAAAGTTCTGAATAGAGAGAGACTGAAGAAGCATAAAGTTCTGAATAGAGAGAGACTGAAGAAGCATAAAGTTCTGAATAGAGAGAGACTGAAGAAGCACAGAGTTCTGAATAGCCAGGGGATAACTGGAAGGGGAGACTAGCACTGGTGGGCCAGACTACAGACAGCAGGGGAAGACATTAGTACAGATCAGGAGGACACAAGACTAGCACATTTCACAGAATTCATGGAGACAAGGAAAGACTGAAGAGAAATACAAAAGCCAGAATTAGAACTTGATCTATATGACTACATTCCATATAGAAGACACAGCCGACCTGTACGACCTACAGACGGGCCAGACTTACACAGCAAACATTCCAGTTACCAAGGGAAACTGAACTAGACAGGCCAGATATATCAGGGGGCACCACAACTCTGGTTACAAATAGATGAGAACAAGTTACAGTTCCTGATAACCCTGAGAATGCCGCATCACTACTGACAAATTACATACCATGCCTAGTGCTTAAATGGGTGGTTCATCTTTAAGTTAACTTTTAGTATGTTATAGAATGGCCAATACTAAGCAACAATTCAGCTGGTCAGCATTATTTATTTTGTATCGTTTTGAATTCTTTGCTCTCTTCTGAGGCTTTCCAGCTTTCAAACGGGGGTCACTGACCCCGTATAAAAAAACAAAACAAATGCTCTGTAAGGCACACAAATGTATTGTTATTGCACTATACACTACACATTAACTTAAAGGGATACTAAGGGATACTGTCATGGGAAAACATGTTTTTCTCAAAACTCATCAGTTAATAGTGCTGCTCCAGAAGAATTCTGCACTGAAATCCATTTCTCAAAAGAGCAAACAGATTTTGTTATATTTAATTTTGAAATCTGACATGGGGCTAGACATTTTGTCAGTCTCCCAGCTACCCCCAGTCATGTGACTTGTGCTCTGATAAACTCCGGTCCCTGTTTACTGCTGAACTGCAAGTTGGAGTGATATCACCCCCCTCCCTTCCCCCTCCGCAGCCTAACAACAGAACAATGGGAAGGTAGCAGCTCCCTGGTAGATCTAAGAACAACACTCAATAGTAAAAGCCAAGTCCCATTGAGACTGATTCAGTTACATTAAAGGGATACTGTTATGGGAAAAAAATTTTTTTTCAAAATGAATCAGTTAATAGTGCTGCTCCAGCAGAATTCTGCACTGAAATCCATTTCTCAAAAGAGCAAACAGATTTTTTTATATTCAATTTTGAAATCTGACATGGGGCTAGACATTTTTTCAATTACCCAGCTGCCCCATGTCATGTGACTTGTGCCTGCACTTCAGGAGAGAAATGCTTTCTGGCAGGCTGTTGTTTTTCCTTCTCAATGTAACTGAATGTGTCTCAGTGGGACATGGGTTTTTACTATTGAGTGTTGTTCTTAGATCTACCAGGTAGCTGTAATCTTGTGTTAGGGAGCTGTTATCTGGTTACCTTCCCATTGTACTTTTGTTTGGCTGCTGGGGGGGAAAAGGGAGGGGGGTGATATCACTCCAACTTGCAGTACATCAGTAAAGAGTGATTGAAGTTTATCAGAGCACAAGTCACATGACTTGGGGCAGCTGGGAAATTGACAAAATGTCTAGCCCCATGTCAGATTTCAAAATTTAATATAAAAAAATCTGTTTGCTCTTTTGAGAAATGGATTTCAGTGCAGAATTCTGCTGGAGCAGCACTATTAACTGATACATTTTGAAAAAATTTTTTTTCCCCATGACAGTATCCCTTTAAGTAGGAGAAATAACAGCCTGCCAGAAAGTAGTTGCATCCTAAAGTGCTGGCACAAGTCACATGACTGGGGGCAGCTGAGAAACTGACAATATGTCTAGCCCCATGTCTGATTTTGAAATCTGTTTGCTCTTTTGAGAAATGGATTTCAGTGCAGAATTCTGCTGGAGCAGCACTATTAACTGATGTGTTTTGAAAAAAACACGTTTTCCCATGACAGTATCCCTTTAAAGGTGAATTACCTCTCTAAAGTGTTTTTTTATACTCACTTATTTCTACCCATATATTTTAGTGGTAACATATATTAAAAAAAAAAAAAATTGCATTATGCAATTTGATATCCCAGGAAGGCATGAAATCTTCCAAATACTGGATGTCCATGGCCAAGGCCACAGGAATGTAGTATACCAGCTAATTGTCCCATACCATGGAAAGAGGTGGACAACAATGATTTTAAGGATAAAAATGTAATGTTCTATTTTTGCAGAGTACTTAAATTATCCCTTCAAAATAGACATTTATCATTTAAACCTTTCATTGCCATTTTTGTGTCCTTTTTGTGTAAATATATTAAGCTTTTTTTTCTTCCTCTCCAGTTTGGCAACAAAGCTGTTCCAGTGGAACCTCAATTTTACATCCCCTGATTTTAAATTTTCCCTCATTTTTAGGGATAGGCAATTTTTTTTTGCCGTGGAAATGCCGCCTATAGACTTGAATGACGTTGTGCGTCAAAAAACATTTTTTTTGACGGTCACAGGGGCAAATTCACTAATCTGCGGAGTTGAGGTAGGTCCACTTCGCTAGCGAATTTACGCCAGCACCCGTTAAAGAAATTACGTCACGCTGGCGAATTTGACTTTAATGGGCGTCTGCGAATTTTCGTCAGTGGTGAATTTTTGGCGAATTAAAAACAGGTCAAATTCACCCATCCATTCTCATTACATGTTGTTTTGTGGTCCCGCCTATATTTTATGCATAATACATTTCCCTCATTTTACATTTTCCTGGATTTTACACCACATTTTTTCTGGTCCCCTGAAAAACGTAAAATGGGGGTTCTACTGTATTTGGTTCCAACCTAGTCCAACCTACCCTAGCAACAAGATAGTAATTTGAAAGAAGACAATTAGGAATAAGTCTGAACAGAACTATAACCATAAACATCCTACTTCAGAATGAACTGGTTGCCGGGCATTTCTGACAGCAGCAACCAGAGTCAGAACAAAAAAGGCAAGTAATTTAAAAACGATGTAAAACAGAAAGCCCCATTAAAGTTATGGTGACGTAACATGTTACCCTAATATCACTTCCAGGTCAAGGTTTCCTAGTTTTACTGAATACAAAATACAGATTCTCCCCAAACCCCACCCCCTGCCATTACCAGAATGATGGGCTTTGGCATGTTTACTAACACTGGAGATAAATATCTGAAGAGATTTATGGAGATGTTGCCCATAGCAACTAATCAGATCTTTGCTTTTGTTTTCTAACTTCTAGGTGGCTGTTTAAATCTAATTGCTGATTGGTTGCCATGGGCAACATCTGCAAAAATCTCTCCAGATATTTATCTCAAATGTTAGTAAACATGTCCTTAGTTTGCAGAAAGGTTGACGGCTTGATGCAAAACAAAAGTAAACCCCACGCCATGTTCTGTCTCGGCTCCGGCAGGCAAAGGGTCAGACAGGAAAGTGGGTATCAAAAGTATGTCATAGAAAGCTGCTGAACACTTCTCTGCCTCTTCCACCCCGCTTTCTAGATTCCTGTCTCTCCTTAATCTAAACCCCCAAACACTTCTCTTTTGGTAACTTCAAAGCGGCAGCTGCCCTCGGCATACAGCTTCACAACTATTTGTAAGCCCTGACCATCGCTTTGAAACCAAACGAATAGAGCTCTGGTATGTCAGCTGTGCCTGAATTTGTTACTTTGAGATAAATAAGGTATTTCATAGGGATGGCCTCCACCTATATGTCAAAGGCCTGGCTTGCTACAAGGTAAAGGCAACGCCATCAAAATCAGCCTCCCAGCAAGCGAGCCTGCTATTAGGGCTAGTCCACACGGGGAGATAGCGACGCGTTTGCGGTCGCGGCGACAAAGCGCCGCGAGAGTCGCCCGCGACCGGCGCAGGCGACAGTTTTGTATGGGCGCCTATGTAAAAACGCCTGTGCTAACCACACGAGGCGATGCGCTTTTCAACAGTCGCCGGAAAAAGCCTGGCGAGGCATTTTCAGGCGACTGTTGAAAAGCGCATCGCCTTGTGTGGTTAGCACAGGCGTTTTTACATAGGCGCCCATACAAAACTGTCGCCTGCGCCGGTCGCGGCGACTCTCGCGGCGCTTTGTCGCCGCGACCGCAAACGCGTCGCTATCTCCCCGTGTGGAATAGCCCTAAGAGAGAAGATGTGACTTTTGGTTATCGGCACACCATTGGTGATGTCTTCCTCCCCATTCAATACACTTGGCAGCAGGAAGGGTCCAGCCCCTTAAAAGGAACAGTAACATCAAACAATGAAAGTTTTAAAGGACCAGTAACATAAAAAAAATGAAAAGTTAGTATACCACAAAAAAAAAATAACACCAAGAAAAATGAAACTTTAAAATCGCACAGCCTTTATTAAGAAATAACTTACCGAAACTCTGCTTGCATTCCTCTACATAAAAGGCGAACCGGCGACGATCCATCGTGTGACGCATATCTCCTATAAGGAAGGCAGGGAGGAGAAATCGAGCGCCACCCGATGGATTGCCTTTCTTTAGGTTATTTCTTAATAAAAGCCGTGCGATTTTAGATTTTAATTAGTCTTGGTGTTTTTTTTTTCCTGGTTTTTACATTTTTGATGTTATTGGTCCTTTAAAGTGATACAAATGTAATGAAATGGTGCCCTACACTAATAAAACTGCTGTGTTTGCTTCAGAAACACTACTATTGTTTATATAAATAAGCTGCTGTGTAGCCATGGGGGCAGCCATTCAAAGTAAAAAAGGCTCAGGTTACACAGCAGATAAGCTCTGTAGAACATAATGGTGTTATCTGTTATCCACTATTTAACCTGTGCCATATTTTTTGAATTTCCGCCATTGCTACACAACAGCTTGTTTATATGAAGCAAACACATCAATTTTACCAGTGCAGGGCAACACTGCATTATATTTTCACTTTAAAACACTTTCATTTTTTAGTGTCACTGTTTATTTAACGAAACAGCTAGGTAGACAGAGAGCGACTTCAGCAACTAGATTAAAGTCCCATGTTCCTGGGGAATGTGAGGTGCACCAGTATTTAAGTCAAATGTCTCCATCTAGAACCGCAAAAATGTATGTGTTTTACCATTCTGGCTGTTGTGTTTGGGAGCCCACCTGATGCTGCAGTATAGAAACCTGTACAGGTGTTATCAGGGAAATATGGATCAGCAATAGCCACTTGGATGATCAGCAGCAGCTGTTACCTCACAGACTCCCTATACACACTGCAACACACAAGTGACATCATCACAAAGAAAGTGACATCGTACAAAGGCAGACAAACAACTGAATTGGGAGTAGAGATGCTGAGTTCAGAAAAGTAGTTATATGTCACACTAGATATGACCCAGCAACCTGCACTATAACTACATTTAACCTACTACACAACACACCAGCTGCAATGTGGCTATCTGACTTAAAGGATCAGTAATATCAATTGTTTTTTTTTTTTTTTTAAATTGTTAGTATAGGACGGGGAAAAAAACCACAAAGACATATTAAACTTTTAAATTGCTAATTCTTTATTAAGAAATAACTTGCCAAAACTCCTCTTCAGAAAAGGCGACGATCCATCATGTGGCGCTCGATTTCTCCTCCTAGGCTATCTCCTATAAGGAAAGCAGGGAGGAAAAATCGAGTGCTGCACAATGGATCGCCTTTTCTTTGTGTTTTTTTTTTTCTTTCTATACTGATGAAATTTTTTTTTTCTTTAAAAAAAATTGATGTTACTGGTCCTTTAACTCGATTAACTGCAGGCATCCCAGAAAACATTCACTATACACAATATATTGGGAAAAACCACAGTCCTCAACATCTGCTTTATTTCCTCTGTCCTCCATCTTCAATGTGCTCTGCCTGTGCCCCTGTCCTCAATGTTCTTCTAAATTAAAGTTCAAAGAATCCACTTTTACGTCATGTTAAGGGATCTAAGCAAATATGCCTGCTATGTTTATCTCTGTGATGTTTGTTCCACCCATGAAAACAGAATTTGGACACATTCAGTCCTGTGTGGGAAGTCATTTAACCTTTGGCAGCAGAGTACATAGCACTTATACTAGCAGCACCCAGCATTTTATATAAGACAGACAAAGGTTCAGCTTAACTTTGAAGTGTAATTAAAAAAAAAAAAAAAAAAAAAAGATATATTTTTTTAAATAAAGTAAAAGGGGGAAAAAAAACAACCATAATCCAACTTACCAAATTTCTTGTGCCATCGGGAGCTGCCAGATGACACTGAATGTAGGAATTAAAGACCTGGACCGCATGTTGGGTGAAGAAGCCCTTGTGGAAATGCTTATCGTCTTGTACTAAAGTGAGCCAGGATTCCAGCAGCTTATCATAAGCTTCCATATAGACCATATCATCCTTGTCGAGCTGCAGGAAGAAAACAGAATTTCTAACTAAGGTGATCATGACAAATACCAGCTCTCACTGAGCACTGTACAGGTGCAACGTTGAAACTAGGGATGCACCGAGTCCACTATTTTGGATTCGGCCGAACCCCCGAATCCTTCACAAAAGATTCGGCCAAATACCGAACCAAATCCTAATTTGCATATGCAAATTGGGGGTGGGAGGGGGAAACATTTACTACTTCCTTGTTTCAGACAAAAAGTCACGCAATTTCTCTCCTAATTTGCATATGGAAATTAGGATTCAGATTCGGTTCGGCCAGGCAGAAGGATTCGCCGAATCCGAATCCTGCTGAAAAAGGCCGAATCCCAAACCAAATCCTGGATTTGGTGCATCCCTAATTGAAACCTGCACAAATCCATGAGTAGGTTTGTTGCCTCATAGGAGAACATAGTGAAGCTCACAGGCAAGATAAAAATTTTCAAATGGGTATGAAACACACAGTAATACAGCAGCATGACTATCTACTACACTTCTGTAGCTGTAAGGTGACTCGTTTTCATTATATATGTGTATGGATATACAATGCACAGATGATCATGATAATTGCATCACCTGCACCCCAGGCTGGCATCAATACAAGTCACCTATACGCTAAACAGAAACCTTGTTAAATGGAATACAATTTCATAATGGCATTAGTGCACTCAAAATCCCAATTCACCCAACTGCCAATGGATTACAGTTACAGTACATTTATGCTCCGGAATTATAGTGAGCGGCACTGAAAGGAAAACTATACCCTCAGAACAATGTAGGTCTCTATAAAAATATATTGCATAAAACAGTTCATATGTAAAACGCTGCTTCATGTAAATAAACCATTTTCATAATATTATACATTTTTAGTAGTATGTGCCATTGGGTAATCATAAATAGAAAATTGCCATTTTAAAAACAATGGTCCACCACCTGGGATCATATGATTCACAGTGCACGCCATACATGTTAGGTCACATAAGCCAATTAACAGAGTGTTGTCTTTTGCTTCCACACTTCTTCCTGTTACAGTTAGAGCTGCAGTATTTCTGGTCAGGTGATCTCTGAGGCAGCAGAGCCAAAGCAAAGCCAAGAAGTGAATTTATAGTGGGGATGCATAGAAGCCAGGATTCAGTTTGAGATTTAGCCAAAAAGCAGTTTTTGCAGAATTCTGATTCAGCGGGACTACTGAATGCCAGTTTGCTATTTTTCTCATATTTGAATCTGCTAATTCAGGCTCCAATACAGCTTGGCATTTAGCAGGGTTTTTATTGCTGGGGGATTCGTTAGTCATCCATATCTATAAATTATGGATTTGGTGCACCCCTAATTTATAGTGGGCCATTTGTCTTGAAATACAGGAGAAACCCATTTTACATCTTTCAGGGGACCAGGAAAAAATGATGTAAAATCCAGGAAAATGTAAAATCAGGGAAATGTGTTAAAATAAGTTTTTCTTCAAGTACTGAAAGATTACAAGCACAGGAGTCAGTTTTACTTTGAGATACAATATTCACTGTGTTAATAACAATGATTTAAACAAGGTTTAAACATTGCAGCGTTAATGTTACACTATGGGGGGCATGTGCAAGTCTCTCCGTCAGTCACATACACAACCTAAAGCAATAAGTGATTGGTGCAGGACTGTATAAGGGGCAGACTCATTGCAATTGGCCATTTACAGACAGAACCATGGCAAAATATACATCTGGTTAGTATTTTAAAACTCTGTATTTGACAAATAACATTCAGAGGACAAACAGCAATTTTTGGGAACATCAGGGCAAGATTTTGATGTAAAATCTGTAAAAACATTACTTAAAGGGGACCTACGGTCAAAAATGTAAATCCCCTTTGGCTTTGGGGAGTTAATATAAGTGTTTTTCCAATAGTGATTATATTTATGACCAGTTTTTCAGACAATCACAGCACAATCATATCCCCCAAATACCTGCAGCAGCTTTAGCATCGCGCAAAACTTTCACGGCCATCTCCTCTTCTTGGTCCGCCTGCCTCTGCTAGTCCCTGCCCACCTACCAATGAAAAACAAGTAGGCAGTGACGGTTTGCAGTCGCCTGTTCGATGTGCCTCACCGTCACTTGCACCGCCACTGCCTACTCGGTTTTCATTGGTAGGTGGGCGGGAACTAGCAGAGGCAGGCGGACCAAGAAGAGGAGGCGGCCACTGGCCGTGAAGGTTTTGTTCGACGCTATAGCCAGTGCAGGTATGTGGGCAATATGATTTCGCTGTGAAACTGCTCATAAAAATAATTAACCGCTTTTGGAAAAACGCTTATATTAACTCCCCAAAGCCAAAGGGGGATTTCAATTTTTGACCATAGATCCCCTTTAAAATCAGGGAAATATGCCCATTGAAACACATTATAAATTGGTGGGAGCACAAATAAAAATGAGAAATGTGGGAAAATTTAAAAACAGGGTACTTAAAATCAAAGTTTCTCTGTACCTCAAAATTACTTATGACAACAAAGGGCTATTGATATTCGATTCGAGTAGATTTAGCTAATCAGGTTAAAAATCTGCACCCTTTATCTGAATACAGAATTACCTATCTTGTATCTAGATCCCAATCCGTTACCAGGAAATATAGAATGGAACATAGCAACCCAATATTTGTGCATTGCATCTTGTGGGATGAATGACGCCAGTGCTTTGGTACTTTTGCAAGGAAAATGCCATCTGCTGCTCCGAGGATGTATTTGAAGTGGATTGCAAACATTTGGAATCATAGTGTAAGTAATCCAGAGGTTTCTCACGGCACCATGGCAACTTCTTTAGGGACACAACCCTAGCTCTCGTCCAGCTTGTTCAACAGGATAACGCAAAGAGAACAAGAATAAACTCCACATAAGCCACAGCAGCCTCACATTTTGCCGAGTGTCTATAAACATATGGGTGCTGTTTCTTCCCCTCTAAATCCGTTCTGCTTGCCACATAATCTCCATGGTCTAGACGCCCCAGTTCAAAGCTAAAGTGACTCGGTCAACAGATCATATAGCAGCACTGACGCGAGATACAGCAGCTGGGAAGAGCTGCCACGGCCCAAGGCCCTATATAAAATGAAGAATACCCTTTTTTCCCCTTAAATATCTTTTTGTAGTGACTTTTACATTTCCATCAACAGCATTTAAATACTTTCAGGAAAGCAATTAGAAACCCTAAATGATTGCAAGGTAAAGACAATATTCTTGTAATAATAATTTTTTCCATTGTGGATACAGATGGCCCCTTGGTTTATGTTCATTAACAGTAGATGGGGCAGTTTAAAGGAATTCTGTCATGATGTAGTTTTTATTTCTAAATTACACTGCAAATAATTCACTCTACAATATAAAATTTATTTCCTGAACCAACAAGTATATTTTTTTTAGTTGTAATATCGGTGTGTAGGTGCATCTCAGGTCATTTTGCCTGGTCATGTGCTTTCAGAAAGAGCCAGCACTTTAGGATGGAACTGCTTTTTTGACAGGCTGTTGTTTCTCCTACTCAATGTAACTGAATGTGTCGCAGTGGGACATGGAATTTACCACTGAGTGCTGTTCTTAGGGCAGAGACACAAATTTAGATTAGGGGAGATTAGTTGCCAGGCAACAAATCTCCTCTTCTTCGGGGCAAATAATCTACCCGAACTGCCGCCAACCAGCTAGAATGTAAATGGCCAGCGGGATGGCACTTACAGCACTTCGTTTTCCAAGGTTTCCTCGTGAGGCAACTTTGGACGACTTCGTAAAACGAAGCACAGGGAAAGGCAGTTTGGGGAGATTAGTCAGATCTTTCACCGGGAAACTAATCTCCCTGAATCTGAGTGTGCGTCTCTGCCCTTACATCTTACATCTACCAGGCAGTTGTTATCTTGTGTTAGGGAGCTGCTATCTGGTAATCTTCCCATTGTTCTGCTGATGGGCTGCTGGGGGGGGGGGGGGTGATATCACTTCAACTTGCAGTAAAGCAGTAGCGAGTGACTGACGTTTATCAGAGCACAAGTCACATGATTGGGGCAGCTGGGAAACTGACAATATGTCTAGCTCCATGTCAGATTTCAAAATTAAATATAAAAATAAATTCTGTTTTCTCTTTTGAGAAACTATACCGTAGCTCTGCAAACAATCATTTAAATATAAAATAAACCAGTTAGGATGTTTTTTCCACCAATATGGGTGCAGGTATTGGATCCTTATCCAGAAACCCGTTATCCAGAAAGTTCTGAATTACAGAAAGGCTGTCTCCCATAGACTCCATTACAATCAAATAATCCACATTTTAAAAAATGATTTCCTTTTTCTTTATAATAATAATAAAACAGTAGCTTGTACTTTCAGCTAAACTAAGATATAATTAATCCTTATTAGAAGCAAAACCAGCCTATTGGGGTTATTTAATGTTTACATGATTTTCTAGTAGACAAAGTATGAAGATCCAAATTATGGAAAGACCCATAATCCGGAAAGCCCCAGGTCCCGAGCATTTTGGATAATAGATCCCATACCTGTACACAGTTTAGTTTTAATAATAAGGAGTATAAGGTAGTAATTATGTTTAAAAGAAAGAAAAAATTAATTATTTGCTTAAATAAAGGCTCTATGGGAGATGGCCTTCCTGTAATTTGGAGCTTTCTGGATACCGGGTTTCCAGATGACAGATCCCAAACCTGAAGTCTAATCATACTATTTAATCTTTAAAAATCGATAAAATCACCAGCTTGCCATTTAAAACAATTTTGGATTGTGATGGTGGCAGTGGAACCTTCATAAACTGAAGGTGGAAATTCTTAATTCAAACAAGCATTACTTACTACTTCCTCCAGTGCAGCACTTCTTCCAAAAGAGCAAGTGAGGTGTGTGAGGCAGTTGACAAAAGACGAGAAAAGGTCATTGGGAATGGCGGTCAAAATATTACGTGGAAAAACCGTTATTAAATTGCTGATTATATTGGAAATCCCGACAGCTTCTGAATCCTCAATTTCTATCCTGAACAGTGAAGGGAAAGAAAAAGGACATACTAAGAGATCACAGACAGGTACACGGACATTAACAATATTAAGAGGCTTAAATGAAACATAACATTGGCACAGAAAAGTGACATTTCCCTATTTTTCTTAAATGTCTGATGACATCACACAACAAAGTTGAAATACACTCTCTACAGCTGTATATGTAATACTTAACTTTCCCCGCATTTTACATTTATTATTTGTGGTTCCACCAATTTATAATGCATTTCAATGGGTGCATTTCCCTGATTTTAAGTAATGGTTTCCCGGATTTTACATCAAAATGTTGTCCTGATGTTCCCAAAAACTGTTTTTTTTCCTCTATGAATGTTAATTGTGAAATAAAGAGGTTTAAATATTTACCAAATGTTTATTATGCCATGGTTCTGCCTGTAAATGGTCAATTCCAATTAGTCTGCCCCTTATACAGTCCTGCACCAATCACTTATTGCTTTAGGTTGTGTATGTGACTGACAGAGAGACTTGCACATGCCCCCCATAGTGTAACATTAACACTGCAATGTTTAATCCTTGTTATTAACACAGTAAATATTGTATCTCAAAGTAAAACTGACTCCTGTGCTTGTATCCTTTCAGTACTTGAAGAAAAATTTACTCTAACACATTTCCCTGATTTTACATAATTTTTTCCTGGTCCCATGAAAAACATAAAATGAGGGTTCTACTGTATTCTGTACTGTAGCTTCAATACATATAATGTACACTATAGAAAATCAGACACACTCAGGGGGCTGAAAAGTCAATGCTGTATAAAGATCTGGTATACAGTCCTGACATAGGTGCTTCACTGTCAGGACAGAATTTAAAGTCCCCTATGACTTGGTATAATGTATACAGATGCACGGGCACATACATTTATAGCAGGCGCACACAAACAAAAATATAGATGCAGTAGAACCCCCATTTTATGTTTTTCAGGGGACCAGAATAAAATGGGGTAAAATCCAGGAAAATGTAAAATCAGGGAAATGTAATATGCATAATATAAAGGTGGGACCACAAAACAACAATGTAAAATGAGGGAAAACTTAAAATCAGGGGATGTAAAATGGGGTTTCTACTGCATATATTTTAAAAAGTGTTTGGAAAAAGAACATAACATTTATTTATTAATTAGTGCATACGAATCAACGGTTTGGCCAAACTTATGAGCCTTTGTCAGGGTTCATACAGAGCTCATTACCCTGACGAACGTTTAGAAGTGGGGTTGAGACATATTTTGCAAGTCCGTGCAGGGGCAATCCTGGCCCCTCCGCCGCCTGAGCTGCTGCCCCCCCTCCCCCGTGCGCTTACCTTTTTGTGCCTGAGGGGGTCCAGGGGGGTACATGAGAGGGCCAGGATGCTAGCGCAGAGAGCCTAACTGCGCTTTCTGCGCTAGAAGAGCCGGATTTCCGGTTGGAAAACTGGAAATTCGTCTCTCAAAGTACCAGGAGCAGCATTTATGCCGCCCCTGGTATCTACTGGGGCACTGCCGCCTGAGGCGATAGCCTCAACTCGCCTCATTGGTAAAGTGTAAAATGGGGGTTCTACTTTATTTCCATAATTTGGATCCTCATACCTTAAATCTACTAGAAAATCATGTAAACATTAAATAAACCCAATAGGCTGGTTCTGCTTCCAATAAGGATTAATTATATCGTAGTTGGGATCAAGTAAAAGGTATTCTTTCAATATTACAGAGAAAAGGGAAATCATTTTTAATCATTTGGATTATGTGGATGAAATGGAGTCTATGGGGTGTATTTATCAAAGAGTGAAGTTAGAGATCGCCACAGTCCTCTACAGTGAAACTCCGCCACTCTCCATTCATTTCTATGGGATTTTTAAGAGAGTATTTATCAATAGGTGAAAGTGAAGTTCATCCTTTGATAAATACGCCTTTCAAAATCCTATAGAAATGAATGGAATGTGTCGGAATTTTAATCTAGCAGACTGTGGTGATCTTAACTTCACTCTTTGATAAAAATTACCCCTATGAGAGATGGCCTTTCTGTAATTCGGAGCTTTCTGGATAACAGGTTTCTGGATAATGGACCCCATGCCCGCACAGTATGGGACCTGTTATCCAGAATGCTCGGGGCTCTGGGGCTTTCCAGATAACTGATCTTTCCGTAATTTGGATCTTCATACCTTAAGTCTACTAGAAAATCATGTAAACATTAAATAAACCCAAAAACTGGCTCTGCTTCCAATAAGGATTAATTATATCATCATTGGGATCAAGTTCAAGCTACTGTTTTATTACTACACAGAAAAAGGAAATCATTTTTAAGAATTTGGATAAAAAGAAGTCTATGGGAGACGGCCTTTCCTTAATTTGGAGCTTTCAAGATCAGGGTTTCCAGCTTCCATACCTGTATATAGTGGGCGCTACTTTATCTCCTAAATATATAGTGAATAAAGTACCCCCTATTGTGAAATATAAGGATATTATAAGTCGCCAAGCAGTTCCATGACCATATAAAGCTCATGGAACTCAGAGATTACTTCTAATATCCTCATATTTTCCAACAAGGGTTACTTGATTATATTACAGACGTTTAAGAGTCATGTGACAAAAATGACATCACTACTCACTGTTTATAACTGATGACATCACTAGTCACCATTTATAAGGATATATTTTACAAGATATTCATGGCTTTTGTGCATTATATAAATATATTTTTCAGATTAATCCAAACACATCAATCGGTATATTCAATATATTAGGGAAGACAGATTATATTTACTATTTATCAATTGTTATTTGTTTTGTTTTTTTAAATTTTTGCTAAAATTATTGTACTAAAATCGTATCCAGTTAAAATAAACATACCCATTGATAGTATTCAGTAATCCTTCAATGAAATGTGCCAGGTAATCCACTTGAGACCTCTCGTCAGGAAAGATGGGGCCGTGGAGAGAAGCGAGCTGTGCCAAACACTGGAGAGAGTCCTGGGCCATATCTGAATCTTCTCGGATCTTGCGATGAACCTGCCGGGAACACAGCACGATAATATGTGACTCCTTTTAGGTCACCAGCAGAGGGGTATTCAACAAGTGTTAGAAAATGTAAAAGTGGGGAGGCATCAGCAGGTGCTTTAATTCACTGCCGTTCCTCCGGGGATTCTCTTTTCCCCAAGCCGTGTCCGCATGATTTGAAGTCATTAAAACGTTTCTGGGTGCTACCTTCATTTTGAAGGCTGAGCTAAAACAGATGCCAGATACGTAGTGCTCCTTCTAAAAACAGCAGTCATGACAGTCATCCAGGATATGCAAACTATGCCTGGGCTACTGAGACTGGCTAAACTTAGTTGACAAGTTCAATCAAGAGTACAGGGATGCAGCTTTGGTGGAGGTAAACACCACGAGAACGGTGCTAATGAGGGTGTGTACCCCAGTTACAACTGTACACCCCAGAATCAGCATTCATCAAATAGCACTACTAACTAATAAGACACCATAATGAGACTAGCCGGGTTTCATTAAAGGGGGGGTTCACCTTTAAACGTCTGTCCGACTTCAGTCAACATTCCATAAACGTACAAATCCATGCTTTGGGGGAAATTGCTGCTCTCCAACAAACACGGTCTCCATTGCCAGCTAACGACTCACTTCATACATAGAAACAGGCAATACTACAAAAAAATACTGTAAAACAGAAACTAAATACAGGTTATGGGACCTATTATCCAGAATGCTCTGGACCTGGATAAGGGATCTTTCCATAATTTGGATCATCATACCTTAAGTCTAAGTCATGTAAACATTAAATAAAGCCAATAGGCTGGTTTTGTTTCCAATAAGGATTAATTATATTTTAGTTAGGAACAAGTACAAGCTACTGTTTTATTATTACAGAGAAAAAGGAAATCATTTTTTAAAATTTGGATTTTTTTAATTATAATGGAGCAAATGGCAGACGGCCTTTGCGTAATCCGGAGCTTTCTGGATAATGGGTTTCTGGATACCGGATCCCACACCTGTATGTGGTTCTAGGTATAATTTTTGTATTAACTTAACTGTAGTGTCACTTTATAGGTCAGCAGAAGGGATGAACAGGGCTAATGATACCTAAGTAGCAACACTACTATATAGGCTGCAAGCTACTGTGCGGAGGATAATATGTAATAAACAAAACAACAATTGTTTAGTGGTGCAATATAAAAGGAATATTTTTTTCTTAATTAAAATTATAGGCAGTAAAATATCTTCAATACATACTCTATTTATTTGGCTCGTGTTGCTCTTTTATACACAGCTAGTACATTTTTCCTCACACGAAGGGTCAGATTCGGGGAGATTAGTCGCCTGATGACAAATCTCCTCTTTTCAGGGGGGCGACTAATCTCCCCGAACAGCCTCCTGCCGGCTAGAATGTAAATTGCCGGCGGGATGGCACTTGGAGCGCTTTGTTTTCCCGAAGTTGCCTCACTTCTGAAAACTAAGTGCTCAGAGTGCCATCCCGCTGGCGATTTACATTCTAGCCGGCGGGAGGCAGTTCGGGAAGATTAGTCGCCCCAAAGAAGAGGAGATTTGTCGCCGGGCAACTAATCTCCCCAAATCTGAGCGTGTACCCTGACCCGAAGAAAAGGGATAAAAAGTTTAGAGACAAGTGCTAGAGCAACTTCTCTCCTGCACAGGGACCATTCCCATTATATTTTGTGTTAGTGCGGAGATTTGGAATATACTGGTGTTATATAAACAGAGCAGCAATTATACTATGCTTTATGGACATGAAGATCAAAGTTGTGCCATAGAACAAGCTGATGGATTATGCACGAGCTGGCTGTGCACCCGGCAATATAAAGAGCCCGCGTGCTCCCACTGAAAGGATTGGTGTACCGTGTACAGATACAAGGGGGATGAGCAGTGCTAGATAGATACAGAAAACCCAGAGCAGCATGATAAAAGATTTTTATTTTAAATATTATATTAGATTTTTAGATTATATATAGTTATATATGTGCTTATATATTTGGTGATGCAAAGTAAAGTCCCCGAGCACTAACAGCCCAGGAAAGTCTGTAAGGGGTTAAGCAGTGCAATAATCAGAGGATATTTGCAGAAGCGGTCTCACAGCTGACAGCAGCAGCTGTTTTTATGTCTAGACAGCTGTTCAGAGCGTGCCTGCTCCGCGACTATATGGTTTGCACCAATCATAAAAAAGTACCCGACTGGGCACATGGTAGACCTTGTCTTGCCCAAGAACCTGCATATTAGACACAACGAGCAGCTTGCTGCCTCTCTGTACTGGTAAAGGCTGAAGACAAGCCATAAATTAGTCCATGTTTTTCACCCACCTACTGTCTTAATGCAGTTAACTTTCCCTTTACTCCCTCCAACTGCAAAAGTACAGAAAGAAAATACTGATGAGGACATTGGTTACCAAGTGCAAAGAACATTCTTTTGCAACCTACTGGAATTTTTTTTTTTTTTTTAAAGGGAAACGGTCATGGGAAAACATGTTTTTTTTTCCCAAAATGCATCAGTTAATAGTGCAGCTCCAGAAGAATTCTGCATTGGAATCAGTTTCTCAAAAGAGCAATTTTTTTTTATATTTAATTTTGAAACCTGACATGGGGCTAGACATATTGTCAGTTTCCCAGCTGCCCCCAGTCAGGTGACTTGTGCTCTGATAAACTTCAGTCACTCTTTACTGCTGTGCTGCAAGTTGGAGTGATATCACCCCCTCCCTTTCCCCCCCAGCAGCCTAACAACAGAATTGGAAGGTAACCAGATAGCAGCTCCCTGGTAGATATCAGAACAGCACTCAATAGTAAAATCCAGGTCCCACTGCGACTTCTTCCTATAAAAATCATAGAAATGCATCAGTGTCAAGTAGGTGCTGCACCCAGAATAGTTAGTTCCCCTCAAAGTCCCGTGAACCTTGGTGAAGCAGACCGGCTGACACGATGAACAGATCTTCCGTGTTGCTTCAGTGAAGCTGGGCTGGGGGCCGATTTATCTTTCCATAGGCCGAAGTCCTGTTTTTGTTCATAATCAGCCTATGAAAGGATCACGCCACCCCCAGCCCAGCATCACTGAAACAGCACAGAAGATCTTTAAGCAGTGGTGGAGGGTCAGGTCAATGCAGTTTCACGGGGCTGGAGGCGGCTTTGAGGGGAACTATTGCAGGGGCAGCACCAGATAACAGCTCCCTAACACAAGAGAAGTTGCCTGGTAGATCTAAGAACAGCACTCAATAGTAAAATCCAGGTCCCACTGCGACACATTCAGTTACATTGAGTAGGAGAAACAACAGCCTGTCAGAAAGCAGTTCCATCCTAAAGTGCTCACTCTTTCTGAAAGCACATGACCATGCAAAATGACCTGAGATGGCACCTACACACAGATATTACAACTTAATAAAATAAACACTTGCTGGTTCAGGAATGAAATGTTATATTGTTGAGTGAATTATTTGCAGTGTAATTTAGAAAAAACTACATCATAAAACTCATGACAGAATTCCTTTAAGTGGAAGTTGACATCTGATTTGCCTCAGCTGAGGCCATTTCTAAAGACTATAATATAAGAGAATTTGTCTTTTAATAAGCTTTAAGGGTTCTGCAGCATTGGTATATAAAGCTGGTGGCCCATGGAACATGTTCTCAGCCACCTGAGAAACACCTGAATTCTGCCAAGGAGCTTGTCGTCAGTAGTAAATGAGCATGAAAACTTCCATTCCTTCCACCGTGTGGACCTGTCCAGTTTTCCCCCCAAACCTGTCCCTGAATCTTCTCCTGAAAATGATCACCTACACTGAGCATGAGCAGTTGAAGCCAACCCAGATTTGGGTTAATTTGCAAATGTCTGGAATCACTTGCAAGAGAAGATTCAGTAGTGTGAGATGGCAGTTTCAATCCCACCTCTCTACTGTGCTGTTTTCAACAGGTAAAAAAAACTAGGCAGATTTGGAAGGCAAAGTTTGTGCTGTTTGGGCAGGGGGAGATACTTACTCTATGCAAGGCTTTTGTTATTTAACGGAAATTGCTTGCTGGCAGTAGAAACAGGCAGATGATTTCAGCTTGAACATGATCAAGTATTTCCGTTAATAAAAATAGCTTTAATGAGAGCAATTCCATCATATGTTTTATGTTAGTGCTGCAGATAGGTCAACTGTTTTCCAGATTATAAATCCCCCTCAAGCAAGCAGAAAATAGCAGTCATTCACTGGAGAAAGGAAGAATCTATAGCTACATGACATGCTGACATGGCCCGTTATAATGTATCTTTTCCATGACAGATGGCCAAGGCTACATAATCATAGGGTGGCAAAATATTAGGGGTGACTGGCCTCCCAGCCACGTTCTCTATATATACACAAGTAATTGGCGGGTTTGCTCGTGCTGGGGCTGAACAGGCCTGGATTTGTGGAGAGGCCACCTAGGCCAGGGGCAGGATTTTAGGGGGTAGCATGCTGCCCAACCACACCTGCGTTGGTTCAGAAACACTGGGGAATGCGCAGGAGATACAAAAGTTTTTTAAATTGCCGGTGCACCAATCCCCATTGCTCTAGTCCCGATGAATTTGATTGAATAAATGTGAGAGGAGGGGGGTGATGAACAACAGCGAGCCTAAGGGTGCCCATTATGTAAATCTGGCTCCGGGGCTGAATGCAAAGGTGGGCAAGCACTAGGACCATGCAGCCTAGGGGGCAATAAACCCAGGAATCCGGCCCTGTACATAATATTGAGGATAATGCACCGGCTGCTGCTAAATACATAGAATAAAATGCACCAGCACCCCCCAATGTAAATGCAGGTCACATAAATAGATAAAGCTCTTATGAGTAGGGCCTTCTGATCCTATTTTTATTCAGTAACCCTTGTAAGCCTTGCTTGCTATAAATCAGGGATCCCCAACCTTTTTTACCGAGAGCCACATTTAAATGTAAAAAATTGGGGAGCAACACAAGCATGAAGAAAAGTTCCTGGGGGTGCCAAATAACGGCTGTGAGTTGCTATTGGTAGCCCCTAATATTGACTCTTTTTGGCAGTAAACCTGGTTTTTATGTAACCAAAACTTGCCTCTAAGCCTGGAATTCAAAAATAAGCACCTGCTTTGAGGCCACTGGGAGCAACATCCAAGGGTTTGGAGAGCAACAGGTTACTCACGAGGCACTGATTGGGGATCACTGCTCTAAATCAATGTAAAGTGCTGTGTGACTTGCTGGTGCTATATAAATACACGATGATGAATATTTAAAGAAAGTGAAAATAGACTGATTACTATAGAACACAAAAGCTGGAATACAGAACTAGACCAAAAAAAGTCAGAAACAAATATCAGAATCAGAATTAGAAGTGAATGTTGAATATTGGTGCCTGCGACTGCTGGGAGGATTTGTTTGATATGAAGAGCAAGTAATATGAAAGAAAGATACGGCAGAGTCCAACAAAAGCAAAGCCTTACAAAAGCCACATGTTCGTTTGTGACTAATGGAGAATGTTGTATGTACAGTGGAACAAATAGAGGGGAAGGTTTAACTGCAGTTCCGAAAATCCTGCAGAAGACTGATGACTAAATCCAGTGCTAAAAGGATCCAAACATCTCCAAAATGGCGTTACCGGAGTAAAATTTCTGACTAGTCCACTGAACATGCAAAAGACCTGGAGGGCCACAAGGGTTTCTATTAGTAAAAAGTCAAAGGGGGGAATTCACAAAAGTGTCGGGAACGGAAAGATGTCTTTAAAATGTCGTAGAAAGTGTCGTAGCAACAGCCGACAAATTCACAGAGCATTTCTCCGCCAATTTTCCGACATGTACTACACTTTTGAATTAGTGTCGTTAAAAGTGGGCGTGGTTTTTTCAGCGCCACTTTTCCCGTCATTTTTATGAATTACTCGTAAACTCATTTTTTTTTACCGACAATTTTTCAGACACTTAAGCCTCTCCAAAATGAAAATGTCAGTCAAATTGTCTTTTAAAAAGTCTTGGTAAATGTCGTTTGTACGATGAAAAGATATACGACATTTTAGAAAATTGACAGACTTACGAGACATTCAGAGATGGTAACATCTGCCTTTGTGAATTTGCTGTTTGTACAACATTTTACAAATTTGTCGACCACCACTTCTGGGTTATTTATTTTACCAACACTTTTGTGAATTCCCCCCCCAAAATGTTGGTGTAATGATCAGAGAGAAATCACCCCAGGCTTGTTCTGGCCAGGGTTAAAGAGTAGGCATTTATACCCACTGGGGGGGGGGCTATTTGCCGAACAAATAATAATAAGGAGGTTATTTATCAAAATCCGAAAATATCTCCAAACTTTGTGAAACTACCCAGACCAAATCAGCACGGATTTTTTTTTCCCTTTATCAATAGATTTTCCTGAAAATTTCTTGTTCTTCTTTTATGTTTTTCTCGTGAAAAAAATCTGAATACCACTACTTTTGCGGATTTGTCACGAAAACTGAGACGTTTTCAGATTTGATGCCCGAAAACCAAGAAATCTTCAGATCACTGCATGATATGGACATCTTCAGTACTTATCCTATTGACTTCTACAGGAACTCGGCAGGTTTAAGTTGGAGTACTTTTTTATTTTGACTTTTAACACCCTTGGGGTTTAATCAAACCCGAAAAATTTGAGGGTTTTTTTTCCACTAAAAAAACGGTTTCTCCCCATTAAAAGGCCATTGATAAAAAAAATCTGACTAATAAATAACCCCCTAAATTTTGCCCTTTTGCACATTTTCCTTTCAAATAACTTGTTTAAAATGGAGCCTATCAGAGACAGCCGTTCCACAGTGCCCTATTCAAGGACATATATTTAAAATACAGACTTTTCCATAATATCACAGTACCTTGTACACTGCACTTGATGGTACACTAGTAAATTATATAAACACATGCCAGTGGCAGAACCATTCTATCAGCTTTTTAGCTAATGACATTTGCCAGTCCAGCTGAGTTAGCTATAAGTGAGCTGCCAGGCAGACATTTCTGATAAGGCACAGAGACTCAAGAGAGCCAAGTACTTAGGTTCTAAGTCATTTCATATAGATTATACAGGTATGGGATTTGTTATCCGGAAACCCATTATACAGAAAGCTCCGAATTACAGAAATGCCGTCTCCCATAGACTCCATTAAAATCAAATAACCCACATTTTCAAAAATGATTTCCTTTTTCTCTGTAATAATAAAACAATACCCAATACTTGATCCCAACTAAGATATAATTAATCTATATTAAAGGCAAAACCAGTTCATTTGGTTTATTAATATTTAAAAGATTTTCTAGTAGACTATAGCGAATATGAAAATTTGAAATAAATTCCTCATACTGAAATAAGAAACTTTCTAAATACAATCAATTAAAAATGCTGCATTGTTTCTGAAATAATAAAGTTCACGGTAACTCTCCATTTCTCTTCATTCTGTCTGCATGTAGGAGTTGGGTGTCAGATGAATGATCCAATATATCTTATAGGAGGGCTCCTTTTGTCTAGAGCTCACTCTATTAAAATCACATGATGTCTCTTTACTTGCAGGATTTGTGCAAAATGCAGTTATTTGTTAGATTTTGTTTGCAAAACAAGGAAATAAAACAATTTTCCCTTTCCCAACACTAATTTGCATATGCAAATTAGGATTCGGATTTGGTTTGGTATTCGGCCGAATCTTTCACAAAAGATTCAGGGGTTTGGCCGAATCCAAAATAGTATATATATATATATATATATATATATATATATATATATATTACACACAATTATCCTTGAAGTGTGAAAACAAACATCTATACTTTTATGAAGGTTACTATATTCCCATCCTTCATTGGGTGCACGTGGTCAGGCTTAATATACAAACTACAAAATGTACCTCAGCACTTGTCATCTTCATCTTTTTTTTGTTGTTGAGTAAAATACATTGATTCGCTGTACAAGGAGTGTAGGTCCTTCTGAACTATTCTATATAGTGGAATATGTATAACAGGCCGGACCCATGTGCACCCAATGAAAAGGGATGAGCTGCATTACTTTGGACTTTTTTTCTAAATATTATGGGGAGGTGGCTCTCTCCTTAATGCCAGCCCTCCCAAACCCCGCTTAATGGTGTCTTTGGAAGAGATCATGCTAAATAAAGAGAAAAGCAGGTATGGTCTTTCTCCCCCCAAAGATAACACTCTTTTCTTCACTTAGTATAGGACTGACGCATGGACACTGCCTTGACGGGGCAC
The DNA here is from genome assembly GCF_017654675.1 of Xenopus laevis. Classification (NCBI taxonomy): domain Eukaryota; kingdom Metazoa; phylum Chordata; class Amphibia; order Anura; family Pipidae; genus Xenopus; species Xenopus laevis. The sequence continues at coordinate 149,995,847 of NC_054374.1, read as the reverse complement.
GTCAGCTTATGCATATTTTGTACAAACTTTGTAACTAAAAGTGTCTTCTTTACTAGAGTTACAGTTCAACTGTGCATATTGTTATTGAGGTGAGACCAGTAGTGCTGTTAGCAGAGAAACACTATTTCTCTCTGCAAGGTTTTTGTAATTGATGATCCGGGACTGGTCTTACTGGGAACCCGCAAGAGTAGGGTGGGACGGATTGCCGTAGGCTTCAGGAGAGAAACCAAAGCATTTGCTTTGTGTTAACCAAAAGGTTGGATTTTTCTGTTGAACTATTTCTTCTTCGGTTACCTTTACCCAGGGAGTGGAAATAAATGTGGGCAGGAAGCCCTAAAACTGATCCTGGTGTGTAAAGTTGCCTCATTTGCAGCCTACCAGCAAGTGAAGCCCCACAATATATATACACACACACACACACGTTTAATACACTGTTCTTTCAGGCCTTAAATTAAGTATATTTATAACAGAATCTTTATTTCAACAATAAGTATCCTGAAGAATTTGGACAAACCCCAAGCCAATATACTTATAATACACCAAACGTTAAACATTAAAGATGATTAAAAGAAAACATTGGCCACTCTAAAATGAATCCTTTTACTATAATACTCATCTCAGTTGATCAATTCAGATCTGCAATGCTAAAAGTTGTAGAGAATATTCTGTTGGTTTAAGAGGGATAAGAACAGGGGCCATGTCTGTAAGCACAAAGCACACCACCAGATTAATTCTGTCACTTTTACTCATTGGAACCCTTGCAACATTCTTTTGTGAGTTGGGCACATACAATAGAAAATGGTGTTTACTGTAATAGACCGATTAATCTCCTGGAGTCAGTGATGTAACTAGATATTACTGGGCCCTACAGCAAATTATTTTTCAGGCTCCCAAAATGTCTAAAGGTTGACCTGTTTTACCAATATTTATTGAAATTGTACATGCATTAGGGCCTCATGGGGCCCCTATACCTCCTGGGCCCCCCTGCAGCTGCAGGGTCTGCTTCCTCTGTAGTTATGGCTCAGCCTGGGGTAATTCCTTTTCTATAGAGAATCCTTCATGGTATCCCAAAAACCAGTTCCTTGTTTACTACCCCCAGTGCAGGGAAAATTTTGTCACTTTCATGTAAATATTATCCCAGAACACATGACAAGAGAAATTCCAATTCCGTGCCAATTTTGAATTATGATTCTAATATAATATATTCTATGTCTGAAATGAAGCAGAATGACAATTATTTCCTAATATAAAAAGGAAAAGTGACCGAGAAATAATTAACAGTGTAGTGCTGAGATTTGCCGTGGTTGCATGATACGGTTATTTGGTTATATAGCCTGAAGTGGGACATCTTTTAAAACAAAAAAATAATCTAACCCAATACACACTTTTCAGACACCAGTAAATGCCTCCCTATTGGCAGCACCCATGAACAGCAAGGGCTTGGTGAAACCATTCAGTAAAATCAAACTGTGCCAAAAAGAAAGATCTGAATCACTTTAAGAAAAATGTCTCGAGCTTTTGTTTCCACATGTACACAAACAAAAATATTTACACCACAAATCACAGAAACTCTATATAACTGGTGACAGTATGGGGGCACACCGAAGCAACAAATAAGAGCAAAAAACTGGCAGTGGTTGTTTAAAGATTTTGTTCATCTCTGGAGGGACACAGGTTCACAAACCCCAACAAGGAGTTTAAGAGGCTCAACTATCAAAGGTTGAATTTCAAAATCATGAATCATGAATTTTTTTTTATTTGAATATATTCACAATTAGACTGAGAGGTTAACAAAAAATATGAATTTCTAATATTCGATTGAATGGTTCCGACCTGAAATTTCTAATTGTATCTGGTCCGTATTCAATTCATACGAATCTAGTTTTTCACCCAAAAAAAATTGAATGCCAGGAAGGCTATTAAAATCTCCAAATGGCTCAAAGGACCTCTTCCATTGACTTGTACATGAACTGAGCAGGTTTTAGGTGGCGAATATTCAATTTGTTTCCATGGTCGAGATGTGATAAATCTCACATTAGAATTTACATTAGAATAGGGGGATTAAAATTCAAATGTGTGCATTTTGAAACTGGAAAATTCGAGTTTACTATTCAACCCTTGATAAATCTGCCCCTAAGTGTCCTTCTGCATAGCACCCCCATGTACATTGGAAAGCCTTGTTTTATGTTTTTAATTAAAGAGACAAAATGTGGGAAGTCAAAAAACAGATACTTATTTCTCAAAAAGTCATACACTTTTATTTAGTTATAAAGGGGGGGGGGGGTCTGCCTCAACTTTGGTCAAAATTTGTTGCAGGTTAAATCATTTGCAATACCAATTTTGGCCAGAAGGAAAGTCTTTCCTTCAGCATCGGATCCTGGCAGAATATATTTATATCCATATGCCCAGACTGCAAGCAGGGAAAAGCCAAAATGGGTAAGATTTTTTTTTTTTTTTTTTTTTAAACATTTACTGAACATTCATCCAAACTGGAGATAGACTACATCACTCTCCAGCTAACAGGGAGCGTCAAAACCCAGCACCTTTCAGTATCATCAGTTCAGTATCTAACAGGTGTTCCAAAGTGGCCTTTCCCGAACATCAGTTGCTTTGATACATGATGAATAACATGAATTTATCTTAAAGCCCATTTGTGGATCCTATTAAAAATTTGGCCGCAATGGGAGGAGACTTACCTTCTTACATGTTGGTAAACAAAGCTCCCCTGGCTAGTTTCCTTTGCAAGATGAAAGGTACTGGTCAGAGATCAAGCAGCACAAGAGCAATGCAGAGAATCCATGACTTACAGTAAAGAAAAGCTCCATGACTCTGCTGTCCAGGAGGGTCTCTCGCCAGGACTCTGTAGGCTTCAATATCACATTTTGGGAGGACTCGAACATTGCTATATAATGTCTGCCCAGTTATCTGGTGTCAAGGTCAACAATAACATTCCTACTTGTCTTTAAAGAAGGGGGGGGGGGAAACGTCCCACTTACACCAGCACCCACTGAAAAAGAATGCAATGGAAACAGACTTTAAGCCTCTTCACATACACGGCATAATTCCTGCATGAGGCCAAGGAATAAAAGGTATTAAGTACTGAAAATAAGAATGCTTAAAGAATGCTAGATAACAACTTGATCATTATTATGTGGCGTGCCAGGGCGATACAGTCACTATGATAAGCAGTGGGACTAATGTGACAGGAGCAGGTTTGGAAAGAGCAACCGCCCACGACAGGTGCTCCGATTTATGGAAAATGGAAGCCTTTGTTGGGCTGCCACAAATCATCCTCTTGCAAAGTTAAAGCAAGCTTTACTAAACATTTATCATGGGCTTGGTGTGTGGAGGAGTTAAATTGGGGCAAGCAGAAGGTATGGCTAGTGACCTCTAAAGCTTTAAACACACTCAAGTAGCAAAGTGGAGATAAGGGGGTACAATGACACTATTTATAGATGTGCACAGTGCTGGTAACAAGAGGATGACAGCCAGGTCACACAAATGGAAGCAAAATCGGAATGTCTTCTTTTGATGCCTTTTACAGCCCATACAGTGTTGTAAGAGTAATGCACTTCAAACGTATCCCCATTAACCTTCTGCTTCCTAAAGTGATCTCTTCCAACCGAAGTCATCTCTGTCTATGCCAATGCTTTGATTTCTTATTAAACTACATTCTAAATGCTTTTCGGTAAAATATAAAACCAACATTTTTGAGCTGTAGTCTAGCTACATGTAATTTATAGAAAGTACACAATATTTTGGCATGTAATCATCTGTAAAGATTGTCAAAACAGATGCCAATTAAAACGGTATGTTAAAGTTAAAACAGTTAAAGATATGGAAATAAAATCCATAGGAATCTATAAACATGTGTATAAAGTAAACTGCATGTACTGTACACATCTCTTCAAATAATGGAAGCACCAAAAGGATCCAGCCTAATTATTTAGGATTTATATTAATTCAGGCACTTTTTACAGCGTTCGGATCCTTGGGGTTTGAATTGCTTTCTGTGAAACTTCTAAAAATCAAGGTTTTAAAGCTCTGGACATCTATCAACATAATAAAAATAATAAAAATAACCAAAAACAAAAGCCTGTCCAAATCTTTATATATCTGAACAAAACATAATTTAAACTGCTTTCTGGACATTTTGGCAACCAGAAATGATTATACTAATTTCCAGATTTACAGTGGTGTAAAAAACTATTTGCCCCCTTCCTGATTTCTTATTCTTTTGCATGTTTGTCACACTTAAATGTTTCTGCTCATCAAAAACCGTTAACTATTAGTCAAAGATAACATAATTGAACACAAAATGCAGTTTTTAAATGAAGGTTTACGTTATTAAGGGAGAAAAAAAACTCCAAATCTACATGGGCCTGTGTGAAAAAGTGATTGCCCCCCTTGTTAAAAAATAACTTAACTGTGGTTTATCACACCTGAGTTCAATTTCAAAGTTTATAAAGCCATTTCTAAAGCATTGGGACTCCAGCAAACCACAGTGAGAGCCATTATCCACAAATGGCAAAAACATGGAACAGTGGTGAACCTTCCCAGGAGTGGCCGGCCGACCAAAATTACCCCAAGAGCGCAGAGACAACTCATCGGAGAGGCCACAAAAGACCCCAGGACAACATCTAAAGAACTGCAGGCCTCACTTGCCTCAATTAAGGTCAGTGTTCACGACTCCACCATAAGAAAGAGACTGGGCAAAAACGTCCTGCATGGCAGATTTCCAAGGCACAAACCACTTTTAAGCAAAAAGAACATTAAGGCTCGTCTCAATTTTGCTAAAAAAACATCTCAATGGTTGCCAAGACTTTTGGGAAAATACCTTGTTGACCGACGCGACAAAAGTTGAACTTTTTGGAAGGTGCGCGTCCCGTTACATCTGGCGTAAAAGTAACACAGCATTTCAGAAAAAGAACATCATACCAACAGTAAAATATGGTGGTGGTAGTGTGATGGTCTGGGGTTGTTTTGCTGCTTCAGGACCAGGAAGACTTGCTGTGATAGATGGAACCATGAATTCTACTGTCTACTAAAAAATCCTGAAGGAGAATGTCCGGCCATCTGTTCGTCAACTCAAGCTGAAGCGATCTTGGGTGCTGCAGCAGGACAATGACCCAAAACACACCAGCAAATCCACCTCTGAATGGCTGAAGAAAAACAAAATAAAGACTTTGGAGTGGCCTAGTCAAAGTCCTGACCTGAATCCTATTGAGATGTTGTGGCATGACCTTAAAAAGGCGGTTCATGCTAGAAAACCCTCAAATAAAGCTGAATTACAACAATTCTGCAAAGATAAGTGGGCCAAAATTCCTCCAGAGCACTGTAAAAGACTCGTTGCAAGTTATCGCAAACGCTTGATTGCAGTTATTGCTGCTAAGGGTGGCCCAACCAGTTATTAGGTTCAGGGGGCAATTACTTTTTCACACAGGTTTGGATTTCTTTTCTCCCTAAATAATAAAAACCCATTTAAAACACTCATTTAAAAACTGCATTTTGTGTTTACTTGTGTTATCTTTGACTAATAGTTAAATGTGTTTGATGATCAGAAACATTTTGTGTGACAAACATGCAAAAGAATAAGAAATCAGGAAGGGGGCAAATAGTTTTTCAAACCACTGTATGTGATAGTAATGATTTAAAGAAAAATAAGTTTAACTCCCAGTTAGTACAGATATAATGAATACATGTGCTGTTTCATTCATATATCCAATATGCTATTTGGAAAATTGTGTGATGGTACTGGGGTGATCAAACAAATAATTAGATATTTTTAGGATCAGTGCTCCATTTAATTGTGCAAGTACTTAGAGAGACTATACTTATATTTTAAACCAAAACCACATTTTCAATAGAAGCTCTCCAGGTCTCAAGCCCCTTTCAGTAATTGCTTAAAAATGCTGAATTAAGAACAGCAAACATCATAAACTCACATAATAAAAAACAAAGATGCTAGACCATATGTATAGGATACAGCCAATGCAATTTAGTTGTATAAAGTCTTAACTTTTATAACTATGGCCCAAAACATACTACTCACACAGGGTGCTTCCGATTGGGTGGCCTAAATAACCTTTAGAATGGCAGATTGCTACAGATCCAGGTTAGTTTAGGTTGCAAGCAAATGATAGCAGATTATAATGATCAAATGTGCTAATTTTGGAGAATTAATTTGCAGGTTCCCACTAATCTTGGGACGGTCTCCGTGATTAAACTAATCACACCAATCCCATTCAGAGCTATGATCATATGGAAAAATACAGGCAACTTAATCAAGGCAAGTTTTAGTTGGTTTACCTGGAGAAACCAGAATAGACACTGGCAGAAAGTTAAAACAGATGCCAAAAAGTTATATTTTTTCAGATCTAAGAAAGCACCAAAATGGCTCATTTATTTTGAAACACAAAGGAAAAACCAGCGAAGAGAAAGAGAAGGTAGAACATAAATAGTTATTGAAAGGTCCACATACAACAGAACCTCTAGGCATTCTCACTGACCTTTTGTAAAGCACTTGATCACTGTGCCTCTGTGTATTAACAACGGGCAGCATCTTCTGAAACAATGCACCGCTAATATCGGCCACCCAAAGTTAGCTTTAAATGGAGCGTAAATCTGTCTGCTACATTCCTGGTGGACATTGTGCTAAACTCATCTACAATACACTCAGCCAAAAGGACTCCAAGGGATGTTGAAATACAATAATATCATAAGGGATTAACAGAGACAAAGGTAATATAATACTGTGGCTTATTTATACCAGAGGTATGGAAGTCACATCCCTTATAAGCATGTGACAGGGGAGTAGTGCACACATCATTCAGTTACATGTAAGGTTATAAAGTCATATACAGCTGTTTACTGCTTAACATGGTCAGGGCAGTGATTGGGTCTACAGAGGGAGGGGGGTTTGTTTTTTGCGGTGGCCTTGAATGCTAATATATAGTATCGTCCAGCTGGGTGGAAAATGCAGAAAGGTAAAAGTGGCCTCAATGTAGTAGGCAAACGAGTTTTCATGGTACCAAGAGGAGAACTGTTCCTCTCACTTGTTTGTACATATTCTTAAGAAAATTGACTAGGGAGCTGACAATCCTGGGATCCAGCATGCGTAATATTGGTTCAGTTAAAATATGACCAACAGAAAAGGAGTATACACTTCAGGATCTACGCCCCTCCATCCCTCACACTAAGCTGAGACAGAATCACTGTTATTAAAGGGGAACGATCGCAAACTTGAAAATTTAATATAAGCTTCATCACACTGAAATAAGAAACTTTCTAAATACAATGAGAGCTCAGCATCTGTTCTGTTTCTCTTCAATCTGTCTTCATGCAGGAATTGGGTGTCAGATATTCATTGACAGTTAGATCCAATATATCTTATGGGGGGGGCTTCCTTTCCTTGCAGATGTATTAGAGCTCACTCAAATAACTGATTCCAGTACAAACAAAATCTAACAAAAAAACTGCCTTTTGCACAAATCCTGCATATAGAGAGACATGATGTCTGGTGATTTTAATAGAGTGAGCTCTAATACATCTTCTAGGCAAAAAGAGCCCCCTATAATAAATATTGGATCTAACTGTCAATGAATATCTGACACCCAACTGCTGCATGAAGACAGAATAAAAAGAAACAGATGCTAAGAGAGTAATAGTGAAGATAAACTTGATTTTTTCAGAAACAGTACAGAATATTTAATTGATTATATTTAGAAAACTTTTTTATTTGAGTATGATGATTTCAATTTCGCGATAGCTCCCCTTTAATAATGTAGATAGCACACAAAGAAGTCTCAACTGGAAAAATTCAAGTACAGTGAAACCTCAATTTTACGTACCTGGATTATAAATTTTCCCTCATTTTACACTTTTTTGTGTTCCCACCAACATACAATGCATTTCCCTGGTTTACAATATCATGATTTTTAAAGCATTTTCTGTAGTTCCCTAAAAATAAAAAATGGGGGTTCTACTGCAGTTAAAAGTATAAAATACCCAGAATGACTAATTCTGCACCTCCTCATTTTTTAATGTATATCCCTACAGAGTTTAGAGATAAAACAGAAATTAATTTTATTCCCATTGGTTAAAAATGTAAAGTATCAATTTTAAAAACAAGTCTTTAGGGAAATCTTGTCTAATCTGGGAACCTATCAGATGGTAATCTTGCCCAATAAAGTGCACAGAAGGCTAATGGCACATGGCACTATTTTCTATGTGATTACATAGAATTCAAAACACTATTGTATACCCCTTACAGTTTGTTTTTAAGATGGGCTACTAGACAGGGGCAAGCCTTTGCCATGGAACTATAAGTCACATAATGATACAGACAAGCAGATGATTCCTAGATAATTCCTATGTACAATTTGATGCAAATTCTTCCAAAAATCATAAAGCAGCCAATAAAAAGGATATAGTTTGGAGGCAAGAAGTTCCAGCTTAAAACCTGATTGGCTAGTGCAAGGTAGCGCTGGAACACTGAAGACATTTGTGCATTAAGGTTCTCTCGCCTGCTGAATTCCTGTAGTACTTCTATCGTTAGCATAAAAATCTGCCGGAGATCCTCGTCCTGAAAGTAAACAACACAGATTATACGGATAGAATCCATCATGGACAAGTTGAGAACATCACAAATGTCCAGTATTTCAGATTTTGACGAGAAAATCATTAAAGGGGTTGTTCATCTTTAAATTAACTTTTAGTATGATGTAAAGAGGGATATTTTGAAACAATTTGCAACTCGTTTTCATTTTTAATTATTTGCAATTTTAGCAATCTGGCTGCTAGTGTCCAAATTCCCCTAGCAACCATGCATTGATTTGAATAAGAGACTGGCATATGAATAGGAGAGGCCTGAATAGAAAGATGAGTATTAAAAAGCAGCAACAACAATACATTTGTAGACTTACAAAGCATTTGTTTTTTATATGGGGTCAGTGACCCCCATTTGAAAGCTGGAGAGAGTCAGATGATGAAGGCAAATAATTAAAAACACTATAAAAAAATAATGAAGACCAATTGAAAAGTTGCTTAGACCTAGCCATTCTAGAACATACTAAAGGTGAATATAAAGGCAAACCACCCCTCTAAGGCTTATGGGACACAGACAGAATAGTGGCTGGTACTTGCAGAATAGTAGAAGAAAATTCTTTTCTATAAGGGCATAAAAGACTGATGCCAAAGAGAATATAACAAAATCTATTTCCAGGTATGCAGAATGCTAATTTGATATGATATACTTACATGCTCCTAATTATTTAAGCGCACCAACCCATAATTACACATTGTAAATTTACATGTAATTGTTCATGAAGTTTCCTCTTTGCACTTTCTTATAATTAAATTGCAAAACTCTGAGAGGTAAGACAGCTATATACAGAAATATCTGCTAGTCTGGCATGGTCAGATATGAGGGTATCTCTGCCTGACCTGCCTACTAAATGGCCAACAATGAAGCTGGAGCTTGTGCAGATTGTGGTAATTCATGGTCTTCTGTATAGTCAGGTGATACTAACCTGATACGACTTTCTAGCCTTCCAATCTAGATCTAAATGAATCAAATACTGATAAGGGAAGCCACGGTTTGTGCCTATACTATTGCCGCCAGCTCAGTCTTGAGTGCCTGAGTTATCACCCAAAATCTATAAAGCTTTAAATGAACAGTCACACGGGTTATACAACATATATACATAATTACGTAAACTACATTCTGCAGCAAAAACCACAGGAGAATACTATTACGACTACTACAGACAGATTCATTTTTGGCAGATTTCGACCCAGTTTTGTGGTTAGGGAAACAATGTTTTCCAGAGTGATACGACTAGACTTTACTCTTCATGGCTTTAGCCTCTCAAGTCTCATAATCTCCGTGGTATTTTGAAGTCCTTCCAGACATAAAGCCCCCTTGTTCTACAAGGACAGTTTTATGGCGCTACATGCCTACAAGGACTGCTCAAGAGCTGAACAATACATCTGAGACAAGCAGGCCATCTGCAAGAAATGCTCCTACATGGATGGCTTTGGCTAGAAGCCAATGTTATTTTAGAGCAGTCATTGTTAAAACATGCTATTCTCTTGGGGTAAGCCAAGTGGTGTATGGCTCCATGGTCCATGGAAATATGCTCCTAACAGCCTAAAAATCAACTGTCATCTATAAGTAATGAGGCGATCAGCCCCCTTGCTGCTTAACTCTTTCACTGCATATGACAGTCGCTTACAGCTGCAGCAGATCGTTACATTCCTCTGAACTCATTAACGCTAGTGCTAAAATCAGCCGCATATTGAACGGGCTTAACGTTCTATACACTGCTACATTTTGGTGTTGAGATTCAAGGACAGCAGAGAAAAAAAGCAAGCAGTAATTGAAGATGACAGGATAAAGAGGTTGACACTCCCAAGGTGGCCATCAGGGGTTAAGGGGCAACTGCTGCAAAGGGCCTCATTAATCTTATTAAGCTGAAGAATTTCATCTCCAGACGCTAAAAGAGAAAATAGCCTTTCAGATAATATTTCAGCAGGTATTATATGGTAGAACAATCCCTGTCATGGGACATCAGGCATCTGAATATAAGGTGATATAGATTCCATTATGCTTGCAAAATGCTTCAGGATATAGAATTACAGGAGGCATTTAATACTGCATAGCCTGAATCCCATGATGCAACTTGATTAATTAGGCCATACCTGAAATACTCGCTTGCAGCTCCCGTGGAACTCCATACTCAGGCCAATGTTGCTGGTTTTACTCGAACTGGAGAACTCTATTAAAAGTGCCGTTAATATGGAACAGGCCAATGTTTGCTATGGTAAAAAAAAAAAAGAAACAAAAGCATTTAGAACAGGAACTTTTAAATACAATGAATACAAATAAATAAGAATTTTAATAAGAATCAAACCAAATAAAACAGGTATAAAAGGAGAACTAACCCCTAAAAATGAATATGGTTAAAAATGCCATATTTCACATACTGAACTAATTGTACCAGCTTAAAGTTTCAGCATCTCAATAGCAGCAATGATCCAGTACTTCAAACATGTATAAGATGATGGCACAAGGCGGATTATTCTAATGGGAATTGTGCTGGTTTCTGAGCTGAAAATGAAAATATTAGCTTGGGCATACTGAAATAAATATTCTAAATACAATAAATTAAATATTTTATACTGTTTCTGAAATAATCAAGTTTATCTTCACTATTCCTCTCTCAGCATCTGTTTCTCTTCATTCTGTCTTCATGCAGCAGTTGGGTGTCAGATAAATGATCCAAAATATCTTATGGGGGGGGGGGTCATTTTGCCTAGATGCATTAGAGCTCACTATTAAAATCACCAGACATCATGTCTCTCTACATGCAGCATTTGTGCAAAAGGCAGTTATTTTGTTAGATTTTGTTTGTACTGGAATCAGTTATTTGAGTGAGCTCTAATACATCTGCTAGGAAAGGGATCCCCCCTATATTGGATCATTCATCTGACACCCAACTGCTGCATTAAGACAGAATGAAGAGAAACAGATGCTGAGAGAGGAATAGTGAAGACAAACTTATTTCAGAAACAATGCAGAATTTTTAATTAATTGGATTAAGAAAATTTCTTATTTCAGTATGCGGAAGCTGTATTAAATTTTCATTTTCTCGATAGTTCCCCTTAATATTTTGGCTGTGCGCTTTCCCTTTATTACCAGTGTGCATGCATTATTTGTACAGATCAGCTGAACTTGAGGCACACCATAGAGAACCATCCAAGCAGAGACTGAAGGCATTGAAACCAGTGCCTTCTCACAACCGTGAGTTAGTGCCCCTCAAACAAACACCCATAGGGAAGCCTGTGCTTTACATAGGCACAGATGACAAGCGTAGTTAAAAATACAGTATCTGCACCCAATACATTTGCAGCATTCACCCAATGTGTCAGCAGCAGGTACAGCATTTTGACCGTTTTCCATGCACCCATATAAAGAACAGGCCATCTGTTAAAGTATAATTTAGATTTGCATGAATATAACCTAAGCTAGCCATTAATAATATATATTTAATACAGTAGAACCCCCACTTTACTTTTTTCAGGGGATCAGTAAAATCCAGGAAAATGTAAAATCAGGGAAATGTAGTATGCATAATATAAAGGTGAAGCCACAAAACAACAATGTAAAATAAGGGAAAACTTAAAATCAGGGAATGTAAAATTGAGGTTTCAAAGTATAAAAACCTTTTCCAATATAGTAAGTATGAATCTCTTATCTGGAAAGCTCCAAATTACGGGAAAGTAGTCTCCCATAGACCATATTTTATTTAAAAAAAAAAAATCAAAATTAGCATTTAAAATTTACTTTTTTCTATGTTATTACAAAATAGTACCTTGTACTTGAACCCAACAATGATAAGTATCATTATTGAGGAATAAGATTATTACTATTGGCAAAACAAAACTAATTGGTTTATAGAACGTTTAAATACTTATATATTAAATATATACTAAATAAATTATATTACAAGTATGGGACCTGTTATCCAGAATGCTTGGGACCTGGGGGTTTCCGGATAACGGATCTTTCCGAAATTTGGATCTTCATACCTTAAGAGTAATCGAAAACCATGTAAACATTAAATAAACCCAATAGACTGGTTTTGCTTCCAATAAGGATTAATTATATTTTATTTATATTATAGTTAATTGTAGTTTGGTTTAAGTACAAGGTACCGTGTTATTATTACAGAGAAAAAGGAATCATTTTTTGAAATTTGGATTCTTCGGATAAAATGGAGTCTGTGGGAGACAGGCTTTCCATAATTCAAAGCTATCTGGATAATGGGTCCAATATATGTATTGTATAGGGATGCACCGAATCCACTTTTTTTGTATTCTGCAGAACCCCCGAATACTTTGTGAAAGATTCGGCTGAATACTGAACCTGAACTCTAATTTGCATATGCAAATCAGTGAGGGGGAGGGTAAAATAGAGCAGCGCACAAAGTGCACGGCGGAAACATTTTTTACTTCCTTGTTTTGTGACGAAAAGTCACATGATTTTAAGGATTCGAATTAGGTTTAGCCAGGCACAAGGATTCGGCCAAATCCAAATCCTGCTGAAAATGGCCGAATCCTGGCCAAATATTGAACCAAATCCTGGATTTGGTGCATCCCTAGTATTATATAATGCTTAAATTATCAGACTCAAAGTATCGAGGTCCAAATATGGTAAGACCCCTATTGAGAAAACCCCAGGTCCCAGGCATTCCGGATAACAGGTCCCACAATGAAGCCAGAATTCGTCAGATAACGCTAAATTAGGTTCCCTGTAAAGAATAAAAAGTGGTTATACTGACTCTCTACTATGTGTATGTCTCTGTCCATCCCTACAACCTTCATAGTTATATCCCAAACAGACCGCTGGGTCAAAACCCACTTTGTCCAGCTGCACAGAGCATACAGCCCTCTTTTCTTAATACAAAGGGGAAGCAAGCCTAAACCATAAGATCATTAAAAGCCAACAGTGTACAGTTATATTCAGACACACGTGTAACTATTTCCATTCCTTGAGAGAAAGACATACGATGATGCGTCCGTTTCCTTCCAGCAGCGCGTGGAAAGGAATCCGAGTTTTATCACTTCCTACTATGTGTTTGAGGAGCAGATTAAAGGTGCCTGACATAGAACATGCTCTGGTTTCGCTCTCAAACATGTTCCCTATTTATAAGTAGTTCTCATGTTCCAATTATTTTCCATTAAATAAACCTTCAAAATATGAGAGCATATATTGTGTTCCTGCTGGGTGTATGTGCACTTGTGAGTGGATGTGTTGCTTGCCTTGCTAGAGACATTCCTCATAGAATGCATGATCAACAGTACCCCATATACAGGTATCGGACCTGTTATCCAGAATGCAAATGACCTGGGGTTTTCCGGATAATGGATCTTTCTGTAATTTGGATCTTCATACCGTAAGTCTACTAGAAAATCATATAAACATTAAATAAACCCAATAAGCTGGTTTTGTTTCCAATAAGGATTGGTTATATCTTAGTTTGGATAAGTCCAATTGCTTTCCAATTGTTATTTTATTATTTAAGTTTAAAATGTAATGTTTCTGTCTGGTGTTTCAATCTGGCAGCTCAGTGATACAGGTGCAGATTCTGAACTGTTAAAATTTTCTACATTTAGTTGATACATTTCTCAGCAGTATTTGTGGAATATTAGCAACTATTGTATCAATTCTAACAGCTGCCTTTAGGGCAGAGACACGCTTGGAGATTCGGGGAGATTAGATGCCCAACGACATATCGCCTCTTCTTCGGGTGACTAATCTCCCCAAAATGCCTTCCCGCAGGCTAGAATCTAAATCACAAGCGGGATGACACTTGGAGCGCTTCATTTTTCGATGTTGCCTCACAAAGAAACTTCGGGGCGACTTCAGAAAACGAAGTGCTCCGAGTGCCATCCCGCTGGCGATTTAGATTCTAGTTAGGGGAGATTAATCGCCCGAAGAAGAGGCGATTTGTCCCCGGGTGACTAAATCTACCTGAATCTCCAGGTGTGTCTCTGCCCTCAGGGATTCTGACAAAGATAAGAAATAAATGAACTAATGGATCATTTAGAACAGTTACAGAGTTGGTCACCCTCCTCCCAGAGTTGCTTAAGAAGGTAAAAAAATAAAACTTTACACCTCAATATTAGAAAAAACAGTCACAAACAGAAAATAAAAATTAATTGTAAAAAATAATCTATATTTCTGGTGAACTGTCTGAAACCAACTGAACTGAAAAGTGTTGGAAGGAGACCAACCGCTTTAATATTCTTTACGGCAGGGATTCCCAGACAGGCGTGGGGAATACTTTTAGTGTAGCAATCGTGCCTCAGATATCATCCTGCCATGGAATACATAAGTTTACACCAAGGATATTGTGAGATTAGGGCTATTTCCACTGGCACCGCTGGTCCAGGCAGTTTTTGACCATAGATTGTGTATTCTCAGCTGAACAACATTTACTAGCAGGGTACAAGATGGAAACACACCAGTGCAGAAACCACCTTGTCCGACACTTGCCTAATAGCATTTAAATAATACCAACTTGTGAAGCAACTCATTTTAAGAAGAAAAAACATTGATGAGCACAATTTTTCTAGACACCCAATTGCCTTGGAAATAACTGCTGCCTGAACCATGAGAAAGGTTAACTTGCCCTTTCATGACTCTTCAGTTTAGGTACCAGATTCTACCCCTGCCTCAATGCTGAACATACAGAAATACCAGATCCCCCTAGTCCCTGGATTCCCCCGCCTGTATTTCTGCAATGTGACATTTATGAGCCCACATGCACAACTTTCCCTTTATAATGTATTTAAAGTGACTAACTAGGTATCTTTATATTTGTGCATTACAATCCTTTTGCAGGAAGCAATAACCCAAAATGTAATAAAGGTGACTGGGTATTACTTATATGTACACTACAATTAACTTCTGTGCCCAGACCAGTGGGGTGGGCTAACACAGTAATGAGGGTTGTGCATTAAAATCATTTACTCCCCCCCAATAACATACATGTGTATAAGGGGCTCTATCCCTTCTCTATTAATCTGCATCAGTTACTCTATTCTACCCCCCCCCCCCAAACATACATGCTCCACAGGGGCATTTATTATGTACTGTAAAAAACATTAGGGATGCACCGAATCCTTTGCGAAAGATTCGGCCGAATACCAAACCAAATTTGCATATGCAAATTAGGGGTGGGAATTGCAAACATTTTTACTTCCTTGTTTTGTGACAAAAAGCCACTCGATCTCCCTCCCCCATCCTAATTTGCATATGCAAATTAGGATTCGATTCAGCCGGGCATACGGATTCGATTTGGTGCATCCCTAAAAAAAATACGTACATAATTCGCCACACATCATCATGTAAAAAGGCATACTTTTTTAAAACATTTTTTCTTTGAGCAACTTCTGCCAGGTCTAAAGCAGTGTAAAAAAACGGTGGCAAATAGGTCATTCACATGGCATTGAAAAAAAATACACCTTGATAAATTCACAGTTTTTTCAACACAGCTTTTTACACCATTTTGTTAGTGAATTTCAGCACAGCATAATAAATAGGCCCCTTAAATGAGAACGAAAACCCCTGCAGCTGGGGTCCCCCAATCGCCCCCTTCCCTCCCCGCATGGTGCTGCACTGTAATGGGTCTCCCCTCTAGCAACACTGACCTGATATGCAGAACAGAGCAGTGGAGCATAGGTAAGCCATGTTTTACAGCCTCAGTATCTACCTGAAGTGAGTGCAGACACTTGCACTTTTGGTGCATGCGCAGTTGAAGCTGAAAAGCTCCGTAAATTACCGAAAAGAAAGAAGAGGATCCAGAAGATACCGCAGCTAGCGAACATGGCTCCCCTGTGCTGTTCTGCACATACAGGTCAGTGTCACCAAAGAAGAGACCCATTCCAGTGCAACACCATGCAAGGAGAAAGCAGGGAGGGGGACCAGTGAAGGTGGGGCTAACAGGGGTCCCCAGCTGCAGGGGGGGTTTAGTTCTCCTTTAATGTCTATCTGATCCAATGGGTGTCGGACTTTAAAGAGCAACTGGACCAGTTCCTGGATCAACATGCAGTTGAATATTAATATCCGTAGCCTTGTATTATCGGTTTGCCCCGATGCTACATGGGCCTTTCTTCTGCCACTAACGTATTCCTTAAAGGGGAAGGAAACCTAGTCGGTGCAAACCCCCCTCCCCCCCTCCCGTTTGTTGCCCACCCTCCTTCCTCCCCCCTGGCCTACCCGTCCAGCTGGGCAAATGCCCCTAACTTGTTACTTACCCTTCTACGCAGGTCCAGTCCAGGGAGTTCACCGACCACATCTTCTTCCACGTGATCTTCTTCCTGCTGTGAACGGCGTTTTGGCGCATGCACAGTAGGATCATTACGCTGGTACAGATCTACTGCGCATGCGACATAAGTCACGCGCATGCGCAATAGATCATACCGGCGAAATGATCCTACTGCGCATGCGCCGTTCAAAGCAGGAAGATCGTGTGGAAGAAGATGTTGCCGGTGAACTCCCTGGACTGGACCTGCACAGAAGGGTAAGTAACAAGTTAGGCTCATTTGCCCAGCGGGACGGGTAGGCCAGGGGGGAGGAGGGAGGGTGGGCAACAAACGGGAGGGGGGGTGGGGGGTTTGTGCCGACTAGGTTTCCTTCCCCTTTAAAGCAGTTCTTCCCCCAAAGCCTCTTATTGTTTTAAAGGGGTTGCTCACCTTTATATTAACTTTTAGTATAATGAAGTGACATTCTGAGAGAATCTGCATTTGGTTTTCATTTTTTATCTAGTTTTTTTATTTATCTTTTTATTCAGCAGCTCTCCAGTTTGCAATTTCAGCAATCCAGTTGCTATGGTCCAACTAACCCTATCAACCATGCACGGATTTGAATAACAGACTGGAATATGAATAGGGAAGGGTCTGACTAAAAAGATAAGTAATAATAAGTAGCCATAACGATACTTAGACGGGGTCAGTGATCCCCATTTGAAACCTGGAAAAAGGCAGCAGAAGGCAGCAAATAAAAGGCTATAAAAGATAAAGTACAATTTCAAAGTTGCTTAGAATTAGCCATTCTATAACATACTGAAAGTTGCCTTAACGGTGAACCACCCCATTAAGTGGAAACCACCTGATAGTACCAGTACTGACACTATCCAGCCCAAAAATGCACACTACATTATTTCTGGACTGGGAATCCTCCACACTGGAGTTGGTAGGGTATTGCTTTGGGGGCTTTCTGGTCAGCTCAAAGGTCCCATGTGCCACAAGCATTAAAACTAAACCGAATTACGTGTTTATACAGTGAAGACATCTCTACAAATGGCATTATAATAATTGTTCATTATTCGTGATTGTTATTACTCTGTGAGCTTACATGCATTCAGTAGTTGTGGAACAAATCCAGGGCAGCAACTTGTCTGCAAAGTTCTTTATTGGGATAATGAGTTACACCGGTGTTTAACTCATTATTGGTGTAACTCATTATCCCAATAAAGAACTTTGCAGACAAGTTGCTGCCCTGGATTTGTTCCACAACTACTGAATGCATTGAACTATTGGGTATTACACACAGAATACCTGTGGAAGAAGCCAACAAAGAAATTCGGTGAGCTTGCTCTGAATATTATATCTGTGAGCTTACAATTTAACATCACCATAACACAACAGGAGCAAACTCAGAAGCAAGAACAACAAACATACACCTTGCAAATAGTCTCTAGGCTAGAATCAAACTCCTGATGCCAGTGCTGTAACCCAGCAGTGCTAACCACTGAGCCATTTTTAGATCCCTTGATACATTAGCATAGCCACCCTCCATTAACACTGCTTTACTGTTGTCTGACTATTTTTAATACCAGATTGTGAAACGCAAAATCTAAGTTCAGGGTGGAAGCTGAGAATTTTTTATTCATAAACTTGGGCATTCCTTGATCTATGCATTATCCTTGATCACACAAATGGAAATCATTCCTATGCCAACCTAAGCATTATATGTCTTTTTTTTTTTCTCTCCAATTACGACTCTAAGCGGTGCCAATGATGCTGCAGCGTTAAAGCAATCGGCTTTAGTTGTAGACTGGAAGGAGCCAAAGATAGAAAGAAGAGAATATATTTTTAAAGAGTGGCGCACTAGCAATTGCCCATGGGTTAAATGGAAATATTTGCAGTACCTCGCAGCACCCGAAAGATTAAAGCCGACATGATACTATTTATGTAGGCTCCAACAACAGCTGAGAGCCGTTCCATATATCCACCAACTGCCATATCTTTGTTCATAAATGCCTCTCATGTCAGTACCTTGACCTTACAGACGCTTGTTATCTTAGCTAGCACGCGCCTAACTTAATCCCTGCTCGTTGCACGATACCTAAGCAAATCAATCTGGAATACTATGCATATCACAGGCTATAATGTACCGCTTTGCTTTAAGTGCTCAATTCAAGTAGCAATTCAATTCCAAAACAATGGCAGCTATTTCAAGCTTTTCAGAGGTTAATGTAAACTGTAAACACAAGCACTAGTTCAAAGTGTCACAGGGAAAAGATGGATGATTGTGTCTCCAATGAGCAGCTACTGGAGACCTCACTAAAGGGATACTATTGGCATGGGAGCCCCAAACACCCAGTTTTCTGGACGTACAGTCACCCAAACCTCTACGCATGGTCTTTGAGTTCGGCCAGAAATTTCGAGCAGCTGTACAATAGAAATCAAGTCATGGGGATGAGATGCAAATGGTTCTTTAAAATTATTCAAAATCTCTCACTTAAAGTGAATCTATGCGGTTTCTCTGCTAGTTCGGTTTTCTCTTTCTTTTAAAGACCACAAAACATGCCTCGTTATGACTGGCTACCTGGATCTGCAAGCTCGGCAGGGCACTTGGCATGCACTGCAATTCAAAACTAGAATATGAGTTTTTTTATGGTCAAAACTGTCAAATTCAATTCGAGTTTTTTTAAAAAAAAAAAAGAAAAATTCAAATTTGATTTTCAAGATTTATTATACTCTGGCCCTTCAAGAACTCAAATTCAACCATTCGCCAACTAAAACCTGCCAAATTGCTGTTTAAGTCAATGGGAGAGGTCCAGGGATCAATTTTAAGTTGTTTGCAGCCTTCCTGACATTCGAGGTTTTTTTTAAATTTAATTTAAAATCGAGTTTTCGGGTCATTCTATTCATCCAAGTTTGAAAAATGTGTTTTTTTTAAATAAATTCCGATTGGTCAAATTTCAAGTTCATGGGAGTTTAAAAAAACTCACATGAATTTGAAATTCTACCCTTGGTTTTGGTAAAGGTCTACCTCTCCACACCCCCATCCATCTAGATGCTCCAAGCAGGGTTGTTCCCCCCCACCTCTCTAGCACAGTGATGCCCCTTATCTCCACAATTAGGGTCAATCCTGGAATAAGAGGTCTGAGACTGAAAGGAAAAGCTTTCTTTATACCCAGACAGCTACATGCAGTGATCAAAATGTTGCTCCCCAACCCCTTGGATGTTGCTAACCGGGGCCTCAAAGCAGATGCTTGTTTTTCAATCTCAATTGGTTGCATTAAATCCAGGCATACTGCTAAACAGAGACTTCAACATATGGCCAAACCACATAGGGGCTACCAAACAGCCAATCACAGCAGTTTTTGGCACCCACTTAGATTTTTTTTCATACTTGTGTTGCTCCCCAGTTCTTTCTGCATTTGAATATGCTCATGGGTTAAAAAAAAAGGTTGGGGATCAGGTCTGGACTGGGATCAAAAATAGGCCCTGACATTCCAAGTAAAAAGAGGCCCAAACAGTTCCCACCAGCCCACTATGGCATCTTACAGCAGCCCAGCTGGCATTTGCCAGAACCCACAGATTGCCAGTCTGGGCCTGTTGGGACTCCTGCCTTAGACTATCTTGCAAATACCAACAGCGCAATAAATAAAATACTACAGGTGGTGAAAGTGCTCTCACTGCTAAAGGTCAACTGGAACAAATCAAATATTTTACCGATAGCAATTTCTGTCCTACAGTCAGGGGCGCTGCACCAATGAAGTTAAGAAACTCGCCTCAGACGAAAAATATAGACAAAGTGTTGCAACCTGTAGCAAACTAGCACAAATTCCACAATAGTAACTACACAGTAAAAAAACCTAACAGAGCTTTTTCCATTGGAAAAAAATGAGCACAACCCAAACACATTTGTATAATGACACTGAAAAAAACATTAGCAACTAAAATTGGGCCCTCTCTACCTATTGTATTTATTGTTTTTTTATGTTCAGTGTATATACCCATATATTGTACGTACAGTGCTGTTGAATATGGCAGAGCTTCATATAAATTTGTTATTATTCCTAATAATAATCATATTATTGAGCTTATATGTCTTCCAGTGACAACCCCAACTTGATAAACCTTAGGCAATCTGTTCTGGCACACCGATGCTTCGTTTAGGGGCTGCACCCACAAAGAAACCTTCTTTTAGAAAAAGCCAGCACTTTAGGATGGAGCTACTTTCTGGCAGACTGTTGTTTCTCCTACTCAATATAACTGAATGTATCTCAGTGGGACCTGGATTTTACTATTGAGTGATGTTCTTAGATCTACCAGGCAGCTGTTATCTTGTGTAAGGGATCTGCTATCTGGTTACCTTCCCATTGTTCTGTTGTTAGGCTGCTGGGGGGGGGGAAGGAGAGGGGGTGATATCACTCCAACTTGCAGTATAGCAGTAAAGAGTGACCCATGTCAGATTTCAAAATTAAATCTAAAAAATTCTGTTTGCTCTTTCAAGAAATAGATTTTAAGAAATTCCTTTAGACCAAAATTCCAAAATTTAGACCAACTTTCGCCTTGACAAAGCTTCTAAGCGAAACGCGTGTCGGCGTCCTCTTGAAAATTGATCTCCTTAAGATAACAATTTTGATTCTGAAGAAATATTTCCATTAGGGGAACATACTGGATATTCTTGATGGGGGCAGGAATTTTGGTCTAAATCCTTTGCTTTACCACCTCTTCTATCTTCCTTCCATTCTAAGGGGCCGTGAGTTTGTGGCTTTTTAGGGCTACTTGGCCTCTTTTAACTGTTAGGGCAATTTAAATTACAAGGCCACAGCTCCGGTTACCCTGTCCTGCCTTGACTTTGTGGTGTCCCAGGCCTTAGAAACAAAATAGGCAGTTTGTTTTTGGGACAATCTTATTCTTGGAATATGACCGAATAACCTTTTAACCCATATTGAATTTTTGGCCATTTTTTTACCAATTCCTTTTTAACCATTTAATTAATTACCAAGTCTCATTTTTTAGCCTATTTATTGCACTGCACTTTATTGGTGTAATTTATTGCAATATCAATTTGCCAAATCTATCTTGATGAATCACACTTTATATATTAATTAATGAATTCATTTATCTATTAAGGGGTGTTATTGGAATCTATTGGTGGGGTAATACACCCTTTGGATTCAGGAATAATCAACTTTTTTTATCAGTCCTCGGACTGATTGATTTCACTTTATTTATTTGCACTAGCACTTTACCTAATTTATTAGTCAGCACCTTTATGAATGAATTATTATTTTCATTAATTATTTTGGTTTTGCAATTTATGGTTTGAGTTTACATGGTATAGATATAGTAACTATCTATTTGGTGGGGTTTCTTTTTTCTTAAATAATATTAACACTTTTTCATCTGACTTCATCAGACCTCTACCTATAGTTTGGGTTAAATAAGGATCAAATATAATATATATATATATATATACACACAGGGATACCAATCAGTGTTGTTTCTACTATCTATTTATGGCCATTAGAGTTGAGGTTCTATAGTTAAACAACTGTGGCAGTCAGGGTTTATCCAATGAATGGTGTATGCACTTTTACTCAATGCAGACAGGTCAAGAAGTCACAATAGTGACAGCTCAGCTGCCAGGGATCACTTTCTGACATCAAAGCAATGAATGGTATGGCAGCACCCACAAGCTGTAAAATGCTAAGACTACATCTAAAGCAGAGCAGAGATGTGCGTTCTGGGTAATAGATGCAGTTTAAGAACTTTCAAGTCTGTGCAGCTTCACTCATCACCTTCTAGATATTTCCCAAATGTTTTGAGCTGGTCGACTGTGCAGGAGTGAGGTGTGGAGCTCAGCGCTTCCAACTCTGATGTGACCTGGTTGCACAACTGCAACAATTTGGCTGATGGCACAAAAAGTGTTTTCCTGGAGCAACTTTATGCGCTAGAAACCATAGCTTTTGCTATAAATGATTGCTTCCTTCAGCATCTTGGCTCACGAACAGTTTCCATACACAACTACAAACAATGTGCAACAAATCAGATGCATATGCCCTTTTCATAAACTCTCTGAAGTCGTTAAAGAGCAGAAAATTTAACATTTTTCCTAGTATGTAAACAAAGGTATTTGCAGTTAGTATTTTTTCAGTTCTGAATTAAAAACCTCCCATTGTTAGGGTCTCTGATGAGGCATAAAGAGGATTTGGCCAGGATGATAGTAACCATACTGCGTGAACATGTGTGTGTGTATGGCACCTTACAGTTGCAGCTGATCCATCTGAACTAAAAATGCCTTCTGATACCACTTCTTGACACATGGTTGGGGTGCTGGCAAATTAAGAGGAGCCACAGCTCAGATCCACCATCAGCTGATGAACAGCAGGCCCACGACAGATACTTTACTACAATGTTGTGTTTTAGAAGAGGGCGGTGTTTTAGATGCGGGCAGTGTTACATTGGCAAACCTGATTTATACAAGGGCCAGGATTTATTTTCATGTGAGCAAAGAACCATTCCCCACAAGGTAACAGTCATCTGTGTTTTTGTGAAACTCCAGATGTTCCTTTATATGGTTATTTTTGAGTAAAGGCATATTTTCTGCAGGCCCAAGTTAGGCACAGCAATATGACTCATGTCTACAGTAACACCTCCAAACCCTTCTGTTATCTACAATGTATCCTATGCTTGAATGGCTGCCCCCATGGTTACACAGTAGCTTGTGTACATGAACTATAGTAGTCTACCTGAAGAACACATACAAAAGGGGGGTTGTGGGAGCACCCGCATTGCTAAGTAAAAATATATAGAAGTATAAGGGAAGTGCTACTGGCATAACCAAATGGGTCAGTGCACATTCCCTGGGCCCCTGTCTAAGTAATTCAGTAGATATGCAAATGCATGTGTTAACAAAGACAGGGGTTTTTAGTTACAAAGTTATGATCATAAAGTTGAAAAGCCACCAAACCACGTCAAGGTAAACACCATATGGCGGTCCCTAAATTGTACCTGAAGAACACACCAGATTAACCGGTGCAAGGAACTGAACTTTATATTGTCATTCCTTTAAAACTCTAATTTTTTTTTTTAGATGTTAATGTTCCTTTTTAGTTGTTAGTAGCATCATGGTGCATGTCAGCAGAAGAGACTGGAAATAAAATACTGGAAGGGAACCTTTTTCAGCCTCAACCGGAGCATGTGGGAGAACCCCAGTTGGAATTCCACTCTGGCATACTGCGATGTGAAGTCCTGCCCCTGGCCAGCATCAGTATTCAATCGAAGCGTTTACGGAGCAACACAATGCCTAGAATAAAATTAAAACTTAAGTATATGGTTCTGTGATATGAATGTGACCCAGAATTATCCATGCTATTAAAGGTATAAAAAAGGATGAAGTTTCAATTTTATTCATGGCTTTGTGGTGCTCCGTGATATACACTCTTCAACTGAACTTTCTTCAGCCTTGCAACAAAACTGAAGCTTAACGAATGACAATTCAAGGCCATATTAACACTGGAGTGGTTGTATGTCTTACATCAGCCCAGCCAATACCCTGATATCAATCCAACACAAAGTCTATTTCATGGCTGAGGAGCACAAGTGTCATAACTAACCTGAACAAGATGGAGCAAAATCTACCTGGAAGAATGGGCCTAAAACCCATTCTTACAGTGAGTAAAGCTGGAACAACTGTCCTCTAAAAGATACAAAGCTGTTATTGCCTTAAAACCTTAAAAGTCAGCGCAATAAAATATTAAGATGTCAGAAATTTATATTTATTTAGTACTGTACTATATCATGAGGATCTGCTTAATGGAAAAACTCTGCCCTAAAGTGGACCTGTGACCGAGACACAAAAATCTGTATAATAAAAGTCCTTTTACAATTAAATATGAAATACAATTTCTATTTTTTATCAAAGCATTCATAGCTGTTGTAAGCGCATTTAAAAATCTCAGCTGTCAATCAAATATTGTCTGCCCCTCCTCTATGCCTTGGGCATAGAGGTGGGGCAGACAATAACTTTCACTTTCCATTCAGCACTTCCTAGATGTCACTGCGCTCCACACATTCCCCCGTTCTCTTAACCATTTAATTGTGTAGACAGGGCATGGGGATTGACATCAGGTCCCCCACTATGATGCACAAAAAAGATTCTGAGATGATACAAGGCTAGCCTTAATAACAGTGTGCACAAAATGGCTCCTGCCTGCTATAATTTTGAAATCCCAGACTAAAGGAAACAAGATTCAAATAATTTATATGGTGTAATTAAAGTTCATTTTGCTTGACTAATGTGATAAAATAGGATTTTGAATAATTGTTTTGGGTGACGGGTCCCCTTTTATGCAATAATATGGAAAAGGGGCACATCCACTAGGCTTTAAATAATCAGATTCAAATTCCCAATTCTTTTTTGACACAACGGTGCATCAAAAGGCGTGTGCAGCTCATTAAAGAGGAAGTATTACTAACAAGCAGCACATGGATAACACACACACACACACACTAACAGCTGCCTAGCAGTACATGTAGGCAAGGGATTGCCCTAAAGGGGGGTAGAAGGCAACAGCGCAAGCGACATAAGATCAGTATTAGGATAAAAGGAATTAGAGGTCAGAGGAATAATTTACTGTCCTCTCCCCCAACCGGAATTTATCACATCATTCTCATTAAAGAGGTATTAGCTCAAGTGTCAGAAAATAACGATGCCAGAAGCACAATGTGAACTGAAGCTTTACAGCTAGGATTTTAAACTTCTCAAAAGGAAGAAGAAATAAGTCTATGAAATTAGAATCAACCCATCCAAATAGTAACAATATTTTTTCCTGCACTTCATTGTCTTTCTTAATTTGGAACCGTAACAGCTTGTGCTGCACCTACGAAAAGATAAACAAATACTTACAATGGTCAATGTGCCTACCTATATAAAAAATATATTAAAGAGCCTTTATAAGAAAGGCCATTGTCTTCTAATCACAGGTGCACAGGTTATTTTGCAGAAAAGTACAGGTATGGGACCTGTTATCCAGAATACTCGGGACCTGGGGTTTTCTGGATAACGGATCTGTCCGTAATTTCAATCTTCTTACTTTAAGTCTACTAGAAAACCATTTAATCATTAAATAAACCCAATAGGCTGGCTCTGCTTCCAACAAGGATTAATTCGATCTTAGCTTGGATCAAGTACAAGCTACTGTTTTATTATTACAAAGAACAAAAAAAGAATTTTTAAAAATTTGGATTTGATTATAATAGAGTCTATGGGAGTCGGCCTTTCCATAATTTGGATAATAGGTCTCCAGATAACGGATCCCAAACCTGTAATAGTAGATCTCCATAGTTCGCATCTTGAATGATGTCACTTCAGCTCAAGATGCAGACATTAGCACATGGGTAACTTCGGTCTGCATCCCTTTTATGATTAACAACCCCAGCAGATAGAGCTGGGCTACCATGCACTTGAAGCGAGGTAAAAGATATGACAAAGACAGATTTGTTCTTTGCATGTGCCGACCACAGACCAGACAAAGGGGAGCAGGAACAGATGTTGTCCCTCTTCTTTGGGACAAGTGAATTAGAGCAATTTTTTTTTTTTATTAAAGGAAAACTATAACTCCCGAGCAATATCGGTCTCTTTAAAAAAAAAAAAAAAAAATTATAAATATATATATATATATATATATATTTATTTATGCAATATATAAAAAATATATTGCATAAAACAGCTCATATGTTAAACGCTGCTTCATGTAAATAAACCATTTTCATAAAATTAAATTTTTTAGTAATATGTGACATTGGGTAATCCTAGAAAACCATTTAAAAAAAAAAAAAAAAAATAAGGGCCGCCCCCTAGGATCGTAGGATTCACAGTGCATGCAAACAAATCATACATGTAAGGATAGGGAGGACCACATGTCATATGTTCAATATGGTACCAGTATTAAATGTATGTTTACAAATGCAAGAAGTCTGACTGGTAAAATGGGAGAGCTGGAGCTGCTGGTGTTGGAAGGAAAATATGATGTGATTGGTGTGGCCGAAACATGGCTGAATGAGTCGCATGACTGGGCAGTAAATATCAGTGGCTATACTTTGTTTCGGAGGGACAGAGGCAATAGAAAAGGAGGAGGGGTATGTCTGTATGTTAGGCAGGATTTAAAAGCTCATATAAAGGAGGAGGTTATGTTAGAAAATGAGGGGGCAGAAGTCGTATGGGTGGAGTTCTTCACCAATTGTAAAGAATCCAGCAAATTAATTGTAGGAGTATGTTATAGACCCCCTTATGTAAGTGAGGAGGAAGAGACAAAGCTCCTAATGCAAATAGAAAAGGCTGCTAGTTTAGGTAAAGTAATGATAATGGGGGATTTTAATTACCCAGATATTGACTGGAGCAACGGTACTGCTAGATCAGTTAATGGGAACAAGTTTATAAACTTATTGCACGACAATTTTTTAGCACAGGTTGTTGAGGAGCCTACCAGAAAAAATGCTATTCTTGATTTAGTGATCTCAAATGACCCAGAACTTATAGCAAATGTGCAAGTCATTGAACCCCTGGGTAATAGTGACCATAATGTTATATCTTTTAATGTCTGGTGCAAAAAACTAAAATATACTGGGGCAACAAAAACCATGAATTTTGGAAAAGCTAATTTTAGTGCCTTGAGGGCTGCCCTACAGAGCATTGATTGGGGCATTAGGTTTTCAGCTAAAAACACAGAACAGAAATAGTTGTCCTTTAAAATGATATTAAATCATTACTGTTCTCAATTTATTCCCTTAAGGACTAAACGTAGAAGCTCTAAGAATCATCCTGTGTGGCTTAAAACAGAAGTATAGAAGTTAATGGGAAAGAAGAGAAAGGCATTTAAAAACTACAAATCTGTAGGGACAGAAGCTGCATTTAATGAATATAAACACTGTAATAAATGTTGTAAATCAGCAATCCGGAAGGCTAAGAAAAGAAATGAAGAGTTAATTGCGGTGGAGGTGAAAACTAACCCTAAAAAGTTTTTTAAATATATTAATAGTAAAAAGATGCAGGTTGAGAGTGTTGCTCCATTAAATAATGGTACCAGTATGGTTGTAACAGATACAGATAAGGCAAATGTGTTAAATCAGTTCTTTTCTTCAGTGTATACAATAGAGGAGTCTGGGTTCACAGGCTCACTTAATAACTGCACGAAGGGTTCAGCTCAATCTAGTCAGTGGCTGACTCAGGATATGATTCAAAAAGCTTTAATACAAATTAATGTAAACAAGGCTCCAGGGCCTGATGGCATACACCCCCGGGTTCTAAGAGAGCTTAGTTCAGTCTTAGACCAGCCCTTATTTCTGATTTTCTCAGATTCACTGTCATCTGGTATGGTGCCTATGGATTGGAGAAAAGCTGATGTTATTCCAATATTTAAAAAGGGATTACGATCTCAGCCTGGCAATTATAGGCCAGTAAGCTTGACATCTGTGGTGGACAAATTATTTGAAGGCTTGTTAAGGGATCACATTCAAAATTTTGTCCTAATGAATGGCATTATGAGCAACAATCAGCATGGCTTTATGAAGGATAGGTCATGTCAGACGAATTTGATTGCATTTTATGATGTGGTAAGTAAGATTCTGGATAGTGGGGGGGCAGTAGATGTGATCTATTTGGATTTTGCCAAAGTGTTTTGATACTGTGCCCCACAAACGACTGCTTTCTAAACTAAGGTCTGTTGGGCTTAATGAAGTCGTTTGCACATGGATAGGAAACTGGCTACAGGATCGGGTACAGAGGGTGGTTGTTAATGGGACATTCTCTACTTGGAGTAAGGTTCTTAGTGGGGTCCCCCAGAGCTCAGTATTGGGTCCACTTTTATTTAACTTGTTCATTAATGACTTAGGGGAGGGTATTGTAAGTAATGTATCAGTGTTTGCAGATGACACAAAATGATCTAGCCCAATTAATTCCATCCAGGATCCTTGCAACATGATCTTGACAAACTGGCAATCTGGGCAGCTAAGTGGCAAATGAGATTCAATGTTGATAAATGTAAAGTCATGCACCTGGGATGTAAAAATATCCAAGCCACTTATACCATTAATGGGACTGCACTAGGCAAATCCATTATGGAAAAGGACCTTGGAGTCCTTGTAGATGATAAACTTGGCTGTAGCAAGCAATGCCAGTCAGCAGCATCAAGGGCAAATAAGGTCTTGAGCTGTATTAAAAGGGGCATAGAGTCAAGGGAGGAGGGGTCATTCTTCCACTGTATAGAGCACTTGTAAGGCCCCATCTAGAATATGCCGTACAGTTTTGGTCTCCATCACTCAAACGGGACATTATTGTATTAGAGAGGGTACAGAGAAGGGCAACTAAGCTGGTAAAAGGTATTGAAAATCTTAACTATGAGGAAAGACTGGCCAAATTGGGGATGTTCACGCTGGAGAAGAGGCGCTTAAGGGGTGATATGATAACTATGTATAAATATATAAGGGGATCATATAATAATCTCTCTAATGCTTTATTTACCAGTAGGTCTTTCCAGCTGACACAAGGTCACCCATTCCGATTAGAAGAAAAGAGGTTCAGCCTAAATATTCGGAAGGGGCTTTTTACAGTGAGAGCTGTGAAGATGTGGAATTGTCTCCCTGAATCAGTGGTACAGGCTGATACATTAGATAGCTTTAAGAAGGGGTTGGATAGCTTTTTAGCAAGTAAGGGAATACAGGGTTATGGGAAATAGCTCATAGTCCAAGTTGATCCAGGGACTAGTCTGATTGCCATTTTGGAGTCAGGAAGGAATTTTTCCCCTCTAAGATGGGGTTTTTGCCTTCCTCTGGATCAACTGGCAGATAGGTAGTTAATAAAAAAAAAAAAGGTTGAACTCGATGGACATGTGTCTTTTTTCAACCTTACTTACTATGTTACTATGTATGTTAGGACACATGAGTTCTGTCTTTTGCTTCCACACTTCTTCCTGTTACAGTTAGTGTTGTAGTATTTCTGGTCAGGTGATCTCTGAGGCAGCACAGAGACCATAACAAAATGGTGGTTCAAGGTAAGATGTAAAAGGACAATATTTACATAAAAATATATATACCAGTTTGGTAAGATTCATTAATATGCCTCTTAATTTCATATAAACCATCTGTTGCTCTAGTATTCATTTTGGGGGTACAGTTTTCCTTTAAGTACACCAATATCCATTGTTCTGCATGACCATCAGAATAGTTTTCTTTTTGGCAGCACAAATGTCAGAAATGGCAATTCCGAAAAGGAAAGGCAAAATAACCTGTGCATTAGAAGACCATGCCCTTTCTTCAAAATGTATCAGTTGAAGGACGAACTGGGGAGCGCATGGTATCGAATGGGGAATCCAAGAAAAACCCCACCTTAAAGGAACAGTAACATCAAAAAATTTGTTTTTTTAAAGTAATAAAAATATAATGGAGTGTTGCCCTGCACTGGTAAAACTGGTGTGTTTGCTTCAGAAACACTACTATTGTTTATATAAATAAGCTGCAGTATAGCAATGGGGGCAGCCATTGAAAAGAGAAAAGGCTCAGGTAATACAGCAGATAAGCTCTGTAGAACATAATGGCGTTATCAGTTATCCACTATTTAACCTGTGCCATATAGTCTTTCAGTTTCCACCATATTTTTTATATGAACTATAGTAGTGTTTCAGTGCAGAGTGCAGAGCACCAATACAGGATATTTTTTATTAATTTAAAACACTTAGTCCCTACTTGGGAATAACTGACAGGATTTCAGGAAATAACTAAAGGCTGCCATATATATGGGCCAACCTCACATTTGCGGGTGATACAATGTATGACTTCCTTTCATAATGTTCAACCTCAATGAAGCTGTCTTGTGCTAAAAATACCTTTTTTCCTATTGTTTTAATTTAGGGATGCACCGAATCCAGGATTCGATTCGGGGTTTTTCAGCAGGATTCTGCTTCGGCTGAATCCTTCTGCCAGGCTGAACCGAATCCTAATTTGCATATGCAAATTAGGGGTGGGGAGGAAAATCACGTGACTGTCACAAAACAAGGAAGTAGATAATGTTTTCCCCTTCCCACACTTAATCTCCATATGCAAATTAGGATTCGGTTCGGTATCAGGCCAAATCTTTCACAAAGGATTCAGGGGTTCGGCCGAATCCAAAATAGTGGATTCGGTGCATCCCTATTTTAATTAGGAAACTCCTAATTACGAATAATGACGTTATTCTTGCGCTAGCCATGGAAATTTAAGTTTCTGCATGTTTGGTCCTTGAGAGGCAGATAATTAGATTACAGTTATTCAAAACTGCCTTTCTTGTTGCTTGTATTGTTAGAAGTTGATTTTATAGAAGATCTTTTATATTCGTTTTTGTGTGTGTGCCTTTGTTACTAAGCCTTTGCATGTCATATCCTTACATTTGGTCCTTATTTTCGCAGCTTCTCAAATACAAAAGAAACACGTGCTGGCTGCTCGCCCTCCTCTTGTTCTCAGAAAGGATTGTATCCCATAATAGTCTGGCACAGGTCCACATGCATTATGCCCCAAAATAAACCACCAAAGGTTACAGGAGACATTGGCTTTCAGCTGCTCTTTTATTTAAATATCCGAGAACACCACCCAAGGTATAACTGATCAATTCTGGGTGGTGAATTCTTTACTTTTATAGTAATTGTGCCCCAGCAGAACTTAGAATCCAGGGTCCACAGCATGAGCCAGATCTTAAAGGATCTTTAAAGGAGAACTAAAGCCTAACTAAAGAAGTAGCTAGAAATGTAGTACATTATGTTTTGGGCTTCTGTACCAGCCCAAGGCAACCACAGCCCTTTAGCAGTAAAGATCTGTGTTCTGTGTCTCCAAAGATGCCCCAGTAGCTCCCCATCTTCTTTTCTGCTGATTCACTGCACATGCTCTGTGCTACTGTCACTTACTGAGCTTAGGGACCCACTCACAATATACAGTACACATAGAATAGAAATGTCACAAAATAAGGCCGATTAGTAATTAATACAGATAATTACTACATAGCAGCACAAAAACCAGTGTAATTAGCATCAGAATTTAATAATCGGCCCTGTAGCATCATCTTATATTACAACCCAACCTCATTTTCAGCTTGATAATTTGCGACAACCCCTAAGCTTAGCTTCTCAACAGCTGCTCAGAGCCCACTGAGCATGTGAGTGTCACAGATACTTTCCAAGATGGTGACCCCCTGTGACAAGTTTGAAGTCCTGGATCATTGCTGCTATTGACAAGATGAAACTGTAGGCTAGTGCAATAAGTTCACTATATAAAATATGCCATTTTTAGCCATAATCATTTTTAAGGTTTTGTTTCATCACATTAGTCAAGCAAAATTAACTTTAATTACACAATATAAATTATTTGATCAATTATTTAATTATTTCTATCAGTCTGGGAATTCATAATTATAACAAGCAGGCAGGAGCCATTTTGTGGACACTGTTATTAAGACAAGCCTTGTATCATCTCAGAATCTTGTTTGTGCATCAGAATGGGGGGACCTGATGTCGATTCCCATGTACTGGTTACACAATTAGGGCTATTCCACACGGGGAGATAGCCTTGCGTTTGCGGTCGCGGCGACAAAGCGCCGCGCCAGTCGCCGCGACCGGCGCAGGCGACAGTTTTGTATGGGCGCCTATGTAAAAACGCCTGTGCTAACCACACGAGGCGATGCGCTTTTCAACAGTCGCCTGAAAATGCCTCGCCAGGCTTTTTCAGGCGACTGTTGAAAAGCGCATCGCCTCGTGTGGTTAGCACAGGCGTTTTTACATAGGCGCCCATACAAAACTGTCGCCTGCGCCGGTCGCGGCGACTGGCGCGGCGCTTTGTCGCCGCGACCGCAAACGCAGGGCTATCTCCCCGTGTGGACTAGCCCTTAAATGGTTAAGAGAACTGGGGGAATGTGTGGAGAGCAGTGACATCTAGGAAGTGCTGAATGGAAGGTGAAAGTAATTGTCTGCCCTGCCTCTAGGGCATAGAGGAGGGGCAGACAATATGTCATTGACAGCTGAGATTTTTAAACGAGCTTACAACAGCTATGAATGCTTTAATAAAAAATCGAAATTGGTTTAATGCTTAATTTGAAAAGGACTTATACAGATTTTTATGTCTGGGTGACAGGTCCACGTTAAGGTAACTTTAAGTGTGTTATTGAATGGTCAATTCGAAACAACTTTTCAATTGGTCTTCGATATTTATTTTTTATAGTTTTATAATTATTTGCCTTCTTGGACTCTTAGCAGCTTTCAAATAGGCGTCTCTGGCCCTATCTAAGGCTACAAATGTATTGTTATTGATACTTTTTATTACTCATCTCTCTATGCTGGCCCTTTCCAATTCATATTCCAGTCTTTTATTCAAATCAATGAATAGTTGCTAGGGTAATTAGGACCCTAGCTACCAGATTGCTTAAAATGCAAATTGAAGATCTGCAGAATAAAAAGCCAAGTAACTCAAAATTATATTAAATAAAAAATGAAAACCGATTGCAAATTCTCAGAATATCATTCTCTGCATCCTGCTAAAAGTTATCTCAAAGGTGAACAATCCCTTTAAATCACCCAAGTTTAGCAATATAAATATTCAGTGAAACATTTTTATGGTCCAACAAATGTATAATGCATCTCAATAGGTACAATTCCCTGAATTTAAATAATGTTTCCTGGATTTTACATAAAAATTGTGTCAGTTTTGATGTTGGCACAAACTGCCATTTGTCCTCTGAGAATATTAGTGAAATAAGAGGTTTAACATACTAACCAGATTTATATGTTGCCATGGTTCTGCCTGTAAATAGTCAATTCCAATTAGTCTGCCCCAATCACTTATTGCTTTAGGTTGTGCATGTGACTTACATAATGGGGGGGGCATGTGCAAGGCCTCTCTGTCAATTGCTTAACCCTGGTTATTAAAGCAGTATAAATTTCAACGTAAAACTGACTTCTGTGCTTAAATCCTTTCAGTCCTTGGAAAAAAAAAAGTTGGGAGTTCTACTGTTCTGTGCTTTTTTTAAGTGTATTTTTATTAAGAAATATGCTATGTATAATGCTGCATAATACAGATTATAATTACACTCAGAGAGATCTGTCTGCCATCACAGGTTTTATAGCTCTGACAGCCCCACTTGGTTAGTTCAATCCAAAACACTATGTATTGCTCTAGGGACAGTAGCAGAATTCTGAATTCTATTGTAAACAAAGACACGCTTTAGCGGTTTCAAATACATCTCTGGAAATTTTGAATTTGTCCCATTGTCTGGGTTGCAGAAGGCAACGAGAGTCAACCAGTTACTCTCTTCAGTTATTGCTGAAGTACAACACACAGTACCCAAAGGACCATGGATTAGACCAGTGATCCCCAACAAGTAGCTTGTGAGTAACATGTTGCTCTCCAACCCCTTGGATGTTGCTCCCAGTGGCCTCACACCAAGTGCTTATTTTTGAATTCTAGGCTTGTTTTTGTTGCATAAAAACCATGAGTACTGCCAAACAGAGCCTTACATTACATAGATTATACATCATTCCTATCAAATCCTGCCAGGCAGAGCTTACAATCTAGATCCCTATCGCATTCACACACACCCGCGAAGATCGATCGAGTAGGTATGTTTTGGAGCAATGGAGGAAACAGGAATACATGCAGGAACCTGTACAGACAAGGACGCTGTAATCTAATGGAGAATCCCAGCTCTGCAAGGCCGCAGAGCTAAATATCCCCTGCCCTTGGGTGTTTGTGGCCTGTTGTAGGACTAAATTACATTTACCAATGTTTTCAGCTACTGAACCACGCAGTGCATTTCCCTATAGCTTTGATCACTCATGGTCCTGATTCAAAGACTTCTCCAGTTTCTCAGCCTGATGGATAGCATTTTCATCTCAAACGGAAAGAATGTGGATTGCACGCTTGGGTCACATGACTAGACCATAAACATTAACTTATTTTAATGAAAGAAGCAAGTGTGCTGGGAATGAAAGGTGATCATACAGAAAGGGCAGTGACAAACCAATTTAATCTAACCTAGTCTGCATATAAAAAAATTACATTACATTAACAAAGTCTGATATTAAGAGAGACTGGAAGTAATTTCCTTTTGCACTCCCAATTTTCTTTGCTAAGATTTGAAGGTTTCGCTTTCTAAGGTTTGTGATTAATGTTAAGTGCAAAATTATTGGCATAACTTTCTCCAATCCTGGAGTCTAAGGAATGCTTTTAGGCTTGTGCCTCGGTAGGAGACTTCCCAGCTGTGTTTGAGTATGAGAAAAGTCATTGAAGTGTGACCACTAGTCCAGTCATTGCAGGTGCAGTGGACTTAAATTTTGGCAAGTACGAAAGATAGCAAGAGGAACCAGATTCAGTGAATTTCTAACATGAGTATGTCTGCAGGTGGAGCTGCTGCAGTAACTTGGGCAAAGTCAGGATTTTTATGGTTTACTTTTTATTTCTAAATTACACGGTCTACATTGAAATCATTCAATCTGCCATTTAAAACTTTATTCTTGAACCAACAAATGTATCTTTTTTAGCTGTAATATTGGCGTGGAGGCAGCCATCTCAGTGCATTGTGCCTGAGTTTTGAGACTGAGCCAGCAATGCTTGAGACAGCTATTGCTTTCTCCCCATCTCTTCGAACTTGAATACGACCCCAGTCATAAAGGCAGGGACTAGGGGGCACTTGTAGCAATGCAAACTAATCCTTTAGCAGAGGTATCAGGGAGCTGATTATCTGGTTCTATCAACAGAACATTGTTCTGTTGATAGGCTGTTGATCATGTCTAGCCCCATGCCAAATTTCAAAACTAAATATAAAAAAATTGTCTGCTCTTTTAAAAAAAAATGGGTTCAGGGCAGAATTCTGCTGAAGCAGCACTATTAACTGGATTGTGAGGGGGTACATCTGCAGGTGAAGCTGGTAATAGCATCTTCCGAAGGCAGGTTGTGAGAAAGGAAAGCAGTGTACATTCGATAGATAGGCAAAAGGACAGGAAGGTGGTGAGAATGAGACAGGGATTTAGATGGTAGCAAATGGGAGGAGGTTCAGCAGATTTGAAAGGGCAGGTCAGCAAAATAATACTGCCAT
This sequence comes from Xenopus laevis, assembly GCF_017654675.1. Lineage (NCBI taxonomy): Eukaryota > Metazoa > Chordata > Amphibia > Anura > Pipidae > Xenopus > Xenopus laevis. The sequence goes on along the minus strand of NC_054374.1, from coordinate 149,959,930 downwards.
TGCGAATTTGGAAGATTGGCATTGGGAAGGCATCATCAAGTTATGTGGTTAAATACGTTTCAGGAGTTGTGTAGTGGGCAAATCTAAATGGCATACAATTGTAGCAGATTTAGATGGCAGTGAAGGGAAAAGGTGCAATGGACAGCACAGCAAGTTATGCAGATGGAGGTAAAGAGAAGCAAATGTATTTGATTTAAAAGATGCTTGTGAGACAGATTCTCCCGCAAGATAGTCGCTAACTCGGAGGATGATGCAAGGACACAGTCTTGTGCAAAAAGGTAGCTTTCTTTCAACACACACAGTGGAAATTTTTTTAGCGTGCAGAGGGCTGTGCTGTGTTCGTTGACTTACGTGTTTCTTGCCGAATGCCCGGCACTTCCTCAGAGATTTAAAAGATGTGCATGAGGCACGCCAGCATGTTGTGCAAGTGTTGGATTAAAGGGATACTATCATGGGAAACCATGTTTTTTTCAAAACACATCAGTTAATAGTGCTGCTCCAACAGAATTCTGCACTGAAATCCATTCTTCAAAAGAGCAAGCTGATTTTTTTATATTCAGTTTTGAAATCTGACATGGGGCTAGACATATTGTCAGTTTCCCAGCTGCCCCCAGTCATGTGACTTGTGCTCTGATAAACTTTAGTCACTCTTTACTGCAAGTTGCGGTGATATCACCCCCCCCCCAGCAGCCTAACAACAGAACAATGGGAAGGTAACCAGATAGCAGCTCCCTGACACAAGATAACAGCTCCCTGGTAGATCTAAAAACAACACTCAATAGTAAAAGCAAAGTCCCACTGAGACTGATTCAGTTACATTATTAAGTAGGAGAAATAACAGCCTGCCAGAAAGTAGTTCCATCCTAAAGTGCAGGCACAAGTCACATGACTGGGGTAGCTGGGAAACTGACAATATGTTTAGCCCCAAGTCAGATTTCAAAATTGAATATAAAAAATCGGTTTGCTCTTTAGAGAATTGGATTTCAGTGCAGAAGTCTGCTGGAGTAGCACTATTAACTGATGTGTTTTGAAAAAAACATGTCTTCCCATGACAGTATCCCTTTAAAAGAGTGGCTATAGGGAGAATATGGATAAGATGTGCACCTTTTCATAAAGTGCTGTGTAGTTTTAGGTTACCTTTCCTATCCTATATTTTTTGCAAAATGGAACAGCATACAGTCATTCGTGTCAAAACACTATTTCTGGCTGGGAGCACAAAAAAAAAATTACACATTTTTTGCTCACCTACTAAAGAGAAAAAAAAATCTATTTCTTACTTACCATTGTGGGGTTACAACTACTTATTAATTGGCTGACTTCATGGAAAATGCTCTTGCAGTCAATTGATTTGTCTAAAGATCCTCTTTTCACGATAACAGCTACCGCTAAAAGAATTTGCTCTCGTACATACTTCTGAAGGCTGCAAAGGAAAAAGATGCATTAAATGGACCGGTATTTTGAGAGCAACATTAAATCATAAAAAAAAAATCAATAAAAGATTAAAAGGATAAGGCAAAACTGAACATTACATATTTAAGAAAGAAACGTACAAAGCCAGGTTAGTGCTACTTAGATTGTAAGCTCTATGGGCAAGGAAGCTCCATTCTGTTTTCTCTTTGACACTTTGCCCTTCGGGTAAAATGTTGTAAAACTGCCCTGAGCTGCAAGTTATGGCAACTGTTGGGTGCGCATAGTGAAGTGATGTGGGGGTTGACAATGTCGACCTGCACATAACTACCACTTGGGTAGGCTGTTATTCATTGGTCTTGTAATTAGCACAGAGAACTGGCTAAAAGATAGACTACAAAGAGTGGTGGTAAATGGAACATTTTCTAATTGGACCAGTGTTGTTAGTGGAGTACCGCAGGGCTCTGTACTAGGTCCCTTGCTTTTCAACTTGTTTATTAATGACCTGGAGGTGGGCATTGAAAGTACTGTTTCTATTTTTGCAGATGATACTAAATTGTGCAGAACTATAGGTTCCATACAGGATGCTGCCACTTTGCAGAGTGATTTGTCTAAGTTGGGAAACTGGGCAGCAAACTAGAAAATGAGGTTCAATGTTGATAAATGCAAGGTTCTTCACTTTGGAAAAAATAATATAAATGCAAGTTATACACTAAATGGCAGTGTGTTGGGAGTTTCTTTAAATGAGAAGGATCTTGGGGCTTTTGTAGATAACAGGTTGTCTAATTCTGGGCAGTGTCATTCTGTGGCTACTAAAGCAAATAAATTTCTGTCTTGCATAAAAAAGGGCATTAACTCAAGGGATGAAAACATAATTCTGCCTCTTTTATAGGTCCCTGGTGAGGCCTCATCTGGAGTATGCAGTGCAGTTTTGGACTCCAGTCCTTAAGAGGGATATAAATGAGCTGGAGAGAGTGCAGAGACTAAGTGCAACTAAACTGGTTAGAGGGAGGGAAGACTTAAATTATGAGGGGAGCCTGTCAAGGTTGGGGTTGTTTTCTCTGGAAAAAAGGCGCTTGCGAGGGGACACGATTACACTTTACAAGTACATTAGAGGACATTATAGACAAATAGCAGGGGACCTTTTTACACATAAAGTGGATCACCGTACCAGAGGCCTCCCCTTCAGACTAGAAAAAAAGAGCTTTCATTTGAAGCAACGTAGGGGGTTCTTCACAGTCAGGACAGTGAGGTTGTGGAATGCACTGCCGGGTGATGTTGTGATGCTGATTCAGTTAATGACTATAAGAATGGCTTGGACAGACAAAATATCAAAGGCTATTGTGATACTAAACTCTATAGTTAGTATAGATATGGGTATATATAATTTATGTAAAAGTATGGAGGGGTGTGGGTATGGATGCTATGTATTTAACTATGTAACTTCAACCACAGAACACATTTCCACTTTTTACATTTTAAAATTACATTTATTTGACCAGCCAGAGAAAATATATCTGACCCTATGTTTCTCAGGCTAACCTGTACTAGAACAGTATTGGATCAGAAGCTTTTACTCACTTAGGCCTCTGTAAGACATAGGTTAAAAGGAATGTTCTGAGTGATTCAATGCTACTTTTTTCCAATAGGATCCATTCTCTTACTACCGCTTCCATTATAGCTGTTGCTGCTTGGAAAAGGACATAGTCGACTTTACTTGTTTCTGATAAAAAAAAAATTTAGATTTAGACACAAAAGGCAAATATGACTGATATATGACTTGTTCTCTGATAAACTTCAATCACTCTTTACTGCTGTACTGTAAATTGGAGTGATATCACCAGCCAAACAAAAGAACAATGGGAAGGTAACTAGATAACAGCTCCCTAACACAAGATAACAGCTGCCTGGTAGATCTAAGAACAACACTCAATAGTAAAAACCCATGTCTCGCTGAGACACATTCAGTTACATTGAGATGGAAAAACAGCAGCCTGCCAGAAAGGCACAAGTCGCATGAACAGGGGCAGCTGGGAAATTGACAAAATGTCTAGCCCCATGTCAGATTTCAAAATTAAATATAAAAAAAATCTGTTTGCTCTTTTGAGAAATGGATTTCAGTGCAGAATTCTGCTGGAGCAGCACTATCCCTTTAAGTTGAATTTGTATGTAAGTTGAAACATTTACTTATTAAATGCAACAATGTCTTAGAATAGTAACATAGTTCTGTTGTTGAAAAATAATATTTAAAAAACAACTTTTTGCCCCAGAGATCTTTGTCAAGATTTTTGCACCCTGAAAGAGCTCTTCGATGTGAATGCAGCTACTTGTAGACAGAGGCACATTTATCAAGGGTCAAATTTCGAATTCATGCAAGTTTTTTAATACTCCAATAAACTCCCATGAAATTGAAATTCGAAAAATCTAAAAATATATTAATAGAATCAAATTTTTCAAACTCGGATGAATAAAATCGAACCGAAAACTCGAACTTGAATCGAATTTGATTCAGATTTAAAAAACTCGATTCAGGAAGACTGCAAACAACTCAAAATTGATCCCTGGACCTCTCCCATTGACAGCAATTTGGCAGGTTTTAGGTGGCGAATATTCGAATTTAAGTTCTTAAAGGGCCAGAGTATGAAATATCTCAAAAAACGAATTTGAGTGCTTTTAAAAACTAATAGAATTTGAATAACTCCATAGTCAATTTGACAGTCAAATTAGAATTTTCAATTCGACCCTTGATAAATCTGCCCCTAAATGTGGACATAATGTACAAATCCTGAGTGTGCCAGTATTTATATTGTAAATTGTAAAAATTAAAACACAATCTGTGCAAACCAACTTACCCAGTATGTGCTTGCAAACTGCAAAAGGCGACTTGGACTTTCTGAAGGACAGGAAAACGTGTTCTGCATGCTGCCGTTGTTCATTATTAACCATTGATGGCGGTGCCTGTAAGGAAAAATAATCAGTTATATGGAAATGGATTAGACACCAGCCAAACATATGTAGTGGGTTTGCACCAATACTGCTCTTTTTATTCACTAGTTAAAACAGGGACAGGCAATCAGTTGTCTCTCCTTCTGATGCAGATAGATAGATAGATAGATAGATAGATAGATAGATAGATAGATAGATAGATAGATAGATAGATAGATAGATAGATAGATAGATAGATAGATAGATAAGAGGGCTATTCAACTAGAGGATTTTGGGTCAGATGTGTTCCACATGCAGTATGTAAGCTAACATGGCCTGACAGCACTAGCACCCGTTACTGCATCTCTCAGCAGCTAATGCGTTTGTCCCAGAGCAACCTGAAAAATCAAAGCTTATCAATGACTTCTATGGAAGCTTTCTCAAATTGTTGGAAAAATTTTGAACTCTTTTTTAAAATAAATAAATAAATAAATAAATAAAAACTGCCCCCAACATTTGAATCACCGCTTTCTAGTCACTTGAATTACCCAGAAATGCATTATTAACTCAAATGTGTAGCCTATAAGATACTCTTGCTTGTGGGGACCATGTGCCATTGCGTTAAGACTTACATAAAATAATTTTATGTCAATTCTTAATCAAACAATCAGTTCAGAAGTATGGTAAAAGGGAAAGAATTCTACGGTTAAAGGAATTGTTCAGTGTTAAAAATAAAAACTGGGTAAATTAAAAATAAAAAATGTTTCTAATATAGTTAGTAAGCCAAAAATGTAAAGTATAAAGGCTGGAGTGACTGGATGTGTAACATAATAGCCAGAACACTATTTCCTGCTTTTCAGCTCTCTAACTCTGAGTTAGTCAGTGACTATAATGGGGGCCACATGGTCCATTTCTGTTCAGTAAGTTTGCAATTGATCCTCAGCATTCAGCTCAGATTCAAAAGCAACAGATATGACCCATGTGCCCCCCCCCTCAAGTTACTAATTGGTTACTGCCTGGTAACCAATCAGTGGAAACCAAAAGAGCTGAAAAGCAGGAAGTAGTGTTCTGGCTATTATGTGAGACATCCAGTCACTCCAGCCTTTATACATTACATTTTTGGCTAAATAACTATATTAGAATTTTTTTTATTTTGCTCAGTCTATTTACCCAGTTTTTATTTTTACACTAAGTTCCTTTAACCATAGATTCCTTTCCCTTTTACCATACTTCTGAACTGCATTATATTAATTCAATCTAAATAGAAGCCATATATTACTAAGCCATCACCCTGTATTTCTCAGTACTTGTTTGATTAAGAATTGACATAAAATTATGTTATGCAAGTCTTAAGGCAATGGCACACGGTCCCCACAAGCAAGAGTATCCCTCCAAAAATACCTTCTCATAGGCTACACATTTGAGTTAATGATGCATTTCTGGGTAAATGTGTCATTCAAGTGACTAGAAAGCGGTGATTCAAAAGTTAGGGGCAATTGTATTTATTTATTTTCTTTAAAAAAAATAGAAACTGCAAATGCTCTTAGGGATATCTGAATATTGATGTAGCATCCAACACAGAGTAATAGCTTGCCTTCTAGGATATCATTTAAGATAAAAGAATGCCCTGATTTATTTTCATTTTTGAATCCCTGGAGTCCTGGAGTGATGGTGCCATCTACTGGCTAATGTTGGCTGATGCAAACATAAACGTCAGAGTGTGTTATAGTAATATGAGGAGTAGTGCAAGACTCATAGATACACACAATTTAAAATGCTATTCCCTCTCAACAGTCTGTCTCTCTACATGAAGGATTTTGTTGGGAGTCAAAATTTGATGGAAGTCAAAACACTTATGGCACACAGGCACCAATTGCCCCCTGGGCATTATATCATGACAAGCCTGCAGGGGAAAATACAATATCACACATAAAGGGACACACACACACACGTTAGTGAAATGGGAGGATATGAAAGGTAGAACCATGGAATTCAGTGTAGCAGAGAAATACCTGGCTACAACAGAAAGCTCTGCCGCATACAGTACCTTTCCTATTTTGAGGACTAGGGAAGCAGCTGCCAGTGGTATTTTGATCATGATGCTTCTCCCACAGGGAATGGAAACACTCAGTGTGCCATGAGCCTCACACAGACACTGATTAACTGCAAGGGCTGCTTTTTAGGAATGCACCGAATCCACTATTTTGGATTCGGCCGAACCCCTGAATCCTACGCGAAAGATTCGGCCGAATACCGAACCAAATCCTAATTTGCATATGCAAATTAGGGGTAGGAAGGGGAAAATATTGTGTACTTCTTGTTTTGTGACAAAAAGTCACGTGATTTCCCACCCCGCATATGCAAATTAGGATTCGTATTCAGTTCGGCCAGGCAGAAGGATTCGGACGAATCCAAATCCTGCTGAAAAAGGCCGAATCCTGGCCAAATCCCGAACCGAATCCTGGATTCGGTGCATCCCTACTGCTTTTATAAGGAAAGCAGTAAAGAAATCATACAATACTTTGAATTGGGGTATAGTTTGCCTTTAAAGGTGTTGTTCACCTTTGAGTTAAATTTTAGTATAAAAGCGTGATATTTTAAGATAATTCGCAACTGGTTTATATTTTTTATTTGTGGTTTTTGAGTTATTTAGCTTTTTATTCAGCAGTTCTCCAGTTTGCAGTATCAGCAAGCTGGTTGCTAGGGTCCAAATGACCCTAGCATCCATGCAATGATTTGAATGAGAGACTGGAATATGAATAGAAGAGGACCTGAATAGGAAGAGGAGCAATAAAAAGTAAACACCAATAAATGTTTCGTTTTACAGAGCATTTCTTTTTAGATGGGGTCAGTGACACCCATTCAAAAGCTGGAATGGGTCAGAGGGGAAAAAATATATACTTAAAAACTATAAATAATGTAAACCAATTGAAAATTTGCTTGGAATTGGCCATTCTATAACATACTAAAATTAACTTAAAGGTGAACCACCCATTTAAATCAATGAAAGTCCTTGGCTTATCTGTGCTGGGGGGGGTTAATCAGGTATAGTCATACCACTAATCATAATAGGGATGCACCGAATCCAGGATTCGGTTTGCGATTCGGCCTTTTTCTGCAGGATTCGGCTGAATCCTTCTGCCCAGCCAGACTGACCCCTAATTTGCATATGTAAATTAGGGGTGGGGAGGGAAATCGTGTGACTTTTTGTCACAAAACAAGGAAATAAAAAATGTTTTCCCTTGCACACCCCTAATTTGTATATGCGGATTCGGTTCTGTATTCGCCAAATCTCTCGCGAAGGATTTGGGGGGATCGGCCGAATGCAAAATAGTGGATTTGGTGCATCATTCCCTCATTTTACATTGTTGTTTTGTGGTCCCACCTATATATTATGCATAATACATTTCCCTGATTTTACACAATTTTTTTCTGGTCCCCTGAAAAACGTAAAATAGGGGTTCTACTGTATTTATAAAAAATGCAGTGAACATTTCTGTACAAAACAGGAGTATGGCTACCTAAGCTTTAAGTCAGCAGATGCACAAGGTCCTGATAGAGTTAAAATCCGTGTCCGTTTCTTAAATTATTTACATAAGGAGCCCATGACACAAAGTTCTTTTTGTATAGACAGTGAATGAGACACATCTGCAGATAGCATTTGAATGACATACCCTTGAGACAGTATATAGCCAATCACAATAAACACCTTTCAGGGACCACGTTTACTCCCTCCATGTACCATCCCCCCCTTCCCCGCTATACACACTTCTTATCAGCAGAGTTAAATTCCTGTATAAGGGCTATTCCACACGGGGAGATAGCCACGCGTTTGCGGTCGCGGCGACAAAGCGCCGCGCCAGTCGCCGCGACCGGCGCAGGCGACAGTTTTGTATGGGCGCCTATGTAAAAACGCCTGTGCTAACCACACGAGGCGATTCGCTTTTCAACAGTCGCCTGAAAATGCCTCGCCAGGCTTTTTCAGGCGACTGTTGAAAAGCGCATCGCCTCGTGTGGTTAGCACAGGCGTTTTTACATAGGCGCCCATACAAAACTGTCGCCTGCGCCGGTCGCGGCGACTGGCGCGGCGCTTTGTCGCCGCAACCGCAAACGCGTGGCTATCTCCCCGTGTGGACTAGCCCTAAGGGCAAAGCTTTTTGCAAGGGAAGACAATTTGCTCCTCTCAGTGCTTGTATTCGTGAGAGCTGCCATATTGTTTACCTGTGGTGGTTTATTCCCCACAGACTGCAACAGCAGCAGAAATTCATTTTTGGGCAACTGTGCTTAAAAACAATGTGGCACTTAAATGGCGGTTCACCTTTAAGTCATTATTTATTTTTTATAGTTTTTAAATTATTTGCATTCTTCTTAAAACTCTTTCCATCTTTTCAGATGGGGGTCACTGACCACATCTAAAAAACAAATGCTCTGTAAGGCTACAAATTAATTGTTATTGCTACTTTTTATTACTTCTCTTTCTATTCAGGCCTCTTCTATTCATATCCCAGTCTCATTCAAATCAATTTGTGGTTGCTATGGTAATCTGGAGCCTTGCAACCATATTGCTGTAATTGCAAACTGGAGAGCTGCTGAATAGAAAGCAAAAAAACCACACAAAATAAAAACCAAATGCAAATTGTCTCAGAATATCACTTTCTACATCATACTAAAAATTAATTGAAAGGTGAACATCCTCTTTAATAAAACTCCAACAGACATAGGAGTGTCCAGGTAACAAATACAAGGCAAAAATACACTAATACCTTTAAAGCTATAGGATTCCTTAACCGGGAACCAGTTACTCAGAAAGTTCTGAATTATGGGAAAACCCATTAACCCAGAAAGTTCTGAATTATGGGAAAGCCACATTTTAAGCAAAGAATTTAAAAATTAATTTCTGTTTTCTCTATAGTAATAATAATAATAATAATAATAATAATAATAATAATAAAACAGTGCCATATACTTGATGGCAACTATGCTGCATGAATCTATATTGGTGTCAAAACGATCCTATTGGGTTTACATAACATTTAAATGATTTTTAAGCGATCTGTATGGAGTCTTATATAAACTATGGAAATCTAAATTACGGAAAGATCCCTAATTTGGAAAACCCCAGGTGCCAAGCATTCTGGATAGCAGATCTTGATTTATTTATTTAAATTTTTTTTTAACATAAGCAAAATTGAGAGAAACCATGAGTCTGCCTCTGACTCGTAGGGACCATTTCTCCACCCCTGCTTAGGCTGATAGAACCTTTCAATCCATTCACTGTCCCCAAAGCATCATTTTCCAACCTCACTTTGGCTGGCAAAGATTTGCAACTGCTCCCACACCTTCTCCTATGTTTAAATGATTCTGGGACTTGAATTCAGTCTTTACTTAGAGTTTGGTGAATACATTGGCTGGAAAGCAGAGGGGCTTCAAGTCCTAGAATTATTTAAATATGGAATAAGGTAAGGGAGGGGGTTGCATGACTTGCAAGGCAAACAGGTTGGAAAATGATGCTCTGGAGTCAGAGGTAGGCTTATCATGGTTTCCCTCAAGCTGAGTAACCAGGTTTGTGTATGTAAAAAGGGAATATATACAGTATAGACATTTTTGCCAGTTCAAATAGAGTTTATCCACCTATTTTCTATGAGGTCATGTGAAAATTCTCCACTAGCTATTGTGCCGCAACCTGCCACACACTGCCGGATTGCTGCCGGTACTCGCCTCACTGCAGGATTAAGGTTTCAAATATAAATTCACATGCATTAGTGTACAGTAACTGTATTAAGTTAGGAGATATCCTGGTACACTGCATTTGGCTTTGCCCTGTAATACAGAAATTTTGGGAAAATGTACAGGGATACTGGAGATCTTTAACTCAACGGACAGCTCCCTTTTCTTTATTATGGGTACTTTTTGGGATTCCCCCTTCACAACTAAAGCTATCACGATCTGAGAGTCGCTTAGCGGACAGACTAATGGCAGCATCTAGAAAAACTATTCTTCATCATTGGCTTTCCCCATCGGTGCCCCCACTTTCGCTAGTTAAACAAAAACTTCACTATATCTTTCACATGGACTGGCTAGAAACCACTACGAATAAAGAGGAATACACAGAAAAAAATTTTTCGACCTGGATGACATACATATCCTCACTCCCCACTCATACTAACATTTAACGATTTACGCGTTTCGACATACCACGTGGTTTGATACAGAACTGTTACTCAGCAACAACGCAGTACAAGACACAACTCAATATATACAGAATTTTTATAGATCACAGACACAGAATCGTCAATCACCCCCCAGGAGTCACCAAATCTGCTCTCCACAAGTAATCTATAAGCGACAGGGGTGATATTTTGGGTATGGTCCTTAATTCCTCTAAATCTGCCGTTTGTTAGACATGGTAAAATCGTATGAATATCTTGTTCAGTATCTATATATGTTAAGCTATGTAATTTATGGCATTTCCTGTTGGTCTTCCAAATTCCGAACAGATTATTTATATACTTTGTTTAATTTTGTTTTGTTTTTTTCTTTCTTTTGTGAAAATAAATAAAAACATTTATTTAAGAAAAAGTTAGGAGATATCTTTGCTTACAGTTGTGCCACCCTGAACTGTGTAAGCGCAATGCTTAAGCATGGCAGGCAGCTGGCTGCACACACACAAACAAACAATGGAAGGTTTTGCCGAGATCCTTAATAACAATGTTTGCCGACTGTGATGCACGTTGTATGGATCTGCACCTCAAGGTGGCCTGAAAATGTCAAGTAAAATAATAGTGTCGCTTTCTCAGCCATTTCCTCCTTTTGTGAGATCATCTGGAAGCACTTACTAATATTAGACGCCATAATTGGTGTGTTTCTTCTAAACACCAGGGCATTGCAATGTTTTTCAATGCCCAACATGAGAAGCAGCTACTGAATGTTTAAACCCTTTATTAAAAAACCTAGACCCCCCCCCTCCCAGCCTAGCTGCTACCCCTTTTTACTTACCCCTCGGTGCAAATTCAGGGATCGGAGTTCACGTCAGCCATTTTCCGGGTCTTCGATAATCTGAGAATGAGACTGGCGAAGCGAGCCATGTGCATTAGGAGCAATTTCCCGGTTCGCGACAACTGCGCATGTGCCGAAATTGACGGAAATTGCTGAAGCGCCAGAAGAAGACTTGGAAGATGGCTGCAGTGAACTCCGATCCCTGAATCTGCACCAAGGGGTAAGTAAAAAGTTAGGGACATTTGCCCAGGGTTGCAGCTAGACTGGGGGGGGGGCGGTCTATGTGGGGTAGGTTTTTTTTAATAAGGGGTTTATTTCTCCTTTAAGGGAGACAAAGGGGAGCTTGGGTTTGCCAGGATATTTGGATCACTTAAAGGATAAGTAAACTAAAAATAATTTAATGTAAAATTGATGTGGGTGCTATTCTAAGCACTTTTGTAATGTTCATTCATTATTTATTTATTTTTAATTCCAAGATATTAAGTGATACATGTATTGTTAATATGAATTAATTTTGTTACAACAGCGCCACCTGCTGGTCATTTTCCAACCAGTCTGACCACCAAGTAGTCAAGGAAGTTGTCAAGAGGCTGCTCTGATGTTCTGCTTAGGAAAAAAATTAGAAACGTTTCTCGAATCTTTGTTAACCCTGCTGAGCAGAATCCCTTAGTTTGGCAGCTGTTAGAATTGATACAATAGTTGGTAATATTCCAGAGATGCTGCTAAGAAATGGATCAGCTAAATGTTGCAAAATTGTAACAGTTCAGAATCTGCACCTGAATTACTGAGCTGCCAGACTCAAACACCAGAGACAGGGACATTCAACTCTAAAGTTAGATTTTGAAAAAAACTGTAAAAAAAAAAAAAAAAGAAATAATGGAAAGTAATTGAAAAAAAACTTTATTTCTGGGGAACAATCTCAAAACAACTGAACTGAAAAAAGTGTTTGGAAGGTGAACAACCCCTTTAAGCAAGGATTTATGATCAATTAGACATTTAAAAGAGAATATTTATCAGCATACCAAAGGGAAATGTGGTAACTGGGGCTGTTTTATGAAATTATTGAATAATTGGAAGGCGTGCCATAGCAGTTAGGTGCGAACAAGTATTGCGCAGCGATATCCCCAGAGAACAATGCAGAGTCAGGGAAATGTTTAGCACGTTACAGAAGCTTGAGGTAATTTGTTATCCCCAACACTAAACTGTCAAGAAGTAGTGTGTGGATATGTTTCATAGCCAAATGTAAATGGCCATTATAATATAGAAATAATACCAGTTAACACCAGACTTTCACTTTGGCTAAATACAGTGGTAGATATCTCCCTTCCCACCAAACTGGCACCTTATTACTGCCTGCCCTATACCAGGGTTCCCCGAACTTGTATTACAAGTGAGCCACATTCAAATGTAGAACAAGGTTGGAAAGCAACATAAAAATTCAAAAAGTCCATAAGGTGCCAAATATGGGCTGTTATTGGCTATTTGGTAGCCTCTATGTGGACTTGCTTACATGAGTCCCAAATTTGGCAGTACACCTAGTTTTTATGTAACAAATGCTAGCCAGTAATTCAAAGTAACACCTGTTTTGAGTCCACTGGGAGCAACATCCAAGGGGTTAGAGAGCAACATGGGCCACTGGTTGGGGATCATTTTCCTTTACTAAACTAACCATTCAGCAGGAGAGAATGGCTGCCCCCCCCCCCAGTAGCCCCTTCTGGCAGTTAATCAGCCAGGTTCCAGATCCTGTCAGGACAAAGGTTGCATTGGCTCATTGATGCGGCTATCGCCCTGAAAAACTGCAGACCTGTCATAACGATCTGATTGTTTGGCCGCAGTGCAAAAAGATTGGATCAACCTTATGTCGCCAACCTCAAACGTGGGCATATCTGGGAAAGATCTGCTCATTTTGGTCACCTTAGCAAAGAGCGGATCTTTCAATGTATAACAAACCAGGGAAATTTTGGCATTTGTCTATATCTTTCAATGTATGGCCACATTAACTGAGCCTAAACATTCATTTTAAAAGCAGACATTAAGGGGCAGATTTATCAAGAGTCGAATTGAAAATTCGAATTCTCACGTTTTTTTATGGTCAAAACTGTCAAATTCGACTAGGGAGTTATTCAAATTCAATTTGAGGTTTTTTAATAAATTCGAAATTTTTCATACTCTGGTCCTTTAAAGAACTCGAATTTGACTATTCACCACCTAAAACCTGCAGAATTGCTGTTTAAGTTAATGGAAGTGGTCCAGGGATCAATTTTGTATGGTTTGCAGCCTTCCTGACATTCTCCAAAAAAAACTTGAATCAAGTTTTTTAAATTCGAATCAAATTCGATTAGAATTCGATTCAAGTTTTTGGGTCGATTCTATTCATCAGAGCTTTAAAAATTCAATTTTATTAATACAATTTGAATGAACTACGAGTTCATGGGAGTTTATGTGAGTTTAAAAAGAAACTCACATGAATTCTAAATTCGACCCTTGATAAATGTGCCTCTAGGCTTTTGAAATTATCTTCCTACCCTGCAACCAACAATGCCGCCAGAATTGTAGCTGCTGACTTCAGCTCATATTAGTAACTGCCGCAATTACATATTAACAAGAACCATTGAATCCTGTGGCTGTTATACGGCTATCTTGAGTCCAGAAAACACAGACATCCCCATGGGAATACTAGGGAGATTATGGATTTTAGGTTTTTGATCAATCATCCATACCCTTGATGCACCAATACCTTTAACTAAGCACACGGAACAGAAGAGCACAGATACCAACTGCCTGTATGTAACCTAAACAAACAGGCTCAGTAAAGAAAATCAGGTCCTCAAGCAAAATAAAAGTTCTGTACATTCTGTAAAGGAATCACAGTATAATCCCACTGCCCTTACATGAATGATGCACAAAGGTTTACTTACATTTTACAGTAAATGTTATCTACACCGGGACTGGTTTGCCAATAGCAACCAATTAACAATTAGTTTTATACAGTGTACTACAGGGTGGGAAAGCAAAGACTTGACTGTTTGCACTTGTTCAATTTTAGGGATGCACCCAATCCAGGATTCGGTTCGGGATTCGGCCTTTTTCAGCAGGATTCGGATTCGGCCGAATCCTTGTTCCTGCCCGAACCGAATCTGAATACTAATTTGCATATGCAAATTGTGGGGAGGGCGGGATTTACCATGACTTTTTGTTACAAAACAAGGAAGTAAACCAATTTTTTCCACTTTTTCCTTCCCCGCCCCTAATTTGCATATGCAAATTAGAATTCGGATTCAGGATTCGGCCGAATCGTCCATGATGGATTCGGGGATTCGGCCGAATCCAAAATAGTGGATTCGGTGCATCCCTATTCAATTTAGAGCCTATATTGGTAAATCAGCCCTTATGTACAGGCATTCATATACACACTTAGCAGTCAGTTTCTTTAGATGCCAATGAACTTGTCAATATGTTTTTGGATTGTGGGAAAAAGCCCAAAACCCACACACGACCGTTCCCTGGCCAGTATTAAACCAAAGACCTCATCTCATCAATTTCTCAGCTCTTTTTCAATAGTACAGGTGTGGGAGCGGATATCCAGTATGCTCTGGACCTGGGGTTTCCAGATAATGGGTATTTCTGTAATATGAATCTTCATACCTTAAGTTTACTAGAAAATCATGTAAACGTTAAAAAAAACCCAATAGGCTGTTTTTGCTTCCAGTAAGGATTAATTATATCTCAATTTGGATCATGTACAAGGTACTGTCTTATTATTACAGAGAAAAAGGAAATCATTTTTAACATTTTAATTTTTTTGGATGAAATGGATTCTATGGATGATGGCCTTTACGTAATTTGGAGCTCTCTGGATATGGGTTTCTGGATAATGGATTCTATACCTGTACAGCAAATCTCAATAGACAGAGCTTTTAAAACAAACACCTGCTGTAAACCACACCTACAACCATCCATCAAGCATCCCCTGGTATACTCAGACCCACAAAGAAGCATCACTGGTCATGGGCTAATAATTCAAAGCCTGACTCCCTTACAAGTCCAATTTAGAACCTATGGGGCCCTGAAACCCCCAAAGTTTACAAGGGCCTTCCACAGGTAGAAGGAAGAAACTTGTAATAAGACCTTTAATAAGGGTACCTTACTTAGTGCCTCTACAGACAAGTGTTTGCCGTTGCACTCCATGGCAATATGGGAATAATTTCTGCCTCTCATGTAGCCATGTGTAATTGATGTAGTTCTGTGGAACACCTAAAATTCAAGCAACAGAACACCAAAGAACAAACACCCAACGTGTAGGGGCCATTGGCCTATGAAGGGGCCAATATTGAAGATTACATTTTCATTTTTCACCTTCTTATGTCTTTCTAAAGCAGCTGGGGGGGGGGGGGAGTCCCTTCTTAAACAGTTCTAAATTGATACAATTAATTGATACATTTCTTATCTTTAAAGGGGTCGTTCACTTCCAAACACTTTTTTCAGTTCAGTTGTTTTCAGCTTGTTCCTCAGAAATAAAGACTTTTTTCAATTACTTTCCATTATTTATTTTTTTACAGTTTTTTCAAAATCTAAGTTGAATGTCCCTGTCTCTGGTGTTTGAGTCTGGCAGCTCAGTAATTCAGGTGCAGACTGTAAACTGTTACAATTTTGCAACATTTAGTTGATAAATTTCTCAGCAGCATCTCTGGAGTATTAGCAACTATTGTATCAATTCTAACAGCTGTCATTAATGAAACCTAGAGATTCTGCTCAGCAGGGACAAATATGAGAAATGTATCAACTAAATGTATCAATTTAGAACAGTTTACAGGGTTGGCGACCCCCCCCCCAGAACTGCTTTATGGCTCTTACAGAAGAGCATTTGAAGCTGCGCTCCCCTGCGTTCCGGTTTTGTGCGTTCAGCCACAGGGGAGTGCAGGAAAAGACGCATTTAGTTTTTTTCAATGGGGCTGTACTCACACAGGCGCATGTAGGCGCCGAACGCAGGAAAAATGCATCATGTTGCATCTCAACCTGCGTTCGGCGCCTACATGCGCCTGTGTGAGTAAATTAGTCTGTAAGAAGGTGAAAAAAAGACACTACACTTTAATATTAGAAAAATGGTGACACACAGAAGATAATTGGAAAAAGTTATTTCTGGTGATCTATCGGAAAACATCTAGTTGTTTGAAGGTGAACAACCCCTTTAACCATGCTGAGCAGAATCCCTTAGTTTGCCAGCTGTTAGAATTGATACAATAGTTAATATTCCAGAGATGCCACTAAGAAATGAATCAACTAAATGTTGCAAAATTGTAACTGTTCAGGGGAAAAAAAAGCCGTTATTTCTGGAGAACAATCTGAAAACAACTCAACTGAAAAATTGTTTGGAAGGTGAACAACCCATTTAATGACACCAATCACAAATCTGAGACTCTAGGCCTGTGCCACAGGGTACTTTCCATTACAGCTAGGGATGCAACCGAATCCCAATTTGTTCAGTATTTGGGCAAATCCAAGCCTTTATTAGCAGGATTCAGGCAAATCCAAAAGCATGGCAGAACCTAATCCGAACCCTATACATCTGTAAAAATTTGCTGTGAGTGTCAATTTTTGTTTGTGCTACGTTAAATATTTAGCTAAATCGGTTTCCCAGGATTCTGGGTTTTGGCACATCCCTAATTATGGCAACGCCATCTTCAATCGTTTGCTGAGCATATTCACAGTACAGCTAAGTGAGAAACATTACTATATTGTTTGTTTTTTGTTTTTTAGAGAGAATTGGACTAGTACCCACACTGGGTAGAAAGGTGATTTTTGACACTGTGGGGTACCTAACAAATTGGTACACCCTTGTCCGCAAGTTACATCAAATGTTCTGGTAAACTTATCTTGGAACACTGCTAGAAGGACACAAATCCCAGGCAAATCTACATTGTTGGCAAAAACAGGGCGATTGTGCCATTCTGTGAGTTTTCGAATTATAGCACATTACAGGTATGGGACCCGTTATCCACAATGCTCAGGACCTGGGTTTTTCCAGGCTTTTTTCTGTAATTTGGAACTCCATACCCTATGTCTAATAAAAATAAATAATTTAAACTTCAAATAAACCCAATAAGATTGTTTTGCCTCCAATAAGCATTAGTTATACCATAATTATATCAAGTACAAGATACTGTTTTATTATGGCAGCGGAAAAGGAAATCATATTTTAAAATTGTCACCATTTGATTAAATGAAGTCAATGGGAGAGGGCCTTCCCGTAAGCTTTATGGATAACTGGTTTCCGGATCCCATACCCGTTTTCGAGCACAGAACATCAAGATAAAGTGAATAATGTGGCCTCCTCCATTGTAAAATATAAAGGACATTATAATTCACCAATGTATTTCATGATCACAAAGTGCTGTTATACAAGCTATGGAAGTGACTTCTAATGTCCTCATATTATTCTCAGCAACAACAAACTCTGTTTTAGGCTAAAACAACTGTAATGCAGTTTTTGGTCTTTACAGAACGTGCATGTCTTGCCATTCTAAGAACATCACAATGTACACTGCATGCAGAATAGTTGGAAATTGTATGGTCCCAAGCTGAAATTGTTGGGAAGACCCTTTCAGAGTAAAGCAACAACAAACGGCAAGTAGCCAGGCTCACAAAAATGGGGTGAGAATCTCAGGAGTATCCCATTTAGATTTCAAATAACCGACGACCATTAGCACAAGGAGGAACAGGAGACACAACAATGGAGGGCTAAGTGTGCAATCAGTTTGGAGGAATATGGAATAAACAGAAAAGGTTTTTATCTGAAACCAGATGTTTGAGGTTTTTAGGTCCAAGCACTCTTTGGAATATAAAATGTGTTCACCCCTGCTTATAATAACATTACAAAATAAAAACATTATTGTTACAGGCTTCCTAATATAGTTTCAAAGCACAACAAATTCACTTGGGGTGCAAATTTGTAATACTATCATTAAAAGGGTTGACTACAAAAAGTGCTTTTATACAGGCCATGGAAGTGACTTCTAATGTCCTCATATTGTACAACAGAGGGCACTTTATTTATTAGAATAAAAAAGTTTCAGTGAGTCATGTGACAGAAATGACCTAACTAAGTACTGATTATTATAACTGATGGTGGTAACGAGACTGTCCAACCTGTTGCATCTGTAGAAGTACAGAGAGAGCCCATTCTGTTCCTTGCCAAGCTGCTAGAGACTCAGGAGGTGAAAGGTGCCACTGGTGAGATTGATCCTGCTGCAGAGCTGCCTGTAATCTCCAGTGTGACTGTCTCTGAGAGCACCCCGGTGAGTGAGCCACCCAAGGGAGAATACTGGCAAGGATACAAACGTGGGGCCCCAATCTGAGGACCGGTCTTGTGCATGCTACGTGGGAGCGGCTGCTAAATTCCAAAGGGAAAGGTACTTTTGGGAAAGGTAGTGCTACCTGGGGTATAAGAGCTATGGGGAAGGGACATTCTATTGAAACTGAACTGTGTGGTTATTCACCCCTTCCAGAGGATTGGGACTTTGATAATAATACGGACTGTGTTGGAGAAACAGTCAGGTACCTAATAGTGAGATAGGTAGGTCCCACGTGTCCGCAGTGCAGGAGTGTATTGTGTATTAGATTGCCCAAGTTCTTTCACTACTGTTTTATATAAAGTTTATATCTGATTCATTTGCAAACTGTGTTTTATTTTTCCTAGTGGAAATCCCCTAAGATGTGCTCCTCAGTGTTCCATAGGCGGATATCAAATAAAGCAGCAGAACTTTGTCAGTGTTCCATAGGTGGAGGCACTGCACAGTAAATCCCAGTTCTCAGTACTTTTCATATGCAAAAGGGACTCAGGGCCCATGGGATTGCCAAGGGTATATTTCTATTTAGAGACAGTAAGGGTTATATCTATATCTATATCTATATCTATATAGATATATAGATATATATATATAGATAGATATATATATATATATATATATATACACACACACAAACGGAGAACAGGCTGCCTATGAGAAGGGAATATTGCATATTTAGGATGCAGCAAAATATCCGGACATGACAAGATGCAGTAATATGAAATTCTGTTTTTTAATTCCTCATGAAAGTCACAGCCATTAAAGGAGAATTAAAGCCTAACTAAAGAAGTAGCTAGAAATGTTGTACATTATGTTTTGAGCTTCTGTACCAACCCAAGGCAACCACAGTAAAGATCTGTGTCTCCAAAGATGCCCCAGTAGCTCCCCATCTTCTGTTCTGCTGATTCACTGCACATGCTCTGTGCTGCTGTCACTTACTGAGCTTAGGGACCCACTCACAATATACAGTACACATAGAATAGAAATGTCACTATCTGTAATTAATACAGATAATTACTACATGGCAGCACAATTAGCATCAGCATTTAATAATCAGTCCTGTAGCATCAGCTTATATTACAGGGGAACCTCATTTTCTGCTGGATAATTAGTGACAACCCCTAAGCTTAGCTTCTCAACAGCTGCTCAGAGCCCACTGAGCATGTGAGTGTCACAGACACTTTCCAAGATGGTGACCCCCTGTGACAAGTTTGAAGTCCTGGATCATTGCTGCTATTGACAAGCTGAAACGTCAGGTTGGTGCAATAAATTCGGTACATCAAATATGGTATTTTTAGCCACATTCATTTTTAGGGTTTAGCTCTCCTTTAAGCTGTTTATGTGGCAGCAGGAATTGCAGACAACAGACTTGAAGACAATCAGAGCCAGTCCTGCACCAACAGTCGCTGCTAATCCCCCATGTGGCTTCCCAAGTTCTCCTGCTTAGCAACTACTGGCGCTCATTTGTTACCGATGTCGAAAAAAGTAAAGTAATGAAAGTGCTCGTGTGTCTCAGGCCAATAAGAACTCAAAGCACAAGTGAACCCCTCAACCTGTGGCTCCACAGATGCTACTGCTGCAGAACTACGAGCTCACACAGACCATGGCTATCTGGGGCTTCTGGGAGTTGCAGTTCGACAAAAGCTGTTAAGCCTAAAGCAGAGGTATCCCAATGATACAACAAGAGCAGTCCACGCATCACCGGTACCGGAACTAACCCTTCTACATACTATTCCCACAAGCACTGCTCATATGGCAACGGGGCAAATACTACCAACCTGCTTCTTAAACACATCCCTCAGTTTATTCCCGAGTCTGCTTTACCCCATTAAGCACCCACCCTGGCCCATTCGGGCCCCCGGCTCACCATTAAAACTTTGGCAGCGCTCTCCAGCTGGGCGATCACTTCGCTCGCACCCAGCGCCGCCATCATGGGCTCTGTTCAATGACGCGCCACGCGGTGCAGTGTGGGAGAAAGCGGGGAGCAGAGCCAATGGCGCCACTGAAGGGAGGGGGCGGAGCTTCGGGAAAGAGATGAAGAGTCGGGATTGAAGGAGGGCAGATGGGAGGGTCTGGAGAGTTGTTGGTGAGGGGACAAGTAGTGACAAACTGGGCAATGAGGGTACAAGGAGGAAAGAGTTGGGTTCTGATGGGAGTATGTGGTGACTAGAGTTTCCAGGTCTAATTTTCAAAACCAGCCAAAGTCAGCTACAAAACCAGCCCAAAACTAGAGGCACTTCAAAAGTAGCCCAAAAATAGCCCAATATGTGCAGTAAAAAAAAAAAGAGTCTGAAAATAAATATATGTGAAAATATGGCTTTTTAAAATTTTCAACATTGTTTTGCAAATTTTTCCACAAAGCAAAGATTCACCCCCGTAAGACCCTAATTCATATACAGTTTCAATAGATATTGGTAAAAACAGGCCAACCTCTAGGCATTTTGGTGGTCAGCAGATCTTTGCTACCAAAATTGCCTGAAATCGAGGAAAGTCACCGGAAAATGCGTGACTGGAGACTGGGGTACAGAGCCCAAAATGTGGTAACTCTCAAGTCTTCTACACAAGTCAATCCTCATTGCATTCTGGGTATTGTAGTCAGGGTTGGACTGGAAAAAACCCGGTTGCCTCGGCCCTCATGGGCCCCCGCCAGGCCAAACCACCTCTTCCGATCTAGCCCTACAAAAAAACAAACAATTTGCGGCGTCTTTTGCGCATGCACGGCATCGCAGTAGGGGGTCCAGAGGGGGCCCTGAATAGGAGTAACGGTGGGCCCTGGGCCCCCCTGTCCGACCCTGATTGTAGTCTTATATTAAACTTGGCAGTTGGCAAATTATTAAATAAAAACTATATTACCCAACATGCATTGGGAGGCACAGGCTTAGCACATTAGGGCAAGAAAAAACTTTGCATGGTTTCCAAAGTACAAACCAGCCAAAGGCCCAAAAAGTAGCCCTAATACGTACCTTGGCTAGTTTGTACTTTCAAAACCAGCCTAAACTTTAAATTAGTAGCCCAATTTGGCTGGAAGCCTGCCAAAGGCCCAAAAAGTAGCCCAAATACGTACCTTGGCTAGTTTGTACTTTCAAAACCAGCCTGGGTTTAAATTAGAAGCCCAGTTTGGCTGGAAACCCCACCCACCTGGCAAACCTGGTGGTGCCAGTTGGTGTTTAGGGGAAAACATAAAGTATGGTGGATTAAGAAGTAGCATCCTTTTGTAAAAGTGAAGTGGTATGGCCATAAATTAGGGTTGCCACCTTTGCTGATGGCTAAACCCGAAAACAGGGGTGAGGCAGATACATTTGGGGGTGGGGCAGTGATGTAATAACAGGCATGATGACATCAGAGGTGGGCACAATGATGTTGGTGGAGTTATGACACCAGGTTGAGGCTATTGCATCACTTAGATGCAACTGTTTGATTTCTATCCAGTTTTCGCAATGTTCTAAAGTGTTGATGCCCAATTCAAAATCACACAGACGGCAACCCCATCTCTAGCTAAATTCTGCTTGATGAGTGAGCCCAAACCTTTAATTACAGGTATGAGTTCTATTATACAGAAATACAGAAATGCTAATTTATAAAAAAAAAATCCTTTTTTTGATTGATTTGCTTTTTTTGTATCTGTAATAATAAGAAATGAACTGCACTTGATAGTAACTAAGCCATGTTGAGGTGAGTATCTTAGTATTTAAATGTTTTTCATGTATTGGCCAGATTATTGTTTTCAAGATGAGAGATGGGCACCATGCTTGAAACACTGACCACTGGGAATACTGTTATATATTTCACATCTCTAGGAAGGACTACTTAATATCATGGGGGGAGGGGACAGGGCCGGAACTAGGGGTAGGCAGAGTAAGTGCCTGCCTAAGGTGCAATCATGGGGGGGCACACTTTTAAGGGGAATTTTTCTCTTTCTTTTTAAACCTTAGTTTGCATGACCTTTAATAGTTTTGCAATTTTATAAACCGCTTATTTCAATTCCCTCTTGCCCGTGATTCATACTGCGGGCATAAGCACTCCCCACCTCCCTCTTGGCAGCTGCTGGCACAGGTACATATTTGGGGGCTATATCTTTGCTGCTGCTGGCACAGGTAAATAGATGATTATGGGCAATATGATGAATTCTTGGCTGCTGCTGGCACAGGTACATATTTTGGGGCAATATGATGTATTTTTGGCTCCTGCTGGCACAAGTACATATTTGGGTGCAATATTGTGGATTATTTGGCTGCTGCTGGCAGGGGTACAGATTGGGGGCAATATAAGGGATTGGCTGCTGATGGCTCGGTATATGGGGCAATGTGGTGGCTGCTGGCACAGGTACACAAATGTTTGGGGCAATATGATGTATTTTTGGCTCCTGCTGGCACAAGTACATATTTGGGGGTAATATTGTGGATTTTTTGGTTGCTGCTGGCACAGGTACAAATTGAGGGCAATATGAGGGATTGGCTGCTGCTGGCTCAGGTATATGGGGCTGCTGGCACAGGTACACAAATATTTGGGGCAATGTGATGGATGTTTGGCTCCTGCTGGCACAGGTACTAATAAGGGGGGATATGATGGATTTTGGAGGTACAGATTGGGGGCTTGGGAGCAATCTGAGGGATTGACTGCTGCTGGCACAGGTACAGGGGCAATATGAATGGTAAGGTGGGAAATGGTAATTCAGGACCGGGTGGGGGGGCACTGATTGAAGCCATTGCCTAGGGTGCCAAAATACCTTGGCCCACCCCTGGCATGGGTGTAATGTATATATCATTTCACAGAAACATAATCAGCAAGTTTCAGTGGGTGGAAAGATTAAAAACTTTTACTGTTCTAGGAATGGTTTCAACCTACTTGGTGTTGTACTATAAGATGCAATACCAAAAGAAGGTCTAGTTTTTTTGTTGTTGCCAAAAATGTGGCAACCATATGTACCCCACACTATCAAAGTTACAGAAAATGTTTTCAATATAAAGCTCATTTTAATGACTGCAACACTTAAAGGAACAGTAACACCAAAACATGAAAATGTTTTAAAGTAATGAAAATATTATGTAGTGTTGCCCTGCACAGGTAAAACAGATGTGTTTGCTTCAGAAACACTACTTTAGTTCATATAAACAAGCTGCTGAGTAGCAATGGTGGAAATTGAAAATGGCACAGTTAGGGTTGCCACCTTTTCTGAAAAAGTTTACCGGCCGGTGGGGGTATGGGCATCGTGATGCGAAGGGGGCAGAGCAACATCGCACGATGGCCAGAAGACTGAAAAAAGGTAAATTCTGAGCGAACTTGGGGTAGGCCAAGGGCTTTTTTTAAGGGCATTACAAATTACCGGCAACTACATTGCCGGTAAATTTGTACTACCGGCCCCAGCCTTGGCAGGTGTTTTACCAGCTAGGCTGGTAAAATACCGGTCGAGTGGCAACCCTAGGCACAGGATAAATAATAGGTCACAGATACCATTATGTTCTACAGAGTTTATCTGCAATCTGCTCTGTAACTTGAGCCTTTTCTACTTTGAATGGCTGCAGACATGGCTACACAGCAGCTTATTTATATAAACAATAGTAGTGTTTCTGAAGCAAACACACCAGTTTTACTAGTGCAGGGCAACACTGCATAATATTTTTATTACTTTAAAACATTTTAATTTTTCGATGTTACAGGTCCTTTAAGGTGGGTTAACAGCTAAGGCACTTGCTGCTAGTCCTGGTTCAGATAATGCACATTGTGCAAGTTAGCCCAAATTGTACATAATGCCCAAAAGGCCCCTCATAGAGAGGACTACTTCTTTACGAATTTTTAGCGGTGCTTCCCATGAGTGAGATTGAGTAGGTGAAGGTAGGTGAACAGTCAGTAGCTAAATAGAGAAATTGCACTACCCAAGACAGATAGTAGGTGGGAAAAGTTACTTGAAGTCCTGTGGGACATTGCAAATATTGCCAGCAGACATCGTGTTGCCTCATTTACCTGTGCCAATGGTCGATCCCTCAGATTGCTCCCAAGCCCCCAATCTGTACCTATGCCAGTGGCAGGCAAAAAATTCCATCATATTGCCCCCAATATGTACCTGTGCCAGCAGCAGCCAAAAAAAACACAATATTGCCCCTAAATATATGTACTTGTGCCAGCATAGCAGCTTCAACCTGTGGTATTACTTTAAGTAGTTACTCATCTCCCTAACCTTAGTTTGATTCAATTTTAGATTAAAAGTTAGCAATGAAAGGGCCAAAAGATCAATTTATGTGCAATCCCACATAGTGGAGAAATTCTATAAGGCCTGTCTTGGCGTTTGTGCAATTTTCCAGCAGTAGAAGGCAAATCAACTTCAAATAAGGAGTTGGTAGGATGAGGTTGGGCACCAGGGAATCGACTCCTGATTCCACCACATATATGGCAAAATACACAAATCTGCTCATTTGGCTTCTGGTCAAGAAAGTAGAGACCCCTGCTATTACCTGCCAGCTGACTTCTCCAAGTGCCACTATTAAGTCTGCAGAGGACAGAACGGAAAGTCTGCAGATAATATAATAAATCATGGGTTAGGAAGTAACTAAAATGGGAAGTTGTTAAACATGTGACCAGATGCCCCCCATTTTGTATGGCATGTAAGCAGAGACTTCTTCTCCTAAACCTAGCATGAAAAAGCTTCTCTGTCCTACCAAAAATATGCAACTGCTAAGAAGTCTGAAAAAGTGGCTTGATGTACTACCATCCCAATATGCATCTTGCCTCCATGAGAGAAACAACTTTCAGCAGGAACTGCAAGTGTGGGGCTTGCCTTTAAATGCTAGTACACAAGAGGTAAGTCATTTTTTACTTGTGATAGCAAGTACTGAGAGAATTGTTGAATTTAACTTGTCTCTGCTGAGGGTGCGGTTTGAGCAATTATAGGCCGTTTTAACTTGTGGGAATCTAAAACTAGACCTTAACAAGTGTCTGTCTGGTGTATGGAATGTTTAATGTCCCTTTTACACCACGTTTGGGTGTGTTACTGTGAATTCATGACACCTAAAGGTTAATATTATGTGAGTTGAAAAGATCAAGACACCCTTTTAACTTCATTTTAATAACTAAAAAACAAACAAACTTGTAGTTAAGGGTTTCAATTAAAACAAAAGCTAGAGTGACATAAATGTTACAAATTGTATTGGCTAAATATATACAGTGGAAAGTGTGGAAAGCTTCTAGGACTCTGTGGTCTCTTCTTGTGGTCTCTTCTTCTAAAATGAAGCTGAAAGTGTCAGCCACACATTTATATATAGCTGTGCATCTCTTGTCAGATTTTTTTAAAGGCTTTATTTAGACAAATAAAATAACAAAAACAAATTGAGGAGAGTGAGCAATGTCATTCTGTATCACGAATTACAGATTGGTAAGTGCAAGGTACATAGGTCATAAAGCAGAGAGTCAGAGTTAAAATAAGGGCACATTCACTGCTTGTGTAGGCACTGGTGTAACCTAGTGGGTTGCAGGTGTTAGGATTTACGGTACCTTATGGCATCTTCCCATGTTTGCCAAATACTTTTGTACCTCTTGGTTGTCAGATGACACATTTAGTTGGTTTTGAAAGTGAAAATTAATAAACAACAATTGCACTACTGTGTAAAACCCACTTTGGCACAGATTATAGGTTTTAAACCCCTATTGTGTCTAGCTAACAGTCTTATTCTTGTATTTTTTTGTCAACGGTTCCTTGCAGATCACATCTAATTCTGAAACCACTTTGTGCCACAGGTTTCCACTGATGTTTAAGTCAGGAGCCTGTGAGGCCATTCTGAAACCTTCTGGTTGCTTTTTCCTCAGGTAGCACGTGGTGGCCAAGGTATGTTTAGAATCAGTAGGAGGCTGACTGTTTCGCATTGGCATCCAGAATTTGCTGATAGGAATTCGCTCTACAGGTACACAGTTTCCTATGCCACTTGTTGCTACACCAATCCGAAAACATAATGGATCCATTGCAGCCAAAGATTTACATTTTTACTCAACACGTGTTGACATCTGTGATGAGGTTACAGGTACAGCTTCCTCCTGATGACTCTTTCATGCTGATCATGTTTGTGTAAGCAACAATAGAACATGTAATGGAACAGTGTCCTTGTCAACAAACCTTCCTGCAGGTCCTTTGCAGTTATATGAGGCTTTGCTTTTTGGCCACCATGCAAGCAGTTCTGAAAGTTTTCTTGGTCTTCCAGATCTTGCCTATCTTTCCTTTCAGTTTCTTTCGGTTCATTTTTCTATCTATAACATTACAGACAGTATATCTAGTATAGTTAAATCTAAAAACAGTTGAACTGAAGAAGCTGCTCGGATGAGTAGTAAAACGTCTTCAATGATTACTCAGCAAATCCAGTTGTTTTAGATTTACCTATACTAGAAATACCATGACCTGGATGAATGAAAATCTTCATAGTCGTTACAGACAGTAGAACATTTTTGCAATCTTTTTGTAGCCATCTCCTGCTTTGTAGACATTAGTTAGCTTAATTTTTAGATCATCAGTCAGTTGCTTTAAGGAGCCTTTGGTTGCTGAGTGACAGCCCAAAGTTTAGGGTGTCAGAGATTTTATTTATCTCTGCAGTTGTCCTAATAGCTGTTAAGGCCTAATGAGACAAGTAGGTCAGGGACCTTGCGGTCCAGTGTTTATCACTGGACAAGTGGTAGGTCCAAAATTTTGCACATGCCACAACTACTATTTTCTTTGTTCCTATGTTTGATAAATTTGTGAAATCAAATGTAACTGTGCATTGACATTTGCAAATATGTAGTAGTCACATATTTATATATTGCAGTAGATGTTTCCTAAGTTTCACTTAGAATGTTTGCTAAATATGTAATTTGGGCTGCCCAGACTTTTGCTTTTAATATGTTCAGAACTTGTATCATTGTTCACTCATAGCAGAAAAGAAATAAGGCCCGTAATTAAACCTAACCAATGTCCAAACATAGCATTAATGTAGTTGTTGCGAACTGTTATATAGATAAAGATGTAAAAGGTCTTAAGCTGCTAAAATTTTAATTTTAAATAACCTTGGCAATCGTAACTAAAGAATAAAATACTGTTCTAAGTAAGTTTCCAATATACATTAATGACAAATTGCCAATGATCTTAAAGTTTGGTAAAGTTAATTGCTATTGAAAACAGAATCTGTGTTTCCTTTGATATCCCCTGCACTGTTGGTCCTGACTACATCCAGTAGTTGGCTCTCCTTTAACCAAGACTCTATTTCTCATATTGCTTTGAACATGTTCTGTAATTCCCCTTATAGTTATTATTCGCTGAATACCAAGACATTATGGGAATTTGAGGGAAGATGGCAACTGCAGTACAATAGGGTATAGTAAAGGACATACAGATATTTCAGATGTTTATTTAGAATTAAACATGGCCATAGATTGTTACCCTTTGATGACCCCCCCAAATGTTAATTTTTCAGGGTTATCACCCTGCTGAGGCTATGTAAGATTACAATGTAAATGGTCAAAGAACTTTCACACATTATCTATGTAACAGTACAGAACACGTTCTTCTACATTTTATGACAGTACACGTTAAGACTTTATGAGTCCATGAGCCTTCTTGCTGCATATAAAAAGTATGCACATGTATAGCTTTCTGTGAATTTATATACAAGAAGGATCAGCGCACCAATATAGTGCTAATTTATTTGACCGTGCATTCCAAACTTTCGGTCCATGTTGTTACTATGGTTGCCACCTTTTTAAAATAAAATTACCGGCCAGTGGTGGGGGCAGGTACTAAAGGGGCAGACCGTGATGCAAAAAGGGGCGGAGCCGGCAGTGACAACCCTAAACACAGCCCGCAATCCAGAATCGCACCTTCCATGTCACGTAAGCGCCGTGGCAAGTGCTGCATAGCATGTAATTGCAGGTATTTTTTTAATACCGGCACCGGCCTTGAGACCCTTTTTTCCGGCTGGGCGGTTAAATACCGGCTGGGTGGTAAACCTAGTTGTTACCAACCACTGTGCATTCCAAATGTTGAAAATAAATTGGATAAACTAGGGCTACACATATACGTTTCTGTGCTTATCCTTAATGTGAATATCTTCATTATTTGATCAAGCGCCCATATTTTTGGATTGGATTAGAGTGCGTACAGACATCTGAAATATATATATATATATATATATCCTGTATATATATTGTGGTGAGGTCACCACTAGGATACCTGGGAAAGTCCAGGACAGAGCTTATTTATGCGCCAGGTTACTAACAGAGTGGTTCCGGGACTGCTAGTCCAGCCCGATGTTTTGATTGTCCGACCTAAGGCATCTCAGGTAGATTATTAAAAAGGCAGTTTTGTGCTCCAGTCTGAGGAAAGGACACAGAAAAGCTGCCTGTGTGAGCTCAATGGGGGATTGAAATCACCATAGGGTTTGGGATTTTGTATTTTTCTAAATGTTCTATGTTTTGGGAAGACAGGCGGTAGGCCTCCTCCTGATTATTTAGGAAACTGACCTGTGTTAGTTAGAAGCCCATTAAGTGTCAAGGATTTTTATTTTGAACAGTTTTTTTTGTCTCATTTGCTACAAGTGAAAATATACAGCTGAAAAGGGTCTACACTCTCATGAGTTGAGATTGTGCCATGGGATGTTTAACCCCATGATTTAGCTACCTAAACCCTTACAATATATATATATATATATATGCAATTTGAAAAAAACGCACCACCCAGGGCTTTATGAAGTGAAAAAAACAAATTTATTCTCAACGTTTCGGCTCTAGAACTGGAGCCGAAACTGAGGTCTCCTGAGGACGGCTAGAGTTCTAGAGCCGAAACGTTGAGAATAAATTTGTTTTTTTCACTTCATAAAGCCCTGGGTGGTGTGTTTTTTTCAAATTGCCTAATATTATGTTCATCTGAACCTGCACACAGGCATTGATTTGTTTTTTGCTGAGTGCACCAACACGAGGTTGCTGTATATGTGTGTGTGTGTGTGTGTATATATATATATATATATATATATATATATATATATATATATATATATATATATATATATATATATATATATATATATTGTATATACAGATAGGGTATGTAGGTTTGTTCTTATTAAATGCAACAAGACTTAAGATAGTATTTCTTTTTACCTTTCTGTCATCTGCAGTAGACAACACATGCCAGAGGGGATTGGCGGCCGTTGTTGTATTAAAGCTAAATACTAATAAGGACTCCCTGTATGTGTGTGTGTGTATATATATATATATATATATATATATATATATATATATATATATATACCTATACGGTTGCTAAGGGCCAGCATTCTCTTTTATTCAATTTAAAAAAAAACAACTTTATATCAGTATTGTCAAACTTATTACATGTAGTGGGACAATTATTACTCATGCTGGATGTTTGGAGCCTGGTTCACACTCCATTTAATTTATAAATTTGGGGCCCAATGCAGGAAATATCCGTTGCGAGCCCAGTTCTTAAAATGAGCAGAAAAGGTTAAATAGGATCAAGATGAATAAAATGTCTGACCAGAAGCAGTCCAGCCACATGACCTGAGAGAGTTAGATTCCAGATAACACTAGTTGTAATAACAATCAGGATTGGTGGGACTAGTTTAGATAGCAAAGATTACAGAATGATTGCAAGATCACAGCTAAGAATCATGGAACCGTGAATGGTTGTGTGAAATGATTTTGAAGGGCTTTTGAAGGATGCTGTGTTATTTTATTTTAACTTCACCCAACCACAAAATCGAATCTATATTAAAAAATATCACGTGCGGGAAAAGACAATCATTCAGGATACTAGGCCTAGTTATTAGAGAGTGCATAGCAAAAATACTGTCAGTTTTGCATGTTGTCATATTAACGCAAGCTCAGAGGACAACGCGGTGGTAGTCGATTCTGGTCTTTTCTCTGTATCGGACCCAAGTAAATCTGGCTATTATGGCAAAATGTAATCAAAGTATCACTTGTTGCAATGGGAAAGATGGCTTTAAGTAATCCAAATAAATGTCATGTCTGCCAGGAACATTAGAGAAGACTGTACAGGTTGCAGACTAAATTCTGCAGGCACCTAGTAGTCACAGAAGAGCATATGGAAGCAAATTTATGCACACAACTGCTGTCAAATCCAAAAAAATTTTGATAGATAGTTGGTGGGTAAATTGCTACTTTAAGCAACGTGTAAGGAAAGTAATGGGTTGCTTCAATGTAAAGGGGAACGTTCAATAGTAAGGACTTTATTTGGGTTTTATTTATATTATCTGAATGATATCTCTCTTGTTTTAAAAATAAAGAATATTTAAAAATATTCCTGCCTAACTAGTACAAACCCTATATGATATGGATGAACCAAAGATTAAAAGGAAAGACTTTAGCTGTTTCCCTAAAAATTTGGCCTGTAGTAGAACAATACATTTACATCCCTTCAATCTCAAAAGCATATACATTTCTCATTTAAATCTGTTTGGTCTCAAAATAGTACATTCTTATGATACTTTTGCATTGAATTTTGTTGGACTTGGCTTTGGTCTACTTGTACTATTTGTCTGGCCAATTATTACTAGACAGTGACTTTTCCTGCAACCACCTGCCTCTAAACTCCTGGAGTGTGTTGTGCTTAGAAATGCGCTAAAGCCTGCATTTACGGGTTTGGCTGAATCCAGGCTTATGAACCAAATCTGAACCCTTCTGCAGCGGCGGAAATGCAGAGGAACCAGTGGAAAAGCCTGACGATCATGAGAAGTACAAGCCTAAACTTGTATGTGCATGCACCAACAAGTTTAGGCACCAGAATTTGGTGCAAGTATATAATAAATATATCTCATTTTAACAGTGGCCAACAACCTGGTTTATCGAGATTCATTTGTTAATCCCATTTTAATAAGACAGCGTGGTGATCAGATATCAATTCATGGTGTGCATGCTGGTACTGGGGTTGTTCATAGCATGAAATACTCCCAGATCCATGCCCAGGGCTGGATTTACATAGTGGGCGCCCCTAGGCACACTGCCATTCATCGCCCCTGTCCCCTCCCCTTTATTCCTGCAAATTTTCATCATCTGGACCAGAACAATGGGGATTGGTGCATGGGAAATTTAAAAAAATTATTGGATCTCCTGAGCGTCACCAGTGTTTTTGAACCAATGTGGGTGTGGTTGGGCAGCATGCCCAGGCCTAGGTGGCCTTTCCACAAATCCGGGCCTGTCTATGCCCTGCACAAAATTGTTTTGCTGTAAAGGCTTGTTGAGTGCAGTGCTGATTATTCTGGATTTGTGTAGGTCAGCTGCTCTGTATTCCTGTACCTAAATTAAATATGTACAAATGAATAGGGTAGTGACTTACTGTGGCCAGTAGATGTCAACATTTGCATGCAGTTCCTGTGAAATTTATGGCTACCATGCAGTTTATATATTTACATTATACCATATTTTTGGATCTAAGTGTAACCAACTTTCTATTAAAGATTACACTCAAGCACATAGCAATGACAGTAAACTTTATACTGCGATTGACATCTAATATGTAATATGCATTCTAGGCTTTGCTCACTAGAAAAACACACACTAGTTGACTGTTGCAGTGTGTTTTGAACAACAGCAGTACCCTTCCAACCATGAGACAAGGTAAGAAACTTGTTTAATGTGACACTGGTTTCTTTTAGAGACAAATGTGTGTATGTTTATTATACTGTATATCTATATCTATCTATCTATATATTAGGGATGCACCGAATCCACTATTTTGGATTCGGCCGAAACCACGGAATCCTTCATAAAAGATTCGGCCGAATACTGAACGAAATCCTAATTTGCATATGGAAATTAGGGTGGAAAGGGAAAAAAAATTTTTTTACTTCCTTGTTTTGTGACAAAAAGTCCCGCGACATCCCTCCCTGCCCCTAATTTGCATATGCAAATTAGCATTTGGATTTGGTTCACCTGCCAGAAGGATTATATATATATATATATATATATATATATATATATATATATATATATATATATATATATATATATATATATATATATAGCAAAGAAATCCACACTCATAGGTCTTTTGTGAAGAAAAAAATGGGTTTATTCAACGTTTCAGCTCTTAGACTCGACCCGTCATCAGGAAGTTTGGGAGTTTTACTTTGAAAGCAGCTATTAAGTTGCAGGTAAAATGTATAATGAAGCAATAGAATTCTTAAAGGGATACTGTCATGGAAAAAATTTTTTTTTTTCAAAATGAATCAGTTAATAATTCTGCTCCAGCAGAATTCTGCACTGAAATCCATTTCTCAATAGAGCAAACAGATTTTTTTATATTCAATTTTGAAATCTGACACGGGGCTAGACAGATTGGAGTGATATCACCCCCCTCCCTTTTCCCCTCAGCAGCCAAACAAAAGAACAATGGGAAGGTAACCAGATAACAGCTCCCTAACACAAGATAACAGCTGCCTGGTAGATCTAAGAACAACACTCAATAGTAAAAACCCATGTCCCACTGAGACACATTCAGTTACATTGAGAAGGGAAAACAGCAGCCTGCCAGAAAGCATTTCTCTCCTAAAGTGCAGGCACAAGTCACATGACCAGGGGCAGCTGGGAAATTGACAAAATGTCTAGCCCCATGTCAGATTTCAAAATTGAATATAAAAAAATCTGTTTGCTCTTTTGAGAAATGGATTTCAGTGCAGAAGTCTGCTGGAGTAGCACTATTAACTGATGCGTTTTGAAAAAAAAACATGTTTTCTGATGACAGGATCCCTTTAATGAATCAGATGCAATTTGAGTGTAGGACTGGCCAGATATGGGATGACTTTGACGTAGTTGGCAGCTTAAATATATAATAGTCTCTGGGAAGGGAGTGTGGCTGTGGGATAGCAGGTATAGTAGGGAGAGATGGTGCCTATAGTAACAGTGGAGAATAGTCTCTGGGAAGGGAGTGTGACTGCGGGATAGCAGGTATAGTAGGGAGAGATGGTTTCTATAGTAACAGTGGGATAATAGTCTCTGGGAAGGGAGTGTGACTGTGGGATAGCAGGTATAATAGGGAGAGATGGTGCCTATAGTAACAGTGGAGAATAGTCTCTGGGAAGGGAGTGTGACTGCCGGATAGCAGGTATAGTAGGGAGAGATGGTGCCTATAGTAACAGTGGATAATAGTCTCTGGGAAGGGAGTGTGACTGTGGGATAGCAGGTATAGTAGAGAGAGATGGTGCCTATAGTAACAGAGGGATAATAGTCTCTGGGAAGGGAGTGTGACTGTGGGATAGCAGGTATAGTAGGGAGAGATGGTGCCTATAGTAACAGTGGGATAATAGACTCTGGGAAGGGAGTGTGACTGTGGGATAGCAGGTATAGTAAGGAGAGACGGTGCCTATAGTAACAGTGGATAATAGTCTCTGGGAAGGGAGTGTGACTGTGGGATAGCAGGTATAGTAGGGAGAGATGGTGCCTATAGTAACAGTGGATAATAGTCTCTGGGAAGGGAGTGTGACTGTGGGATAGCAGGTATAGTAGGGAGAGATGGTGTCTATAGTAACAGTGGATAATATTCTCTGGGAAGGGAGTGTGACTGTGGGATAGCAGGTATAGTAGGGAGAGATGGTGCCTATAGTAACAATGGGATAATAGTCTCGGGGAAAGGAGTGGGACTGCGGGATAGCAGGTATAGTAGGGAGATACAGAGCATTTGTTTTTTAGATGGGGTCAATGACCCCAATTTGAAAGTTGGAAAGAGTCAGAAGGCGGCAAATAATTCAAAAACTTGATGAATAATGAAGACCAGTTTGTCAGGAGCGCCCGATGGCACTCCGCTCTTCTTCGGCGCAGCATCCAAGATGGTGGTGCCCATAGCCACCACGTGGAGAGTGGTGCCAGCACAGTGACGCCGGCAAGCAGATGCATGACACCATCACGCCGCTTCTGGCGCCAAAATTCTAAATAAAAGGACGCCAAGGTCATGGGTTCAATGTCCGATTATAGGATTTGTTTGCCAAATTCCTGGGTGTTCTATAATTCATGCTGTATTGATTCCTGGACTTTGACCTTGCCTGAACTTTGACTTTGCTACTTATCTGCCTGCCTATTGAACTATTGCCTGAATATAGACTACTCCTGATCCCTAATTGTACTGCGAACTTGGACTTTTGCCTGAAGCTTCCTCCTTGGTCCGCACTCCTCCCACTGGGAGCCGATAGGCCCCCTGACACCATTGAAAAGTTGCTTGGAACTGGCCATTGTGTGACATAATTAAAGTTAACTTAAAAGGTGAACCACCCCTTTAAAAGACCAAACCTGAGCAGTGATCTGTGTCGAATGAGACCAGTGCCGGGCCAAGTCAGCCGGGCGCCCTAGGCAACCCGGCTGACTACATAGTCCTCTTCTCAAGCGCGTGTGCGCACTTGCGCGCATGTGAGGACGCTTGCGCACAATTGTGCGCTTGACGTTAATGCCAGAGCTGCTGCCGGCGATGGGGGACACGAGTCTGAGGTGTGCGTGCATTTGTGCGGAAGAGCGCAGGCACACGCTGCAGAGATGTGAGACACAAGGGTCTGAGCTAGGGGAAGGCGGCAGAAGAGGTACCTGCCTGGCGCCCCTCCACCTTTGCACCCTAGGCACGTGCCTCTTCTGCCTACCCCTAGTTCCGGCCCTGAATGAGACTGAAGCACATATACTAGGGCTAGAATGAAAGGTAACATGGGTGGGTTGGTCCGTGACACATTAGAAGATACAAGTACATGTTCAAAATACTGGGAACAAAACAAGGACATACACCACAGAATGAGGCAAGTAAGAGCCACATGAACTGAGAAAATCCTGTGTGGTCTCCGCGTATACCAGCCATTTTCCTCTTCGGTAAGCCTCCAGATACTCTACAGCGGCCAGGATTTAAGAGCAGGTACTGAGGACAAAAAGCAACAGAAATAATTGGTAACACACCAAACCCGTGGTAATGTTAGGAGCTGGCTAGGCGTTGTCTGCAAGGCAGGTATGGGTTAAATTACCTTCAGCTCAGACATCCAATCCTCTGTGAGGGGAGGCTTTTTATAGCCCTTGGTCACCTGATTTCCCTGCTTGAGCTACAGATTGTGTTAATTGGGAATATGGTTGGTTTGGTTGGTGGTTAAGAGGTTGGGGAAAAATCTGTTAAGTGGGCTAAAACTTATTCGGTGTAATTCCGTGATGGACTTTGCTTTCAGCAGGTGCTGTTATTTTCAGTTAAACTTTGTTGGCAGTCAGTGACTGATTTGAAACATTGTTGCTACGAAGGGGGAAGCAGACAGAATACTTTGTTTCACGTCCGCAGCTGAAGGACTCACTGCTCTGCATTCAGCCCCCGCAGCCACGCTGCTGCTGATAATACAAGCAGCAGGAATTCCCCATAAATCTTTATACGGAGTCCTTAACTCCCTTATCGGCAGTTAGTTAATTAGACCCGCTCCCTGCAACCGGATCCAACAGAGTTCAGGGTCGGAGCCTTCCGGTCCTAACAGGTAAACAAACAAGTAAAGGACAAAACCAGAGCCTCAAGTCAGTACTGCAGAAAGCTGAAAGGCACAGAACAAATAACTGTGAACAAAAGGAAAATATCATATCAATAGGCAAAGCCCGGGACTGTAACTTGGGACAGTCAGGGCAGACTATATAAAGAAGCAAAAATGTTGGAGCAAGGCACTCAAAAGGTCACACAGGGATCAGACGAATGTAGAGTAAAAATAGAAATCTTTATTGGTATAAACTACTCATGCCTGACGCGTTTTGTGTCAAAAAGGCTTAGTCAATGGCTCAGACTATACAAAGTCAGGTACACATGGAAAATATACTGCTGTAGGGGCTCATTTTGGGTCAAAGTTAAATTGGCATCCAATGTCTTTCCATATGTAGACATCCTAAGGGCTGGAGAGAACGCCATAGATAAGTATATGTCATAAAAAGGATTTATCTACACAGCTCCGTAAAACCAGCACAGTTTCGCTAGAAGCGAGGCTCTGCAACAGCACAGTAAGGGCTAGTCCACACGAGGAGATTTTGACGCCTGGCGACTAATCGCCACGTCTTCTGCGCGACTATCTCCCCGAACTGCCTCAGGCAGTTCAGGGAGATAGTCGCGCAAAAGACGATGCGATTAGTCGCCTGGCGACAAAATCTCCCTGAATCTCCTTGTGTGGCCTTACCCTTAAGCTTATATACCAACACAAGCGCTAAATTGGTGGTGGTTTTGTGTGTATATCTAAATGCTTTTAATTGGACTCCTTGTAGAAAATAATTATTATTACAGAGCATCAAAAAAAAAAAAAAAAAAAGGAGGGACAACCTTGGTTTTTATTTAGATTTTTTTTTTTAATAAATTGTGCCAGTAAAAGCTTTCCAAAGGCGATGATATATCAATAAATAACTGTTAAAACGGAGTTCCTGAGAAAGAAACTACCAAAAATAAAGGCTGTCGGATAGGTGAAAATGACAATAAAATGGCATTATCCTTATCATAAGACAAAACAAAAAATAAAAGGATTAATACTGAATCTTACAATGTCACAGCACAAGCAGAGAATAGGGCAAGGCACAGCTTTCATACCAATGTAAACAAGAACACAAGGATTATGGATTCAGCTTTAAATCAAAATAACGTGTATAGCTGCTTCGGTAGGTAGACGGTGACTAATGTATGTTAGACGTATTAAAGCATTTTATACATAAAAATAGAAAAATACCTCTGTTTATAGAATGCAGGTCATTGAAATCAGCCCCCCTAACATGGAATCAGAAGAATTTTCACAGAATAAAAGTAAATCCCCTGCCCTGGTCCTTTAATAAATTAGAATTAGCCATGAAGGAGCTTGGGCCTATCTGCAAACAGTCTCATCCATGGTTACAGGTGCCAAAGAAACTAGGGATGCACCAAATCCAGGATTCGGTTCGGGATTCGGCCAGGATTCGACCATTTTCAGCAGGATTCAGCCGAATCCTTCTGGCCTGCCGAACCAAATCCGGATTTGCATATGCAAATTAGGGACGGGAAGGAAATTGCATGACTTTTTGTCACAAAACAAGGAAGTAAAAAATGTTTTCCCCTTCCCACCCCAAATTTGCATATGCAAATTAGAATTTGGATTGGTATTCGGCCGAATGTTTCGCAAAGGATTCGGGGGTTCGGCCGAATCCAAAATAGCGGATTTGGTGCATCCCTAAAAGAAACACACTGAAAGCCAAACACTTCCTGCACCAGTCAATAAAACATCTCAGCACAATTGGAGGGGTTTAAGTCATTCCTGACTGATGATTTTATTCGATTTTTAATGTAGTACCCTGATCTGACCAGCCCCCCCCCCCAAGACACACACTCACCTACTTACATAAAATCCAACCCACTTTACCCATATCTGTACCCCCAAGGGTATCTGCCCAAAATTGGGACATTATGATGTACAAGTCCAGCGCCAATATGTTGGTGGTTAAACATCTCAGGCACTCAAGGTGTTAAAACACAAGCAACATGCACAGACTTCAGTCTGAAGTTAAAGGAGAGCTCACAAAAATGAAAATTTAATATAAGCTTCATCATGCTAAAATAAGAAAGTTTATAAATAAAATCAATTAAAAATTCTGTACTGTTTCTGAAATAATCAAGTTTATCTTCACTATTCCTCTCTCAGCCTCTGTTTCTCTTCATTCTGTCTTCATGCAGCAGTTGGGTGTCAGATATTCATTGACAGTTAGATCCAATATATCTTATAGGGGGGCTCCTTTTGCCTAGAAGATGTATTAGAGCTCACTATTAAAATCACCAGACACCATGTCTCTCTACATGCAGGATTTGTGCAAAAGGCAGTTATTTTGTTTGTACTGGAATCAGTTATCTGAGTGAGCTCTAATACATCTGCTAGGAAGGGAGCCCCCCTATAAGATATATTGGATCTAACTGTCAATGAATATCTGACACCCAACTGCTGCATGAAGACAGAATGAAGAGAAACAGATGCTGAGAGAGGGAAAGTGAAGATAAACGTGACTATTTTAGAAACAATTAAGAATATATTAAATTATCATTAACACAATAGTTCCCCTTTAATTTCACCTATTTACAGACAGTTTGTCCTGTGACTTCTATTTAACTCCTGCCTGTTCCTAATTATGTTTTATAAGACCGTTACTTTACATCCAGATTACTTTCCACATATTAAATGGCTAATTAGTAATGAAATAACACTGCAGACTAAAGGGCAGATTTACTAAAGTTCGAATGGTAAATTGGAATTTGTTTTTTTTTTTTGAGTCAAAACTTAAAATTTTAAATTTAAAAGCACCAACTCGAATGTGAGATTTATCATACCTCCATCCTGGAAACAGTTTTAATTAGAATATTTTCCACCTAAAACCTGCCGAATTCATGTACATGTTAATGGCAGAGGTCTGTTGACTCATTTGAATAGGTTAACTGCCTTCCTGACATTCAAAATTTTTTTTGGAGGAAAACTCAATATGAATTAGATCAGAATTTTTGGGGTTCTTCGTATTCGATCGAATATTAGATGTTCGAGTTTTTTCATAAATAACCACCCATTCGAGATTTTAAAAAAACTCCCCATTACTTCGAAATTCGACCTTTGATAAATCAGGTTTATCAAGGGTCGAATTTCGAAGTAATGGGGAGTTTTTTTGAACTCCTATAACTTCGAAATTCGAATAAAAAAAGACCAATCGAAATGTATTAAAAAAATCGATGTTTTTAACTTCATGTGAAAAGGGTGTATTCGAATCGTTCGAATTGAAGTTTTAGCACATTCGATTGAATTCGAAACAAAGTATTTGCCCCAAAAAACTTAGATTTTATAAAGTCTTTGCCAAAAAACTTAGATTTTTCAAAGTCTCTTAAATGACTCCAAATAGGTTCACAATAGTACACAAAAATAGCTTGAAATTCGAATTTTTTTACATAGAATTTTCACTTCAACACTTGGGGGCTGATTCACTAAGGGTCGAATATCGAGGGTTAATTAACCCTCGATATTCGACTAGGAATTAAAATCCTTCGACTTCGAATATCAAAGTCGAAGGATGTAGCGCAAATACTGCGATCGTATTTAACCCTCGATATCCAACCCTTAGTAAATGTGCACCTTAGTGTTTGTAACACGAAACGCCTAAGGCAGAGGACACAATAAATCTTTTTTACTTGATTTCAACTATTTGATGGAAGATTGCCTTTATTTGAGTGCTTGCTCCAGATTCATTTACGGTTGTTCACCTTTGAGTTAACTTTAACATGCGTAGAGAGTGATATTCTGAGACAATTTTCAATTTCATTTTTTTTAATCATCTGTGGTTTTTGAGTTATTTAGATTTATATTCAGCAGCTCTCCAGTTTGCAGTTTCGGCAACTTACTTTCTACGGTCCAAATTACCCTAGCAACCATGCATTGATTTAATTAAGAGACTAGAATATGTATAGGAGATTGTCCGAATGGGACCTATTATCCAGAATGCTCGGGACCTGGGGTTTCAGGATAACAGATATTCCGTAAGTTTTATTTTCATACCTTACGTCTACTATAAAATAATGTAAACATGAAATAAACCCAATAGGCTGGTTTTGCTTCCAATAAGGGTTAACTATATCTTAGTTTGGATCAAGTAGAATTATTACAGTGAAAAATGAAATCATTTGTAAAAATTTGAATTATTTAATTATGATGGAGTCTTTGGAAGATGGTCTTTCCGTAATTTCTGGATAACGGGGTTCTGGATAATCTAATCCCACTCCTGTCATAACAATAAATTTGTAGCATTACAGATGCTACAAATTTGTTTTCAGATGGGGTCAGTGATTCCTCATTTGAAAGCTGGAAAGAGTCAAATAATTAAAAAAATAAATAATGAAGACCAATTTAAATATTGTTTAGAAGTAGCCTTTCTATAACATACTAAAAGTGAACTTAAAGGTGAACCCACCCCTTTAAAGTTACCTTTAAGCAGCACAAAACAGAATTTTATGAAGAACATACAGTAATGAAGTATATATTTAATAATGTATATTTAGGGGGAGCGTGTTACACAGAGATACAGCAAAGAACAGAAAGAAAGAAAACAAAAATATCAGTTTATTTAAAGATCGCATTTTTCAATAACATATACTCTATGCAACGCCACCTTCTGCAAACTCGCCAAACGCACAGCACTCTATTAAATATATCTGATCGTCTCCTCTCTAACAGAAATGAGAATGTTCCACAGGGCCGGCCTGTGAATCAGAAAAGAATTACATGTAGACCCTCATGCAGTATTCTACTCACACCAAACACTCGCACTCACTTTCAAGTTCAACTGCCGGGCTGTCTGGCAGTTGTAACTTCACAACAACTGGAGCACTTTTATCATTACCCCTGTTTTATAACATCCCAACATTCTAAGCAGCAAGTCTCCTCTGCAGCGCTAGAGATTAACCCCTTGCGTGCCAGAGAGGACCCCAACGTATAGCTTATCAACAAAAGCACTGTTGCGGATTTCGGTCACTTAGAGGTTCAAAACTGGTCACACTACTGCAAATGCAAAAAATAAAAAAGCAAAGGCAAACTCTTTCAAAGCAATATTGCACAGAATATAATACATATGTATATATATATAATCACATGTTCTGGGGTTAAATGTTTCTGTTTCTGTTGTGGTTTTTATGTGCAATTCAAAGTTGGCAATATATATATATATATATAATATAAAGATTTCTGATATATTTTACAATAAGTTGTTTTTGTTGTAATATTATTCCTACTTAGCCAAGCCCTAAAAAACAGCCAAATATTTTCTCCAGGGACTTTTTCCTTCATCTTCCTTTTTATTTACAGGTTTTGACCCGGACAACCCGGTAATTTGAAGGGCTGCCCAGGATAAAACTTCCCGCTTGGTTTTCCAATTACAGGTTTTGACCCAATCAGCCCGGTAATTTGAAGGGCTGCCCAGGATAAAACTTCCCGCCCCGGTTTTCCAAATTCCGGAACTCCGCTTGTAGAATCTGCGCCGAGGGGTAAGTATGGAGTATGGGGCATTTCCCGGGGGGGGAGTTAGCCTGGGGGGAGTTAGCCTGGGGGGAGGCGGAAGAGAGATCTACCTGGGGTGGGGGGTACTCTGTTTTTTTTTACAAATGGGTTGAATTCTCCTTTAAAAGTTGTATTTTATTAAAGAAAACGGCCATTACAATCCATTAAACTTTTATGTATGTTTTAAAAAAAATCAGTATCACATTATTTCTTACCTTTTATTTCTTACTGCAAATAGGTCACAGCCTGATAATCATGGCTTAACAAGCTTGCCCAGCATGATTGGTTTGCAATAGTGAATTGCGGACCGGGTGGGTTCGGGCCAACCTCACACCCCCCTTTCCGGTTTGTGACCGTACAAATGCTGGCTTCCGACTTCCGGGTTGAACTTTTATCGACACACGTCTGCTTGCCCCGCCCCTTTTGTGACGTCATTGGCGGCGCGGGTCTATAAAAGGAACCCGGAAGTTGGACTGTGGTGGAGTGGGAATGCCAATGTCAGTGTGAGTTAGATGCAATAAAAAACATAAGGGGTTATATAATTAAAGGCACTAAGTTTGCCCAGGAGCAGTAACCCATAGCAACCAATAAGATGTTTGCTTTTAAGCAGGTGACCAGTATATGCTGCGTGCTGATTGGTTGCTATGGGTTACTGCTCCTGGGCAAACTTAGTGTCTTTTATTACATATAGGGGATAGTCTTGCCATATACTGTGAGATCCACTCATTTGCTGAGTGTGCAAAACAAGTAGCTCTCTTCCAGATTTGTCTCATACA
Source organism: Xenopus laevis (assembly GCF_017654675.1). Classification (NCBI taxonomy): domain Eukaryota; kingdom Metazoa; phylum Chordata; class Amphibia; order Anura; family Pipidae; genus Xenopus; species Xenopus laevis. Next base: position 149,917,474 of record NC_054374.1, on the reverse strand, counting down.
GTGGAACTATATAGACTTGTTGGGCTAGGACTGTATCAGTATGCTGATGTAGTCCTCTTTCAAAACTACCTGAAAGATACCCAACCAATTTTTGGCTAGATATCGATCATGCATGCCAACAGGGCCAATAAGATGCTTGTTCTGGAGGGCCTAAATTGGCAGTTTATGTTGGCCTGTTGTATGCCTACATGCAGTTGGATAGAGCTAATAACCATTAATACCTCATAAAAAAATATTTGTCATCTATTAAGTCTTCACTAAAGTTTGTGTGTATTTGTATAACTGGGCCAGTTATAATATAAGCTAACATAAGCTTCATCATACTGAAATATGAAACTTTCTAAATACAATCAATTAAAAATTCGGCACCGTTTCTGAGATAATCAAGTTTATCTTCACCATCCCTCTCTCAGCATCTGTTTCTCTTCATTCTGTCTTCATGCAGCAGTTGGGTGTCAGATATTCACTGACAGTTAGATCCAATATATCTTATAGGGGGGTTCCTTTTACCTAGAAGATGTATTAAAGCTCACTCTATTAAAATCACCAGACATCATGTCTCTCTACATGCAGGATTTGTGCAAAAGGCAGTTATTTTGTTAGATTTGTACTGAATCAGTTATTTGAGTGAGCTCTAATACATCTGCTAGGAAAGGAAGCCCCCCCTATAAGATATATTGGATCATTCATCTGACACCCAACTGCTGCATGAAGACAGAATGAAGAGAAACAGATGCTGAGAGAGGAATAGTGAACATAAACTTGATTATTTCATTACTTCAGTATGAGGAAGCTTATATTACATTTTTATTTTTGCGATAGTTCCCCTTTAATACAAATGACCTGCTTGCTCATTCTACAGTACAACAGGGAAGAGCCATGAATTTTTCAGGAATCCACTTCATACTTCGTGACGTCCTGTTTTATATAATAATGCTTAAACCAAAAAGCCCCAAAGGCCTCGTATTTTCATCTTCTGCTGTATCATTAAGTGCTGCTGTTTATATCGAACATTCAGTTGACAAGGATGTTACATGTTACGTTTCCATATAGATGGTAGAAAAAGGATTATTAGAAAACATAAGTGCTTTCTATTATTATTAGATTATTGCTGAGAAAAAAAAACACTATTAGGGCAACAGTTATCCCAACACCGACATGGAACAAAGTCTTAATTCACCGGCCGCCAGGAAAAGCACCGGTCCAATTCATGTCGAAAGCTTTTCATTCTGCTCCACTCCATAGCCTGTAGGTAATGTAGAAAATCTCTATTGATATTAAACTCCCAGGACAGATAATAAGGATCTGGCTGGAGATGATGGATTCCAAATACAGGATGATCTTTATGGTGGAAGGAGTGAAGTCCATTGAGGCTGAGGAACCTCCTTTCGAAACCTGAAGAAGCGACGTGCAGAAGATACAGCACTGGAAGAGGACAGTATTCCCATGCTCCTGCACCTATCTGTTAAACAGTATTTCAGTGCTTCTGTGCAACCAGCTAAAAATTCCCAGAATTCCACTCCACCCAGTGAGTCCATCTTCATCACCCAAAAGCAGACTGCTTTACTTTGGTTGATCAGTGAGGAATTCAGAAGTCCTATCTTTGTGCATATTTGACAATGAGGTTACATTTCTTTGATAAGGGTGGTGTCTATCTGTATACACACACCAGCAACAATACCCCACTGGAACACTTTATTCTTTAATACTTCTGAAGTAATCGTGATATTGCACCACTAAAACCGCAACATATTTTAACCCCATCTATGAAAGGCCTTCAAAGCCTTGTTATAAAGGTCATCTTCAAATGAGCCCCAGAAAACACACAGGCAAGGCATGAATTTAAGGCATCGGTAACGATCGTGGCTAAAATATAAAATTCCACTGGAAGAGCCAAGCGCCTTCAACAACTTGAGAGTAATATCCATTCTGGGAATTCACACATACACAGGCTGGCAGCCCTCTCTGACGGAATTTTTATCTTCCTCCTCAGCTTCCTCACATGAAGAAGTCTCTAATTTGGAAGGCTTGGGATAACGGAACGGGTGGCCATTATCGTCGAAGAACCGTCGGAAAGTGAACTCATAAAAGGCATGCTCGGTGTGTTTGTTTCCTGGATTTAAAAAAGTGTCCCACGTCATGGTGCTGTCTCCACTGTCAGTGCATGGACTTTCCTCCTCCACCGGATCAAAATTAGAGGTATCCATTGGGTGGCTGATTTTCGGAACATAAGGTGCTGGTTGATGACGAATGTCAGAGGAAAAGTCAATTGAGCTGAAGAAGGAATGGGCCTTAATTTCATCCGCCCCATTTCTCCCAAGTCTGTTTTCAGCCCCACAGCACAACTCTGTGATCAGATTGGTTGCCTCGGGGCTCAGCTTTATTTGGGAAGGAATGTGAAGGGTATTCTCCCAATGTATTACCTGGAAAAGCAAACAGATCGCTATTAGGGATTTCAAGGCACAAACAAAAAAAAAAAAATCAGAAGCATCTAAGACAGTACAAACAAACAAACCTATTTCTGAATCATAAACACTTTTTTAGAGAATGAATTTACAGCTATGGAAAACAAAACTACAGGAAATCAGCTGTTCAACTGGAGGCACATGAACCAACATTTAGAAGTTCACATCATTTTTAGGGTCCCAGCCTGCCAAAACGTAAAAATTAAAAGTAAAATTGTCGTCTGTGAATAACATTGTTATATATGGATCCAGAAATGGTGTTGAAGTGGAAAATGAATACACTTTATGGATGAATTTGGATTCCACTGCACCAAGGCTCTGATAGGAGGTGGCATTTACCAGTAATAATTAGGCACTTAAAAAGAAACTTATCCCATGATGTAAGCCAGGGGTGTCTAAACTTTTTGCAACGAGGGCCAGATTTGGTGAGGTGAAACCGTTTGGGGGCCGACCATTCAGCCTGACATCCATTCGAGATAGCTAGCTTGCGATCAGTATCATTCACTCCTGGAGATGGACGCATACACGGCGTTTAGGAAGTGGAGTCTGTTTGGACTTATTCTCCGTGCCTCATTTAAACAAGGAATTGTGTAACCATAGCAGTAATATTTGGGCACATTAATGAAATGATCTGCCACTTAGTCTATACTGCTGCCTGTGTGCTGAAGGTGTTAGCAAAAGACACATACTGGCACACAGAAGTGCTGGGGGCCACATTATTATTAATTTCATGATGGAGGCTGCGGGTCGGTGTAAATTTGAAAACAGGCCGCAATTGGCCCGCGGGCTGGACTTTGGACATGCCCGATGTAAGCAAAAAGGCCCTGCACACATCCCTCTCCTAGACTACACTCTAAAAAACAGCCTTGCTCCCTGTACCTGTCAAGAAAAGACAGAAATATATATCTGTATTGGCAGCTGCCATGTCTAGCAACATTGTTTCTTGTCCCCAATCTGTTACTGGCTTCTGAAGTGAATGCTCCTGGCCCATGATCACGATCAGGAAGCCATGGACAGAAAGCGACAGCCATTTCTGGTCAAGTACAGGGAAGTTTGCACAATCCTGGCCATTTTTTCTGCTCGGATACATCTGATTGTGATCTGATTTCAGAAAGATCTCATAATGCTTTCTGTTTTAATAATGGCAAAATATTTGCTATTTTCTGCCTTACAGGAATTGTTCAGTATAAAAATAAAAACTGGGTAAATAGATAGGCTGTTTCCAATATAGTTATTTAGCCAAAAATGTTATATATAAAGGCTGGAGTGACTGGATGTGTAACACAATAGCCAAAACACTACTTCCTGCTTTGCAGCTCTCTTGGTTTCCACTGATTGGTTACCAGGCAGTAACCAATCAGTGACTTGAGCATGGGGGGGCACATGGATAATAACGGTTGCTTTTGAATCTGAGTTGAATGCTGAGGGTCAATTGCAAATTCACTGAACAGTTATGTCCCATGAGAACCCTCTTAAAGTCACTGACTAACTCAGAGTTAGAGAGCTGAAAAGCAGGAAGTAGTGTTCTGGCTATTATGTTAGACATCCAGTCACTCCAGTCTTTATACATTACATTTTTGTCTAACTAACTATATTAGTAACATTTTTTATTTTGCACGCCTATTTATTTACCCAGTTTTTATATTCACACTGAACTGTTCATTCAAGAATGGATAATGTTTATTTATTATTATGTTATTTATACATAGCCAACATTTACACTTTTTTAGAGATCATACTAAATTCCCCATCACATTGACACATACTATGATCAATTTTATCCAGAGCCAATTAACCTATCTGTATATTTTCAGACTGTGGGAGAAACCCACACAGTTACAGGGAGAACATACAAATAAGCAGATTCAAGAAGTCCCTTTTCAATTATGTAACTATAAAGCTATGCTCAAGAGCTTGAACGAGTCACATGATTGAATTAGTACTTACTTTTAGCTGGGTTTCAGTTGGATTTGATGCAAGGAAGGGTGGCTGCCCAACGAGCATCTCAAACAGGATAACACCTACACTCCACCAATCACAGAGCTGAGTGTAACCTAAACAAGGACAACAGAGACCAATTAAAGTCAGTCACAGATAGAGGAGTGAAATTTTCCTGTTCCTTCTAATTAATAATCATAAAAACTTTAAACCTTAATGTGCCATTGATCCTAAACTCTATAGCACTAGTGCTTACAGAATGAAACTACAAACTGCCCCCAAACTGATTTTACTTTGACCCCTTTCTTGTGGTATTCCTTCTGTGAATTCACAGCGAGTCTCTTCTGGGATCTGTTATTCTGTTATGGCCTTACCAGTTACACTACTACAAACAAAGAATGCCTGGCGTTAAAGGAAAAATCTACTCTATTTAAGCTGTGTTTACCTTATTCTTCCTAATGGGGATCTTTTGTTGCCTACTGAAAGCAAATGTAATTCTAATCAATATTCTCGCGCAGTCGTTAAATATTTTCAGTGATTTTTAAGTTGTTTGTAAATGTAATTGTTATTGAAAGCAGCATGGGCTGTTTATAGTGATGTGTGGGTCTGGTTTTTTACTGGTTTCCAGGTTCCTTTTATAGACCCGCCCCACCGACGATGTCACAAAAGGGGTGAGCAGGCGCGCGGCTATAAAACCTGAAGTCGGCAGTGTAAGGTGGTGCAAATGGGGGTGCGAGGTTGGCCCGATCCCAACCCACCCGCGGGTATCAGGCCGGCCTGCACATCGCTAGCTGTTTATATGCTGTGCGTTCCTGTTTCTGATTCACGAAACAATGAAACAACAGCCAGCTGATAAAAAGACGGAACTTTTGCAAAACTGTTTCAAGAGTCAGCCAGAGAACAGAAAGGATAAACTAACACTGCTATCTGGTCAACAAGATGAGGTTTTTAGAAGTCTTGGACTTGTGCAAGGGATCTCATACTAACGTGACTAAAGGCGGCCATAGACGTAACAATTACAATCTTTCTTGGAAAAGATGTTTCCAAGAAAGAGCGTTAGTTTCAATACACACGTGTAGAGCTGAATTGTCAGATATAAAGGTAGAAACAATATAATTCTATCTGTATCTGATTCAGCACTAACAATGGCTGATGTTTGGCTGCCTTCAAAGATACCCAATAAAAATTTTCCTTCCAGCCTGATAGACGAGCCGACCGATATCCAAGTCTTCTGCCGACATTGGTTGGCTCTTTTCCTACCATACATGCACCGAATATCGTACGAAAATTAATTTCCTACATTATCTGTGCGTCTCCGACCACCTTAAGTTGTGCAGTAGACCAGTGTGAAAAGGTAGTGATTTCATGCACTAGAACAGTGATCCCCAACCAGTGGCTTGTGAATAACATGTTGCTCACCATCCCTTTGGATGTTGCTCTCAGTGGCCTCAAAGCAGGTGCTTATTGTTGAGGCAAGTTTTTGTTGCATAAAAACCAGTTGTACTGCCAAACAGAGCATCCTGTAGGCTGCCAGTCCACATAGGGGCTACCAAATGGCCAATCAAAGCCCTTATTTGGTACAGTCAGGAATGTTTTGGATGCTTATGTTGCTTCTCAACTCTTTTTCATTTGAATATGGCTCACAGGTAAAAAAAAAAAAGGTTGGCACTAGAGGGTTTACAAGTGTTTAGGCTTTACTTGTACTTTAACCAAGATCATCATACCTTTGCTCAACAGAACCTCTGGGGCTATATAATTAGGCGTGCCCACTAAAGAATGAGCCAGACATCTCTGATGCTGCCTTTTAGCTCGCTGTTCCAAAGTCTTTAGCCGGTCTCCACATCTGCAGTTGGATACATCATCCCACAGCTCACTAGGCTCCATACTGTCTTGTCGGGCGTGGTTCCCTAGAGAGGAAGCAACAAGAATTGTTCTTTATTATATGGAAACGGAAACTGCAATTTAAAAGCCTGGAAAGGAATCCACACAAAGTCTAAAGGTTGCCTTCAGGGTTTATAATACAACGCTGCATGAAGTCTACTACAGTATATGAATAAAATGAATAATAGCAATTAACAGCCCACTCGTTCTTTTAACAGATCCGCTCAATTTACCCAAAAAGATAATGATTTGCACGGCAGACTGGTATCTTGTAAGGTAAAGCAGACACTTCCTTATTTAGGCATATTTTTGACATCTAAAAGCAATATTGAAACATTCTTATAAAAATCATAGGAACGTGTCAATATCAAGGAGGTGCTGCAGGCTGAATATTTTCCAGTAAAAGCCCACCTCAAAGCCGCCTCCAGCCAGCGAACCTTTGTGGAACCCACCCTCTGACACTGTTACGGATCGTCTGCTTTGTTTCAGTGACACTGGGCTGGGGGCGGATCGATCCTCCCATAGGCTGAAGTCCTGTTTTCATTTGTAATTAGCCTATGGAAGGGTCCAGCCGTCCCAGCCCAGCATCACTGAAACAACGCAGACGATCCGTTAGCAGTGTCAGAGGGTGGTCTTCACAATGGTTCAAGGCTGGGGCGGCTTTAGAGGAAAATATTTGGAGTGCAGCACCATATTCATCTGAGCCAATGCTATACAACTTATTCCATGCAGTGGGGCAATAATCTGGCCTATCATATTACTATAAAGCACGATATTACAATGATAATGTGAAAATGGAAACAAACTCTACTCGGTCCTCATGTAGGCTAAGGGTGGTGGCACATGGGGAGATTAGTCGGCAATTGATAAATCTTCTCTACTGCGGGTGACTAATCTCCCCAAAATGCCTTCCCGCCAGCAAGAATGCAAATGAGTTGGAAAACGTATCGCTTCAGTTTTCCGTTGTCACCAGAAGTTGCCTCATGGGGAAACTTCGGAAAACGAAGTGACACATATGCCATCCCCGAAATGCCTTCCTGCAAGAATGCGAATCACGGGTGGGATGGCATACGTGTCAGTTCATTTTCCGAAGTTTCCCCATGAGGTAACTTCTGGCGACTTCGGAAAACTAAAGCGACATGTATTGCATCCCATTCTTGCCGGTGGGAAGGCATTTCGGGGAGATTAGTCGCCGGCAGTAGAGAAGATTTGACGCTTGGCGACAAATCTCCCCATGTGCCACCGCCCTAAGGCCAGAAAAGTAAAAACTGAAGGCTAAATCCAGGACCCAAGATACCATTTGACAGTACTAACTACGCCATCTTTGTATTTGGGCAAAAAGAAACCACTGTATTAAAGGGATCCTGTCATCGGAAAACATGTTTTTTTCAAAACGCATCAGTTAATAGTGCTACTCCAGCAGAATTCTGCACTGAAATCCATTTCTCAAAAGAGCAAACAGATTTTTTTATATTCAATTTTAAAATCTGACATGGGGCTAGACATATTGTCAATTTCCCAGCTGCCCCTGGTCATGTGACTTGTGCCTGCACTTAAGAAGAGAAATGCTTTCTGGCAGGCTGCTGTTTTTCCTTCTCAATGTAACTGAATGTGTCTCAGTGGGACATGGGTTTTTACTATTGAGTGTTGTTCTTAGATCTACCAGGCAGCTGTTATCTTGTGTTAGGGAGCTGTTATCTGGTTACCTTCCCATTGTTCTTTTGTTTGGCTGCTGGGGGGGGGGGGGAAAGGGAGGGGGGTGATATCACTCCAACTTGCAGTACAGCAGTAAAGAGTGATTGAGGTTTATCAGAGCACAGGTCACATGACTTGGGGCTGCTGGGAAATTGACAATATGTCTAGCCCCATGTCAGATTTCAAAATTGAATATAAAAAAAATCAGTTTGCTCTTTTGAGAAATGGATTTTAGTGAAGAATTCTGCTGGAGCAGCACTATTAACTGATTCATTTTGAAAAATATTTTTTCCCATGACAGTATCCCTTTAAGGCAGAAATAGCTGGGTTTGGCCACAGCTTGTTCTACAAAGTAGCAATATACTTCACTACTTACCTTTCTGGTAATATTTTGAATTATGAGTCCACCTGAACCCAGTGCACAGTCCAAAGTCAGTCAGCTTAATATGCCCATCTAGGTCTATAAGGATGTTGTCAGGTTTGATATCCCTATGGATAAATCCCATTTTGTGGACGCTCTCAATGGCCAGGGTTAGCTCCGCAATGTAGAACTTGGCGAGGTGCTCTGGAAACACCTCCATGCGTATGAGAAGGCTCATCATGTCCCCCCCTGGAATGTAGTCCATCACAAAATACAAGTTATCTTTGTCTTGGAAAGAGTAGTAAAGTTTCACAACCCACTCATTATCAGCCTCGGCCAGAATGTCCCGCTCTGCCTTTACATGGGCTACTTGGTTCCGGTTCAGCACATCCTTTTTCCGTAGGGTTTTCATAGCATATAGCGCTTTGGTGTCCACTTTGCTTGCCAGACACACTTCCCCGAAAGCTCCTATCCCCAGTGTCTTAATCTTTACAAATAAAGACTGGTCCATTTTGGCCCTTTTCAGTCTGTTATAATTGGATTCCTTTTGATAAAGGATTTTCCTCATTTGCTCTTGAACGGCTTCACAGAGGCCAGCCTGACAAACCAAAATGATAATAATCACTACAATTGAACATGAAACAACATAGTTTTACATTTCATAGGTGGGCTTCATCAGGTAACCACTATATGGGGGCATAAACTGCCAACTCTGTAGGGGACAAATCAAGAAGCTTTTAATGGCCAGTGTATAACCACCATAACTGCTCAATGATTGTTGCCGATTGTTTGCTCTAGGTTACTGTCCCAAGGCAAAAATAAAGAGAACAAGGTGCTCCAGAACATAACATAAATAGCTCACCGAGTAGTGATGTGGTCCAGGTGCACCAGCCCCAGACCCCATAGCTTTAGTGAGCGGAAAACCAGGATACAAGAAGAAAAGGGCTGTCCTGCACTCCACAAGGCCATGAAATATCAGTTACAAAAAGTCTTTATTGAACAAAATTAAAAGTATACTTGCATCTCCATGGACCCTATGTGTTTCGTACCCACAGGTGTACTTAATCATGGGCCACAGATTTAATTAGGAGGCCAGTTTTGCTATATTTAGGTGCTATTTATGGCATCATTTATATTTGGATTGTCTTCACCAAAAGACAGGACAGTTGTAGAGAAGGAATAAACCATTAAGAATGTAAGATCTTCCTGTTTGTGGCTATGACATCAGACCACAAAATTATACATTCCATGTCCCATACCTTTAGCACCAAAGATAAGCTCAGTATTTATAGCCACATGATTGAGTGTGGGCACTTTAGGAACTTTCTCCATTACCGTTTCAGCTAATGAATCTCATTATAGACAAACCTAGGCTTATGTAAAAACCTGGTGCAAATTTGCCTTGGATACATGAAGAACAGGGCTGGAGGAATCCACAATGCCAAGAAATTAGTTATAAAAATGACTTTATTGAACAAAATTAAAAGTATACTTGCATCTCCATGGGGCCTATGCATTTCGTACCCACAGGGGTAATTAATCATGAGCTATGATCTCACCCAACACGAAATGAGCATTTATACAAAAAGCAACCAATCAAAAAGGACTAAGAAAAAATAAAGAACTGTTTTTTCTTTTTTTTTTTTTCTTCGTCCTTTTTGATTGGTTGCTTTTTGTATAAATGCTCATTTCCTGTTGGGTGAGATCATAGCTCATGATTAATTACCCCTATGGGTACGAAACGCACACGGCCCATGGAGATGCAAGTATACTTTTAAATTTGTTCAATAAAGTCATTTTTTAACTACTATTTCTTGGCCTTGTGGATTCCTCTGAGTGCAGGACAGCCCTGTTCTTCTTGAATACAAGGCACATTTGCACCAGGTTTTTACATAAGCCTAGGTTTTTCTATAATGAGATTTATTAGCTGAAACAGTAATGGAGAAAGTTCCTAAAGTGCCCACACTCAATCATGTGGCTATAAATACTGAGCTTATCTTTGGTGCTAAAGGTATGGGACATGGAATGTAGTAGTTTGTGATCTAATGTCAGCCACAAACAGGAAGATCTTACATTCTTAATGGGTTATTCCTTCTCTACAACTGTAATGTCTTTTGGTGAAGACAATCCAAATATAAATTATGCCATAAATAGCACCTAAATATAGAAAAACTGGCCTCCTAATTAAATCTGTGGCTATTTCTGTCAAACGCCCACAGCATTGCTAAACTCAACAATGACACCAAACGCTGGCTGCTGCCTAGCTAATCTGCCAATAAGGGGAATTTTATGTGTTTCTGTGTCATCTTATATGAAATCTCACATGTTTAGGGCAGACAAATAGGAGAGATTTTTACATTTCGATCACAAATGTGATATATATCCTGTAAATTATAAATGGGTTTCAGTGATGTTTTCAGCTACAATTGGCACTTAGTCATGAAACTTGCATATTACAGGTATGGGATCCATTATCCGGAAACCTGTTATCCAAAAGGCCCCGAATTACAGAATGGTTGTCTCCCATAGACTCAGTTTTATCCAAATAATCCACCTTTTCAAAAATGATTTAATTTTTCTCTGTAATAATAGAACAGTAGCTTTTGTACTTGATCCCAACTAAGATATAATTAATCCAAATAGAGTGACAATATAAAACTAGATATCTGCAGTTCCCAGTATATCTCTTCCAAAATTGCAATTAGCTTTAAAAAATATATACAGGTATGGGATCCGTTATCTGGAAACCCATTATCCAGAATCAGTTCAGAATTATGGAAAGGCTGTCTCGGATAAACACCATTATAATCAAATAATCTAAATTTTTTTAAAAATTTTTTCTTTTTCTCTCTGTAATAATAAAACAGACCTTGTACTTGATCCCAAGTAAGATATACCGGTAATTAATCCTTATTGGAAGCAGAACCAGCCTATTGGGTTTATTTAATGTTTACATGATTTTCTAATAGACTGAAGGTATGAAGATCCAAATTATGGAAAGATCCGTTATCTGGTAAACCCTAGGTCCCAAGCTTTCTGGATAACAGGTCTCATACCTGTATATAATGTGCTCCTTATATTGCTTGCTCTTAACAGAGGGCTTCTCTGTAGACTAAACATTATTATTTATTAGCTTGTCCTCCGCTCGCCAGAACCTGGAAGTGCTAAAGTGAAACTTAAAGGTATGGTTCACCTTAAAGTTAATATTTAGTATAATAGAATGCCTAATTCTAAGCAACTTTTCAATTGGCCTTCATTTTTTCTTTTAGTTTTTGAATTATTTGCCTACTTCTAATTATTCATTCAAGCTTTCAAATGGGAATCACGGACCCCCTCTAAAAAAAAAGTTCTGTAAAGCTACAGATTAATTGTTATTGCTACTTTTTATTTCTCATCTTTCTATTCGGGTTCTCTTATTTAAATCAATGCATGATTGCTAGGGTAATTTGGACCCTAGCAACAAAATTGTTGAAATTGCAAACTGGAGAGCTGCTGAATAAAAAGCTAAATAACTCAAAAACCACAAATAATAAAAACGTAAAACCAATTGCATATGTCTTCATCGGTGATCCCCAAGTAGTGGCTTGTGAGCAACATGTTGCTCTCCAACCCCTTGGATGTTCATCCCAGTGGCCTCAAAGCAGGTGCTTATTTTTGAATTCCAGGCTTGGAGGCAAGTTTTGTTGCATAATAGGCTGCCAATCCACTTAGGGACTACAAAATAGCCAGTCACAGCCATTTAGCACCCCCAGGAACTTTTTCGTGCTTGTGTTGCTCCCCAACTCTTTCTACAGTTTAATGTAAAAACGGTCTATATTATACAAAAAGTTAATTCAAAGGTCAACAACAAAGAAGCAAAACCTGATATCATAAAAATAAAAAAAAGACACCTACTTCAGCCATTTCTTGTTCCAGTTGTAGTCTCCTGTTGATTTTCTGCTGGTAGGTCTTTAGAACATTCTCCACATGTTGTTCCATGTAGAACTTATAGGCAAAAGGTGAATAGCTTTTTATTCTGGACTCTCTCTTTTCTTCATCTCTGCTGTTTTTACGCACGGGAACAGGTGATGTTTGAATCTGTTTTTTATCCTTTCCTGATTTTGCAGCTTTAGGGGTCTTGCTCACTTTGCTACGTTTTGGCTCCCCATTGGCTTCATCAACTGGAGCGCATGGTACTTTCTCAGTAACACGAAGGTTCTGGTCCACTCCCTTGCATAATGCATTCAGTTCAAGCTGTTCTGAGTTGTTTTGAAACCAGAGATGTGTTGGATAAGGGGGTGGTGGAAATCTCATATCTTGATTGCCATAATCCACATCAATACCATAAGCGTTAGCTGATCCAATTGATGAAGTGTGTGGCTCGACCATCTCTACCTTCGGCGTTTCTAACTTCTGTGCCTGTGCAGCTAACCAGCCCGGATGTGAGGGGCCTACAGCAGTTTGTGGCTCAGGTCTAGTCACCCTCATGCTCTTTACCGGCTGCAGTATATGGGTGGATGTAACAGCGGTGACAGTATTGGGTGAAGGCATGGAAGCATCGGGTTTGTTAGGCGGGGTCTGTCGCATCACCACTTGTTTTTGTTGTTGTTGATTATTAAAAGAATTAGTACGACTTGGCACTTGAGATTCCGGTCTGAAGGACACATGCTGCCTTGGAGAAGGGTCTAAACCTGGGCCCTGCATAGAATCCCGGCAAGGTTGTGAGTTTTGCCACACATTGCCAATATCATAGAGATCCATGTTCAAACTGTTTCTTGATGGCGACAACAGGTTTGGTGGACTGTCTGAAAACTCATTAGCGTATGGTGAACCTCTGGATATCACATGCATCTGATGAGAGGGAGGACTTGTTTGCTTGTGGTGTGTATGTGGCATGTACAGTCCAGAAGTTGCCTGTGTATAGGCATGTCCTGGACTGGTCTGGGGTATATTTACATAACCTCCATCTTGCTGCATTTTATTTTGAAATGATGGTGTTCTCTGCACGCTATAGGCCATAGGATCCCCTTGCAGTATCATGTGCTGCCGGCTATAGTGTGGACTACTTGAAGCATGAGAAGTTTGTATTGGAAGACCTGGGCTGTTATGACTCCCAATAACGTAATTCATTACAGCAGACTCTGCATTTGTAACATATCCCTTCTGCTGATGGCTGACAGGAGAGTTGTGAGCACCTACTCCAGGAAGAGGTCTTTGAGACGGGCCATTCAGCGTGGCAGGCTGAGGCGAAGAAAGCAAGTAGTCCATGTACTGCCGTGGTACCTCACTGAGGACATTGGCCCCTTCTGCTGAAAAGCCAGACCCTTCATAAGTCGCATTGCTCATTGGATGATAAGGAGAAGATCCTTCAAAGTTCGACCGATGAGATACACTATTAGGAGTGGTGACTTTTCCTAAAAGTAAAAGAAAAAACAGTCAGTATAAACCTTAAAGGAGAAGGAAAGGCAAGTTAAACTTGGAGGTGCCAAAAGTTAGGCACCCACAAGTGATTGTATTTACCTGAAACCCCGGGCTGGTGCTCCTGTCGGCAGAAAACTGCACCAGCCAGGGATTATTCCAGTGAGCACCACAACGCGATTGTCTTCCTGCTTCTTCTTTCTTCTCGCGGCTGCGCATGGGCAGTAGAGCAAAATGCAGAACTTTAACAAAAAAGACGGCTATTGCGTTCTACTGCGCATGTGTCTGCCCCGGGAAATTTAAAGAAAGAAGCTGGAAGACGATCGCTCCCTGTTGCTCGCTGTAATAGCCCAGGGCCGGTGCAGTTTTCTGCCGATAGGAGCAATGGCCCGGGGTGTCAGATAAGTATATATAATCACTTGGGGTGCCTAACTTTTGTCACCCCCAAGTAAAAATTACTTTCCTTCTCTTTTAAGTTCAGACATCAGTGCTGTAGTTTTTCACAGCAGTTCTGTTTTTACAACTTACGTCCCTTTTAGATGGACTTATTGTCCCAACTAGGGCGATTCAACTGTGTACACCTGTCATTCCAGGAGAGAAATATTTTGTTGTCGATGTTAAGGCAAATGCCCTGTTGAGAGCTTCAGAAGCCCAGGTGGCCAACTGATTTTCAGATGACAGCTCTATGTCTTTATTCATATTACACTATACAGTGTTTTAGAATGAGTTAGAACTTACAATAACATAATCTAATCTCTTAATGTTTTCTGCCCTCAGGCCTTACAAACAGTACGAGTTTGCTGGATATGCTCATGGAAGCAGCAGTAAATAAAGGGGAGATTGTGACAGATCTACCTGGGCTACTGATTGATCTACCTGGTTTACTGTGTGAGTTTCAGAAAACATGCACTGTTGGTCAGGGCAAGAGATAGGTTGGGACTTATCAAAAAAATGAAAAAGCGATCCGTATTCTGTCAGGGTTCAAAGATGATATGACCTAAAAATTTTATTTTTTATCATAGTCTCTAAACTTGTATAGTGTAATAGAATACAACTCCGGAATATGAGGCATATACATAAATGAAGTCAGGCAATGTCATTCTAGCAAAAATTAAATCATAGTGAATTTTGTTTGAATTTCAGCTACATGAGCATATTCCAGCAGCAAAATGTATTTTTATGCTACTTTATACAATATAACATTATTTGCAGGTAACTGTAAAAACTTTTTTTATTATAATTAATGAAGTATGACGTAACAAGTAACATCCATCAAGCTTGACTGCGCCATGTAGTATTACATTTCCTCCAAAGATAACATGGCCCATGTCAGCCAAAAGCTTAAAGAACTCTTGAAGATTATCCAAGTGCACAACGAAAGAGCTTAAAGATAGCTAGAGTTATATTAGGCAGGTCTAAAGGAAAGCAGAATAACCCAAGGTGGGACATTGTAAAACACATGCACACCAGTGTATCCCAACAGCAATCATGTTAAAAGAGCTAAGTAAGACCACATTGTTGTTGGTTGGCGAAAAATTGAAACTCTAGTTGGCAATGATCCCTGTGGGTGTATGTACAGTTTTAGTGGTGGAAGTAGAGGCAAATATGGTTGCACTTTGGTAGTGTTGTGACGAGTGTTCTGTTGATCAAGTTAAGTAAAGCAGTACATGGGACAACCAAATGGATGGACTGGGTGGCCTCTTACATTTTGGAGATTCTTGCAAAACACAAAAGGTCAAGGTGTTTTCTGACCCACATGTCCTCTGTATACATACCTGGTGACGTCTGCTTGATCACCCGAACGATCTGCTCATTCCTCGGGTCCAGATAACCCATCTTACTAATATACTCCAAAGCAGCTTCAATGCCCCTGCTCCCAGTCTGCTTCAGAGCACGTACGGCCATCTCCTAAAGACAAAGGAAAGCTCGCATTTTAACCGTGCAACACCAATGTTCTCCGAGGATTTTGCCTCAAGAAATGTGCAATCAAATCATATTAAAAACTTTAAGCTAAAGAACTTTTTTTTATTGATCAGCATAAGCTCAATAATAAGAGTAAAACAGTGTTTCCCTAAAACCTCAATCACAATGAAAAAGCCTATTTGCCCCCCTCTTGACTGAATTGGTAGTGATGCCTATGACTACGCGTGCGATCACACAAAACGCATCAGGATAAGATACGAGTCTGTGAAATAAAGCTGGTTGAACTTTACCGCTATCTAGAATTCCATGAAGTGCATGCTGTGTTCATTGAACTGGTAATTGACCAAATCCATCACCTTCTGGTTGGAGTTTGTTTCACCATATTGGGCCATGGATGAAGTCTGGAGCTGACAACTCTATGCAGGCCCCTAAATATGACCCAACTGTTGGCCAAGGACAGAGATCCTCTTATTTGGTGATTAGGTCTTCATTTGTATGGACAGGTTTTTGGAATCTGACCCTTGCTCAAAGGCTGAAGGCCTCGACCAATCCAGATACAGAACTGCTGGACCTCTTGGCTGGCAGTAAACTGATGAAAAATGCCTTAGCCTTTAAACAAAACAGGGATTGTTTGTCCATATATTGCAATATATATTGCAGTATATATTGATACTTTATTTAATCTGAATGGTAAGTGGCAGGTTAGAAGATTGGGAGGTTGGAAGATGGGAAGTCGAAAGATTGCCGAACTTTAACAAAGAAGTCGGTTATTTCATTCTATTTTGCATGTATCTGCCCCGGGAAATTTGAAGAAAGAAGAAGAAGGAAGCTGATCGCTCCATGGTGCTCGCTGGAAGAATTCCGGGACCTGTACAGTTCTCTGCTGATAGGAGCACCGGCCCAGGGTCTCAGGTAAGTAAATACAATCACTTGGGGTGCCTAATTTTGGCACCCCCAAGTAAATATGCCTTTCCTTCTCTTTAAAGAACAATTAGGGGCACATTTACAAAGCTCGAGTGAAGGATTCGAATAAAAAAAACTTTGAATTTCGAAGTGTTTTTTTGGCTACTTCGACCATCGAATGGGCTAGTTCGACCTTCGACTTCGACTTCAAATCGAACGATTCGAACTAAAAATCGTTCGACTATTCGATCGTTCGATAATCGAAGTACTGTCTCTTTAAGAAAAACTTCGACCCCCTAGTTCGGCAGCTAAAAGCTACCGAACTCAATGTTAGCCTATGGGGAAGGTCCCCATAGGCTTGCCTATGTTTTTTGGATCGAAGGATATTCGTTCGATCGATGAATTAAAATCCTTCGAATCGTTCGATTCAAAGGATTTAATCGTTCGATTGAACGAATAATCGTTCGATCGAAGTATTAGCGCTAAATCGTTCGACTTCGATATTCGAAGTCGAACGATTTTAGTTCCTGGTCGAATATTGAGGGTTAATTAACCCTCGATATTCGACCCTTAGTAAATGTGCCCCTTAAAGTGACAATCATGGCTTATTTGGGAGGAGGAGCTGCAACATTTTGTTTATGGTACTGTACCACTGAAATAACTGAATATTATATATGATCTGAATTATGGAGAGCAGGAAGCAAAAAGAAGTAAAAGCTTTTAGCATTTTACTGATTTAAGGGGTTCTTCTCGCATGTTGTGGTATTCTAAGAATTTACGGTTGGTGTGCGTGTGTACTTTGTTATTCTGCTGTCTGAAATGACTTCTCGTCACTCTCATACACCCCAGTAACCAGGCAGATGGTTGAATGGCCAACATGAAGATCTTTAGACTGTGCTATAATGGACACGGATCTTGCACTTATTTAAATCAACCATTAAAGGTACTTTCTTCTTAATAGGCTCCTTGCACTTTCATATAGATGTGCTAAGTGCCATTGTGTCTGTCCAATCTGCTCTGATAAATCATGCGCAACAGTTCAAAGCTTCAAAAAAGGGTCGCGGTGCACCAAGGAGGGAGGAACACAAACTTAAACACTCATTAAAAATCCATATTTATTTGTTCAATTAAAACAGGCACTCCTTATCACAAAGGAACCATTGCTTAATGCGTTTCGTGGCTATCCAGCCACTTTAACAACAGAATTTAAAGCTGCACAGTCCTATAATGAAGTGTTTAATAAATATATATTCATCGGATGAGTGACAAAACCTCTCTCACCCTGTAACAAACTTGACCTGGGTGTAAAAACCCCAGGTCCGACACTTGAACGTAGAATACAAATTGAAGTCACTGGTGGAAAATGGAAAAAACACTCACCCGACGTCTCGAGTGGTCCGGGTGCGTCGCCCCGAACCCGTAGCAAGGGGTGTGTGTACTTTCAAGTATAAAGAGATCGGCAAGCACTCCAGACGCCACTTTAGATAGGTAAAATTCAACTTTTATTTCAAAGCATTAAAACCATAATATCCTGACGCGTTTCGTATCTAGGCGATACGTAATCATAGGCATGTCCAGCCACTTTCTCAAAAGCAAACTTCTCAAGAGTTTCGGGAGTGTATCCCTTAATCATAGGCTCACGTCAGCCTATGATTAAGGGATACACTCCCGAAATGCGTTAGGCATTTCACAGCCACCTGCTAATAAAGCCTTGCCCAGAAGTGCTGTCCGTTCGTCTAGTTTGTTATATGCTACAGTAAGGGGCCGGAGGACTGAGCACCTGGCTTGGGGGAGTAGTGGAGTGGTCTCTTTTTGTTTCTCATTGATCGTACGAAAATTAGTTTTGTATGATATTATCTGTGCGTCTATGGCCACCTTTAGCCTAATAGAAAATCATGTAAACATTAAATAAACCCAATAAGCTGGATTTGCTTCCAATAAGGATTCATTATATCTTAGGGATCGAGTACAAGGTACTGTTTTATTATTACAGAGAAAAAGGAAATCATTTTTAAAAAATTTGGATTACTTTAATAATATGGAATCTACGGGCATTCCGTAATTTGAAACTTTCTGGATAATGGGTTATCAGATAATGGATCCCATACCTGTACTATTAAAGCCAAGGCATGAAATGGTGGGCTTCAAGGAATGGAGGGACAACAGCTTTCTCCAATCTGCTACAAGCAAAACAGGATTACTATATTTGCAATGAACATTTATGACTGCTGTAATACAGTCACTCAGCTCGGAGTATCATGTATTTAAAACATGGCAGAGCCTGTTTTGGGGTAGAAAAATTTAATACTAGTACTGCATTAACCAATATAGGGCTTATTTGTGACCAGAAAGAATAGGGCACACACCTCACTCTCACAGCAAACACCAGAAATGGCTCCATATGGAATTAGAAAAGCACAATTGCACATGGGAAAGCAAGCACAAGTGCATTTTTGGAACCTCAATTCTTTAGCCGAATAAGTTGTAAATGTTGCAAGTTAGACACATACTGCACATTGCTGGGAGTGCGACTTGGCTAAAATTGCAAAGCCTGACATTGGGAGACAGATGCCTGCCACAATGGGTGGGATTTCTAAAAACAGAGCTAGCAGCCTGGGGGTTGTCACTTTAGCCAAGAGAACCTGTCCTGATCCATGTTTATACACTGGAAAGCCATTCTCTGAATTTATCAGTAAAACAAAGTGGTCCTTATTTACCACTGCACCCTGCTTTTTGTACTTTGCAACCCTCAGGTTGCATACTTTTTGTGCTCTGGCCCCTTCCATGGGATTGGCAAATGATCCCTATTGCCCTCCTGTTTTATTCTTTTCTTTCAAATATTTATTATGTTAAGGTTACAGAAGAAATAGTGGTTTGTTAAATATAACAATATACATTTTCTCATAAATCAATATTTAAGTAGTATTTTCCATGGAACAGAATTGCAACAATGCTTTTATGGTTGAGATCATAATAACAACACTAAAAGCAGACCCCACATTAGTAAAGTATGGGCACTTCTGTATTAATTAAGGATGCACTGAATCCTTTTGGATTCGGCCGAAACCCCCTAATCCTTTGCGAAAGATTCGGCTATATACCAAATCCTAATTTGCATATGCAAATTAGGGGTGGGAAGGGGCAAACATTTTTTACTTCCTTGTCACGCAATTTCCCTTCCTGTCCCTAATTTGCATATGCAAATTAGGATTTGGTTCAGCAGGGCAGAAGGATTCGGCTGACTCCTGCTGAAAAAGGCCGAATCCTGGATTTGGTGCATCCCTAGTATTAATGTTCAAAATGCAGTGTATTGTAATTGTTACTTAAACCATTGGCCAATATTTAACTTTTTTAACCCGATTCTGTCTTCGAAATTGTGCCTATAACAGGGTTCCATTGATTAATCATGCACCTAAATCATATAGGTGGATAGACTTGGTGGCAAAGGGGTGTGCTTAAAGGGATACTGTCATGGGAAAAAACTTTTTTTTCAAAATTAATCAGTTAATAGTGCTGCTCCAGCAGAATTCTGCACTGAAATCCATTTCTCAAAAGAGCAAACAGATTTTTTTATATTCAATTTTGAAATCTGACATGGGGCTAGACATTTTGTCAATTACCCAGCTGCCCCATGTCATGTGACTTGTGCCTGCACTTCAGGAGAGAAATGCTTTCTGGCAGGCTGTTGTTTTTCCTTCTCAATGTAACTGAATGTGTCTCAGTGGGACATGGGTTTTTACTATTGAGTGTTGTTCTTAGATCTACCAGGCAGCTGTTATCTTGTGTTAGGGAGCTGCTATCTGGTTACCTTCCCATTGTTCTTTTGTTTGGCTGCTGGGGGGGGGAAGGGAGGGGGTGATATCACTCCAACTTGCAGTACAGCAGTAAAGAGTGATTGAAGTTTATCAGAGCACAAGTCACATGACTTGGGGCAGCTGGGAAATTGACAATATGTCTAGCCCCATGTCAGATTTCAAAATTGAATATAAAAAAATCGTTTTGCTCTTTTGAGAAATGGATTTCAGTGCAGAATTCTGCTGGAGCAGCACTATTAACTGATTCATTTTGAAAAGAAATTTTTTTCCCATGACAGTATCCCTTTAAAGGGATAGTTTACTTAACATTAGCAAAACTATGAATTAAATGTACAATAACAACTTTTGTGAGTTTCCAGGTTTCTGATTGCTAAAATGCAAATTGATAAGTCTCGAAAAAAAATTTCAGCAACAAAAAAAAAAAGAAAACTGTTTTACTCGCCACAATATTTTGAAAGAAAAAGCTTGAACGTTGTATTTTACAGAGATTTTCTTGAATCACAGCATAAAAACCAACCTGGATTTTGAAAAAAAATAAGCCCCTAAAAGGTAGAAGAAATTATCACGTGTGTGCGCAAGTATATAATGTTGTCCACTCTGAATTATTTGAGAACACTAGATTAATGGAGAAAAAAATATTGCAAGGCCAAGGTATTTGCACACAGAGCTGCAGCTGAAAAATGACTGAAATTCTTTATACATAGCTGACCAGATGAAGATTCCACAGGGAGGCCAAACACGATCCTTTAGGGAACAGCTGTAAGCTCCTGAAGACACCAAAGTTGGAACAAAATAAACTTTTATGAAAAGCAACTGCTACTGAGGAGGCTTAAAGGTAAAAGTTTGGAGTGTTAGCAAGGTCCTTTAGGTGCACCAGGTAGCAGTTACCCAAGATACCATTTTTCTCTTAGCTTTCCTGTTAGATCTAAAAGCTTGTGTATTTTTATTGACTTGTTTGTGGAGGAATATAATTTGTGTAAATTGTTAAAGGGAAAACTTGCGAAAGTTTTGTAGCCAGTCAATCTCCAGTGGTAAAAATGTTACAAAAATTACAATTTGCACCGGAGAACAGTGTACTAAAGCTCCTTACCCAAAATGTTAATTTTACCCACAGAAAAACAAGCCACTTTCAAGCATGTCTTAAAAAAAAAGTTTAATACATGCAATTCAAACACACCGCGCTAAACCCATCTAACTGAGAAATGCTGATTTGTTTTTCTGTTTACTACTTTCAAATCAAGTAGAAAGCTTAAATTCAAGCATGAGTTGGGGAGGAATGATTATGAGCTTCAGAAACACTCTGCAGGTACCATTTATCAATTTGATTTTTGAAAGCCAACGTTTGATTGGTTGCCTTAAAATTCTGTAGAGCATTGTGATGTTTTGCTATTGTCTAGAGTTGCATGGCAGCAAAGAGAGTTTCCACCTTTTCTGGAAAATTGTAACGGACAGTGTCCCAAACCCAGAACTAACACCAAGGTCATGGTCTTGGCTCACTCTTCTGCCTATAGCAGCCGCCTTTGGCTTCGGGAGGAGCCCTCCACTACTCAGATGCCGCCAGAACTTAACATGAGAAAACCAGAAAGAGAGTTCTGGACAAGCAAGGAAACCGAAAGGAAGGAACGGGGAAGTAGGAGCATGGTCAAGGAATGGCAGAGCCGATACCAATAAGGGTGAGCAGTACTATTTAGGAGACGAGAGAGTAATCAAGGTCACAGGCCCGGGTCAATAAGACCAATATTTCAGTACAGAAACGGGATCAAAGAGAGTAGTCCGTAAACGGCAAAGGTCAGCACAGACAGCAAACTAACCAAGGTCAGGGACAGGCAAGTCAAGAACAGATAATCAGACTTGAAAGCATACCCAGCAACTACTGAAAATAGACCTAAGTTGGGCAGTGTGTTACAGACCGAGGGTCCTTTTAATATTTGAATTTCTCACCAATGCAAAATGACATCAGAGGCAGCGCTGCGTCAAATCCGGGAAGCGGCGAAGCGCGTGCACCATTACGATTCAGCGCACAGAGGAAAAAGACGCTTTGGGCGTCCCCGCCGGAACACCACTAGACCACCAAGTATTCTCGCAAATATTATACCAGCCATCCGACATTTTGTAGCTTTCTTCTCTATTAAGAACACCGGCTTAAATTTAAGCCCCATTTATATCATAAAACTTGCCTGATGGCAACCATAGCAGCCAATGAAGTTCACCCCTTGAAATTACTGAGTATATAAGAAATATTCTGCAAATAGATATGATCCCTTCAGTGAAATGGTGGACTCCACAAGTATTATTATTCTAATAAAAACCAGAAAACAAAAATGAACCAAGTTCTACTGGAACAGGAACTGATGTGAATGAGGAATATGACACAAAATCATTTTTATGTAATTTCAAATAAAAGTCTTTATTTCTGGTGATCTATCTGAAACCAACTGAACTGAAAAAAAGTGTTAGATGGTGAACAATCCCTTTAAAGCAACTGGTGGTTAGCGTTGTGGACAAAGGTGTCCACGAAAAAGAAAAATCACAGGACTCAACCTCACGGTTTGTGTTGATCTAACTCTTGGGAAGGACTCGGGAGAAGGAATTTCCTTAGTCTGAGATCTTAATAATAATTTCTTACCTTTTCATTCTATATCATTGTCATTGTCCTGATCTACATTGGTCGATTTCCTGTGATGTCACTACATTATTGTAAATGTTTTCCCATCACCGTGCCCAAGATCTAACAGGTGCCAATCACGAGTATCTGGCTTATCATTTTTACATTCAACATTCTGTATCTTTTTAGGTTTTTTTTCCCCCTGAAGTTGACAGACATTAGAAGCCATTGCTGTTAAGCTGAGGACTTCCAGCCAAATGTCACAACCTGTAAAAAACACATGCTCATAAATTAGTGCTTAATGAGGCCATCAGTTAAAAAAGGTGATTTTCTTGCAGATAGGGTTTCCACCTTTTCTGGGGGACAAATACCAGCTTTCCTAAATCTTTATCTTACTTCCCTATTAATAAGACTGGCATTAAACATCGTTTTTATCAGCCAGACAGTAAAATACTGGCCAGGTGGCAACCCTACTTCAAGGGTAATCATCATCATGCATTTATATAGTGCCAACAAGTTACAAGCAGTGTTTCCATTATCGCAACAAACAAGAATGTAATACACAAGGTAGCATAAACATGGGATCAGTAATAATATAGCGTTAATACCAACACTTAGAAACGCTTTCTTCAAACATTATTAGGAAATCCAACAAAGCAATTTTACTCAACATCATTATAATTTGCGACTGTGGAACGATTCTATCCACAATAATTCAGATTTAATTCCCACGATAACCAAAATTTACACTTTTTTAATGAAATACAGAAACATTCCTAGATAAACTAGGGGGATTATCAGAATCTGGATTTATCTCATTATTTTCTAAAATATACTCTATACACTAATCCGCACGGTTTATACTATACACTCTATGGGCAAATCCGCAGAGTTATTTCCCCTTATTTATTAATCCATCTTCCTGAAAAAATGCAGTTTGGGGAAAAAAAACAAAAAAAAAATCATCCAAAAATTCTAATCGTACGAATTTTTAAAATTTTTCCACCCGAAAATTTTTCTGAAATTTTGCCAGAAAAACCATAAAATCAGGATATCTTCGGGACTTCTCTCATTGAGTTATATACTACCTCGGCAGGTATGAGAATTTTTGGATTCTAACTTTTTCCATTCTCGAATCCCGAATAATGAGGTTTTTTTTTTTTACCCAAAAAATACAGATTTTAATAAATGACCCCCTAGGAGTTCAGCTGCGGTGCCAACAATCATATCACATAGGGGCCCTTGCAGATTGGTAGGCTATGGATTGCATATCTGGTTCTCAGCCAAATGGACTTGTGGTCAAACTTGATCAGAAAATTTTGGGTATAGGGAATGTTTTTGTACCTTACATGGGCTGAGAGGTTTCTGGTTTGTTCAGATGAGGTTGATTCAGCAACGGACACCTGCTTGTGAATGTCTCTGTTGTATAAAACAACGGTGTTTTTATATGGTCACATAATTCCTCATTGACGAATAAATATCCTTATCATTTATAGCACAGGTTCCATAGTTTATTAACCTTTATTCATGTAACGTCAATATTCCACAGCGCATTACAGAGGAAATACAGGATTGCCATCAGTCCCTGTCCCAGTGAAGCTTACAATCTAAGGTCCCTATCACATGCACAAACACTATAGGCAATTTTATCAGGGACCACTTAGCCTGCCTGTGTGTTATGGGGTCCCGAAGGAAAGCCACCCAAAAACGGCCCCATATACAGTATTTTACCAGAATAAGAGAGGTGACTATCAGGAGGCCTCCCACTATGCTTTGCAGCCTGAGAGGTTAATAACAAGTATTTTGCATTCCAACTATGAAGATTCCAGGACACGTAGAACAGTGTGGTCCTGAATGTGTGCGCTTGAGGGAGGGGGACACGATTTCCTTATAGCTACACCAGCATACCGTACTGTCAGGGGAAATGCGTCAGGATAATTACCAGCATTCCTGTGTTTTTATACAAGGAGGCGTTGTCTGTTCCTTAAGACTGAATTAGTTAATCAGAACAAAGTCCTTTATAGCAGACCCTAAAAGTGCCAACTCCTGTTTAAGATCCCTCAGGGAGATAAATATGAAGTCCACACGCCTAACTGGCAGCCAAGCCCTGCCCTCATCTAATCAGGATTTATAATGTCTCCAGTTATGTTTTTATTAGGGAACGATGGTCGATTTGCTGCTAGAGGTATCAAAATATATCATTAGGGCCCAGACAGCACATGGAAACAATAGGGTATATTTATCAAAAAGTGACAACACAACTTAACACACGGTTCATCTTGGGGACATGACAAAGATCTCCATTCACTTTTATAGGTTTTGACACTGATATTCATCAAAGGGTGAAAACGGAGTTTGTTCTAACATCACCCTTTGATAAATATCCCCTAAAAAATCCAATATAAGAGAGCTGTGGATTTTCCAAATGTTGGTCACATGATTTGGTCATTATATATATATATATATATATATATATATATATATATATATATATAATCCAGTAAATGGACCCGCACTTGTTCATATTAGTGAAATAAATGTGTTTTTATTCACAGGTTCATTTCCAAAATTTCCAGGAAATGAACCTGTGAATAAAAACACATTTATTTCACTAATATGAACGAGTGCGGGTCCATTTACTGGATTGTAACATTAAGCTTTGACCGACGCACCACCATTGACAGAATTGTACCCGGGAGGAGTGCGTTCACTGTACCGACACACACACACACACATTATATATATATATATATATATATATATATATATATATATATATATATATATATATATATATATATATATATATATATATATATATATATATATTATTTCATGTTTGGCTATCTGAAATGTTGATATTGTATTGCTGTGGATTTTTGACCCGAAATCCTCCATGTTTAATACTGGCATGCTCACGAGACACGAGAGCTAAATCAAATGCATTTTCGCAGTTACACTCTGCCATAGTCGATGTGCAAATATATACGCCATTCACTGAAGGTATTTACATGTAAAGGTGCTCCTTGCACTTCCACATAGTCCAACCTGCCCCTCCTATGAATCAAGAACAGTCTGTCTATTGACGCAGGGATACACTCCACCATCTTGAAGTTGGAGTTAGCTGCAGGGTTTCCACAGTGACCAGCTTCATTGTGAAAGTGAATTTTCAAATAAAACATCAGATGCCATTTTGATGGCAAGCATTGGAAATGACGACAACGGAAAGATTTTCAGTGTAACATTCCCAAGTCTCATTAAAGCACATACACAACTAACAAGTGTTGCCAAATCAGATGCAATTGCATGAGAAACAATGTCTCATCGTGAAGACGATTACATGCTGCATTGTGGGTAAGAAAACCTGGCAATTTGCTCCGAAATGGCACTTTGCACAGTGCACCACTTGGAGACAGAGATACAGAAAATGAGAACCTCAAGATACTAATGAGTTACACATTTCATCGGAGAGCACGGATTTGAGGCCTTCCTTGTCTAAGTGCAATAAAGCCAAACCTAAATCGTGAAGATGATTACATGCTGCATTGTGGGTAAGAAAACCTGGCAATTTGCTCCAAAATGGCACTTTGCACAGTGCACCACTGGGAGCCAGAGAGACAGAAAACATTTCATCGGAGAGCGCGGATTTGAGGCCTTCCTTGTCTAAGTGCAATAAAGCCCAAATCTTTAAACATGGGAACTGAATAAATTTCGATATCTAAAGTGAGTCATAGGTGAATATGGCTCTGCTGAGAGAAAACGGTTAGGGTATGTCATTACGTGACAATATTCAAACAGGAACAAATGTAGCCAAACTGTCAAGAGACGGGGAGGTTAAGATGCATAAAGGAACTGTTCCACCCTGCTGCCATTGTGCAGGAGTTTCCTGCGACACTTCAAGCATTTCAGAAATTCTCATCGCATGCACTTTGTTTTACTCTTGGATCATACAACACATCACAGTCTCTCATTTCCAAATCCAAAAGTCCCTGTTATGACAGAGTCACTTTTCTTCCTGAATATTCTGCTGATCTTGACTCACCCAGTTGGGTCAAATATTGGTTCATGACTACACCAATTACAGACACATGGTGAAAGTTTAATTAAAAAGTAGGGATGCACTGTTTCCAGGATTCGGTTTAGGATTCGGCCAGGATTTGGACTTTTTAAGGATTTGGCCAAATCCTTCTGCCTGGCCGAACCGAATCCGAATTTGCATATGCAAATGAAGGCAAATGTCATGGCTTTTTGTCACAAAACAAGGAAGTAAAAACGGTTTCCCCTTCCCATCCCTATCGGATCGGATTCGGTTCAGTATTTAGCTGAATCTTTTGCGAAGGATTCAGATACACCGAGGGATCACACATTGTTTGGTTGTCCCATCATAGTAGTCTTCCATGTGTTCCAATAGTTCAGGTGTAGATAAGCACAGGAGGCTACACACATCTCTGTTATCCAAAGAAGAAAAGATATAATTTGCAAGACTGAACAATGTCAGACTCACAACATGAAGAGACACGTGCCACTTATTTTTTGGATTATTAGTATGAGAAGTAAGTACAGTTATGGGACCCGTTACCAGAATGCTCAGGAACTGGGGTTTTCCAGATAATGGATCTTTCCATAATTTGGATCGTCATACCTTAAGTCTACTGAAAAACATTGAAACATGAAATAAACCCAATAGGCTGGTTTTGTTTCCAATAAGGATTAATTATATCTTAGTTTGGATTAAAGGGGTTGTTCACCTGAGATAACTTTTAGTATGATGTAGAGAATGATATTCTGAGACAATTTGTCATTGGTTTTCATTTATTATTAAAGGTTTCTGAGTTACTTAGCTTTTTATTCAGTAGCTCTTCAATTTGCATTTTAAGCAATCTGGTTGCTAGAGGCCAAATTACCCTAGCAACCATGAAGTGATGTGAATAAGAGACTGGAATATGAATAGGAGAGGCCTGAATAGAAACATGAGGAATATAAAGTAGCAATAACAATAAATTTGTATCCTTACTGAGCATTTGTTTTTTAGATGGGGTCAGCGATGTCCATTTGGAACAGGGTAGCACATGTGAGGCACAAGCATTTGGAAGTATTATAACCAAGCCTTGTCATAGGATTCCTTATCCAGAAACCCACTATCGAGAAAGCTTTCTCTGAAATACAGGAAGGCATCTCCAATAAAGCCCATTTAACAAGTAATGCTAATTTTTAAAAATGATATTCTTTTTGATGTAATAATAAAATTATAATTAGGTTCGGGATTCGCCCTTTTTCAGCAGGATTCGGATTTGGCTGAATCCTTCTGCCCAGCCAAACCGAATCCAAAGCCTAATTTGAATATGCAAATAAGGGGCGGGGAGGGAAATCGCTTGACTTTTTGCCACAAAACAAGGAAGTAAAAAATGTTTTCCCCTTCCCACCTCTAATTTGCATATGCAAATTAGGGTTTGGTTCGGTATTCGGAATCCATATTTGTGGCAAAACAATCCTATTCAGTTTATTTAATGTTTAAATGATTTTTAGCACACTTAAGGTACGGCAAAGCATTCCAACCAAATCCTGTAATTGTACAAAGAAATAAGGGTAAGATCCCAGAAAGAGAGACCCAGTGATGCATCTTCCCATCTTTTAATCCACCGAACTGGATAATAACAACTCTGCATAATACACATTTATTTTGTATAGGTAAAGAAACCAAAAAGAAAAAATGTTAAAGAGTTAAAGAAGCATTCACAGTAACAAAGTAGGATACAGTTGGTTACCAAGTAGACGAAATTGGTAACAATATCAGTATTTGCCTAATCAAGGCAAATACTGAGCAGAACAAGCTTCTAATACCATCGCGAGTCAAGAAGTGGTCATGCCTCAATAAAGATGTTGCTAAGGGTGCCAACGTAATATTAAGTGGTCATCTGTGGGGTTTTATAGGACCATCTGTGGTTTAAGTGCAAAAAAACTAGAGCAATTGGGTGCTGAAAAAAAAGTGATATCAGGAACTTGCTCATTTTACATCAAACGGTTCCTGATAATAGAGTCCTGCAGCGGGTCGCCTCAAAAACCTGCGGTAGCCTGCGGGTTGAAGTTCCGGGTGCGGGTATAGACGCGGGTCGGCGGTTCGGGCTGCGGGTCTTCTCAATAGTGATTTTTACTCCTTTTTTTTCTGACCATGCCTACTTCCGATGATGTGACTTCCGGTTTACAATGACAGCACTTCCTGATTCTTGATGGTCGGTGGGTTGCGGATAAGGTACTTGCGGGTCGGGGGTAAGATTGCGGGTTGCGGATTGCAGGTCCGGGTTCCAAAAAATGGACCAGCGCAGGACTCTACCTGATAACAGTTGGTCGAAGCAGTGGCGTTACTAGGGTGTGCCGGCCCCCCTGCAAACAAATCTTCAGAGGGGCCGGCACACCCAGAACCCCATCCGCCTGCCCACGCCCGCGTAAATGTTTACGCTCGCATCAATTTTGACGGCGGCGTTAAAGTCAATGGGTATCTGAATAGAGTGACTTATCCGACGCGCGCCCAAATTTTTTTTCAGGAGTTTTGTGAATTTATTCGGTGGTGGCGAAACACGGAAATTCGCTGTGAATTCGCATCTGGCGAATTTATTTGCCCATCACTATTCATAACCCCAATTACAGAAAACCACATTGCCTTACTAATAGGCCATCCACCCCCAATGTGGTGATCATAATAGTGGTAATGTCCTTATCATCCTGGCCAAAATGTATCAACACATGTTTTTTGCTGTAAGATTCACTTTCCTGGCTGCATTTAGCTGGTCATACACAAGCCAATTTGTTAAGCATTAACCGCGCTGCAATAACAAAGCCAAAGCATCGATACTTGAGGAGCAAATATCCAGGAAAAAGCACTTCATTGTGAATGAGAGACCTGTTGATTACTATGATCATATAAATGTACAAGGCCACTGTTTATGAAGAAGATTAAATATACAGTTGTGGTCAGAATAATAGCAGTTTGTTTAAAAAAGTGAATAAAGCTCAATATCCTTAGAACAGCTTTTATTTCCATACACGCAAATGCATTCGGAACACTGCACATTCTATTCCAAATCAAAACATGAAGAAACATTTGTAAAATTTGTGTTATTCCTTTACAGAAAGTGAAGAGAAATAAAAATAACAGTGTCTGCATTCTTCTTTACAAACAAACATTCACGGTATAAATTGAAAAATATTTCAAGATTTTACTTTCCTTTGAATGACTGAACTAATATTGAGTTGTATAATCAGTGTTTTTGAGAACTGCTGCACATCTGTGTTACATGGAGTCCACCAACTTCCAACAACCTGTTACATTCCACAATTCTTCTGTATTTCTTGCTTTTGCCTCAGAAACTGCATTTTTGACGTTACCCACAAGTTTTCTATTGGATTAAGGTGCGGGGATTGGGCTGGTCACTCCATAATGTCAATCTTGTTGGTCTGGAGCCAAGATGTTGCTCATTTATTGGTGTGTTTGGGGTCGTTGTCTTGTTGAAACTCCCATTTCCTCTTGGGTATAAGGCAACATGACCTCTTCAAGTATTTTGATGTATTGAAACTGATCCATGATCCCTGGTATGTGATAAATAGGCCCAACACCATAGTATGAGAAACATCCCCATATCATGATGCTTGTGCCCCCGGCTTCACTCTGTACTGTGACTTGAATTCAGTGTTTGGGGGTCGTCTGACAAACTGTCTGTGGCCCCTACACCCAAAAAGAACAATCTTGCTTTCACCAGTCCACAAAATGTTGCACTATTTCTCTTTAGGCCAGACAAACAGCTACCTAAACTCAGAACTGGAGTCAAGTTCCCGGACTCGGCTCACTCTTCTGCCTATAGCAGCCGCCTTTGGCTTTGGGAGGAGCCCTCAGCTACTCAGATGTGCCAGGACTTAGTGTGAGAGGCAGTGGTGTAATTAGATATTATTGGGCCCCACAGAAAATTATTTTTCAGGCCCCCAAAAAGTTTATTAGTTGACTTGTTTTAAAAATATTTATTGAAACTATATATGAATTAGGGCCTCATGGGCCTATACCTCCTGGGCCCCCCTACAGCCTCAGGGTCTGCTTGCTCTGTATTTACACCCCTGGTGAGAGGAACAGGACAAGAATTCTGGGCAAGGAGAGGGGCCTATTCATAGTAAATTCAGTGTAAACACAGAGGAAGCACAGTCAGTATACAGGCAAAGGTCAGTTTAGGCAGAATTCAAGGTCAAGGTCAGGATAACAGGCAAAGGTTGGTAACAAAAGACACATCCGAAGCGCACCCAGGAACTATGGAACATACATCTAAAACGGGCACTGACAGAAATTTTCGATCCACTTAGTGTGCTACGAGATGATGTCACATGCGTACAATGAATAGAAGAAACAAACGTTCGTGTGCGCGTCTGGCTTGAATGAACCGACTGAGGGCATCCCCGCGATGGGAGTCCCCACCGCAGCCCCATTAAACCACCAAGTAACCTTACAGTCCTTTGGCAAATTGTAAGCTCTTCAGCACGCCTTTTTTTTACAACAATGGGACTTTGCGGGGGCTTCTTGCCGATAGTTTGGCTTCACATAGGTGTCTTCTAATTGTAACAGTATCACAGGAAACTTTATTCCTTCTTTCATCTTCCTGGAGTTGATCATTGGCTGAGTCTTTGCCATTTTGGCTATTCTTCTATCCATTCCAATATTCGTTTTCCGTTTTTTCCTAGTCTTTCAGGTTTTTGTTGTCATTTTAAAGCATTTGAGATAATTTTAGCTGAGCAGACTATCATTTTCTAACTTCTTTAAGTTTCCCCTCTCCAATCAACTTTTTAATCAAAGTACTCTGTTCTTCTGAACAATGTCTGGAACGAGCCATTTTCAGAGAGATATACACTATAACCAGCAGCACAACTCTTTCCTTCCATAAATAAGGGACGTAATTGACTCCTGTTTTTTCACAGAATGAAGAGCTCACTAATTGTACTCCACACTGCTATTATCTGGAACAAGCTATTATTTTGAACAATTAATGATTCAATTACACAGAATCAGCAGCATGTCATGACTGTTGGTTTCTATTACTCTATATATGAAAAAGTTTGGGAACCCCTCTGAGCCTGCATAATAATTTACTCCACTTTCAACAAAAAAGATAACAGTGGTATGTCTTACTGGGGGTGTTTTCTGAACAAAGATTTTTAGTGAAGTAGTATTCAGTTGTATGAAATTAAATCAAACGTGAAAAACTGGCTGTGCAAACATTTGGGTAATTTTGCTAATTTGAATGCATGTTACTGCTCAATACTGATTACTGGTAGGGATGCACCGAATCCAGCATTCGGTTCAGGATTCTGCCTTTTTCAGCAGGATTCGGCGAATCCTTCTGCCCGGCCGAACCCATATGCAAATTAGGGGTGGGGAGGCGTGACTTTGTCCTAAAACAAGGAAGTAAAATCTTTTTCCCCTTCCCATCCCTAATTTGCATATGGTTCGGTATTCGGCTGAATCTTTCACAAAGGATTCGGGGGTTCGGCTGAATCCAAAATAGTGGATTCGGTGCATCCCTAATTACTGGCAACACCAAATTGGTTGGATTAGCTTGGTAAGCCTTGAAGTCATAGTGATGAGAAAGAAGCCCTTTCTGCACTCACGCCACAAACAGAGTCGCTTGTTGTATGGAAAAGCTCATTTAGACAAGCCACAGTCATTTTGGAACAAAGTGCTTTGGACTGATAAGACAAATATTTCGTTATTTGGTCATAACACAAAGCGCTTTGCATGGTGGAAGAAGAACACCGCATTCCAAGAAAAACACCTGTTACCTACTGTCAAATTTGCTGGAGGTTCCATCATGCTGTGGGGCTGTGTGACTAGTTCAGGGACTGGGGCCCTTGTTGAAGTCGAGGGTCGGATGAATTCAACCCAATATCAACAAATTCTTCAGGATAATGTTCAAGCATCAGTCACAAAGTTGAAGTTACACAGGGGTTTGATATTCCAACAAGACAATGACCCAAAACACACTTGGAAATCTACAAAGACATTTATGCAGAGGGAGAAGTACAATGTTCTGGAATGGCCGTCACAGTCCCGCGACTTGAATATCATGATGGGATGATTTGAAGCAGACTGTCCATGCTCGGCAGCCATCAAATTTAACTGAACTGGAGAGATTTTGTATGGACGAATGGTCAAAAATACCGCCATCCAGACACTCATCAAAGGCTATAGAAGGCTCAACTAAGAATTGACGTAATATCTCTGTTGGGGTGCCCAAATTTATGCACCTGTCTAATTTTATTATGATGCATATTTTCCGTTACTCCAATAAACTTTATGTCACTGCTGAAATACTACTGTTTCCATAAGGCAAGTAATATATTAAAAGGAAGTTGCTTTGAATTATAAACAAAACTCCAAAGAATTTAGAGGGTTCCCAAACTTTTTCGTATGACTATAAATAGAGCTATGGTGCATAAAGATGATCTTTCCAGGAAAATATGTTTAAAAGAAAGATTGTTTGTTTCAATACACACGTGTAGAGCTGACGATTCAGCACTAACAATGGGTCAGAGGCGCCTTTTCAGGCCAGCCTCATCACGAGCAGAACGATATCCAAGTCTTCTGCAGATATCGGTCTGCTCATCTCCCACCATATACGCACTGAATAACATACGAAAATTCATTTTGTAAGATATTATCAGTGCATCTATGGCCACCTATAGTATCATAAGACAAGACCAACTTTAACATGCCCATCAATTTAGCCCTCAGTGGCTGGAACCATTTAATATGCCTGGGTGCTATGTCATGTGACCACACCACTATTTTCAGAGGAGTTTGGCATTTCCAAACTTAGAATTGCCAGTGAGACAAAGCAAAGGATGCTAGATAGCCATCTATAAAAATAGCTAAGCCTTGAATTCCGAGACCAAAATTAATGGAGATGACAAGATAAAATAGGCTCTGGCTAGCTTAGCGTGAAAGCCTCCGTCTATTATGTGGCCCCCTGAAACAGTGCAGAGAACTGGAGCTTATATAGCCTACTGTGCACAGGAATGCAGATGGATTAGCAGAGTTAGGCTGCAGACTTTCCCCTCTGCCCCCCGAGGAAGGAACTGATACACTGTATATACGTATACTGTACATTATACATGCGTGTGTGTGTGCCAATGACAATTTTTATTTTAAATGATGCAAGAGACAATCAAAGAGGGAAGAAGAAACAAAACTGTAATTTACATTATGAGCATAATTCCACACTCAGAGCACCAAGGTTACAGATCTTGGCTCTTAACATAAGGAATGTTCTCTAGTGCCCATATAGCATTATTCTTTTATTTCTGATATCTACAGTATCTGGTCTGATTCATTTACCCCAACATACACATACCAGAAACGGTATGACATTTTATTGGTAACGGCCAGCTTTACGACAAAGGCTTTTACAACCTGAGCTGCCCTAGCACTCGTGATTTACAACAAGCCTCCGGGGAAAGTGGACAAGAACATCTCCAGGCCTGCAACATGCCAGTGACCTGCTCTAGTGAAACAAGGGAGTCAGATTTTCTATCACAATCCAAATACTTAACAGGTAGCAAATTCCCATTTTTCACTGCCAGCAATAAATTTGCGAAACTGCAGAGAAAATTCACTGGGGAAAAAAAAATTAGGCGCATCATGCGCATAAAAATTGTAGCTCGTCAAAATTATTCGGACGCCCATTGTCTAATACATTTGGACAAAATAGGCGCGTGTATAAAACTTGTCGCAGGCACCAACATTTTGACGCCCATTGAGTTCAATGCGTTTCACAAATTTTTCGGACAGATTCGCCCATCACTAGTAACAGGTTAGAGGTGGCCCCCACACAAGTGGCTTTTCATCACTAAACACAAAACGTCTGCCAACCTCTGGGGTAGGGACTGGTACTGGATAAATTCCTCTTTACTGTTCCTATCATCCTACTGTTGATTTAGGGAGTATCCAAGACAATAAAGATTCAATGCAAATGGCCATAGACAATTACGATCTTTCTTGGAAAAGATCTTTCCAAGAAAGATCGTTTGTTCCAATACACACGTGTAGAGCTGAATGGTCAGATATACAGATAGAAACAATAAAATTCTACCTCTATCTAACAATGGCTGATGTTTGGGTGCCTTCAAAGGCACCCAATCAAAATTTTCCATCCAGCCCGATCGACAAGCCGACCGATATCCAAGTCTTCTGCCGATATATGTCGGCTCTTTTCCCACCATACACGCACCGAATATCGGACGAAATTTTTTTTGTATGACATTATCTGTGCGTCTATGGCCACCTTTAGGCTGAGCTCCATCAAGGCCCCACAGTTTGGGAACGGTCACTGGTCAATGAAACAAACCAGCTTTATTCCTGTTTCTACGTTTTCACATTTCCGACCAAGTTTTTAGAATGTTTAGCATTTAAAGGGTCAGTATACCTCCTTGTTCAACATGAGTGCAATGTATAGGATTGTGCTGAAGATAATTTTTGCCTATTGTTTTCATTTGGAATAATTTATGGTTTATGATATTTCTTGAGCTAAACCAGGCAAACGATGAAACTGAAACTGCTACATTTTTGGTCAATGAAAGGTAGTAAGAGTAGAGCACTTAAAGGGGTTGTTCACCTTCCAAACACTTTTTTCAGTCCAATTGTTTTCAGATTGTTCTCCAGAAATAAAGACTTTTTTCAATTAATTTGCATTTTTATTTTTTTACAGTTTAAAGTTGAATGTTCCTGTATCTAGTCTGGCAGCTCAGTAATTCAGGTGCAGACTCCAAACTTTAACAATTTTGCAAAATTTAGTTGATACATTTCTCAGCAGCATCTCTGGAGTATTAGCAACTATTGTATCAATTCTAACAGCTGCCTGTAATGAAACACAGAGATTCTGCTCAACAGGGACAAAGATAGGAAATGTATCAACTAAATGTATCAATTTAGAACAGTTAAAGAGTCGGCGACCCCCCCACTTCCCAGAGCTGTTTTAGAAGATGAAAAATTAAACTTTAGACTTCAGTATTAGAAAAACGGTCACTCATAGAAAATAGAAAGTAATTGGTCTAAAAAGTCTTTATTTCTGGTAAACTATCTGAAAAACAACTAGGAGTTCGACCGTGAACAAGCCCTTTAATAAAGTGCAACACTTTCAAAAATATTCTTTAGTTTTTTACCCCACCAGTAGTGTGGGCTCTGTTGGCCTTTAATGTAATACTATTCAAGTCAAGGACTTACAGATTCATTTTAAAGATGAACAGCCTACCTGATCACATCCCACATTCACCAGCTCTTGTAGCATTTGCCGGTTCACTTCCACGGTCACAGGGTTCCCCGATTCGTTGGCGAAGGGCAGCAGAGAATACCGGATTTCTCGTAGAGCCTTTTGATAGGGTGCAAACTTTGCCGGCTGGCGGAGCTGCTGTTGCTGCTGCTGTCTGGCACCATCTTTGCTCTGCAGAACTTTAGGATCCAGCAGGGTTTCGCTGGCAGGTCCAACAGGCAATCCCTGGGTCGGATGTTTGGAGGGTTGTTTTAACCCCTCACGGATTTCCTGCAGTCTCTGCCTGCTGTTGCCAGAATATGTAGTAGCAGGAAAAGTCTTTGGCCTCATGGCTAATCCAGTTTAGTCTCTACATACAATTTATTGCTGCTCTATGGTAAATGACCCACGTTAATACATCCACAGTAATCAGGCATGATGCCTACAGCATAGTCGCTCTTCTTACTGCTGAATTACTAAATTCCCAGCCATGGTTCCTTTATGTCACAGATCAGCTTTTTCAGCCTGGAATAAAATAAAATACAGTGTGATAAGTGTGATCAGTTATAAGAGAATGAGCTTTCTACAGCCTCTCAACAAGTCTCCTCCCTAGGACAGTGAGCCAAACATAGTCATATAGGGCCTAGAAGCATAATGTGCATCGCCGAGTCCCATGTCAGTTACATTTTTGAACCCCAGACGCTTCCCAGACTCGGAACCCACATTTTTTATGGTGTAGTTTTTATTTCTAAATTACACTGTTTACACTGCACATCATTCACTCAACAATATAAAAATTCATTCCTGAACCAGCAAGTGTATCTTTTTTAGTTGTAATATTGGTGTATAGGCGCCATCTCAGGTCATTTTGCCTGGTAATCTGCTTTCAGAAAGAGCCAGCACTTTAGGATGGAACTGCTTTCAAGCAGGCTGTTGTTTCTCCGATT
Source organism: Xenopus laevis (assembly GCF_017654675.1). NCBI lineage: Eukaryota > Metazoa > Chordata > Amphibia > Anura > Pipidae > Xenopus > Xenopus laevis. Next base: position 149,880,267 of record NC_054374.1, on the reverse strand, counting down.
CAATGAAACTACCTGGATTTTACTATTGAGTGCTGTGCTTAGATCAACCAGGCAGCTGTTATCTTGTATCAGTTGTTATCTGGTTACCTTCCCATTGTTCTGTTGTCAGGCTGCTGGGGGAGAAAGGAAGGGGGGTGTTATCACTCCAACTTGCAGTACAGCAGTAAAGAGTGACTGAAGTTTATCAGAGCACAAGTCACATGACCGAGGGCAGCTGGGAAACTGACAATATGTCTAGCCCCATGGCAGATTTCAAAATTAAATATAAAAAAAAATCTGTTTGCTCTTTTGAGAAAAGGATTTCAATGCAGCACTATTAACTGATGCATTTTCAATGACAGTATCCCTTTAATCACAGCCCGCTGACCACCATTAAAAAACAATTGTGCTATTGCTTTAAACTGGAAGTAACAATCAGAAGTGGGCAGAGTGGAAAAAAAACTCATTGGGTCCTCTTTGTGCCAGCTTACAACTGAGCATTTATAGCTTCTCAGCACTAATTTTGTTTTATGCCATAAACCACAGCAGTGAGTTCCACTATTTTTAATGTTATCAGTTCAAACTTGCCTTATTGTAAAAAAAGATACCATCTGGCAGCCAGGCAGTGCTACCATACTGACAGTCAGAACTATCAGCTGCCAGTCAGAGAGTTACCACTTCATAGAGGTTGTAGCAACGGACATAATACAGTGCAGTGGAAGGCTGCTTTACAACAGTAAAGGAGCATGGTGGATCCTAGGCACTGCTAATGCCCCCGGCACAAGTTAAGGTGGCCATACATGGGCCGATAAAAGCTGCCGACAGACCAAGTCGACAGCTTATTGGCCCGTGTATGGGGCCCTCTGATGGGCTTCCCCGATCGATATCTGGCCGAAAGTCGGCCAGATGCCGATCGGAGGGGACTAAAAATCCCGTCGGATCAAGGCCGCATCTGTTCGTTAATTAAAACAATAGGTAAAATATATGTTGAGCAAACGATTACCCCCCCCCATGAATCACACAAAGTTAGATGAAAGCAGTATCTGTCTGGCTGTTTATATGTTCTGCATTCCTGGTTCTGACTCCTGAAACAATGTAGCAGAAGCCAGCTCATTAACTGGATTTGAAAAACTGACTTCTGCTACAGCATTTCAAGAGTCAGAGAACAGAAATGAACAGGCAAACAATGTAAATAAATCTATATTGGACTGTTGCTTACAATGACATTGCTTTTCATTTTGATTAAAAAAAAAACTAGTGTTTGGGCTCCAACTCCTGCAGATGCCCAATAGGGGAAAGGGGCACTGCTGGTAGTTACAGTTCAGCTAAAGTGAAACGATTTACTTGCCTATCCAGGGTTCCATATTGTTTCTTCTATATAAATCCAGAGTGTGGCTCTGCTGTGGGTTTTCTCCTTGCTTATTCCTCATGTACATTTACCCAGGGCCCCAGCTACACCTGGGTGCTAAGAAGGCCTGAGCAGTAAGAGGATGTGTACAGAGTGTCGGCATTAATCACCAGGCCAAACAAAAGTCCATGAAGAGTCAGAAGCTTTGAACATTACCTTGGCTCATCTCCCGAGCTCCTCATGCTGCCGCCTTCTTGTTCCCCTCCAGATTGTAGGGAACACAGAAATAGGATGGCTCCCTTTTTCTTTGGGATAGTGCTGGAAGTTCTGCTTTTCCTCCTCCTCCTCCGCCGCCTCCTTTTTCCTCTTGGCGTCAACTCCTCAGTCACAGAGGCACATTCCAGGCTGGGGAGAATTTACAGTCTGATCAGAGATCCTAAGCACAGGCAAAAACTCTCCTTACATTCATAGGAAATAATCTGGGACTGAACAGCCAAGCACAGGGCTTTATTTATATTGTTGTTTCCTACTGAAGGAGGGCAGCCACCCTCTCACATGGAGCAAACACATCCCACATGGAAAACACATGGATATAAATGCAAAGACAAATCCCTCAAGATTAGCACTAGGAGCAGGGACCCTCCAGATGCTTTGAGATAGAAACCACAGAAGTACCACAACTGCAACTGTGGGATAGTGGGTATAGTAGGGACAAATGGTGCCTATAGTAACAGTGGGATAATAGTCTCTGGGAAGGGAGTGTGACTGTGGGATAGCAGGTATAGTAGGGAGAGATGGTGTCTATAGTAACAGTGGCATAATAGTCTCTGGGAAGGGAGTGTGACTGTGGGATAGCAGGTATAGTAGGGAGAGATGGTGCCTATAGTAACAGTGGGATAATAGTCTCTAGGAAGGGACTGTGGCTGTGGGATAGCAGGTATAGTAGGGAGAGATGGTGCCTATAGTAACAGTGGATAATAGTCTCTGGGAAGGGAGTTTGACTGTGGGATAGCAGGTATAGTAACGAGAGATGGTGCCTATAGTAACAGTGGGATAATAGTCTCTGGGAAGGGAATGTGACTATGGGATAGCAGGTATAGTAGGGAGAGATGGTGCCTATAGTAACAGTGGATAATAGTCTCTGGGAAGGGAGTGTGACTGTGGGATAGCAGGTATAGTAGGGAGAGATGGTGTCTATAGTAACAGTGGGATAATAGTCTCTGGGAAGGGAGTGTGACTGTGGGATAGCAGGTATAGTAGGGAGAGATGGTGCCTATAGTAACAGTGGGATAATAGTCTCTGGGAAGGGAGTGTGACAGTGGGATAGAAGGTATAGTAGGGAGAGATGGTGCCTATAGTAACAGTGGGATAATAGTCTCTGGGAAGGGAATGGGACTGTGGGATAGCAGGTATAGTACGGAGAGATGGTGCCTATAGTAACAGTGGGATAATAGTCTCTGGGAAGGGAGTGTGACTGTGGGATAGCAGGTATAGTAGGGAGAGATGGTGCCTATAGTAACAGTGGGATAATAGTCTCTGGGAAGGGACTGTGGCTGTGGGATAGCAGGTATAGTAGGGAGAGATGGTGCCTATAGTAACAGTGGGATAATAGTCTCTGGGAAGGGAGTGTAAATGTGAGATAGCAGGTATATTAGGGGGAGATGGTGCCTATAGTAACAGTGGGATAATAGTCTCTGGGAAGGGAGTGTGACTGTGGGATAGCAGGTATAGTAACGAGAGATGGTGCCTATAGTAACAGTGCGATAATAGTCTCTGGGAAGGGAGTGTGAAAGTGGGATAGAAGGTATAGTAGGGAGAGATGGTGCCTATAGTAACAGTGGGATAATAGTCTCTGGGAAGGGAGTGTAAATGTGAGATAGGAGGTATATTAGGGGGAGATGGTGCCTATAGTAACAGTGGGATAATAGTCTCTGGGAAGGGAGTGTGACTGTGGGATAGCAGGTATAGTAGGGAGAGATGGTGCCTATAGTAACAGTGCGATAATAGTCTCTGGGAAGGGAGTGTGAAAGTGGGATAGAAGGTATAGTAGGGAGAGATGGTGCCTATAGTAACAGTGGGATAATAGTCTCTGGGAAGGGAGTGTGACTGTGGGATAGCAGGTATAGTAGGGAGAGATGGTGTCTATAGTAGCAGTGGGATAATAGTCTCTGGGAAGGGAGTGTGACTGTGGGATAGCAGGTATAGTAGGGAGAGATGGTGTCTATAGTAACAGTGGATAATAGTCTCTGGGAAGGGAGTGTGACTGTGGGATAGCAGGTATAGTAGGGAGAGATGGTGCCTATAGTAACAGTGGGATAATAGTCTCTGGGAAGGGAGTGTGACTGTGGGATAACAGGTATAGTAGGGAGAGATGGTGCCTACAGTAACAGTGGGATAATAGTCTCTGGGAAGGGACTGTGGGATAGCAGGTATAGTATTGTATTTTTTAATAAGGTCCTATGCTCTACCATACTTTAAAATGGTATAACTAAAGCTCTTCTGTATCCACTGCTAAGGTCTGTAGTCCAATCATAGTTGTGAGTAACTCTGCTCCATATAAAGCAAATACTTCCCCCATTACATATTGGAGAAACTCTTACAAACAAGCTGTTCCATTGTGCAAAACATTTGCCAAGCACCAAAGAATGGGGGGGTATATACTTTAGAATGAAAAGGCTGTAGGAATGTATTTCCTGATACTCATGGGATGGTCTCTTTCCCTTTTCCTGGAAGAAAAACAGCAGCCCCGCCATGTGGATATCCTTCTCAATATATGATGGACCTTGGCCTTTAATTAAGATTGCGCAAATAATTAAAAAACTTTATAAATATCTGTACAGCTTGTGTGTCCCAATACTGAGCTGCACCAGATATACTATAATGTATATAGATGGCAGTATGGAATTGCACGTTGGATTTTTGGTCCTATTTACAGGGGACAGTTCACCTTTAAATAACTGTTTGTGAGATGATAAGTTGAGACAATTTGCAATTGGCCCTTTTTTCTATTTTTATGGAGGGTTTAGGGAGTATTTCGTTTCTTGTTTAGCAGCTACTTGGTTTCTAGGGTCCAACCTGCCCTAGCCATGAAGCAGTGGTGTGAAAGATGGAGTAGAACAGCAGAGGGCCTGAAGGGAAAGATTAGTACGACTATTAACTGCCAGGGTCGGTGACCCCCCCCAACGGAAGTATAAGAAATCAGACCAGTGGAGGATATTGCGCAGTAAAAGTCAAGGGAAAGGAGAGCAGAGTCGCTAGCGCTAAGGCCATGTTGTCAGTGTCCCGCTGGGAACATTACGTGTCATTAGCGAGTTCCCCGGGTCACGCACCCCTGTGTCACCCCAACACGGGACTCTCTAGTCAGTTTACCGGAGATCGGCTCGCTGAAGCACAACAGGCGGTTCCCCCCGCGGGTCCGGTTCTCTCGAGGTGGCCTCACTGCTCGTCACTGCCGATACAACCAAACGGGATGGACTTGGGCGCCCGCCGCATTGTTTGCATTCCATTGCGGTCACGTGGAAGGTCCCGCCTGCGTCATCGCTGTGGCGAACTGGGGATTGGAAGGCGTGAAAGGGGGCGTGGACTGTGGGAATCCTTCTGTTTTCCCTCTCTTCGGCCTGTGGCGCGGTTAACTTGTTCAGTGCTGAATTCTCAGAGTTTCCAGAAGCCGCTTGATGGCTTCTCTCATTCACCGCAACACCCTTCTACCTCCTGCTGTGACCCTTCCAGCCCCAGTGGCCCTAATTAGTCATGTTAATTAGCCTTTTAGTTAATCAACCTCAGCCCTCCCTCCAGACTGAATGCCATCGTAATAGGTCCCAGTGGCTAAACTTGCTGTGGTAATGAACCCATACCTCCCAACATTTTGGAAGTAAAAAGAGGGACAAATTTTTTTTTCCGCACGTAGCGCAGCAATTTTTTTGGCCACACCCTTTCTGTGGCCACACCCCCTAATTACCATGTTTGTTTTACAAAATTTGGCAGGTTATGAAAGTTTCTCCTTATCTAAACTGTGTTTTTGTGTCTCAAAATTGTTACAAAGTATCTTACTTGAATCAAGTTAGTTGTTCTGTGCTCTCTGCTAAAAGCCAATTTAGTGAGAAACTTTGTTTCTTTTTCTGGCTGTTCCGTGCAGAGAAAATCGGGACTTTCCAGTACAAATGAGGGACTGCGGGTTGAGCTGTCAAAAGAGGGACTGTCCCTCCGAAAAAGGGACAGTTGGGAGGTATGAATCTTGGTGACATTTTAACAAGCGGTTGCTACATGCCTGTGCTTAGTAACCCCTCAGCAGCTATAACACCACTTTTTATAGTGTCTGGGGCTCATTACAACTAGGCTTCAGTCCTGCAGGTACGACTGCTCTCCCCTGCTGCTGCACCACGTGACCTTGCCAAGCTGTGAAGTTGCCAGGGGAACCACAGGCGGCCAGGGCTGAGGGAGGTGACACGTGACAGACTCAGATGAAATAAGAGCTTTGTTGTGTCTACTACAGCCCTCTTGTATCATAAACATTCACAGCAGAGGCAGAAATGAGAAAAATCTCGGTTTCAATGACAGAAAAATGATGTACACATCAGTTATATCTTTATACCCCACTACCCCTCCCCCATCTTTCACTACCGATCCCCCCATCTCTCTTCCCCACTACCCCTCCCCCCACCATCTTTCTACCCCACTACCCATCTCTCTTCCTTATTACCCCTTCCCCATCTTTCTACTCCACCACCCCTTCCCCATCTCTCTTTCTTACTACTCCTCCCCCATCTTTCTACCCCACTACCACTCCCCCAACTTTCTACCCCACTGCCCCTCCCCATCTCTCTTCCCCACTACCCCTCCCCCATCTTTCTACCCCACTACCCCTCCCCCAACTTTCTACCCCACTGCCCCTCCCCATCTCTCTTCCCCACTACCCCTCCCCCATCTTTCTACCCCACTACCCCTCCCCCATCTTTCTACCCCACTGCCCCTCCCCCATCTCTCTTCCCCACTACCCCTCCCCCATCTTTCTACCCCACTACCCTTCCCCATCTCTCTTCCTTACTACCTCTCCCCCAACTTTCTACCATACTGCCCTGAAAGTGCTCCCAGATATTCACATTCAGGGCCTTTCCTCTAAGTCTTGTAGTCAATTTCAATGGCAAAAAAACAATATGTTTCATCTGCCTTTGAAAATGCTAGAAGACATTGCTTCCCAAGCCGATTACTTGGTACTCAGTGTCGACAGACTGGGCCGACAGGACACCGGGAAAAAGCCAGTGGACCCAGCCTTCATGGGCCCCTTCTACCCTGAAGGGACTGATTGGTCAGGGACTTTGATATAAGTGGGGTCATTGGTCATTTATGACTAAGCGCCCTGAATGGGTGTGAAACGCGTAGGGTGGTGGAGATGCAGATTTATATACCTTTAACTTTGTATAAATAAAATATTCTTCAATCTAAATCGATTCGAGTTTACAGGTTGATCCCATTCACCCGAATTGAAAAATTCGAATTTCTTTTTTACTTAGATACTAACTAACTAGATACTGTAATTCATTGCACAGTAACACTGTTTGTGACACCCTTAGCATGTACAATGATACCAGAAAACTCTGAGTATAACTTGTAACGTATTTGTGCCAACTCTTGCACTGGCATTTTAGGGTAAAAAAAAATATTGTGGAAGAAGAAAAATGTTTTTTGTGCTTAGCACATGCTGCACTTGCACTTGTAATGAGTCCCGATCCCCATGTATATATAAATACTGCGATGTAGTGATGTCTGAAAGTTTGTGACCCCTTTTGATTATTCAAAATGTGTGCATAAATATAACTTAAAATGTGATCTGTTTTTCATATGTACAAACAATATCATGCTTGTACTGAGCATTCTGAGTTGTGTTTTACTCCATTTGCGCTTGAGTGCGTTTGTTAGGGTAGCACTAGGCAAAAACATGCTTACATTAAAAAAAGCAGTTAAATGCAATATATGGGTTTTTGCATTCAGCATGCGCTTGAAAAACGCAGAAACAAATGTCGGTGTGTAAGAGTGCTTAGGGCAAGGCCAGACGTGGCGTTTTTGCAGCGTTTTTACGTTGCGTTTTTAAAAAAGAACAGCCAGGCGTAAATACGCATAATCTGCACTACCACTGAAACTAATGGAATACGCACACAAGTCACTGAAAGCAAAGGTTTACATGTTTTTCCCCAAACAAATACAGTTTGTAACTTTAAAAGAGAATTATGTTTATTACTCATTCGTTCAATGGAATTCTTATATCTAGTTTTAGGGCTTATTTATGCAGAAATATGTCACAATGGTTCACACAATTTCAAGCACCACTGTATGTTTCATTATAGTTCTTACACTGTCCTTGTACAATTAAAGGAGAAGTAAAGCTTAACCAAAGAAGTACCCAGAAATGTTTGACATTATGTTTTAGGCTTCTGTACCAGTCCAAGGCACTTAAAGCCCTTTAGCAGTAAAGATCTGTGTCTCCAAAGATGCCCCAGTAGCTACTCATCTTCTTTTCTGCTGATTCACTGCACATGCTCTGTGCTGCTGTCACTGAGCTTAGGGACCCACTCACAATATACAGTACACATAGAATATAAATGTGACAATATAAGGCTGATTAGTAATTAATACAGATAATTACTACATCGCAACACCGAAACTAGTGCAACTAACACGAGAATTTAATAATCAGCCCTGTAGCATCAGCTTATATTACAGACAAACTTCATTTTCTGCTGGATAATTAGTGACGAGCCCTAAGCTTAGCTTCTCAACAGCTGCTCAGAGCCCACTGAGCATGTGAGTGTCACAGACACTTTCCAAGATGGTGACCCCCTGTGACAAGTTTGAAGTCCTGGATCATTGCTGCTATTGACAAGCTGAAACTTTAGGCTGGTACAAGAAGTTTAGTATATAAAATACAGGAAAACAGGAAAAAATTATGTAAAATCCGGGAAAATGTAAAATCAGGGAATTAAAAAAAAGTTAAAGTAACTTTTTATTTATGTACTGAAAGGATATAAGAACAGGAATCAGTTTTACTACGAGATACAATATTTACTGTGTTAATAATAAGGGTTGAGTGTTAATGTTACACTATGGGGGACATATGCAAGTCTCTCTGTCAGTCACATACACAACCTAAAGCAATAAGTGATTGGTGCCAGACTGTATAAGGGGCAGACTCATTGGAATTGATCATTTACAGGCAGAACCATGGCAAAATTTACATCTGGTTAGTATTTTAAACTAACTTATTTCACAAATAATAACATTCATAGAGGTAAAAAAGCAGTTTTTGGAAACATCTGGACAAAATTTTGATGTAAAATCTGGGAAAACATTACTTAAAATCAGGGAAATGCACCCATTGAAATGCTTTATAAATTGGTGGGACCGCAAATTAAAAATGTAAAATGCGGGGAAACTTAAAATCAGGGCACTTAAAATCGACGTTTCACTCTATGGCTTTTTTTCACTTTTAGGTTTTAGTTCTCCTTTAACCAGGTTAGTCAGACAAGCTGCTATTGTATTCCTGTTTGCTTCATGACAGGCACAGTCCTCAGCATTTATTCCAGCCCTGCTAGAAGTGAATTGTTAACCTTGAGACTGTGTGTGTACACTGCCTCTGAAATGCCTGTAATAAGACATTGTTGGCTTTTCATTTTACTGCTTTTTGTAGACAGAAGGCTAACCCATTTGGGCCAGTCGTTCACTTTTGGGCCAGCATGGTATTTGTCTAGAAGTATCCAGGGCTGGATGTAGGGTATAGGCACACAGGCTGTTGTAAGATTGGGTATTTTTGCAGGCTGAGAAAAGCACATCTGCTCAGTGCCCCTGCTCCATTGGTTTGAATCTGATCAGCCCTTATGCGGTCACACACAGGCTGAGGTCAGCCCAATTACGCAGGCTGAAAACAGCCGCTGACAACAGCCTTAAGGGTAAGTCCACACTGGGCGTTTTGGGGAGATTCGGTCGCCTTTGGAAAACGAATCACCACGTGTGATTAGCGCCGGCATTTTTCATTTTAGCCCGCGCAGAGTGAGGGAACGCGTTTGGGGAGATTGGAGGAAAACGAGGCGATTAGTCGCCAGGCGACCAAATCTCCCCAAAACGCCCAGTGTGGCCTTACCCTAAAGATGCTGTGCCCCTAGGCATCCCCACTACTCGCACCCAGTACAATTATTCCCCAGCAGCCATACTGGCTGACCAAAGTGCACTGTGTCTGGTTAGCCTAGAGGAGATGCATCACTATTAAAAAAAAATATTAAACTGTTTTGGATATTAAATAAATCTACAAAAAGCTTGTATGTGTGAATCCCTCAGCCTAACATTGTTCTGTAGTTGGCGAGTTGCAGATCAGGTTGTGGATAAAGTATATGCAGGTCAATCAGCACGTCCAAGTGGGTTAAAATGTGGGTTGTGGGTCCAGGTTAAAATAATTGGTATCTCCCAGTGCAAAGTACAAAAACATACCTCCCAACTGTTCCGTTTTTAGAGGGACAGTCCCTCTTTTGACAGCTCAACCTGCAGTCCCTCGTTTGTACTGGAAAGTCCAGTTTTTCTATGCACTGAACAGCCTGCAAAAGAAACAATGTTTCTAACTTAATTGGCTTTTGGCAGAGAGCCCAGAACAGTCACCAGGTGCACTTGGAACCTTTTGTAACAATTTCAGATAAGCAAATAAGTAATTGCAACAATATAAGATAACAGGAAAAGTTAGACTCACAGCTTAAAGGGCAATTCACCTTCATTAGCAAAACTGTAATAACTGGAAGGAAAAAAACACAGAAATGTGTTTAAACTTTCATAACCTGCCAAATTTTGTAAAATGAACATGGTAATTAGGGGTTGTGGCCACAAAAATGGGCGTAGTCAAAAAAAATTGGACGTGCTACGCACGCCAACTTTTTTGTCCCTCTTTTTATTTCCAAAATGTTGGGAGGTATGCAAAAAGGATACTACTGGCCATTTTCACAAAACCTCCTCCTGCATTTTGTAAGTAGCCACAGGCCCCTGAACTCTGTTTTGGAGTGCAGAGACCTGTGTGTAACCTTAATACACAAGGTATGGAAGACTTTCTCTTAAACAGTTGTAGTTTATTGCTGTGACTCCTTCATAACAGGTAAACAGTGGCACAACCTTTTCTCCTAACCTCTCCCTAACAAACACTGCTGTCCCTTCCTCTATCACTGCCATAATGGCCACTGTATTTCCTGTTCCTGTTTGCTTTATTCACTCTTCAGTACCAACAAATTTCACAGTTCAACTTATGACTCACTGCCATCTAGTGGACAAACTAATTATACATTAACCATTACTTAACAATTCAAATTTCACCCCTTTACATGTGGCTTGCCTCATAGATGGATCACTCACTGTGTGCATTAGGCCGCACTCAATCTAAGCAGGGTGGGAAGGCACATAGGGACCCTTTTGTGCATTGCACCTACACACACAAATGACATGCACCTAATTAATCACTTGGTAATGCTGTTTTAGACGCCATGCACAGGCATCCTCTGATGCAAACAAAATGTGAACTGACGACTGAGGACATAAGTTGTGTGAAAGTTGAGGGGTCTGAAACGGGGAGGCCAATTTATCAAAGTCTGAATTTATCTAATTTTCTGAAAAATACTCCGCACGGGTTTTTTCATTCTTCCGAAAATTTTCCGGTGCGGGAAAAAACCCGAAAAAAACAAATCGTACAAAGTTTTTCGGTTTTTCCACTCGAAAACTCAGATTTTTTTCTGATTTTTGCCCAAAAACCACAAAATGTTGAATCTTAAATGATTGCATGAAACCCTGCGCATATCAAGATATCTTAAATTATATGCAACCTCTGCAGTTCTGAGATGCCGGATTTTCAGATTCTGACTTTTTCCATCCTCAGGGTATAATAAATCCTGAAAAAATAAAATTTCCCACTAAAATTTAGGATTTTATAGTAAAAAACACAAATTTTTCTGTTTTTTGGCATTCAGACTTTAATAAATAACCCCCTTAGTGGCCATCTGCAGGTATGCTGCAATCCTGAGGAATATAAAGGTTTGGGTATCCAGGTAACAGATCCCATACCTTTATATCAAGGCATATCTATAATGTTGGGGCCACTGGTGCATTTAAAATGTATAACTATAAAACATTTCTAAGTTTTAATCATAATCACAATTAGAATGTGGAAAAAGTTGTCCAATCAGGTTGCACGATGAATACAGTTTTGCAAAACTGTTAATGCTGGATGTGAGCTGAGCCAAGGTTGGAAGTTGTTTGAGTGTAATTCCTTGATAAGTCTTAAAGGGGATGGTACCCTGAAATTCACTATTAATTATTCTGCTGGCAGTGATGCCTTCTTCCAGCTTCAGCCCTGGAGGCTGCTCTATCTTTATAATGGTAGTTATCCACCCTGTACCTGGATAAAATTCTCTTGATGAAAATTTGTTCTTGTGCTCTTAGTAAATGGAAGAATATTCACTGAAGAAATTTACCTGGAATGTATGTCAATGCAAAGAGAATTTCACCAAATAATTCTCCAAAACTTGTTGTATTCTCCTTTTAGTCAGTTGGCAAAGTTGAGAAGAATCCAAAATGTCCTTTTATTTCTGAGCTATGGAGTTTGCTTGAAAAATTTCTAAATGAAAAATTGAATATTGACCTTAAACTGTCTCCTGAATCTGCATTACTAGATCTTTGGGCATTGTCTTCTGAAGGCGGAACTCCAAAGATTAAATCTTTGAATAATTTTAAACATCTTGGTCATTTGGTCATAGCCGCTACTCGTAAATCCATCTTTTTATATTGGATCCAAGACACTTCCCCAGACTTAAAGGAAAACTATACCCCCAAAATGAATACTTAAGCAACAGATAGTTTATATCAAATTGAATGACTTATTAAAGAATCTTACCAAACTGGAATATATATTTACATAAATATTGCCCTTTTACATCTCTTGCCTTGAACCACCATTTCGTGACTCTATCTGTGCTGCCTCAGAGATCACCTGACCAGAAATACTGCAGCTCTAACTGTAACAGGAAGAAGTGAGGAAGCAAAGGGCAGATAAGTCTGTTAATTGGCTCATGTGACCTTACATGTGGTTTGTATGTGTGCACAGTGAATCTTACGATCTCAGGGGGCGGCCCTTATTTTTTAAAATGGCAATTTTCTATTTATGATTACCCAATGGCACATACTACTAAAAAAGTGTATTATTATGATAATGGTTCATTTACATGAAGCAGGGTTTTACACATGAGCTGTTTTACTCAGTATCTTTTAATAGAGACCTACATTGTTTGAGGGGTATAGTTTTCCTTTAAAGGTCATCTTGTCCTACCTGAAATCTCTCTGCATTGATGAAGCAATAGGTTTTAGGTCTGGTAATTTAGGTCTTAGAGAAAATTTTCTCTAACACTCTGGTCTCCCCTTTTTAAAATTCTGAAGTCTGAAGATAAAATTTACATAGAAAAAGGTATGTATACTTCAGATGAAAACTCCTCTTCTTTGGCACATTGTAAGTCTAAGATTGATTGAATGAAGAAGTGATAATTTTGTTATTTATTTGGGTAATTATTTTGTTATGTTTGTTGATAGAGAGGAAGACTTTATCTTATTTTATTTAATTTTGTTTTTCTTTGATGAATTTTGTTGATGTCCTTACTGGATGTTTTGTTAACAATGAACTGCTACATAATATTTCTTATTATTATGTAATTGGCTAATGTTATGCTAAGCTATTGCTTTGCTGCTCTTTGTTCTTTCTGTTTTTTTAAAATGCTAATAAAAAACAATTGAAAATAAAGAGAAGAATCCAGATTTTCAGTTTTTCATTTTAGTAAATTTACTGAAAAAAACCTTATACAATAAATAAACCCAATAGGATTGTTTTGCCACCAATATGTTCATGCAGCTTAGTTACCATCAAGTTACTATTTTATTAGTACAGAGAAAAAGGAAATCATTTTTTAAAATGAGAATAATTTGATAAAAGTGGAGTCTATGGGAGATGGCCTTCATGTAATTCTGAGCTTTTCAGATTTAGTATAATATGGAGCTTTCTGCATTTCAAGATAACATACCTGTGTATTTCAGTGATGCTTAAGGTGGCCATAGGTGCACTTATAATATCGTACAAAACAAATTTTCATCCGATATTCGGTGCGTGTATGGTGGGAGATGAGCTGACTGATATCGGCAGAAGACTTGGATATCGTTTGGCTCCTCGATTGGGCTGGCCGAAAAATTTTGATCGAGTGCCTTTGAAGGCACCTGAACATCGGCCATTGTTAGTGCCGAATCGTCTGGTAGAATTCTATTGTTTCTACCTGTATATCTGACCATTCAGCTCTACACGTGTGTATTGAAACCAACAATCTTTCTTGGAGACATCTTTTCCAGGAAAGATCGTAATTGTTTCGTCTGTGGCCACCTTTATTTTATCCATTGCTCAAACATTTCTGCTGGGGACACCTGAGCTAAATGTAGAGCAGAAGCCTCTCCCTAAAATAACTGCGGAAGTACAAACTCAAAACTTTGGCTTATATTTATTTATATATAAATAAATGAATTAGTCTTATTCAGATCAGACTGAGCCTGTGCGACACTGGGAATAAACCCGGTGTGCCTGCCGACCTAGATCCAATCCCCTATTGCCCACCACCAGGCCCGGACTGGCAATCTGTGGGTTCTGGCAAATGCCAGAGGGGCTGCTATAAGGTGTCATAGAAAGTCAGTATTTTGTGGGCTGGCGGGCGCTGTTTGGGCCTCTGTGTGGGCTGATTGGGCCTCTATGTACCCGATCTTGTCCTTCATATGAAACTTAGTTGCCAAAGCACTTCCATGATGTATTTATAGGGCAGCCCTCCAGCTTTTCATAACTTCATCTGCCTCTAATGCTATGTACAATTGCCCCAATACACACACACACAGGGCTGGACTGAGAGTCAAAATAGGCCCTGGCATTTCAGGTACAAAGAGGCCCTACACAGAGGCCCAAACAGACCCCACCAGCCCACTAACTTTCTATGGCACTTTATAGCAGCCCCTCTGGCATTTGCCAGAACCCACAAATTGCCAGTCTGGGCCTGCACACACTCACAGCATAAACTCTTATGTGTTATATGGATTAAGGCACACCCTGCAGCAAAGATTCTGATATTAAACATCATGGGGTTCAATGTCATCATATGGTTCATTACTAGATCTATATTTGTAAATCTCTGGCATCATTATTCTGTTATGGTTTCCTTACTAATGGAGATGGTTTATGGAATGTCTATGAAGTGAATGAATGGATGTTTAGAATTTTTTTAGAGTGTAGCCAATAATTCTTTTACTGGGGGGCAGTAGCCATGACGTTCTTTTTTGGTTGATGTGCCAAGATAGTTCATTGACAAGTCATAGCCCAGTCTTTCCCCTGATTTGGGACCAGTCACAGGGGGAGATTTATGCCTCATTTTTCATGAATATGTTGCATTGTTGTGCAGCATAACTTCACCAGATTTTGCAGTCGGTTTCAGCAATTACATAACCATTTTGACTTCTTTCTATTCCCGGCCATGTTGAATCATTTGGCCAGCGAAGTCTGAAAACAGAGCCTCAAGCAAGAAGCATGTACACTATAGCCATTGTTTGACTCACATCATTTCCTGAATCTCCTTCCTCATACCCCCCCCCCACACACACACACACACCCCATGTGACAGGGGCCCCCTCTCCAATTCAGCCGTTGGTTTCTAAATAGATTAAAACAAATATTCTTGCCACTGTAACCCATTCAGGCCCAAAATAAAAGCACAATAGATATGAATGCCAGGAATGCGAGCCGGTGACATTCCAGGAGAGAATAGCAACTTTTGCAATTACAGTCACCCAATATCAACAATTGTGGGATTTGTTTGTTGGGCTCGAGGCATTCTTTTAAGGCTATTCAGCAAGGGATATTTACAGATTAAGCTGCTCTTCCTGGAAGAATAGGGCTTCCGGCTTTTCTTCATGCCACCCTTCCCTAGAGAAACGTTAACAGAGATAGTTTATTTAGTTATTACAAGCTGTACATATCTGCCATTTCTTTCCCGTGATTTAGAAGAAAGATTTTTTTAAAAAAAAAACAGGATTATACATGTTTATAGAAATCACTGTTTCTAGATATACATTTTGATGCCAGTCCAACCTATTTGGCCACCCAAACACTGGGATAATCATTAGACTCATCGGGAGAGGATAATACTCATGGCCTCACCTATTTGGATTGTCTAGCCTTGCCCATCAATATCTGAATTTCTGATCAGATATCATTTAAGTAGGCTTTTGTCCTAATACAGAGACCAATATCTGCCTACTTTCTCAGAACTGGTAGCCAATATTGTCCCATATTTTCCCGTACTAAAGTGCGAAATGACTAATGATTGGAGTAACTTCGCTAGTGATGGAGATAGCGGTACTTCGCTCCCTAACGCCAGGTGAATTTGTGCTCTGGAGAATGGACGTAACTACGCAAATTCACTAAGATGTGGATTTTACTGAATATGAGCTCTTGCACCAGACTTGCCTTCTCCACCTCAGACCAGACAAAGTGCAATAGCAATAGTACCGTCTTTTCCTTTTTCAGGGTGATAGGCTGAAAAAAGAGCGTAATTTTTTTTTGGGTTAATCAGCTTCCCCCCTACATTTCCTAATATATACACTGGGCTCATGTGTAGGGCAATATAACAACTAGTGTAATGTATTGGCTGCAACATATACGTCCATTGAACTTTAACTTCCCACCGTATGCAAATTAGACAATGCTAACTTTCTTGCTTGGCAAAGAAACGCAAGCGCAACTTCTGCTGAAAAAATAGAGGTTTGTAATCCAGATGTCAGGGTAGTAAAGTGTGGGGAAGCTTCAATGTCCAGCCCAATTGTCTAGGTCTAATCAGTAGAAAGGGAAAACGTCTATGCGCTTGGCTTATTTATTTGGTCCCATATATATTTATATATATTTTTTTAAGATATATACTGTATTTGTCTTATTATTCAATCTCTGGGGTGGGGGGGGGTATTGGAGGGACAGCCCAGAGTTGCTCTAATATGGTTTATAGTTTAGAAATAGTTTATAGTTCAGCAAGCTGAGTAGACATATCTCTTGCTTTTCAGTAGTTTTCCAAGCCTGGTTGTTTCATACTTGGCATACATACACTTGCCATTATCTGAGTCTGCCCCTCTGGCACTTTATTGGTCCTTGGAAAGACCTGACGAATGATTTGACTAATAACCAGCCAGATATCTGATGTGTAGGTTTGAAAATCCCATTTGACAAGGAGCACATGAGCAAGCTAATACAGTTCAAGGCTGGTACTGGGGGAGCAGAGGCATATGTCTAGGGCACAACTAGGGGGTCAGGCAATTAAAAGTACTGTTTATCTCTTATAAAGAAAGGGTTTAACAGAAGGCTTTGCTCCCTCTACAGGCAATCCCACATAATGTTTTCTGAAGAAGGTGAGTAGTACCAGTGTGAGGCTGGTGAGCTGGGAGCCAGAGGGACAAGGGGGGGGGGTGTAGTGTGGCTTGCTGGCCATAAAGCAGGTGGCTGTGGCTAGCAGGGAAGTGGGAGATGAAATGAAAGAGGGGGTGTTGAATCAGGTGAGTCAGGTGTGAAGGTTTCCTCTGTGCCCCACTCTTCTCTCCAGTGAGAACTAGGCTTAAAGGGAATCCAAAAGCTAGCTAAATAAATAAATGAGTTGGTGTTAACTTATTCACAGTGGTGATCTGAGCAGTTTTTAATTTACATACATTTTCTGTTTTCAGGTGTTTCTGAGATATTATCAGCTTTATGCTGCCAGGCAGACATAGGGCTCAACATTCTTTTTGAAAGCCCAGTGTTTCACTGACTCTAACTGTCTATGTGCCTCCTGGATTCATTAAACCATTTGGAATGTTGACCCACAGTTGAGAAATAAGGTTGGTACCAGTAGTCTGCTCAAATTAGCCGTTCATTTGGATAAGTGTTGTCCAACTTATTACATGTAGTGGGACGTTTTTTTCTCGCATAGCGCGTTCAACGGCCACATTATATTAAAATGATGATGTCATCATACAACAAAGTGTACAGTGCCCGTGATTAGACTCGGGTCATAAAAACCTTTGGAGGGCTGCATCCACCCATGGGCCTCCAGTTGGACAGCCATGATTTCGTTGAATGTCACGGAATGGATGGCTCTGGATTTAGCGAATCTAAATGCAGGATGTATTGGCAGTTGGTAAAGAAACACCAATACAGTCATAGGTCAAGTGGTTACCATTATCCAGTATTACCGAGTAAACAGAACCCCTTCTAATAAGCGATCGTTGTGCAAATAAAACAAAGCACACCGTATATGCTTATTGCTTAGGGAAGAATCTTATTCCGATTCTTGATTCTTTCTAGAGGCACATGGATTATAGATTCTGCCTTCAGACACGAGACCCTCTCAACACCATGAAAATTAATGAAACATCTGGGGGGGGCACTGAAGTTTGGGTCTCAGTTCTTTAATTCTAATGAAGCTTCTTTTATTTACTCAGTTATAAAACCTGACAATTCATGTGGCTTATTGCTTTGCGCTATTATTTGTTATATTGAAATTCTTCTTTGTACAATGATCGAAAATCTCACATAACTATACCCCCCCACACACACTATCGCATCTTCTTGGGGGGAGCCAAGTGCATAGTTTTGTAGACCTCCTGAAACTGTGGATTGTTGCCAGGCCACAGGAATTATCCTGAAAATGTTTTTTCTACTTAAATAATGTCAGAGGTCTAACTTTCACAGATGTTCAGTTATGTAGCACCAACATATGCCACAGCTTAGCACAAATGATGTGCAGAAATTGTAAAGGCAAAGAGTGCAAAAAAATGTGTGTGTGCCCTATTTACCTTTGCTATCTACTAATGTATTTCCTGCAGGTTGGCTGTCTTCTTCAGCAACATTTTGGCACATCCGTTTCTGCCACGCAGACTTGCAGTGGTAAATAACAAGGCAGATGCCTTTCTGTCAGGTTTGGAATACAGAGGAAGCTGGTTCCTAGGGGGCCAAGTGAAGTACAAGGGACCCAGTAGGGGGCTGACTTAAAGGAGAATTCAACCGTAACTAAAAAAAACCTACCACCCTACCCTACATAGATCCCCTCCCTCCTCCGACCCAGCCTAGCTGCCCCCCCCCATGGGAAATGCCCCTCGGTGCAGATTCAGGGATCGCAGTTCACCGCAGCCATCTTCCAGGTCTTCGGTAATCTGAGACGGGCAAATTGGCGCATTCGCTGTTGGAGCAATGTACCGGTTTGCGACAACTGCGCATACGCTGAAATAGATGGAAATTGCTGAAGCGCTGGAAGAAGACACGAACTGCGATTTGTTTATTTATTCCCACTTCCCTGAACTTGCAGCAATTTGGCTGTTTTTGTTTTTCCCACACTAATGCCATTAAATCTTTACTTACCTTAATAAGCCATTTCTGAATTTTAACCTCTATATAAATACATGTTAATAATAACTCAGGCTTTACATAGAGACAAACTCCTCCACCGTTTTTTAAAGAGATTCTGTCGTGATTTTTATGATGCAGTTTTAATTTCTAAATTACATTGTTTGCACTGCAAATAATTGACTCTACCAGGTCAGATTTAATTCCTAACCCAACCCAAGTGTTAGGAATGGGTTAGGAATTTTGATTCTTTCAGCCAGTAACAAAGGAGCGATCCTCTTCCGTCTTCTTCCCTTTTTAAATTTCCCAGGGCAGACGCATGAGCAGTAGCCGACTTTTTCGTTAAATTTTCGGCTTTTCACTCTACTGCGCAGCCGGCAGGAAGAGGATCGCTCCATGGTGCTCGCTGGAATAACCCCGTGCCAGTGCAGTTTTCTGCTAATAGGAGCATCGGCCTGGAGTGTCAGGTAACTAAATACAATCACTTGGGGTGCATAACTTTTGGCAACCCCATGTGTAATTTGCCTTTTGTTCTTTTTTAAGAGGAAGCTCCATTGGAGTCCCAGGGGTTCTATTTATTGTACCAATCAAACCCCCATCCACCTTAAACTAAGGAAAATGTAACTGAAAAGTAAAGCAGCTTCTTGCAAACTTGCTGCAAACACAAAAACACACTAAACTTTGTATCTAAGACTGAAAAAAAGCTATTTAAAATTAAGTCGCAATAGTTATAAATCTTTATGCAAAAGAACACTTATTTTGTAATTTTCATTGATTTGTTTTATTGCTTTCTCCAGTCACCGGCCTGTTAGTGACCTACCACTGTACCTGCTTTATAAAAAGCACATTAACTAAACATTCAGTGCATTCATAAGTAACAATGAGATTTTGTTCATGAATTGAAAGGCTGAATTGCCAGTGAATTCACTGAGGGAATGTGTCTCCATAAAGCTGTTTTACATAAATAAGGCACTTCCCTAGGGCTGCCTACCATTCCAGCCATGATTGCACATCAGCTGAAGTGCAACTTAGCAGCGCAACAGACTTTCCTACACACACAGGCTGCCTAGGAACAGAGGAGCAACAGAGGAGCTTTAATGAATTCCAGATTGTCTCCCTGGCACGTTGCATCCATCACTTTTATTTGCTGTGCTGCTCTCAGCGCACCCCTCCTGGGGGGACCAGGGTTTCAGCAGCACCGAGCACATGATGTTAATCTCAAAACAAAAACTGTGGTATTGTGTTAGCCAGTAGCAAAAATAACAAATAAAAAAAACAAACAAATACAAAAAGTATTGTAGAAGTGATACCTATATTGGCTAACAATAAAAAAAATAGATTGCAAGCTTTCGGAGCACCAAGGCCCCTTTGTCAGGCAAAATACAAATGAAAGCTAGAAAGGCACAGCATATATACTGTTAGATCAGTGAAAGGTATTCATTGGCAATAAATTAGGAAGTTACAGATTGATAGAGATCATTTTTAGAGATAATACAATGAATTAGGGTGGGTTGTAAATAGTCCTGGAGTCTGGATTCAGTCAGGTCACATAGTGTGACATTCACCCTAAATTAAGGCCCTGTCTTAATGTGTTAAATAACTCCATACATTCGAATAAATAAATCTTCCTTTTTGCCTGAT
Source organism: Xenopus laevis (assembly GCF_017654675.1). Lineage (NCBI taxonomy): Eukaryota > Metazoa > Chordata > Amphibia > Anura > Pipidae > Xenopus > Xenopus laevis. The sequence continues at coordinate 149,859,850 of NC_054374.1, read as the reverse complement.
GAAGGGGCCTTGGTGCTCCGAAAGCTTGTAATGTATTTTTATTGTTAGCTAATATAGGTATCACTTTTACAACACTTTGTTTTTTTATTTGTTATGATGTTAATATGGGATACTTGTGCAATGGCTTAGTGAGCTTTTGGGAAATGATGTATGGCATGGTGGTTGATTGCCTGCTGCACTCTGTCAAATACATTCTTCTTTCCAACGGCATGCCTTGCACGGGGAGGAATGTGGTCGATGTATGGAGGGGGCTGCTCTGCAGGCAAAGTCTACAAAGATACTGGGAGAGTGGAGATATTCTAGAAAAAAAAAAGAATCAAATCCCCAAAAAGCACAGTTCTATAATTGTCCGGTGTGCAGTCTAATAACCAAATCCTGACGACGGTTCAGAGAGAACCGAAACGCGTTGATGTGGGGTAGACTGTAACACTCCAATAAAAGCCTTTTTGTCACAACACCCGTGAGTGCTCCTTACTGTATCTATATGCTCTCTCTCAATGAGCACCCGGGATTCAACTAATTGATGGTGAGTCCCGGTTCAACAATATGCGGAAAAGGGTCTAATTTACCATTAACACTTGCCAAATGATATTCTTGCCCAGCAACCATTTGGTTGCTATGGGTTACTGCTGCCCAGGACTAAAACATGCCCTGTGTTAATAGTGATACTAGGACATTACCCAGCAAGGCTTGAAGGCATGAAAACTGCAGCACAGAATATTGAGCTAGGGTTACGGTTTCCGTTTAAAAATGATAACATTTACAAATAAAACTAAGAAAATCCGCTGCGTCCGTACGCACAGCGCCTGCATTACTGACTGCACGTGCCACTAGAGGGCAGTATTGTTTCTGTTTCCGCAGTCAGCGCTTCCTATTTCAGCGGCGGCCTGATTTGATGACGTATATTGGACGCGCCGGAAGTAAGTCTCGCAAGTGGAAAGCGCCAGGACGCCGTGGTGTTTGTAGTTCTGCTGAGCCGCTCACGATGGCTCTTACCACGAAACTAGAGAAGATGGCGGTAGAATCGCGGGTGACGCAGGAGGAAATAAAAAAGGAACCGGAGAAGCCCATAGATAGGGAGAAGGTAACGGGGTGGGCTGGTTAATGGGATGAAATCCTTCCACGGGTTCCCATAGCCATTGGCTTAAAGGGGTAATTCACCCTTTCATTAACTTTCAGTATGATGTAGAGAGTGGAATTCTGAGACAATTTGCAATTGGTGTTCATTTTTTATTATTTGTGGTTTTTGAGTTATTTAGCTTTTTGTCCAGTGGCTCTCCAGTCTGCAGTTTCAGCCATCTGGTTGCTAGTGCCCAAATTCCCCTAGCAACCATGCATTGATTTGAATAAGAGACTGGGATATGAATAGGAGAGGCCTGAATAGAAAGAGGATTAATAAAAGTAGCAGTAACAATACATTTGTAGCCTTGTAGCGTTTTTACATGGGGGCCAGTGACCCCCCCCCCCCATTTGAAAACTAGTAAGAGTCGGAAGAAAAAGATCAATTGAAAAAGAAAAAAAGATCAAATGAAAAGTTGCTTAGAATTAGCCAATCTATAACATATTAAAAGTCAACATGAAGGTGAACCAGCCCTTTAATCAAAGCAAAGGGGTCACTGATACAAGATACAGGCTGTGTGCTGCAGAAAAGGCCTTCTGGTAATCTTCAGCTGTTAAAGGAGAATTAAATCCTAAGAATGGACAAGGATAGATAAGCGGGTGTTTTATGTGCTGAACTTAATGCACCAGTCTACAGGTTCAGGTCTCTGTAACAGTAATATCCCTCCAGACCTTCAAAGCTGTGCACAGGGGGCAGCCATCTTGGATGTTGTTGGGCGTGTCGGTGGCACTGCACATTCTCAGTGGGCTCTGGGCAGCTGTTAAGCTTAAGGGGGTTTTGCAAATCATCAGGCAGAAAATGAGGTTGTCCTGTCTCAGAAGCTGATGATACAATTCTGACACAATGAACTACATTCTGAGGTGCCAAGTAATGAGGATCTGAATTAATTACCAATTGGTCTTGTATTGCATGTATCGGCCTTCCATATCTTTTCTATATATGCAGTATACAGTGAATGGGTCCCTAAGCTCAGTAAGTGACAGCAGCACAGATTCAGATTCAGCAGAAAAGAAGATGGGGAGCTACTGGGGCATATTCAGAGTCACAGATATTCCCAGCATAGGGGCTGGTACAGATCCCCAAATCATAATGTGCTGCATTTCCTACCCTACTTCCTTGTTAAAAGGCTTCTGTCCTGATTTTTATGATGCAGTTTTTATTTCTAAATTACACTTACACTGCAAATAATTCACTCTACAATATAAAATTTCATCCCTGAACAGCAAGTGTATTTTTTTAGTTGTAATATTAGTGTGTAGGCGCCATCTCAGGTCATTTTGCCTGGTCATGTGCTTTCAGAGAGAGCCAACACTTTAGGATGGAACTGCTTTCTGACAGGTTGTTGTTTCTCCTACTCAATGTAACTGAATGTGTCTCAGTGGGACCTGGATTTTACTATTGAGTGTTGTTCTTAGATCTACCAGGGAGCTGTTATCTTGTGTTAGGGAGCTGTTATCTGGTTGCTGTTGGGAAAGGGAGGGGGTGATATCACTCCAACTTGCAGTAAAGAGTCACTGAAGATTATTAAAAGTCACATGACTGGGGGCAGCTGGTAAACTGACAATATGTCTAGCCTCATGTCAGATTTCAAAATTAAACAAAAAAATATGTTTGCTTCTTTTGAGAATTGGATTTCAGTGCAGAATTCTGCTGGAGCAGCACTATTAACTGAATTTTTTTCTATGACATTTAGTTCTCCTTTAACCTGCACAGGCAAAGTAGCCAGTGTAACACCAAAGTAAAAGCAACAAACTTCGTAGCCAGGTTCCCACATATGGACCAACCAGCCCAGTGTTCAGAAACCCTCCCCCTGCTTGTAACACTTCTAGATCTGCCTCTAACCACTGCCATTTGTTTTCTAGACCTGCCCTCTTCTCTTGAGGGTTTTCACAACAAATAACGGGAGACACCATCGGATGGATGAATTTTCAAGGGGAAACGTACCGTCCAGTGAGCTTCAGATCTATACCTGGTGAGATAAGCACTAAAGCTATTGGCACATTTAAAGGGGCATCAATCCTTGGTCTCCAGTGGTTTCCATGGTTTCTGCTTTGCAGAATCTGAAAACAGACTAATTTAAGGCACTTTAGTTTGTATACATATTATAGAAGTGTGTGGTATTTGGTTCAGACTAACAATATCTGCTGTGCATTTTTTTTCACATGTATGCAATTTGTGATAGTTTAATAGTTTCCCCCCATAATGTTTAATTTCATGTTTATCTTTTTTGTTTTTATTGCCTTTAGGATGGATGCCACTCTCAAGGAATTAACGAGCTTAGTTAAAGAAGTTTACCCAGATGCTCGGAAAAAAGGAACTCATTTCAACTTTGCTATTGTCTATCCGGATCCAAAGCGACAAGGCTACAGGTTTGGCTGCATTTTAGAATTCTCTTTTTATTTCTAATGGACCAGGCAGAAATCTATGTGCAGGGTTCCCAAAATGCAGAGTAGTGAGTGGGGGTCCCTAGCCACCACCTCCCAATGATCAATTCTTCCTCTGAAGCAATGACTCATAAAGAAGCGCTAGTGTGGCTCATAGTGTGGCTCATAGTGTGGCTCATAGTGTGGCTCATAGTGTGGCTCATAGTGTGGCTCATAGTGTGGCTCATAGTGTGGCTCATAGTGTGGCTCATAGTGTGGCTCATAGTGTGGCTCATAGTGTGGCTCATAGTGTGGCTCATAGTGTGGCTCATAGTGTGGCTCATAGTGTGGCTCATAGTGTGGCTCATAGTGTGGCTCATAGTGTGGCTCATAGTGTGGCTCATAGTGTGTGGATGGGTGTGGGGGGAGCGGAAGACCAGCAGGGAGAGCAGCAATAGGAACCAGATATATACTCACTCCAAACCTCACCGGGCCAGACCTTCTGCTTACTAGCCTAGGTTGTGGGCATCTGTCTGTGTGGTTGACAAAGCCCTGCCTGGGCTACAATAATACATCTGTTCATGTACAAGGAAATACTTAATCACTTACTAATTTATTATGCACCCAGTAAATATAATTCCCAAATTGGTGTTTCTTGGTTGAAAAATGCACAGACCCAACGTGCTTTTCCCTTGAGCCCTTTACCTTTGTCTTCTAGCGTCTGCAACGGTCTACTGGTCACATGAAAAGTATAGTATTTACTGTACTACGCATGACTAGTCCTTAAAGGACATGTACAGCCTACATTTTCCTACCATGTATATAAATTAGGCATGTCTTCCCCACCCAAGCCACATCATTTGTACTGCATATACCCCCTCCATTTGCCAGCGCCATCACATTTTCCTAAAACGAATGGCAGCTTTCGCCAGGCGGCCATTTTCCCTCTGACACATCATCAGTAACACTGACATCTGCAGACAGGACATGTATGATCCCAAAATAGGATCAGACAGCTAGAGCAGAGTTTCTATGGGAACCAGCAATGCTATCTCTTCATTGGCTGTTAGACTGGAGGGTATGTTTAGTAATCTGATCTCAGAAGAACTGAGCATGCTCATGAGCCACCAGTCACAGCAAATTCCTGAGGGAGGGGGCAGAGTGGGTTAGAGGAGGAGAAGGATTTCTAAGTGATTAAGGAGTTGCTGCAGCCTTACTGTTAACCTTTTAACAACCAGAGTGGCAGTTATCTAAAGCTGTTCGCTGATTGAGGGGGTTTACATGTCCTTTAAAGGGGTTGTTCAATTTTTTTTTCCTATTGTTCACCAGAAATAGACTTTTTTTTTCAATCACTTCCAGGTTTTCCAAAATCTGAGTTTAAAGTTTTATTTCCCCGTTTGTCTGACAGCTCAGTAATTCAGGCGCAGATTCTGAACTGTTAGAATTTTGCAACATTTAGTTGATACATTTCTCAGCAGCATCTTTGGAATATTAGCAACTATTGTATCAATTCTAAGAGCTGCCTGTAATGAAACTCAGGGATTCTGCTCAGCAGGGACAAAGATAAGAAATGTATCAACTAAATGTATCAATTTAGAACAGTTGATTAGTCAGCAACCCCCCCCCCCCAGAGCTGCTTTAGAAGATGAATCTGACACTTTACACTTCAATATTAGAAAAACAGTCACAAATAGAAAATAGGAAGTAATTGTCTTTATTTCTGGTGAACAATCTGAAACCAACTGAACTGAAAAGTTTTGGAAGGTGAACAACCCCTTTAAAGGAACAGTTCAGTGTAAAAATAAAAACTGGGTAAATAGGCTGTGCAAAATAAAAAATGTTACTAATAGTTAGCCAAAAATGTAATGTATAAAGGCTGGAGTGACTGGATGTCTAACATAATAGCCAGAACACTACTTCCTGCTTTTCAGTTCTCTTGGTTTCCACTGATTGGTTACCAGGCAGTAACAAATTAGAGACTTGAGGGGGGGCATATGGGTCATATCTGTTGCTTTTGAATCTGAGCTGAATGCTGAGGATCAATTACAAACTCACTGAACAGAAATGTACCATGTGGCCCCCCTTCAAGTCGCTGACTGACTCAGTTATAGAGCTGAAAAGCAGTGTTTTCACTGGGGATGTCTCACAAGTTCACTGTGTCACCTGCACTTTCCTATGAACAAAGTGTCTAGCTATGATCTATACCGTCTCCTTTTCATTTGAGAAGCACCTGTGATTCCAGTACAAGTCTTGCTCTGCCAGAAGCTCACTGTGCTTCCCAGTCAAGTTAAAAGGGATCCGTCACCCAAAAAAATTATTCCAAATCCTATTTTATCATGTTAGTCAAGCAGAATTAACTTTAATTACACTGTATATAACAAAGTTCGAAGAGAAAGAGAAAAGTACCCCACTTAATTAATTTTAGCTTAAATTATACTATTCTAATACCCGATATAGTCATCAAATCAGTTAAGATTTAAATGAATATGTGTAAGACACTTAATAAGAACCAATAGTTCTCTTATTAGGACAAAACAATCACTATTAGAAAGTTGTTAATAATTTAAAGTGTAGTGCAGTGAATTCTAATTCATAAAGCTAGATCCTTTGAACTATAACTATTAACCAATCCCACTCCCAAGTATTACCCAATTTAAACAAGGTCCCCTTGTTAGGGCTTTATCCTCATTGGGTTAACGTGTGGCAGCGTTACACTAATTGGTTTAAATAAAAAAGTGCTGTGCCAATAAATAGTAATAATTACACTTAAGAAAATTAATTATAAGCTATAGTTAATTAGAAGTGACCATCGATTCATAGGATAAAAATAAAAATCAAATTGCTCAAATTCATGAGATGAGAAGGAAAATGAAAAAAACAAGAGGGTGGAGTTGTCCCAAAATCTACTGCCTGTAATTTTCTATCCCTGGGACACCACAAAGGTGTAGTACTATAGTAATGGTAAGTAATAGTATTAGTAAGTTCTCACGATAGTTAGCTGCTAGCTAATGGTAAGACGTGTAAAAATATTTAATGTATATATTTTAGTGATGCACCAAATCCAGAATTAGGTTCAGGGTTCTGCCTTTTTCAGCAGGATTCCGTAGAATCCAAGTGCCAGGCTGAACCAAATCCTAAACAAATCAGGTGACTTTCTGTCACACTAAAGCTCCCCATAGACGCGACGATTCTTCTTGCCGAACGACCGATTTTAGCGAAGTCCGACCGATCCTTTGAAATTATCGTGCGGTTAGTGGGATTCGAACGATCGTACATATTACGATTTTTCGCCCGACATCTGTCAGGAAATTGATCGGCCAGGTCAAAAAATCTTTGTCGGTCCCAGTGCAATCTCTCTATGTTTGCAGGGCCAAGCAGGCAGCTCCCCTTTGTTTTCCTGGCAAATTGGTCTTTTTAGTTGATGGTCAATTCGTACGATCGTTCTGAGAAGATCGTGGTCTCACGATGAGGATCTGATCTTTTAAAAATCTGAACATCTATGGGCAGCTTAACAAGGAAGGTAAAGGCAGCATGAGTTTCTCATCAAGCCTTCCTTGCCCTGATTTGTCTATGCAAAATGGGGTTCAGCCAAATCTTTCATGAAGGATTTGGTCGCATCCCAAAATAGTAGATTTAATGCATCCCTGATTATATGTCAGATACAGTAGTGTCTGTCTGACAATAATGATTATTACATTTATGTTTCCTGCAGGGTGAAGGAGATCGGGAGTACAATATCAGGCAGGAAGGGATCTGATGACTCCATGACACTTCAATCACAGAGATTTCAGATCGGAGATTATCTGGACATTACAATTACACCTCCAAACAGAGCTCCGCCTCCTCCAGGCCGCATGAGACCCTATTAATATACATTTGAAAAACATTATTTTTTTTTAAGTGGACTTTTTGGTATTGTGATATCTGTTTTAAGGTCCTGAAAAAAGCAACGATTTTCAGTTTCAATTCATTTGATTTTCTGCATTTTAGAATCTTATAAAGTGTTTTTTTATTTTTTTTCTTCTTACTTTTTGTCTGATTATTTTGTATGTGAACGGCAGACAATTAACAGGAGAGGAGACTCTGTACAGGGAGACAAGTGATTCAACGCAGGCTTGAAAAATAAATCTTCCATCTGCTGGAACTAGGGATGCACCGAATCCAGGATTCGGTTCGGGATTCTGCCTTTTTCAGGAGGATTACCCCTAATTTGCATATGCAAATTAGGATTCGGTTCGGTATTCGGCCGAATCTTTCATGAAGGATTCGGACAAATCCAAAAAAGTGGATTTGGTGCATCTCTAGCTGGAACTATAAGTCTGTCCTATGAGGAGTTTATACATTGCAAGAAAAGGTGCAGATCCTCCCACCAGGGTTGGAACTAGGAGTAGGAGGAAGAATCATGTGTGTAGTTCTCAATTGTAGAGCCACTAGAAAAGTAGACTCATCTTCTATAACTCCATCACATTAGCTCAGTGAGTGGGTTTCTTTGTTTTATTGATCTGTTTTGTTCAAGGTGCAGAGGTGGTTAGGGCAGTATCTGCTACATCCTCGTATTTATAAATAAGCCCACAAAATAGTTTACATTTCTGCAGAAAAATCAGTCTGTGATATACTAAGTTAATATTAACGCAAATTGATGTTTTGAACAAGCACATCCTTTATTTCTTATAGGGATGCACAGAAACCACTATTTTGGATTCGGCCCAACCCCCGAATCCTTCGGGGAAAGATTACGACAAATTCTGAACCGAATCCGAACCTTAATTTGCATATGCTAATTAGGGGGTGGGAAGGGGGAAACATTTTTTAAGTCCTTGTTTTGTGACACAAAGGCATGTGATTTCCTTCCCAGCCACCAATTTGCATATGCAAATTAGCATTTGGATTTGGTTCGGCTGGGCAAAAGGATTTGGCCGAATCCTGCTGTAAAAGGCCGAATCCTGGATTCAGTGCATCCCTAATTTCTTATGATATTCTTCCTCTGAATATTCATTAACATTGTGTTCAGCTTCTACCATGATTTATAGTGAAGGGCAGCGATCCCCAACCTTTTGAACCCGTGAGCAACATTCAGAAGTAAAAGGAGTTGGGGAGCAACACAAGTATGAAAAATGTTCTTGGGGTGCCATGAGTGCTGTAATTGGCCAGTTTGTAGTCCCTATTTGGATTATCACCCTACATTGAGGCTCTGTTTGGCAGTGCACCTGGTTTTTATACAACCAAAACTTGCCTCCAAGCCTGGAAATCAAAAATAAGCACCTGCCTTGAGGCCACTGGGAGCAACATCCAAGGAATTGGGAGAGCAACATGTTGCTGACGAGCTACTGGTTGGGGACCACTGGTGTAGGGTATCCAGTACAGTATTGAGCTTTGTCTGTTATAAATCCAAAGCTGTGTAATTTCATGTACCTCCAAAAAGAAGGCTGTCCTACTCCTTATTTAATATGCGGAAGCAACCAGATCATCTACTGTTGTCAATAAGTTTGGTAGGGAAAACTCCACGCTGAGTCAGGTACAAACAGTTCCGATAAAATAGTGGACCCACTAGTCCGCATACAATGTCAATATAAGGCAGGTTCATTGCGCTAGTTATGGAAAAGCCGTATTCCTCTGTACCTAAGAAAAAAATGCTATATAGTGTAATACCTTCTCTAAGTGAGGTTAGATACAGGGTTAGAACTACTCACAAGGGGACTGCGGTTCAAGCGTGTAGTAGAGATGTTCTAGTCCGCAGTCAAACCTATTCTTGGCGCATTCACTGTAATTTAAATCGTAATATAGTGAAGTACCGTCAGGCTCTTGTAAGAAAGGGCCCTGCAGTCATCTGTACATCTGTTCTATCACTAAAGTGTATGTTCCAGTAGTCTTGATGGAGCGGTTCTCACAATCTTCAGTTTGCCTTCCTCCGTAGCTGGCGGCCTCTCCAGTGCTTCTGGTATGGTCTTCGCTCCTCAGGGCAGATGCTACTGCTCCAAACTTTAGGACGGTAGGGTGCTTGTTTAGAATCAGTTTTTACACACTCCTATAACAAATTTTCTTAAGGCTTAATGTTTTTTTTGTGTAAAATAGTGTTTTATTTAGCAATTGACAGCCCAACGTGTTTTGGATGCTTGATACTTCTTCAGGGGCATTAACCATATTGCTTTGCCATACTCCTTATCTAGTCAATCCAATTTACAATTAACATAATTGGTTGATTTACAACGGCAGTTTACGAAAAAACCATTAATTAAAATCCAATTTTTACTTTCTTTAATGAAAAAGAAACCTATCTCCAATATACTTTAATTAAAAAATGTGTACTGTTTTTATAAGAAACCTGACTGTATGCAGTGAAATTCTCCCTTCATTTACTGCTGTGGATAGGAATTGTCAGATGGTCCCTAACTGCTGAGCAGGGAAACAATCATACTTATGAACAGCAGGGGGAGCCCTCGCCTTACTTCCCAGCCATGTAGAACTCAAGTAGCTTTGTTTGTTTCCCTGTAGAGCAGTCGGCGACTGTGTAGAGATTTGTATTGGATTTTAGTTTTGCCTTTAAATCCCCTTTACTGTTTCTAACTCCAGCTGCAGGGACAAAGATCATGGAGCCAAATTTAAACAGATAAACTGGGATTCTATTTGGAGGACCCAGTGCAGTCTGTATATTCTGATATTAATCAGTCTTGCTGTATCGGCTTCTGGCAGATATTATTTGACTTGTACTGGTTTGATAATTCATGATGATCCCTAAACAGCCCAGACCACACTGAGCATGTGCACAGTCTTAGTCTTGCAAAGATGTATAACAAAGTTACAAGATGGTGACCCCCTGTAGCCAACTTTGAAAGCATAAATTATTTGTTTGATTAGGTTTATGGTGCAGTAAGTTCATGGTTATGTTTAGTATACAAAATACAGCATTTCTAGCCTTATTCTATTTTACTTCCCCTTCAACAGACTTCTGATAATGTGAAATGAAATTCAGCCTGAGTGAGACACATACACAGCAGTGACAGGGCAACCCGTGCAATGACATTGTTTCTACTGGGCACAGGACAACATCATCACATCAGGGGACTCATTTCCTTAGTATTTTCTCCTACAATAAGTTCAGCTTATACAATAAAGATGGCAGAACTGGCATTTCATCTGAGGCTATGGCATGAATGTCCTACTGCAGAACAGACTACTGACCAGGAGTCAAACTTGAAACTTTTGTTAAAGAAGAATTCAACCCTAACGTTAACGTTGCAGATTCAGGCATCGGAGTTCACGGGCGTCATTTTCGTCTCTTTGGAATGAGACCGGCGGGATGGCGCATGCGCAGTTTGAGCAAATTTCTATTTCATGACAACTGTGCATGCGCCGAAACTTGCAGAAGTGCCAGTCTCATTCAGAAGATTACTGAAGCGGCTGAAGAGGACACCCTTGAGCTCTGATGCCTGAATCTGCATCGAGGGGTATGTAAAACGTTAGGGGCATTTGCCCAGGGTAACACTTAGGCTGGGGGGACTATGTAGGGTAGGGGTTTTTAACATTAGGGTTGAATTCTCCTTTAATCACTTGCTGTAGACTATTTATTTTAAAGGACAAGGAAAGGCAAAAAAATGAAATCCCATTTTTACCTTCTTTAATGAAAAAGAAACCTATCTCCAATATACTTTAATTTAAAAATGTGTACCGTTTTTATAAGAAACCTGACTGTATGCAGTGAAATTCTCCCTTCATTTACTGCTGTGGATAGGAATTGTCAGACGGTCCCTAACTGCTGAGCAGGGAAACAATCATACTTATGAACAGCAGGGGGAGCCCCCGCCTTACTTCCCAGCCATGCAGAACTCAAGCAGCTTTGTTTATGATGATCCCTAAGCAGCCCAGACCACACTGAGCATGTGCACAGTCTTAGTCTTGCAAAGATGTTTAACAAAGTTACAAGATGGTGACCCCCTGTAGCCAACTTTGAAAGCATAAATAAGTAAGTTCATGTTTATAGTTTATATTTAGTATACAAAATACAGCATTTCTAGCCTTATTCTATTTTAGACTTTCCTTGTCCTTTAATAGCGCCCCAATGAAAACAAACATGTTAGAAACCCACTGGGAATGGTGTTATTTGAACACTTTTCAATATATAGTTTTTCTAATGTATTAATGTTTCCTGCTTCTATCTTATGTACATGCATTAGGTTTATTGCTTGGAGGAGCCCCCTGCTGTATGTTCACAAAGTTTTTGGAGTTTTCGTGGCAGGAGTACTTTTCTAAATCATCAAATCTATAGATTTTACATTTAAACAGAAGCAAGTGACACGCAGGGAACAATAATGCGGTGAAGTAAAGTTAAGACTGAGCTGGAATTGCATTTAAAGTAGGGATGCAACGAATTTTCAGTAGGATTCGGCCGAATCCTTGTGACTGGCTGATCCAAATCCAAATTTGCATATGGAAATTAGGGGCAGGAAGGGAAATCAAGTGACTTTTCGTCAGAAAACAAGGAATTAAAAACAGTTTTTTCCCACTTTTTCCTTCCCCGCCACTAATTTGTATATGCAAATTAGGATTCGGTATTCAGCCGAATCTTTCACAAATAATTCAGGGATTCGGCCAAATCACAAATAGTGGATTTGGTGCATCCCTAATTTAAAGGGGCAGTTACCTAACTGGCTCACATGGGGCTTCTATACCTACAAGCTCACATAGAGCCTACAAAGGTCTGATCCTGGCAACCAATGAAGATGCACCTAAATGAAAATAACACCTTCATACCATAATATCGGCTTAAGGTCCAATCGGAATAAAGTAGTACTGAATGTGGAATCTCATTATTCTTATCATTCTCAAAGAATTCGGCTGAATCCAAAATAGTGGATTCGGTGCATCCCTAGATCCTATAAAGACAAGCTGTATTTTTTCGCTCATGGATTTTACTTTTTCCTAGAATTTATGTGATGTGTTCCTCTAGGAAATTGGGCTTCTAATAATGTATATTTTTGCGCACCCATGCGCGCCTGGTTCTAGGCATTCCCCCGTTCCGGTTCTGATTTCCAATGCTCGCCATATTGCATCCTCCAACAACAAGTTCTTAAAAACCCAATTAAATGTGAAAAAACCCAAGACATCATTTAAATTTTGTTATTTTTTTATGAATTCCATCGTCATAGATGTTTTATCAGTTTGACTTTATTTGCCAATAAGACTAAGTTGAAAAGAGATTTGTAAAGAATTCCCATATACAGAAAATGTAAGAACTCTTTGCACATACATAAAGAACTTACTAATTGTTATAAAAAAGTTATAAAAAGCAGTATAAATTAACTTCTCTGATAAAAATCATTTGGCCTTATACTGATGTGTAGCACAAAACTGACTGTAAAGAAGGTGTCGTTCCATTTCCCGGGGCTGAAGTGTCGCTCGGTAGCAGAATGGCTCCTCTTCTCTCTAACCATCTTGCACTCACTTTGAGCTCAACTCTGGCCATATTCTCCTGTACAGAAAGAGAAGAATGGTGGGAAGTGAAGTCCATGAAACACTCAATTTCTGGCGAGTGGGGGTAACAATTTTTTTGTGCAACCTCCTGTTTCACAATTGTATTTTAAATTCTTGATTCACCTCGAATCTGACCATATTCAGGTTTTAAACAGCTGGGGGTTCATTGTATAGGATCCCAGCAGTCACCCATTTCAATCATCAGATGACTTCTAGAAAAAAAACCTTCAAATATTCGAGTTTTCGAGGAAAAAATAGGCAAATGTCCAAGTCCAATAACTAGAATGATTTTAAGTGCAGATACGGGACTGGTAATCCAGAGTATCCAACCCGCTGCAGGACTCTACAATGTACTGTTTTATTATGATCGAGAAAAAGGGAATCTTTTTGAAGATTCTCATTCATCCAGGTCATGGGATATCTGTACATCCTTATGATAAACCGATTATGCGGATTGGAGCAACATTCAAGAGGATATATTCCAAAAAGATCTTATTTACGAGTTATTCTGAATTGAGAAAACCAGTCGGATGACTGGTGAAACGTCTTCAAGAAAACAACACAGCAAGTCCATTTGATTTTAGGGATGCACCGAATCCACTATTTTGGATTAGGCCTAATCCCCGCATCCTTTGTAAAAGAGTCGGCCGAATACCGAACTAAATCTGAATTTGCATATGCAAATTAGGGGTGGGAAGGGAAAAATGTTTTCCTTCCTTGTTTTGTGATAAAAAATCAAGCAAAGTCCCTCCCCGCCTCTAATTTGCTAATGCAAATCCGGATTTGGTTCGGCTGGGCAGAAGGATTTGGCTGAATCCGAACCCTGCTGAAAAAGGCCAAATCCTGGCTGAATCCTGAACCGAATCCTGGATTCGGTGCATCCCTGGTTGATTTTAAAAATTTGGATAAAATGGAGTCTAACGACCGTTCCATAATTCATAGCTTTCTGGATAAAAGGTTTGCGGAAAACGGATCCTATATACTGTCTCTGTGATCTGAGCTGGTTTTATGAAACTTCTGATCAATTTAAATTCCATACAACAAACTGTGGGAATTCAGGAATTGTAGGACACTGGTCAAAATCTCCGACCTCGAACTTTGATAAATCAGCCAAATATATTACAGTCCTTCCGGCCCATTTTAAAACGTAATGGCTTTATTGTTGCATTACAAAAAGGAAGTCTGTAAACAGAATCCACAAGACAAGTGTCCAGAGTGGGTCGAACTTGGGGACACGGCCGTGAGAAAGAAGCAGATAGAGAGCAGTCCGGCTTAAATAGTCAGAAACGTAGACATATCCCTTTGGTACAGAAGCCCTGAAATTTGGTAATAAATGTGACCTGATGAATAAATGGATTGCAAGCTCAGAAGTGATACTGTAGATTCACGCTGGAATGTAATTACCACTCATTCGTTAAAGATCGACTTGGTCTCCCCACTAACGACTGAAGATCTTGTTTGGCTGAGAGAACGTCGTCTTGAGTTGAAGGAAAGAAAACGAGAGGTTTATCATTTATAGATTCAGTTTGGCATTACATTTTGCATCACGGTTGACCCGTTTCTACGCGTGTTTTAGTTTGCCATTAAATATAAACGTTTATGGAGGTCTTTCGAAATATAAAAATGTGCAAGAAAAAGGAAAGCAGTGCAACCAGTGGCGAGTAGATTGCCAGGGAGGAGCTGGACATTAGGGTTGTTTTGTCATATAAAACCGTACAACACTGGGAACACGAACAGCCCTTATATTACAGTATATCCTTTGCAGTTCCAATTTTAAAAGGAGGAAATCACAATATACAGCTGCATTTCTTGATGTAAAATAGGTGCCAGTCTGAATGTAGAAATAATACACAGTCTGAGCAGAGGTTTCCAGAGGCAATAAAGTGGCTGTACAAAGGGTGGTATCGTGTTGCAGTACAGCACTATGGTATATTGTAAGGCATTGGTTTATTCGTCCTTGTGCTCAAGCTTCCAGACATTCATCAATGTGCACGGCAATAGGTTTGTGCAATTTCTATCGTAGGCGTCTTATTTTGTGGCACATCAGTCTGTGGATCTCTGCCGTCTGGATTTGGCTGTTGAGCACAAAAATGTGCTGCAGAATTTCCTGGTGGAAAAAATAAAATTTTAAAGGAAATGTTCAGTATACTGGGTAGATAAGCTGTGCAAAATAAACAATTTTTCTAATAGTTAGTTAAACAAAAATGTAATGTATAAAGGCTGGAGTGACTGGATGTCTAACATAATAGCCAGAACACTACTTCCTGCTTTTCAGCTCTCTTGGTTTCCACTGATTAGTTACCAGGCAGTAACCAATCAGAGACTTGAGGGGGCCACATGGGTCATTTCTGTTGCTTTTGAATCTGAGCTGAATGCTGAGGATCAATTGCAAACTCACTGAACAGTTATGTCCCATGTGGCCCCCCTTCAAGTCACTGACTAACTCAGAGTTAGAGAGCTGAAAAGCAGGAAGTAGTGTTCTGGTTATTATGTTAGACATTCAGTCACTCCAGCCTTTATACATTACATTTTTGGCTAAATAACTATATTAGAAACATTTTTTATTTTGCACAGCTTATCTATTTACCCAGTTTTTATTTTTACACTGAACTGTTCCTTTAAGAAAATAATGATGTGTCTGCATGATTGAGTAGGACAGAGAAAAAAGGATGATTTTGATTTCTCATCCACATTAAGAAAATATTTATAAACTTTTCAAGGTAAAAGGGAAGCAGGGAGAAATGCCCTACTGTTTGCAGTGAGCAAAACTACAGCCCTGATCCATCTATATATCTCTGTGTATCTCTTGGGGTCTGTTGTAGTTATAGAATGCCCTATTCTTAGCAACATTTTGACTGGTCTTTTTTTAATTATTTTTATATAGTTTAATGATTTGCCTTACTCTTCTTTCCAGCTTTCAAATGGGGTCACTGACCACGGCATTCAAGGAACTGTTTCTCTGTGAGGCTACAATTTAACTATTGTAATTTTGTTTTTTTATTACAAAATCTTTCTATCCAGGCCGGTCCTTTCCATTCTCCAGTCTCTCAATTACAGTATGGCTTGGTTACTAGAGTAAATTGGACCCCTACAATCAGAGAACTGCTAAATTGCCAAACTTGGAATTTGAAATCCACAACAAATAAAAAATGGTTTCCAATTGCCTCAGAATATCACTGCCTACATCATAATAAAAGTGCATTCAATTTAATTCAGCATTTGTATGGATTGTTTAATCACTTTACCGCATTAAATAAAGTGAATAACTGGAGTGTGCGAGACTACGGCTTTTTTTTATATATATATATATATATATGCAAAAGGTTACGTTCCATATTGTTATTGCCTTTAATAATTAGATAATTATGTCCTACATTGCTTGGCTTACCTCTTTCCCCATTTAGAGGATTCACTGGATAAATAATCAGCTTTCAATTAGAACTGCGACATGACTCTCCACACCTGGAAAGTATAAAGAACAAGAGGGTCGAGGAGTGTAATAGTGCAGAGTTCTCAATAGAGCAGAGTTCTCAGTAAGCCCCTTGGCTTTGGTGTGTGTTTTGGAACACATTTAACTGAAAGACTTGGACCGTACAAAGGTACTGACTGTTCTCTGCCGATACTTCTGATGTGGTGGAGCAGAAATCTGACTCTTATAAGGAGAACTAAAGAATAACTAAAGAAGTAGCTAGAAATGTTGTACATTATATTTTGTGCTTCTGTACCAGCCCAAGGCAACCACAGTCCTTTAGCAAGATCTGTGATGCCCCAGTAGCTCCCCATCTTCTTTTCTGCTGATTCACTGCACATGCTCTGTGCTGCTGTCACTTACTGAGCTTAGGGACCCACTCACAATCTACTGTAAATATATCATGAAAGACAAGGTATGATGTTTCTCTCCAAGGACATATGATTGACCTAAATGAATAGTGGGGTCCCTGGCAATGAATCGGATGGTAGAGCTAGCTCTAAAAGCACCGCTACCAAAACCTGCAATGTTGGGAGGCCAAGGTGAAGCACACAGAATAGGAGCTCTGCAGCTTGTTTTACCCTGGTTCATGGTCTAGAAATTCTACAAAATGAACCCAGTGCTACTGAATTCATTGATACTGAACCACTTGTAGCCCTGGAGTCTACCTGGGACCTGGAATCTTGAGGGTGTGAGGCAAACTCTTTGGGAGCGATGTCAGCCTTAGAATTACATTAGTTATATCAGGATTATATTTTTGTTCACCCAAGGATTTTTGCTGAGCACTGTACCTTTATCCACGTGATCCTCCCCTGGTGCACTGTCATTCCACTGACTGTCACTTCCTAACAAGTGATTCTGAGATTCACTAAGAGGCCTGGCAGGAAACGTCTGGTTTGGCCCCACACTGTTGAGACATAAACGTAGTCAGTGGGCACATGTGCATCATATGTTCTGGTTTGGGGAAGTCTAGACCATGGAAATGAATGTTCCCCATTCCGTGAGCAATTGAACAATAGATTTACCAAGGCATTTTTAGGAGATTTGTTGCCCACAGGTAGAGCAGATTTCTTACGGGTGACACATCTCCTTGTTTGCCATTACCCTTATGAGAACAAATAAATCAGCAGACCAATCAGAACAATCTCTTCCATACCTCACAGACTAACAGGCTTCAGTGTTGTCTAGGAAGGGGGTTTATTTATACACAGGGCTTCTCAATGAACTGCTGAGTTATTTGATGGTGCTTGTACGAGTCAGGAAGGTGAATGTGACTTTAATTTAGTGCAAGAAATAAAAACCATACCGTTTTATTATTCAAACAACAGGCATGGTATACATTACTCTTAAACACCCGAGGTGTTCTCATAACATGTATAGAAAACGTCAGTGAAATACCAGTGTGCCATGCATAATTCTGCAGGAACGTTTATGGTATAATGGCTAAATTAATTTGGTCAAATCTTAAGGAAACACACAGACTCGAGTCTTGTAAATTATTCTTGTATTTTGCCAAAAAAGGGTGTGTAAGGGGCCCATTCACTAAGCTCGAGTGAAGGAATAGAGGAAAAATAGTTTGAATTTCGAATGTTTTTTTGGCTACTTCGACCTTCGAATCGAATGATTCGAACTAAAAATCGTTCGAATATTCGACCATTCGATAATCGAAGTACTGTCTCTTTAAAAAAAACTTCGACCCGCTAGTTCACCACCTAAAACCCACCAAGGCCAATTTTAGCCTATGGGGAAGTTCCCCATAGGCTTTACAAGGTTTTTCTGATCGAAGGATAATCCTTCGATCGATGGATTATAATCTTTCGATTCGAAGGATTTAATCGTTCGATCGAACGATTATTCCTTCGATCATACGAATTGCGCTAAATCCTTCGACTTCGATATTCGAAGGATTTCAATTCGGCAGTCAAATATCGAGGGTTAATTAACCCTTGATATTCGACCCTAAGTAAATGTGCCCCTTTGTGTCACTGGCCATGGAAATATAAGGCTAAAAAGTTACGGCTTTCAAATGCGACAACATTTAGGGGCAGATTTATTCAGGGTTGAATTAAAAATTCAAATTGTGAAAAATCTTTATGGTCAAAACTGTCAAATTCGACTAGGGAATTATCCAAACTCGATTCAAATTTTTTTTAAAAAAAATTTGATTTTTGAGATTGATCATACTCTGGCCCTGTAAGAATTTGACACCTAAAACCTGCCAAATTCATGGCAAGTCAATGGGAGATGATATTGCCTTTGACTAAGTGCTAGGTAAGCATGAAATGCGTTAGGCGCTATAAGGGGATTCTTTAATTTTTTTAAAAAAAAACTGATGTAATAAACTAAACTTTTTTTACTTACAAGCATGCTTTGGAAAATTATTTAAGTATATATGGTTGTACCTCTGTTTGGTCACTAGAGGACTCCAGCATGCTACCATAATGTTTACTAGACGCTACTCCCAAAGTTCATTAATATAGTTTCTTAAGTCAATGGGAGAGGTCCAGTGACCAATTTGAAGATATTTGTCGCCTTCCTGACATTCCAGTTTTTTTTTTTTTCGGAGAAAAAACTCGAATCAATTTTGGTCAAATTCAAATAGAATTCGATTAGCGTTTTCGGGTCATTAAAATTAGTCAGAGTTTAGCATATTCGATTTTTTTTAATAATTAACCCCCCCAATAGATTTTCGAGTAAAATCGAATTCACATGAGTTAAAAAAACCCCAAAAAAACCTCTCATGAATTCGAAATTTGACCCTTGATAAATGGGTCTCTTAAAGTAGATTTATTCCAATGCTCGTATTAAAGATAAACACATACTGTTTGGTAGAATCTGTCTGGACAGTGGCAACATTTTGTTCTGGGTCCCCAAGTATAAGACGAGTAGGAAAAGAACAACCATCTCCCAAACTGTAAGGAGAAGCAAATGTGAGTCAAATCAAAGCTCTAACTGATCATATTAATCTCCCCGACCATCACAAACATTCCAGTAAACATGGTGCCGAGTTACTCATTTATACGTCTACCTATAACTTTCCATTTGCTACAATATTGCAATATGAGCAGAAGAGGGTAAGGAAAGTAATAAAGGCAGAATCATATGTAAGAGGGTCAAGATACCGTATATACTCGAGTATAAGCCGTCCCGAGTATAAGCCGTCCCGAGTATAAGCCGTCCCGAGTATAAGCCGAGGTACCTAATTTTACCTCCAAAAACTGGGAAAGCTTATTAACTCGAGTATAAGCCTAGGGTGAGAAATGCAGCAGCTTCTGGTAAGTTTCAATCAAAAAATTGAGGGTTTCTGCTCCCGGCATCTCGTTTTTGGATGCCGGCGACCATTCTTGGGCGCTGGCGAATATTCTTGCGCTTGACCCGAGTATAAGCCGAGGTAGAGTTTTTCAGCATATTTTGGGGGCTGAAAAACTCGGCTTATACTCGAGTATATACGGTAGGCAGGTTGGAAGAGGGAGGAACGTGGGGTAAACTATTTAGAAAAAGAGAGTATGAAGGGGGATTATTTATTTATAGTAAAGATTTCAATTTCTGGTTGTAGCATTAGACTTCTGGATCCAATGGGTGGGGTGAAAATAAACTGTTAGGTGTACCTTGTAAAGACAGGGAGTAGCCAATACTTCTTCTCATCACCAAAAACTTCTCTTAGATTTTTGCTAAAACCAAGAGAAAATCCATCCTTCTCCGGACCATTTCGAAAAAAGGGAGCACGGAAGGCCTCTAAAGACATGTAATAAGAATGAGACCAAAGGCTTCTTTTCCCACCACAGTTATTGGTTTACATGGAACCTGTGATCACATCTAATGCTTTGCTAACTTCAGTCCTGCAATCTCCACTCCATACACTGGAACTATAGCACCTCCCATTGGCACAAGTAGAAGAAGTTGGCCTAAACCTGTGAGATCAGCGGGTTGGGGTTGACCAATTGCCCCTGCACCGGGTCACAGGTAGGTAGTCGGACTTTTTGTCAAGAAAATGAGGCAAATCTATTTCCATGTTGTTTTTGTCCATTCTAAACACTGATTTGCATATGCAAATTAGGGGTTGGATTCAGATTGTGATTTGGCCAAATCACAAAACAGATTTGGTGCATCCCTAATTTTAGGGAACATCACTTTAAGATAGAAAAGATAAAAATGCTAAGTGACTTACAAATACCTTAAGTGACTTACAAAAACCATTTAGGGCATCCTGTGCAGTCACCTATCGGGTGTAATTTATGATTTTCCTCATTTCCAACACTGAAACAAAATACTCCCAAATTGGGGCTAGAGAAATGTGTTTTCCATAGACATCTTATTAATCTAAAGTCTGCACTTACCGATAGTGGATCTGTTTTTTCCGACAAGCCAACAGTGATAGCTGACCAGTGACAATATGCTGATAAAGAACATGGCAGCCACAAAGAACAGGAAAAGGACATGGAACTTTGCACGAGTGTCGGGAAGCTCATTCTACAAAGAGAATAATGAAAGGCCTCATTAGTGTCTTGCATTTATCACACATTGGGCCAGATTCAATCCCATGAGAAAAGCCTAACTCCCATTTCAATGGCAGATTTTCCAATAGAGCCGGATGCAATTCAGAAAAACCTCTCTCACTGTTTATCACATGAAAACTCTATTGAAGTCTTTATGAAAAAAATGCCAACTGAATTAATAGAATTACCTTTGTAAAATAACATTTTCTCATGGAAAGGAATCTGGCCCGTTGTTATAAACCAACACAAAAATGATCAGGATCTGCTGGGCGTATTAAGATCTATTTGTACCAACTATGCATTTAGGGCAGAGACACATGATCAGAATTGGGGAGATTAGTCTCGTCTTCTTCGGGGCGACTAATCTCCCTGAGCTGCTTCCCTGCCTTTCAACCGGCTAGAATGTAAATCGCCGGCGAGATGGCACTCGGAGCGCTTTGTTTTCTAAAGTTGCCTCACGCGGAAGCTTTGGGCGACTTCGGAAAACGAATCGCTCCGAGTGTCATCCTGCCGGCGGGAAGATTAGTCGCCCCGAAGAAGAGGAGATTTGTTGCCGGGCGACTAATCTCCCCGAATCTGAGTGTGTCTCTGCCCTTAGAGGCCCATTTATAAAAGGTCAAATTTCGAAATTCATGCAAATTTTTTTAAATTTGAATATACTCACAATTTCGACTAGGAGGTTATTTAATAAAAAATTCGAAAGTCTAATATTCGATCGAATGGTTCTGACTTCAAAATTTGATTCGTACTAATCAAATTTTTCTCCCGAAAAAAAAAAAAACTTGATTGTCTGAAAGGCTATTATCATCTCCAAAAGGCTCAACGGACCTCTGCCATTGAAATATTCAAAATTAGGACAGTTTCCATGGTCGAGGTGTGATAAATCTCATTCAAATGGGGGGGCTAAAATTCGAATGTATGCGTATTTTGGAACTCAAAAACTTTGAATTCAAATTTACGATTCGACCCTTGATAAATCTGCCCCTTAATTTACAACTTGGTGGATTAGAAGTCAGAACTGTTGCTGATCTATGTACTGTGATCTACAACTTTCATCTCCCTCTCTACATTATCCAACAGCTAATTGCTTGATCCAATGGGCAGATGCCTCTTTAGTAACGCTCACAACTCCTATTCCACAGAAGTATGGATAGAAAGCCCACACACAATCTAGATGTATCCAACCAAGGAGCAGCAGTGCAATAGCTCAGCCCTTGGGGCTAGACCTTTATGGACTATACCATTCTCTGTCCATACAGGTTGCACATGGTTTTGCTACATCCAAGATCTAGTCTGGGAAGTTCCATCCTATATTTTGTCCAGTTTAGCGCTTAACATGCGTCTTGCTCTACCGTAAAAAAAAAAGAAGACATGCAACTTTCTACCCTTAGGGAAAGTACATTAAAAAGGCCCAAAAACCAGGCATGGTCACACTCATGCTCCCTATCAATGCATGTTTTCTGTTTGGGCCATGGCCTGAAAGTCTGCCATAAGAAAAAGATGAAAAATCTGAAAATCAAATGTTTGTAAACTGGAGATGCCAGACATTTAGAAGCCCATTTATCAAAGTCCAAAAAAATCAAAACAACTTCGACCAAATCCGCACTGGTTTTTCCTTATTATTTATTGATACACTTCCTCGAGAATTTGGTTTGCTGGAAAAAAAATCTTGAAAAGAACTAATCTTACAAATTTTCAGATTTTTTTTTTTCTGATTTTAGCCTGAAAACCATGAAATCTTCGGATTATTGCATGAAACCCAGCCAGATCAAAATATCTTTGGGACTTCTCCCATTGACTTATATGCAACCACGCAGGTCTGAGATACCGGATTTTCGGATTCAGACTTTTCTAATCCTCGAGGTATAATAAGTCCCGAAAAAAATTGTATTTTTTTTTAAAGATTTTATTCAGCAGCTCTCCAGTTTGCAGATGACCCTAGCAACCATGCATCGCTTTGAATAAGAGTATGGATAGGAGAGGCCTGAATAGAAGAATGAGTAATACAAATTAGCAATGACAATAAAGGTGTAACTTTGCAAAGCATTTGTTTTTGATGGGGTCAGTGAAACCCCATTCAAAAGCTGGAAATTGTTAGAAGAATGAAAGTAATTCATAAAAAACAAAAACAAAATGAAGACCAATTGAAATGTTGCTTAGCATTAGCCATTCAATAACATTCTTACCACCATATGTACTAAAAGGCCCTAATTTTCCCCAGGAGCAGCAACCAATAAGATGTTCACTTTTAAACAGGTGGCCACTGAATTCTACTGGCTGATTGGTTGCTATGAGTTACTGCTCCTGGGCAAATTTACGGCCTTTTATTACATAATCCCATAAAAGTTACCACCCCTTTAATGCATAACTATTTGAATCCCACTGAATTTTGAAAGAAAACATTGGGCTTGATATGATGAAGGGTTAGATGGGAAGAGTAAAGCAGCTGACAAGATCTCTAGTCCAATATGGAGTATAAATGCATGTCAGTCACAACTTGCTCATAAAGGTTCAACCCACCGACACAAAATATGTGTCCTACCATTTAACCACTAAAAATTCACAACGTTCAAAAATGGCTGCAAAGAGGTTCTGCACTGGATTCCAATTGGGCATAAAGTGCCGAGTGCAGCTTGTTCTGTGTCTGCAGGATTTTGTATCTGTACCATTAATAATGATTGCGCTAGTGCAATACATGTTCATTTGTTAATGTCTTACTTTGAACAATTATTAATTGATTTACAGGTAACAGACTGGTTATCCAGAATGCCCGGGACCTGGGGTTTTCCTGATAATGGATCTTTCTGTAATGTGGATCGTCATAGCTTAAGTCTACTAAACAATCATGTAAACATTAAATAAACCCAATAGGCTGGTTTTGCTTCCAATAAGGATTAATTATATCTTAGTTGGGATCAAGTACAAGTTACTGTTTTATTATTACAGAGAAAAGGGAAATCATTTTTTAAAATTCTGATTATTTGGATAAAATGGGAGTCTATGGAAGACAGCTATCCTGTCATTCTGAGCTTTCTGGATAACGGGATCCCAACCAGTGTGAGCAGAATAATAGCAGCAAATTTCATTTTGGGCCACATTAAATTATGACAAAGAAACAATTCTTGACAAAAAAAGTCAGACACTGCACGTGGCTTGGAAAGATAATTTGCCATTCAGTTTAAAAAATCCAAATTATCCTGAATCCTGTTACAATTAATGACATAAATTACAAAAACACAACCTGAGCCTTCTTCTAGTAAAAGACTATAGACTATTCGGCTTCATAAAAACACAACAGCAGAGGAAAGAAAGACTACATTAAAAACCATGCAAGCATAACATGAAATGGCAAGTCTTACAGAGTAATGGCTACATTGGAAGCAAGTTACATTCAGGACTGGATTTTCCAATAAAGACCCATTAGGTACAAAATACAAAGAGGCCACAATGATCTCCAACCCATTAGGTGAGCTGAATTCATTAGCGGCACTGTTATTTTTGCTTTACACCATGATCCTTCCTTTGGAGATCACAAATGCCAAATACTGGTGACTAGTGATGCGCTGGGTTGACCACTGGTTGGGTGGGTTCAGTTTGAGATTTGGCCAACTACTGTGGGTTAGGGTTGGGTGCAGGTCAAACTGGGGGACGTACACCTCTACTGCCCCTGAAGAATCCCTGTCTTGAAATTAGAGACTCATTAGAGGGGCTCATTTATCAACACTGGGTAAATTTGCCCATGGGCAGTTACCCATAGCAACCAATCAGTGATTAGCTTTTTAAAGCCAGCTGCCAGTAGAACAATGAATGCAACAATCTGATTGGTAGCCATGGCTTATTGCCCATGGCAAATGTGCCCAGTGTTCATAAATGACCCCCACAGAGGTAATGTACAGAACAAGATGATGCAAATACAGGTTGAGTTCCGGTCCTACAATGGCATCATTTTGTGGTTTAGGCCCACACATCAATACTGGTGGCATTGGGTGTGACATTTTGGGGATTTAGATCTGGTCCCTGCACATGAAAACCTGAGCTCCTTAGTACTTACTACACTTACTTGTGTAAATAACTTACTAGATAAAATAAGGGAAAGGGAAGTTTTTAAAGGAGTTTTTCACCTTTAAATACATTTTAGTATGATGTAGAGAGTGATATTCTGAGACAATTCGCAATTGGTTTTCATTTTTTATTATTTGTGGTTTTCGAGTTAATCAGCAGCTCTTTACAAACACTAGCAACCATGCATTGATTTGAATAAGAGACTGGAATATGAATAGGAGAGAACCTGAAAAACAAGTAATAAAAAGTAGCAATGACAATACATCTGTAGCCTTAATGTGCCCATACACTGACCGATCCGCTCGTTTGGCAATGTCGCCAAACGAGTGGATCTCCCTCCGATATGCCCACCTTCAGGTGGGCAATATCGGGCTGATCCGATCGTGGGCCCAACGATCGGATCCCAACGATGCCTTAACGGGCGGTCGGATCGCGGGACCGCATCAACGAATAGATGCGGCTGCGATCCGACGGGATTTTCTGTCCCATCCGATCGAGATCTGGCCGACTTACGGCCAGATCTCGATCGGTGAAGCCCGTCGGGGGGCCCCATACACGGGCCAATAAGCTGCCGACACGGTCTGTCGGCAGCTTTTATCGGCCCGTGTATGGCCACCTTTAGAGAGCATTTGTTTTTTAGATGGGGTCAGTGACTGGGAAGAATCAGAATAAAAAAAGGCAAATAACTAAAGAACGATAAAAATAAAAAATAATGAAGTCCAATTGAAAAGTTGCTTAGACTTGGGCATTCTAACATACTTAAAAGGTGACCCACCCCTTTAAAGGAGAAGGAAAGTCGTTATCCCCTTTGGGGTGCCAAATGTTCGGCACCCCCAAGTGAATGTATTTACTCCGGGCCAGTGCTCCTATCAGCAGAAAACTGCACCGCCAGGGGTTATTCCAGCGAGCAGCACAGAGCACTTCTTCAGTCTTCTCGCGGCTGCACATGCGCATTAGAGTGAAACTTAACTCTAGTTAAAGTTAGCTGAACTTTAACTAAAAATTCAGCTTTTTCATTCTACTGAGCATGCGTCTGCCCCGGGAAATTTGTAGAAAGAAGAAGCTAGAAGAGAAGTGCTCCGTGGCCGGGCCAGTTTTCTGGTCTGGAATCACTCAGTCTACGGCACATAGAATGGAGGACCAATGACAGATCTGTCTGTAAGCAGTCTGAATAAGGAGTAGCACATAGGGTCCTACAGTTGTAGGTTGGTAGAGCAGGAATTTAGTAGGAAAGGACAGTAACTTTATCCAAACTGCAATACTGCTCTTCAGGTACAACTTCTATCACTTTTCAACAGCTAAAGGCTGTCAGCCGGGTTCCTTACAATTAAACAATAATTCAAGGGTCACCGACCATCAATTCTATGTCACAAATACTGCCCCCTGAAAAAAAAAAAACACAGACTGAGACGGGCGGGTCATTCATGTATTCATGTGGTGGCCGACCCGAAACCCACGGGAATCGCAGGTCAGATAGGGTTGGGCTGTCTTCGAACAGTTTCAGGTTCAGCTTGAGCTTTTCAGTGGCGAAATAAGACCGTGCGCCACTCTGCGGGTTAGATTTAAATACCATAAAGGAAGCTGACCCCGCGAGCCGGACCCCCATTTTCCTCAGGAATTTTGGGATCTGCTTCCTCTATAGTTACTCCACTGGAGCTCTTCCTTCTGCCCTCCCCACCTGAGCTTACTCCCCCTCCAACGGCAATTATTTATAGGTGCACTCATGTTCCACCCCTTTTATGATGTCAGAGATCGGCGGGTCAGGGGCGGGTCTATAAACAGTGGGGTCTTGTTTGGTTAGTTTCAAGTTGGGAGTGGTCAGGTTAGGGTTGGGTGTGGGTAGGCTTTTTGTTGACCTGTACATCACATACAGGCTCCTATATGCCAAGGGCAGAATTATTCCCTGCGGTACAATGGGGATTAGTTCGTAAAGGGGTGGTTCACCTTTAAATTAACTTTTAGGGGCATGTTTACTAACATAAGAGATAAATATCTGGAGAGATTTCTGGAGAGCTTTCCCATGGCAACCAGCAAATAGATTTAAACAGCCACCTATAACATCTCCAGAAATATCTCCAGATATTTATCTCCCAATTTTAGTAAATATGCCCCTATGTACGTTATAGAATGGCTTGTTCCAAACCACTTTTCAACTGGTATTCATTTTGTCTTTTTTTTTTTTTTTAATTATTTGCCTTTTTCTTCTGACTCTTTCCAACTCTCAAATGGGGATTCACCGAAGCCATCTAAAAAAAACAAATAACTTGTAAGGCTACAAATATATTGTTATTGCTACTTTTTATTACTCCTCTTTCTATTGCGATCATCTCCTATTCATATTCCAGTCAATGCATTCTTGCTATGGTAATTTGGACCTTAGCAACCAGGTTGCTGAAATTGCAAACTGGAGAACTGCTGAATAAGAAGCTAAATAACCCAAAAACCACAAATAATAAAAAACAAACACCAATTGCAAATTGTCTCAGAATATCACTCTCTACATCATACTAACAGTTAATTTAAAGGTGAACAATCCCTTTAACACTACAGTTTTATGAACAAGTAGAAAATCCAGTCCTGCTTGAGTATCTAGAAATGGAAATGCAGCAATGATAACAAAAGCAGTGACTATATACGGATCATATTTACACATATCTGATCAATTTCCCAATGGAAATACTTAATTAAAGTTCTTGTGCTTTAGATCAAGCATGTCCTCCAAAATGCAGCAGAACTGAGTGCCCAGGAGATGTCAGGTTCTGTTGTTGGGCAACAGCTATGCGCTAGCAAGTTGCATATCCCCCATTAAAGGGGACCTGTCACCCTAAGAAAAAAATCCAAATTCTTTTCTATCATGTTAGTTGAGCAAAAGAAACTACTATATTTGTTATTTAAATTTTGTTTCCTTCATTCTTAGAATTATACAATCGGCAAGCAGGCAGCAGCCATTTTGTGGACACTGTTATTGAAACAAATTGTGTATCACCCCAAAATCTTGTGTATGCACCAGCATGGGGAACCTAATGACCAGGCACAGTGCCCTACACAATTATAGAGCCTGGGGAGAGAAGTGGAAATATGAGGAGAGCAATGATATGTAGGAATTGCTGAATGGAAAGTGAAAGTAATTGACTGCCCCACCTCCATGCCCTGGGTATAGAGACAGGGCAGATAATATTTGGTCGACATTTCAGATATTTAAACACATTTATAACAGGTATGGATGTTTTAATAAAAAAAATTATGTGTTACATGTTTGCAAAGGACTTTCATTGTGCAGCTTTTTATTTGTAGGTGACAGGTCCCCTTTAAGATGAAATAAATACATTGGATTAGGAGTTATTTTACCTGTGGACAACTATCTTCAGATTTGCTGCGGCAAAGCTTTACGCAAACAAAGACAATTTCATTAGACACCAGAATACATTCTGCACACAATGATCGTATGGAAAGCACAAGAGATATGTACATGCTTGATGATGTATGGGCTGATTAATATGAATATTTTATAGCTGTGCTGCATTTGATTATTGTTAGTACCACATTGTGATTTGTCATGGAGATGTTAGCACAGAAAGGTGGATCTTTTGGAAACCTAGTGGCACAATGGAAAGGCCTCACCTGTAGCATCAGCTTCTATGGCAGGTGAACCTCACTCTCAGCTTGATTAAAATGCTTAACTTTCAAGCAGTGTCTCATACTGAGCATGTGCAGTGCCGCTGACACTCAAAAGATGGCCTAACAGGATCCAAGATGGGGAGCTCCTGTGGATAACTTTGAAGGCATGGCTCATTACTAATACAGAGCTGTCGAGTCCCTGTGCTGTTACAGTAAGTTCAGTATATAAATGCATACAGTAGAACCCCTATTTTACATCCCCTGATTTTAAGTTTTCCCTCATTTTACATTGTTGTTTTGTGGTCCCACCAATATATTATGCATAATACATTTCCCTGATTTTACATTTTCCTGGATTTTACATAATTTTTTTCTGGTCCCCTGAAAAACGTAAAATGGGGGTTCTACTGTATCAAGCCACATTCATTTTTAGGTTTTAGTTCTGCTTTAAGAGATTAATTATATTGGCCATGTATAGGCAGAGATGATGAACCAGAGTGACTGTTTGCAAATGGAGTGGCTGACCATGTGGGGTTACATGTTTATAAAGGCTTCACCCCCCCCTCACCAACAGCATGCATTCCAAATTTGTTTGAATATAGATGTTGTCTTGTATTAACAGACAAACAGAAAGGGATGCATGTAAAGTGGAAGGCAACACATCCTCACCATGAACTCTACTGGCATAAACACAACTTAACGCAATGAAATGAGGGGAATGGATGCAAGAAAAAAAAAAAAAAAATTTATCCGGAATGCTTACCGTCCAGAACTTTATGAAATACTGGAGAACTGTAGCAGCAATAAATAAGCAGTACAGTAAAGAATACATCAGAAACAGCAGGAAGAATTTGTAATTGGAAAATCCCACACAATTATTCACCCTGTAAGATAAAGAAACGTATTTATCTGTAGAAACAGCTGGCTGGGTTTTATTATGACAGAAATACCAAGCATACAATATATATGGGCAGCATAGCTTAAGTGATATTGAAAACACACAGCAGCACTCACAGAAAGAGGGAAGGTTAATCTAATTAAAAGGAATGTAAAGGCAAAAAAATAAAATCCAATTTTTACTTTCTTTAATGAAAACTCTCTCTAATATACTTAAATTAAAAAATGTGTACTGTTTTTATAAGAAACCTCACTGTATGCAGTGAAATTCTCCCTTTATTTACTGCTGTGGATAGGAATTGTCAGACGGTCCCAAACTGCAGGGAAAAATCATACTTATGAACAGCAGGGGGAGCCCCCGCCTTTCTTCCCAGAAATGTAGAACTCAAGCAGCTTTGTTTGTTTCCCTGTAGAGCAGTCGGCGACTGTGTAGAGATTTGTATTGGATATTATTTTGGCTTTACATCCCCTTTACTGTTTCCAACTCCAGCTGCAGGGACAAAAATCATGGAGCCAGATTTAAACAGATAAACTGTGACTCTATTTGAAGGATTATTTTGCTGCAGCCACTGGTTCTGGAGAGTTGGAGAAAGTTTGTATTAAACAATACAAAAACTATAAAATCCACATTAGATTATATGACAACACAGGACCCAGTGCAGTCTGCATATTCTGATTATTAATCAGTCTTGTTGTATCAGCTTCTGGCAGATATTATTTGACTTATTATTTGACTTGTGCGGCAGCCCAGACCACACTGAGCATGTGCACAGACTTGGTCTTGCAAAGATGTATAACAAAGTTACAAGATGGTGACCCCCTGTGACCAACTTTGAAAGCATAAATTATTTGTTTGATTAGGCTTGTGGTGCAGTAAGTTCATGTTTATGTTTAGTATACAAAATACAGCATTTCTAGCCTTATTCTAGTTTAGACTTTATTTCCCCTTTAAGGGGATTATGTAATTTAAAATGCAAAACTTATGGAAATAAGATAACAAATATATAGAATGGCCAAACAATATTCTCTGATATAAGGCATATATTTTGAATAAAAGGAGGTGCACAATTCTACACTTCAAAAACACCTACCATGGGCAATGATGGTCCATCTTAAGTACACATCTGTAAGAACAGAAGCAACAATAAATTAAGGGAGGTCACTCACTTTCCCTCCCCCAAAAAATGACTAATTTTCCCTTGTACCTCACCCACAGCAGAGCAGACTTAGGTCGCATGGAAGAACACCCAAAAACATGAATATATATAATTCTAAGCAACTTTGCAGTTTAGATGATTTACATTTATCCCAGTGGTTGTTAAAGTCTATATGTAGATTTAAAGGCAGATTTAACAAGATCTCCACACAACGTTTCAAAGGATCTAGATGAGAGCACTTGAGAAAAGGGTAGGATCCCCATAACACTGTGTGGAGATATCAAGGAGTCTGAAAATGGTAGCACATTTGCTGGATGTGGGTGCCACCTGATTTTTACAATTTCTACATGGTTTACGGATCTCCTGGGCAACCGAGTATCCAGATTTGAGCACCAACTATTCAGTTCAAGTGGACAAGTATTTGGTAATTTATTCCTCGAATTGACTTGTTATATCCAGACGTGGCCCCCAGCAACCCCCTCCTCTACCTGATCACATAAACAGGACAGCCTTTTGAGCCTGGTAAGATTTGTAGCCCTCAAACCGCTGTCGGAGAAGCTTCCATGCTCTGAGAAGTAGACTTGTGGGCCGATAGTCCCAGGGTACACCTAAAACTGGTTATAGTGGAAATAACGAGGCTTACACATCACAGGTGGAACAATGGTGACACCGGTCTGGCTTTATCAGCTGGCATCTGTCACAATAGCGGATAGCTGCAAAAAAACCCCAAAAAAACAAAAACTCATAAAATCTACGGAAGATGTAATACAATATTTTGTTTGTGCATTCATTTGTCTACTCATAGGGTCAATGTAAGGTATTTTTACTCTCCAATCACCACCTTATAGCATTTGCAAACAATGTCAACGGTTACTGGTCCCCAATAGTATAGAAAATATACAACATTACAGTCTCCCCATCCAAATATAAAGTAAAGTCTCATATTTTATTATACAACAGCCTTACTGAGGGGGTTGTCTCATCATTTGAATGTGAACCCGAGCATGGGTATTTCCTTAATGGCAGCGTAATGGTGGACTAAAGCCTCACACATTTGTATAATAAAATGGGTTTATTAGCCATAAAATTACATTGTACAAATATAAGATCAGTCATCCGGAAACCCGTTATCCAGAATGCTCAGAATTACAGAATGTGTATCTCCCATACACTCCATTTTATCCAAATAATCCAAATTTTTAAAAATTATTTCTTTCTCTCTGTAATAATAAAACAGTAGCTTGTACTTGATCCAAACTGAGATATAATAAATCCTTATTAGAAGCATAAACATAACTTAAGCTTTTTGAAAAGTACTGTAAATAATTTCAATCAACTTTGCAATACACATCATTTAAAAAGATATGTAGACGTTTCATGATTTTTAATGGTTTCTGAAAATTCCGTAAGTCTAGCCCACCGCTCTCCTGCTGATCTGTCTGACTACTTTGCTGAGCAAGCTGACTACGGTTTACTTTGTATCAACAGCCATCTGTCCTCAGCCTACATCCTCCAAACAATTTGTAGCATTATTGTTTTAGTCCCTCCTTCCCTGCCAAATGATGCAGAAAAAGAAGAACTGCTTAAACAGCTGAATTTCTGCATAGAAAATGGCATTTATTCATACTTTTTGAAAAAACAGGTAACTGTGATGGGTATATTAGCGGTGTGATGTGGGCCTCTATCAAATTTTGGTTGGGAGGCCAGAGTTCCCCTTTAAATGTTTACATGATTTTCTAGTAGAAGTAAGGTTTGAAGATCCAAATTAGGGAAAGATACATTATCCGGAAACCCCCAGGTCCTGAGCGTTCTGGACAACAGGTCCCATTCCTGTAGCATGTTGTAGAGAGTGATATTCTGAGACAAATTGCAATTGGTTTTCATTTTTTAATGATTTGTGTTTTTTTTTTTTTTTAGTTGTTTAGCTTTTTGTTCAACAGCTCTCCAGTTTGCAATTTCAGCAATCCAGCAGTCCAAATTACCCTAGCAGCCATGAGTTGATTTGAATAAGAGACTGGACTATGAATAGGAGAGGGCCTGAATAAAAAAAAAAAAAGCCATTTATTTATATGGGGGTCAGTGACCCCCATTTGAAAGCTGAGAAGGGTCCAAAGAAGGCAAATCGTTCAAAAACTATAAAAGGGAAAAATGAAGGCCAATTGAAAAGTTGCTTAGAATTAGCCATTCTAAATGAGGAGAAAAGTAGTAATTTGTATCCGTGTACAAATTGTAGCCCAACTGCTAAATTTGCTGTGGGTTCTAGAAGGAATTTAGCATTATTATGAACATAATGCTAATGACCTAAACCTTTTTGAGCATTAAGATAATACTGTAATGCACTGGCTGCTATTAAGCAAATAGAACAGACTCTAGCACACAGCTCATAAATTCTTAATAAATATTCTGAGTGCTGCTCTAACAGACTTCTGTGCTGAAATCTGTTTCAAAAAAGCAAACAGGTTTTTGTATATTTAATTTTGAAATCTGACATGGGGCTAGACATATTGTCAGTTTCCCAGGTGTCCCCAGTCAAGTGACTTGTGCTCTGATAAACTTCAGTCACTCTTTACTGCAAGTTGGAGTGATATCACCCCCTCTGTTTCCCCCCCTGCAGCCTAACAACAGAACAATGGGAAGGTAACCAGATAACAGCTGCCTGGTAGATCTAAGGACAGCACTCAATAGTAAAATCCAGTTCCCAATGAGACACATTCAGTTACATTGAGTAGGAGATACAACAACCTGCCAGAAAGCAGTTCCATCTTTAAGTAGGGATGCACCAAATCCACTGTTTTGGATTCGGCCGAAACCCCGAATCCAAATCCTAATTTGAATATGCTAATTAGGGGTGGGAAGGGAAAAACATGTTTTACTTCCTTGTTTTTGACAAAAGTCAAGTGATTTACCTCCCCGCCACTAATTTGCATTTGCAAATTAGGATTCGGATTCGATTCGGCCGGGCAGAAGGATTTGGCCGAATCCAGCTGAAAAAGGCCGAATCCTGCCCAAATCCCTATCCTAAAGTGCTGGCTCTCTCTGAAAGAACATGACCAGACAAAATGACCCGAGATGGTGCCTACAAACCAATATTACAACTAAAAAAATAAATAAATAAACTTGCTTGTTCAGGAATGAAGTTTTATATTGTAGAGTGAATGATTTGCTGTGTAAACAGTGTAATTTAAAAATCATATCAGAATCCCTTTAATGCAATTACACAAAGAATAGCTGTGGGTGCAGGTAACAGATCAAATAGTTTGCAGGAAGAATAAAGACATTTCTGCTTTTGCTACAGAATACACTAGGGTAGATCAGATCACCTGGCCAAGCTTGAAAGCACTGAATGCCGCCAGCACAATCAAAATAGAAGAAGCAAACAAGCAAATGCCAGGTCCTGGCACCAAATGTCACATTAATATAAAAGATTCTGCTCCTGAAGTCACTGCTTCCTACTTGGCTTCTATTAAGTGCTGCCAAGTGACGTCTAACAGGAACAAATTCCTTTCAGTGTTTGTCTGTTCTCCCTCCCCACCCTTATAAAACAGTTGCAAAATACAATATAAAAATTAAGCAGCGTTTGAAGTAGTGTGTGTTATTGTTAATTTTTCATTAGCTTGCAATTATATCCCTTATTTATCACATTTTAATGAACTTTCAGTTTGTTATAGAAAGCTGTATTCCTGGCAACTTTGCAATTGATATTCATGATATTCGTGTTATTTGCCTTCCTCTTCTAACTCCCTCAAGTCAAAAATTGGGGGGGGGGGGGTCACTGACCCCAGCAGTCAAAAAATGAGTTACAATTTTACCGTTATTTTACCTTTTTATTGCTTCTCTTTCTATGCAGCCATCTCCCATTCATATGCCTCTGCCTGGTAACTAGGGCAAATAAGACCCTAGGAACCAGATAGCTGCTAAAATACCAAACTAGAAAACTGCTGTACAAAAAGCGAATAAAAAAAACCTTTAAAAATAACAATTGCAACTGTTTTAAAATATCAATGTCTACCACACACACATACAGTATGTGAACTACCCATTTAAAGTGATGCGGACTGCTGAACTAACACCATCACTGAATTAATACTAGTTCCTTTGGAAGGTTACATGCCAGGTCCTTAGATTAGTATTTTAAAATCCTTTTGGAGAAGGAGAAGGGACAGTGTTAGCGGTTTAATCAGATTTGTGTCTCAAGTACAGTTTCAATGTACAAAGTCAGATGCACAAACAAAGGAGCCCACCTCTTGTTGCAGTTGTGGTGTAAATGGGCAAGTTTTTAGCAGCGCGCTTGAGGATCTCCACCTGAAACTCTTGCCTCTCCTCCCGCTCATACAGCTCTTTGTCAGATTTGGATAAGCAAAACTAATGAAAGAAAGGAAGGAAGGAAGGAAGGAAGGAGAGCCAGGTCAGACTGGTGGGAAAAGACCAGCAGGTGGCCAGGTTATAAAAAAAAAAAATTCATTCAAAGTAACTGTACACATATCTTTTAATATCTTGGAATTAAAAATAAATAAATAATAAATGTACATGGCAAAAGTGCTTATAATAGCACCCTCATCAATTTTACACTTATTTTAAAGGCTTACTTACTGTATATACTCGAGGATAAGCCGAGGTACCTTATTTTACCTCCAAAAACTGGGAAAGCTTATTGACTCGAGTATAAGCCTAGGGTGAGAAATGCAGCAACTTCTGGTAAGTTTCAATCAAAAAATTGAGGGTTTCTGCTCCCATTGGAGGTGCCAGCGTCTAGTTTTTGGACGCCGGCGAATACTCTTGGCGACTATTCTTGGACGCCGGCGACCGTTTTTGCGCTTGACCCGAGTATAAGCCGAGGTAGAGTTTTTCAGCATATTTTTGGGGCTGAAAAACTTGGCTTATACTCGAGTATATACGGTATCCATTAAACATGATTAAATAGTTAAGGAGAAGCATATTGCAACATTAGAAACATGGCACGCAAAGTCTTCTAGGGTCATTACACTGTCCAGCTCAGCCCACTGAAAACAATACATGCATTTCAGATTTATTCTTGGCAAGGTTTGGGTGACACAGGACCTGTCACTGTGACAGAATTAAGTCATGGCAGCTATAAAGAATAAAGATTGTGTTGTATTTACCTCATTGGACGGATTAGCAGAAAGTGTAAATATTGTCTTCCAATAAGACCACAGAAACATAATAAAGAATAAGTGGAAAATCACCATGTAGACAGCTGTAATGGCAACGGAACACATTGTTATGACAGGAACAGAAAAGAACAAAACAAGTAAACGGCAATATCAAGTGCATTTGTTTATCCAAATATCAATAGAAAATATTGTGTAAGCATCACGGGCAGGACATACCTGCCATAAACCTGTTCTATGTTTGTGCAATAAGTATTTCAGTCTACAAGTAACACTGTAGGACTTATTAGCCTAGAAGATAAGTGGCCCCCACCAGTGGAGGGTGCCCTGCCGAAGGCCACAGAAACTGAACTATGGCACTAAATGAAACAATATTATAATTCTATCATAAAAAGAGGTTTAGATGTATCTAAATAAAACCGAATAAGCGGTCAGGTAAAAATAATGGTATTCTAGAATCAGACATGAAATACTGCTCGATAACTAGCAAACAGGATTTGAGTCTAATGGAACGGTCTTGTACAAGATCTAGTGATTACCAGCCCACAGTCTACTGTTAGATCCCAATCTACTTTTTGGGCACTTCTAAGGCAGATGTACTCTAATCAAAGACATAAATGTGTAAGACGGATCTGTATTGTGGGGCTATGAACAGCAAATACAGTAAATCTTTACCTTTTTCAGCATCAGATTTAATAGTAACTATAAGAAAAACAGAAGAAAAGAAACATATTAGAACAAACGCTCTTTGGATTATAATAGAACACAAATAAATTGTTAGGGGTCGCTGTCAAATCAAGCAAACGCTGACTTGAAAAACATAGAATAATTAGTAAATAAGGGAAATATAGCATTTAAACGAGCAGAATACCTGAGCTCAGTGGCAGCTAAAACAGTGTTAAAGATGCAAGCCTTGCCAGCAATACCTTTATAGGACGTAGTATAAAAGCTTAAGGACAAGGAAAGGCAAAAAAATAAAATCCCATTTTTACTTTCTTTAATGAAAAAGAACCCGATCTCCAATATACTTTAATTATAAAATGTGTACTGTTTTTAAAAGAAACCTGACTGTATGCAGTGAAATTCTCCCTTCATTTACTGCTGTGGATAGGAATTGTCAGACAGTCCCCAACTGCTGAGCAGGGAAACAATCATACTTATGAACAGCAGGGGGAGCCCCCGCCTTACTTCCCAGCCATGCAGAACTCAAGCAGCTTTGTTTATAATGATCCCTAAGCAGCCCAGACCACACTGAGCATGTGCACAGTCTTAGTCTTGCAAAGATGTGTAACAAAGTTACAAGATGGTGATCCCCTGTAGCCAACTTTGAAAACATAAATCATTTGTTTGATTAGGCTTGTGGTGCAGTAAGTTCATGTTTATATTTAGTAAACAAAATACAGCATTTCTAGCCTTATTCTATTTTAGACTTTCCTTGTCCTTTAAAGGGGTGGTTCACCTTCAAACAACTAGTTGTTTTCAGATAGATCATCAGAAATAACTTTTTCCAATTACTTTCTATTTTCTATGTGTCACCGTTTTTCTAATATTGAAGCGTAAAGTGTCATTTTTCACCTTCTGAAGCAGCTCTGGGAAGGGGGGGTCGCTGACCCAGTATGTAAACTATTCTAAATTGATACATTTAATTGATACATTTCTTATCTTTGTCCCTGCTGAATAGAATCTCTGAGTTTCATTACAGGCAGAATTGATACAATAGTTATGAATACTCCAGCGATGCTGCTGAGAAATGTATCAAATGAATGTATCAACTAGGGGGCACATTTACTAAGCTCGAGTGAAGGATTCGAATGAAAAAAAACTTCCAATTTCGAAGTATTTTTTGGGTACTTTGACCATCGAATAGGCTACTACAACCTTCAACTCGAACGATTCAAACTAAAAATCGTTCGACTATTCGACCATTCCATAGTCAAAGTACTGTCTCTTTAAAAAAAACTTCGACTATCTACTTCGCCACTTTAAACCTACCGAGGTACAATGTAAGCCTATGGGGACCTTCCCCATTACTTTTCTAAGCTTTTTTTGATCGAAGAAAAATCCTTCGATCGATTGCTTAAAATCGTTCGAATAGTTCGACCGAACGATTTTTCCTTCGATCGATCATAGGATTTGCGGTAAATCCTTTGAATTCGTAGGATTTTACTTTGAGGGTCGAATTCGAGGGTTTATTAACCCTCGATATTCGACCCTTAGTAAATGTGCCCCTAAATATTGCAAAATTGTAACAGTTTAGGGTCTGCACCTGAATTACTGAGCTGCCAGACTCAAACACCGGAGACATGGACATTCAACTTTAAACTTAGATTTTGTAAAACAGTAAAAATATAATGAAAAGTAATTGGAAAAAAAAGTCTTTATTTCTGGGAACAATCTGAAAACAATGGAACTGGAAAAAAAAAAGTGTTTGGAAGGTGAACAA
Source organism: Xenopus laevis (assembly GCF_017654675.1). NCBI lineage: Eukaryota > Metazoa > Chordata > Amphibia > Anura > Pipidae > Xenopus > Xenopus laevis. The sequence goes on along the minus strand of NC_054374.1, from coordinate 149,821,628 downwards.
TCCCTTTAATACAAAATAATGATATACTCATCTCACCTATAGCACATTATGGTTTCAAGCAATGAGCTACAAAGGCTTTGAGGCTTGTAATTGTCATGATTACAGCAGTAATTATGTAAGATATATTGCTATGATTATCACGCATAGTCAGCTGCAGACAGATGTTATCATTTTGTAATTCTCAGGACTATGGAGAGCATTTTGTTGCATTGGCCCCAACTGCCCCACTGGGACTATATATGGTAATCCAGTGGCTTTTTCCATGGTCCCAAAGTATAAGAACATTAACTTTCACCTTTGCACTGCAGCTGGTCTACCAATCCATACCTGCCAATCACTAGTGGGATAGTGCTGTGAAGAGCCTACCTCCTCAAACATCACATTTAAAATCACCAGGTAAAGTGGGTTCGATATGTTCCTTCCCTTGGGCCGGGATAGGGCAGGTGTGGGTTAGGAAATTCCTGATGCGTGCATCACTGCCATGTTTTAAAATTAACGAATTCCCGGAAGGTTTCAGAAAACTTTGGATCCGTACAAACGTGATGCAAGGTACACAATTTGGTGCTGTTTTGCACTATTAACAAAGGTACTTCTGCCCATACAACCAGAGCCAATGCCACAGTTTAGGCTGCACAAGGGAACCCATACAACTTCCTTGAAGAGCCGACACTTGCAAAGATCACACCCACTATCTAGTCTCCCAATCTGTATACATTCTGGAAGCTAAAGGCCAGCTGCGGAGTGCTTCTGTCTACAGCAGTGATCCCCAACTAGTAGCTCGTGAACAACATGATACTCACCAACCCCTTGTACCTCAAGATGGGCACAAACGGGCAGATCTCTCTGCATATGGCCACCTTAATTAACAATACACAGGATTTTGTTGCCGTTACCAACTGTTGCTTGCTTATGGTCTAAAAAGAGTCAGTCTATGGTGGTTAGTGACCATCTGATTAAAATAAATTTATGCCTGAAAGCAAAGAGTCATGTTCAGTTGAATCATTTTAGAAAAGCTACAACTTTTTTACCTCCATGGGGAAGTGAAATCTTCATATGTTCTCTTACCAAGCGTTTCTCTTTATGGCCAATAGATTTCCAGGTTGAGATACTATCTAGTACAACTTATTTACATCACTGCAGGATTGTGCCCTTTACAGATTGAATAACACAAACCAAGATAAGATGGGTGGCCCCTGATTACATGCCACAGCTTGTTCAGCTACAACCCCAATCTAACCCAACATGTGGATGGTCACATCAGACTATACACACCTGCTTGTCCAGGGAAGCTGATCACATAGTGTTAAAGGAACAGTTCAGTGTAGAAATAAAAACTGGGTAAATAGATAGGCTGTGCTAAAAAAAAAAAATGTTTCTAATATAGTTATTTAGCCAAAAATGTAATGTATAAAGGCTGGAGTGACTGGATGTGTAACATAATAGCCAGAACACTACCTCCTGATTTTCAACTCTATAACTCTGAGTTAGTCAGTGACTTGAAGGGGGGCCACATGGGACATAACTGTTCAGTGAGTTTGTAATTGAGCCTCAGCATTCAGCTCAGATTCAAAAGCAACAGAAATGACCAATGTGCCCCCCCCTCAAGTCCTGATTGGTTACTGCCTGGTAACCAGTGGAAAGCGGGAAGTAGTGTTCTGGCTATTATGTTAGACATCCAGTCACTCCAGCCTTTATACATTACATTTTTGCCTAACTAACTATATTAGGAAATTTTTTATTTTGCACAGCCTATTTACCTAGTTTTTATTTTTATATTGAATAATTACTTTACGCTAGATGCTCTATGGTCATATTATACAAAATTAACTACCCAACTGCTACTCAAATTCTCTGACCTCACCAGCTTAGATTTATCAAAGGTCGAAGTGAAAATTCGAATTAAAAAATTTTTGAATTGCAAGCTAATTTTTGTGTATGTCGACTAGGGAATAGTCCAAATTCGATTTGAATTTGAAAAAAAAAATTAGAATATCGAAATTTATCTTGTACTGTCTCTTTAAAAATTCGACTTCGACCATTCGCCATCTAAAACCTGCCGTATTGCTGTTTTAGTCTATGGAGGACCTCCTAGAACAGATTTGGAGCTAATTGGTTGACTTTTTTTTAGAAAAACTTTGAATCAAATTCGATCGAATGCGCTGTTACTTCGATTCGTAATCGATCGAAAACTGACCTATTCGGCCAAAAAAAGAAAAACTTAAAATTTTTTGGTAAATTTCGATTGCTCTTTTTAAATTCGAATTACGAAATTATGGGAGTTAAAAAAAAAAAAAAACCTCCCATTACTTCGAAATTTGACCCTTGATAAATCTGCCCTTTAATGTATCATATGGATTTTACAGATTATTCAATATATTAGATACATTTTCTCTATTTTTTCCATAGCCAGCTTCTCTCTTTAAAGGATTTCTGCTAAGCTGCAGGCAACTTGGATCCACACAAATCACTGACAGCTTGGTGTGAAACTGCTAATAGGCTTATTAATGGAATCCTTTTAATTAGTGGAACAAGATGGTGCTTATTAGCATTTCTAAAGACAATAATGAAGGCAGACTGGTTAAGTCAGTGCTAAGCAGATTGATAAAAAGTTGTAGCAGTGCTACAGGTAGAGCAATATTTAGGGTAACAAAGCTGTCACAGAGCTGAATGCGGCAGGGGAAACAATGAATAAACACAAAGCCACTATCTGTGGGTTTAGGGTAGGGACACACTGGGCGATTTGGGGAGATTTAGTCGCCTGGCGACTAATCGCCGCGACTTTCCACGACCAATCTTCCTCTAATGCCTCCCCTTGCTCTGCGCCTGGCTAAAATGAAAAATCGCCTGCGCTAATCACACGCGGCGATTCGTTTTCCGAAGTCGCCCGAAGTTTCCTCGTGAGGCAACTTCGGGCGACTTCGGAAAACGAATCGCCGTGTGTGATTAGCGCCGGCGACTTTTCATTTTATCCAGGCGCAGAGTGAGGGGAGGCATTCCGGAAGAAAAGTCGATGTGATTAGTCGCCAGGCGACTAAATCTCCCCAAATCGCCCAGTGTGTCCCTACCCTTAATGTCTGGAGCAGTTGTGTGTATGGCAGGGGCAGTGTAGAACACAACACTCTTTGCTAAACATAGGGGATCTTATGAATTGTCCTTTTGGTTGTCATATGCCTGTAAGGCTGATACTGTTCATGGGACGATTGGGTCTCAGGGCCGACTTGATGCCCCACTATGTTTGTTGTCTATGGGGCTTTGTCAGTCTAAAATCCCACTGCAGCCGAGACTAGAGCCCCGGATCTACAGAGCTTACAATCTAAGTGGGTGCTTCATTTACAGACACAAATGGGAAGGTAGAGAATGCAACCCTTCACACTGGTTATGCCATCAGCCAGTACGTTTCATACTGCACCTGTGCAGGTAGAACTTGAATTTGTTTGGAATGAGGCAGAGGAAACATTCCTTCTGAGATGCAATTCCAGAGATAAAGGGCTGTTTTGCGGGTGTGTTTCACGTACACAAATAACGCTGTCACTGTATATTAACCATGTCTGCCCTGACCATAAGCACCTTTCCCTGCTTTATATGTGCAGAATGGTCATATGACGTCAGTCAGTAATGGGTGCAGCCAAACAAATACAAGGTTAAGTTAAAAGAAACGTTCAACAAAGGAAAGTGTCTGGTTTCTTATGAGACAGACCCACGTGCACTAGTGTGAGAGATGGAAGGCCAACCCTACTTCACTCTGGTTTCTTTCAAATGCTGCTTTCATGAATCATGAGGCCCCGTAATAATAAGCTGCCCATTGGCCACCTTGCAATGGGCCCTGTCAAAAAGTACAGGTATAGGATCAGTTATCCGGAAACCAGTTACCCAGAAAGTTCCGAATAACCGAAAGGCAGTCTCTTATAGACTCCATTTTATCAAAATAATCCACATTTTTAAAAATGATTTCCTTTTTCTCTGTAATAATAAAACAGTAGCTTGTACTTGAGCCAAACTAAGATAGAATCAATCATTGTTGGAAATATAAAACCAGCCTATTAGGTTTATTAAATGTTAACATCATTTTCTAGTAGACTTTAGGTATGAAGATCCAAATTATGGAAAAATCCATTATCCAGAAAGCCCCAGGTCTCAAGCATTCTGTGTAACAAGTCCTATACCTGTATAATGAAGCTCCAATGGAAATTGCCCTTTTTCCTGTACAGGGAAATTTGCTCATTGGGAAATGACCAAAAGATACAACATTGCACCTGACAGTCGGTACCCTGGGTCAGTGCATATAATATTTAACCGTTGATGGTACCCAACTAATTGTCATCCCCCAATAAATAGGATTACAATGCCATTTACTTGCCCCAGGGAAAAAGCATGGTTATTCAACAGGAATCCCTAATAGCAGCCCTTTGCACATCAAATGCTTCAGCATGAAAGTTCAGTTGTTATTAACAGTGATTCCTCCATGACTTATAAACAGCCTTGTGTGCCCCTGTATCAGCATGAGAGTGAGACTGGCACAGCCTGGCACTGCCTGACCCCCCCCCCCACACACACACACTCCTCAGCCAGTCTGCCTCCTTGTGAATGACAAAGTAACAGCAAAAAAGTGTTTTAAAGCAATGAAAATATAATATGCTGTTGCCCTGCACTGGTAAAACTCCTGTGTTTGCTTCAGAAACACTACTATAGTTCATATAAACAAGCTGCTGTGTAGCAATGGTGGACATTTAGATAGGGCTAAAAGGCACAGGTTAAATAGTGGATAACAGATAACACCATTATGTTCTACAGAGCTTATCTGCTGTGTAACCTGAGCCTTTTCTCCTTTGAATGGCTGCCCCCATTGCTACACAGCAGCTTATTTATATAAACTATAGTAGTGTTTCTGAAGCAAACACAGCAGTTTTATCAGTGCAGGGCAACACTGCATTATATTTTTATTACTTTTTTGATGTTACTGCTCCTTTAAGGACTGTGATGTGTGAATGTGTCTGCAAGACTATAAGCACGACATTTTATACATAATAAAAATGATTTGGGTAAAGACTCCTGAGCCATTGGCACAACTACTACAAGGGTCACTATCTGCTGAACGGGTAACCTTAGACCTGTATATCACTTGGCCCTGAATGATCCTGTAAGGCAAGAGCAGCTAATCCAGAGTAATGCATAAACACAAGCACATTGCAATCCTTTTCCTTCTTCTAATCCTGGCCTGACTAAAATGGACGGGCCCATGTCTGCATCTATGGTACGGACACATCAAACTTGTGCCAAAGAGTATCCAGGAAAGTAATAATATACAGGTTGCTGTAATAATATACGGGTGCTGCAGAAATCAACAAGGGGATGTAAAATCAATAATAAAATCTTGACTAATAAAAGAAATTGTAATTCTCAGCAAACATCCAATATACTATAAACATAAATGTGGATAAGAACTTGGTCAAACGCAGAACATTGCTGCAAAAATTGTGCTTTTACTGATCCACTACATGTTTCAAGCAGAGAGTTCTGTGCTCAAGACATGTAGTGGATCAATAAACACAATTTTTGCAACAATGTTCTGCGTCTGACAAAGTTCTTATCGACATTTATTTTTATGGAATTGAGGCTTTATTGGACGGAAGCAGTAGAGACTGGACTAAAGTCACTGAATCCTCTTCTAAATTGTTATTGAACATTATCCAATATACTATATAGACATTTCAAAGCTATTTGTAAAGGCAAAGAAGAGCAGTATCTGTATTAATGATGTACGGGCCAGCAAAAATTCAAGCGACACCTGACTAACCTGCAAAGACTCGACTGGCAAAATGTTGCCATTGTAGGTCCCGCATCCAACTCACACCTGCATCATCTTGCTCTGTAGCTACTTCTGTGCACACCTCTGGTTCCAAGAATGTGAATCCTTGGGAGCAGTAGAGGAATGTATTTCCCCGATCTGACCCACACCCAATCCTAACCAGCAGTGGTGGCCAAATTTCATCCTGAACCCGCCCAACCGTTGGTCAGTCCACTGGTCACCTCGGTTTTCAGGTCAACCTGCACATCATTACTGTCTATCCCTTAATATTCCCTGCTCTGGTGGTTGTGACTTTTGACACAATGTAGCAGAAGCCATCTAACAGACTAGTCATGGGCAGGTCAACAAACAGTCGATCCTAACACGACAGTTCGAGACCCGCACCAACTCTAACCCGGTGAGAGCTGATATTTATACAGCCTGCCCATCTCTCTCATGTCACTGAAGGGTAAGTAGGGGCACATAGGAGCTAAACTATAAAACGCCATCAAGCGGGGCAGAGTTACGTCGCGAGCAGGATGGGCGCATGGTGAAGTTCAGCCCAAACCAGTCCGTGGAGTCCTGCGCGGAACCAATTTGTTAAACCCGACCCGCACCCACATACTTACATGCTTGGAACAGCAAGTACCTTATCTGCAACCCAATCCACTGACCATCAAGAAACAGGAAGTGCTGTCATTGTAAACCGGAAGTGACATCATTAGAAGTTGGCTTGATCAGAAAAAAAGGAGTAAAACAGGAAGTGCTGCCATTGTAAACCAGAAGTGACATCATTGGAAGAAAAAAAAGGCGTTAAACTCGATATTGAGAAGACACGGGACCGCAAACCTGGAGAACCGCCGAACTGCGTCTATACCTGCTCCCAAAACTTCTGCCTGCAACCCGCAGGTTTTTGCGGGTAACCGACCCGCTGCAGGACTCTACAGTGAAGGTTGTGCAACCATCAGCCCAAACCTACCCCAGACGGCAGATCACTATAACAGAGCTGTGAAAGATCATGCAAGGCTGACTACAGCTACATTGTTTCAAGAAATAGCCAGCAGAGCACCAGCCAGAAAATGATACCATCAAATGCAATTTACATAGAACTTTAAAACCACTGTAAATGTTAAGTCTGTGTATGTTGGAAAGTTGCTTAGGATACTTCCCCATCTTCTCAGCATTGGTTGAGCAGTTGCTGTAAAAATAAATCACTGTTATGACACCCAGGCCAACAATGCCTCCTCTTTATGAGCTTCATGTTGCACAGAGGCACCAACGTTTATTATGTAAATGCGACGACCGTTACAAATGGCAGGAAATGTGTTGCACACTCACAGCCTGTGGGTATAAGCAGTTGTGATGGATCACTTTCATTGCTGCCAACTGATGTGCCAAGCACAGGGTACGGAATATGGACAATTGTGTATTCCCACAAAGAATTCAGTGCAAGCATGGGATCGATCATCCAGAACCATTATCATAGTCTTAATTAATTAAACAATTTTGTTAATGTTTGCCAGGTCCTACAAATTCCATATAATATATCCCATACCTGTAACCTGTGCAGGTCTGGGGTAGCAGACCCACACGTGACCTGTACCCTCTTAGATAAACCCAGACCTGCATTCTGGATACAACTTGCTTCCACCTAAACACATTATAACAATAAGCCAACCACCTCCTCCCTCATGCGAGTCTTGTGACACCATAAGTGACAAAAACAGGAAGAGATGTCACGCCTGGGCAAGATTTAGCCAGGAAGCTAAAAAGCTTTTTTTTTTTTAATTATTCATACATTTCATTATTTGACAGTTTACAGATCTTATAATCTTAAAGGAAAAGGGGTATTCTGCATGCAAGACTTGGGGATGGGATGAGAGCCTAGAGGCAGCCATAGATGCACCAATAACATTGTACAAAAAAAATTTTCATACGATATTCGCACCGAATATTGCGCGAAAATTCGTACACACGGTGTATGGTCGGAGACGAGACCACCATATCAGCAGAAGACTTGGATATTGGTTGGCTCGTCGATCAGGCTAGCCAGAAAATTTTGATTGGGCACCTTTGAAGGCACCCGAACATCAGCCATTATTAGTTCTGAATTGTCATACAGATAGAATTCTATTGTTTCTCCTTGTATATCTGACGATTCAGCTCTACACGTGTGTACTGAAACCAACTTTCCAGGCAAGGTCGTGATTGAAGAGTATATGGCTACCTTAGGATTGACAAGACTAACAAGTAGAGGTGTGCGGGTTCACCTGAAACCCATAGTGAGACAACTTGTAGTGGTGGGTTAGGGTTGGTGTAGGTCAGACTGGGGAAGTACACTCCTCCTTTTCTCCTGAAGATTCCCTCTTTTAGAACCAGAGGGAGAACAGAAGTAATAATAATAATAATAATAGGGTACAGAGCAAGAAGGCACTGGAACAGGTTGGGGGCAAGTTATAAAAAATCAACATTTTGTGGGTTGAATTTTTCCTGACCCGCACATCACAAACTCAAGGAGGAAGGTCCAGTATAAATCTGGAACCTGACTTACATAGCCACATGCATTAATTCAGTGTACACTTAAGGTGGCCATACACAGAGAGATCTGCTCGTTTGGCGATGATCAACGAATAGATGCGGCCGCGATCCGACAGGATTTTTCGTCCCATCCGATTGAGATCTGCCCGACTTTCAGCCAGATCTCGATCAGTGAAGCCCGTCGGGGGGGCCCCATACACGGGCCAATAAGATGCCGACACGGTCTGTCTGCAGCTTTTATCGGCCCGTATATGGCCACCTTTAGTTGTGTACAGAGACCCTGCACAGATCTCACGCAAAATAAATGATCAGTGGCCAGTACACAAATTCCACATGCAGGATGTATAGACCTGAAGCAATACATATGGCAGGAGAGCAATGTCCATATAACATATAGCCTAAGAGGTGTTTGCACGTTATTAGTACATATGATCTGATAGTATCTGACACAAACAGGTTCTGCTGTGGCCAAATCGGGCGAGGAGAACTCCCAAGGCAGCACGTCTGTCAGTGGCAGCAACCAGTATAAACTGCACAGACATTTCTATGATTTGGAGTATATTAGAATGCAATGTAAATTAATGGATTCCCAACACAAATGGACACTCACTCATTAGTATTTACACATCCTCATTCACAAACAGCAACATGGCTATGTGGATACGTATTAGCTTGCGCACAATATAACCTTCGGCCGTATATAAGCTTGCCAGAGTGCAAGTGTAACTATACCCCACAGTGAATGGCACGTTTATCTCTTTATCAGATGGCCATACTGTAGTGGTGTGCAGGGTGAAAAAATCTCAAGCCATATCCGACCCCTCCCAACCCACACCTGGCCCGTTTGCCCTCTATTTATAGACCTGCACCCACCCGCAGTGATGTCACAAAAGGGTTGGGCAGGGGCGGGCACGAGTCTATAAATTTAGTCGCGGGAAGAGCTAGGTTGTGCAGGAGCCAGTCTGAACACAAATGACTGTCCTGCGGGTTTCGGGGCGGCCCACACCGCTACCATAAATCCAAAAAATTTCAACTATAATGCGGTGGGAACTGGGCAAGAGAGAAACAGCTGATCCACTTTACTTGTATGAAATAGTGTTTGACCAGCCCCATGTATTACCGAATGTACAACATGGGTCCATGTGTCCCACGGGCAGTGGCGTAACTAGGTATTACTAAAGTTAATTTTAGGGCCCCCAGTATATCCAGAGGTTGTCCTTTTTTACCAATAAATGTTAAAATTGCTCAGGCCCCTATACCTCTTGGGCCTCCCTGCAGCCGCAGGGTTTACTTACTCTGTAGTTACGTCGCTGCCCACGGGCCAATCGGTCCCATACCATGAACAGCAATGAGCGTATGAATACCCCCCCCCAAATGTATTCGCTGTTGAAGCACAGTCTCTAGGATAATGAAAAAGATAGGGATGTGATCCATAAGACTCCTACCTGCAGTTGCTGCTGTGATGCCCAACACAGAATAAAGTAGTTACCTCTACTACAGGGATACTAGCTGGTGAAGCAGACATGAGGAAAGTGGGGCAGGGAACAGTCTCTAAGGGTCAGGGCACACGCTCAGATTGGGGAGATTAGTCACCCGGCAACAAATCTCCTCTTCTTTGGGGCGACTAATCTCCCCGAGCTGCTTCCCACCAGCTAGAGTGTAAACCGGTGGGATGGCACTCGGAGCGCTTTGTTTTCCGAAGTCGTCTGAATTTGCCTCACGAGGAAACTTCGGACGACTTCGGAAAACGAAGCACTCCGAGTGCCATCCCGCCCACCGTTTTACATTGTAGCCGACGGGAGGCAGTTCTGGGAGATTAGTCGCTAATCAGTGAGGCAACTTCGGGCGACTATTTAATACGCATCGCTGCGTGTGCATTAGCGCAGGCAACTTTTCATTGTAGCCAATGGGGAAAAATACTGGGGCAGTTCGGGGAGATAGTCGCTCAAAAGACGAGGCGATTAGTCGCTAGTCGACAAAATCTCCTCGTGTGGACTAGCCCTAAGGGTCAGGAAACACGCTGAGATTCAGGAAGATTAGTCGTCCGTCGACAAATTTCCTCTTCTATGGGGCGACTAATCTCCCCCAACTGCCTCCCGTCGGCTAGATTGTAAATTGTCGGCTGGATGGCACTGGGAGCGATTAGTTTTCCGAAGTCGCCTCATGAGGAAACTTCAGGTGACTTCAGAAAATGAATTTCCCCTGAGTGCCAACATGCCAGGGATTTTAATTCTAGCCAGCAGGGAGGCAGTTGGGGGAGATTAGTCGCCCCAAAAAAAGAGGAGATTTGTTGCCAGGCGACTCATCTCCCAGAATCTCTGTGTGCCCTGACCCTAAACCCCTGCACACTGTATCACAAGTAGAATAAGGGCACCACTGACTTCTACTGAGGAATACAGAGAAATCTGACTTACTGCAACTTTGGTGGCAATGGGGTAACCAGGGGGGAGCAGAGCTTCAGATGTTGCTCAAACCACTGAAACTAGAAATAAAGGGACAGTCACATGAATAAGAGGCAGTGGTAAGTGGCAGAATGGCTGTCATTAGTCATGAGCAGGAAGGGATATCACTGCAGGATTTTACAAGTTACATCAATTTCAACTGGAAGAAAGAACAGTAGGGCAGTTCCTACTAATAGGACATGGACATGTACTGAACTACAACTCCCAGCAGCAATACCTGGAGGGCTACAAACTTGGCGCGGGGGGGGGCTTGATCCTGTGACTGGAACTTTAATGGCAGCGAGACTGTAGCACATGGGCAGTGAAGTGACTAGCAGCAGGGAATAGGGGCAGCAGTCACACACAGCAGGAAGTCCCTCCCCCCAAGCAGGAAGCCGGTTACTCACAGACGCACAGTTCCAGCACAAAGGCGTAGTAAGACCAACAAGCCACCGCCGTGATGAACAACACCGGGATCCAGCCCACCACCCGCTGGCAGCAGCGCAAAACGTGAGACGGAGCCATATTCCCGCTCCCAAACCGGAGCCGCTGGCATTACATTAACTCCAGTCACCAGTTGGGGGAGCGTATTAGGATTAAAAACTCCCATCCGGGCACGCCTCCTTGTAGGTTCCGCCCCCACTGACACCCTGGTAACGCCCATTCGGCCCTGTCTCCTTGACTCCGACGCCCCGCCCACACCACGCTCTAGTCGCAATAGGGAAGATGCAATGACTTCCGCTTTATTTCCCTGGTACTGACAAAAAGTCTTTACCTCACAGCAGCCTCTGAGCTGTCTCTCGTGTTCACCTACAGACTAGTGACACCAGACACAGTTCCTATAGGCTGAGCAATACCTCCCCATCCCCCTATTCAAAAACTTGTGGAAAATAAAAATCAATTGACTAAAGGTGAACTGCCCCTTTTATTCATATGAACCCATTGGTTTTGTATACCTCACAACATATTGAAAATAGAGGGATTTGCGCAACAAAATATAATGCAGTGTTGCCCTGCACTAGTAAAACTGCTGTGTTTGCTTCAGAAACACTACTATAGTTTATATAAATAAGCTGCTGTGTAGCAATGAGGGCAGCCATTCAAAGGAGAAAAGGCTCAGGTTACACAGTAGATAACAGATAAGCTTTGTAGAACATAATGGTGTTATCTGTTATCCACTATTTAACCTGTGCCATATAGACTTTTTTCAATTTCCACCATTGCTCCACAGCAGCTTGTTTATATGAACTATAGTAGTGTTTCTGAAGCAAACACATCAGTTTTACCAGTGCAGCGCAACATTACGTGATATTTTCAATACTTTAAAACACTTTCATTCTTTTGGTGTTACTGTGCCTTTAAGCATCACTGAAAGCCATATTTAAAGAGCAGCGTAACCTTAATGTTATAGGCAGCTTCTCTGGTATTGGTACAGCCCAGTTAGGGGCCGATTCACTAAGGGTCGAATATCGAGGGTTAATTAACCCTCGATATTCGACTAGGAATTAAAATCCTTCGACTTCGAATATCGAAGTCGAAGGATTTAGCGCAGATAGTTCGATCGAAGGATAATTTCTTCGATCGAACGTTAAAATCCTTCGAATCGAACGATTCGGAGGATTTTAATTCAACGATTGAAGGAATATCCTTCGATCAAGAAAAGTTAGCCAAGCCTATGGGGACCTTCCCCATAGGCTAACATTGACTTCGGTAGCTTTTAGATGGCGAACTAGGGGGTCGAAGTTTTTTTTAAAGAGACAGTACTTCGACTATCGAATGGTCGAATAGTCGAACGATTTTTACTACGAATCCTTCGATTCGAAGTCGTAGTCGCAGGTCGAAGTAGCCCATTCGATGGTCCAAGTAGCCCAAAAAAAACTTCGAAATTCGAAGTTTTTTACCTTCAAATCCTTCACTCTAAGTGAATCGGCCCCCTAGTGTCTATTCTTCCCTGCAGCTAAAGTTCCTCATTTTTATTTCTGGAATGGAATTATATTGGGAGTGAGCTGAGGACACGCAGGAAAGATTTGCTTGTTGAGTTCACTCAGAAAAAGGAAATCCATAGGATGAGCTGGTGCCTGTGCTTAAGTGGATACTTCCCCCGGGCTGGTCACTAGAGGGGGGGGGGGTTGTAGTCTTCTCATACAAGGCTGATAAATCTAAAGTACGGGAAACATTGACATTTCTTTCTTATTAACTGGAGTTAATCGACTTCATGCCAAGTAGTAGATATTTCCAGGCCAAAGTCACATTCAGTTGCTTTCACCCATTGATTGTGGGATGGGTGGGTGCAATAAAACAATGGCAGGAATAGGTTAATCCAGGTAAATTACAACACCCACAGGGGGTAGGATGCTTGGAGAGGTCGTCCCATGATCAGGGCAGGGCCAAGCTGACCAGGCGCCCTAAGTAACCCTGCTGTCCACCACACTCCCCACCTAAACTAACCCCCCCCGCACACTTGTGACTGTAGCAGGGGAGGGAAGGGACAGAGCGCAGAGGAGAGACAGCGGCAGAGGGTGTGACAAGTCCTCAGGCACATCTTAGATCCATTTACTGGACATATTACCAGTCAAGCTTTAAAATGGTGCAGTAACTCTCTCTAGTAGGGGTCATCAAACAGTACGGTTATAGCTTTAAAGGAACAGTTCAAGATTAAAATAAAAACTGGGTAAATAAAAAATGTTTCTAATATAGTTAGTTGGCCAAAAATGTAAAGTATAAAGGCTGCAGTGACTGGATGTTTAACATAATAGCCAGAACCCAAGAATGCTTTCTTTCATATTTCGGTCCTAGGTTTCCAGGCAGTCTGACTAGCCCCCCCCCCACAGCCAAAAGCCCCCACTGAACTGCCCCCCTCCCTCCCATGCATTGCCACTAGAACAAGTGTCCCCTCTAGTCTTCGTGACCCACATATGCAGAACAGCGTAGCAGAGCATCTTTGTTATGTCAGCGCAGACACTTGAGCTTTTGGCACATGTGTAGTTGAAGCTTGAAGACTAGGGTAGAACTTGACGGTGCGGCTCGAGCCGACACTTTGCCATGCGATGAAACGCATGCGACGTGTCGGATGTCCTGAAGGTACAGGAAGTGAAGGAGAAATCGCAGGTAAGTACTACATTTATCCAACTGTAGGATGAAGACGCAGAGTGCAGCGTTTTCATCCGACAGTTGGATAAATGTAGTACTTACCTGCGATTTCTCCTTCACTTCCTGTATCATCAGGACATCCGACACGTCGCATGCGTTTCATCATATGGCGAAGTGTCGGCTCGAGCCACACCGTCGAGTTCTACCCTTAGTAAATTACCAAAACGAAAGAAGAGGATGTGGAAGATACCGAAGCTCCTGAGCTCCACTATTCTGCATATACAGGTCTGTGTCACCAGAGGGGACATTCCAGTACAACACCATGCAGGAGGAAGCAGGGAGGAGGGCGAACGGGGGGCCCTCAGCTGCAGGGGGGGTTTAGCTCTCCTTTAAACTAACTTAGTATGATGTGATATTCTGAAACAGTTTGCAATAGCTTTTCAGTTTTTGTTTGTGGTTTTTGAATTAGTTTATAATTTCAGCAATCTGGTTACTGGGATCCAAATTACCCTAGCAACCATGCACTAAAGAGACTGGAATATGAATAGGAGTGGCCTGAATAGAAAGATGAGTAATTACAAGTAGCAATAAGAATACATTTATAGCTTCACAGGGCATTTGTTTGAAAGCTGGAAAGATCCGGAGAAGGCAAATAATTTAAAAACTATAAAAAAAAAAAATGAAGGCCAGTTGGAAAGTTGCTTAGAATTAGGCATTCTATAACATACTAAAAGTTAAGTTAAAGGTGAACCACCCCTTTTATTATAAATAATAAAGTGTGTTAGCCTGATGTACCAATAGACCATGTTGGACATTTTTTTAATGATGTGCCTTTAAAATAAATAAGACCTATTTATAACCCCTGATTCCTCCTATTCATAAGAGATCTGACAGCTTATTATAGATTGTAGCTATTTGATTAAATTCAGTTTAGCATAGTGGTTTCCTAGCGTCCTTTAACCTGTGGATGAGCCTCCCTCCCAACCCCAAAGTATAAACAGCACAAAATATAATTATTCCGATTTTATTGAATTAACCTTCATGAAAATAATATGTTTTACAAAAATAAGTAGAGAATACTCCTTTGTTTTCATAAAAAGACACCCCTATAATAAAAAAATATAGAATTATTTTAGTCACCAAATCCAGTTTTAAAGATGATCAAAACCAACATTATTTTTTTTAATAAAAATAAAAATGGAACAGGAGATGCAGAGCTCAGGGCTAGGGAGAAAATGAAGACTGTAAAGGAGCACGTGGAACTGGAACGGATAATGAAATTGGTTCTTTTAGCGACACAGAATAAGCCTAAAACTCGAGTTGTTGGTCCCTTTGTGTTGGCAGTTACTAGAGACTTGATCCAATGGGACAAACAGCATAATTGCCAGTATGAGAGGATGACTTACCTAACAACCTATATGCAGTAGTGCATTGTCTTTTTTTTATAGATGGAAGATCACGCAGAGTTGTAGAAGAAGTTGTAGGTGTTTAGGAAGTGAGACTTCCATATTTGTGTTGATTTTGCAGCTGCTACACCTCTGTGTGTACTTTATGTTAAATATTTATATGTAGAGCATGGCACCCCTGCACCCAGTAGACTCCTGCACATCTGATAGAGAGCAGCCTCTCAGCGCTAACCCCCAGGCAGAGCGGAGCAGGATATATAGTAAATATAGCATGAGATGCTTGTTATTAGCTGGCTCTGTAAACATTCACAGATATATACGTAAACAGAAATACATGAAAACTCCACACCAGTAAAGCCACAACCCACAACCAGCACAGATGCAGAACAATTCTTTGGGAGAGATGTTAGAATGGACTTTTTCCAGTTTGCTTCCAGACTTCATTGGCTCCCTTAATAGTTTCTCTTTTGACACATTTCCAGTATCCGTGTATACCCTGCTGCTGGGGCACGTGCTGAAACAACAAGGAATTTAGAATGTGAATTATTCATTTCTTAAAGGAGAAGAAAAATCACAATCATTGTGGGGGGGGGGGAATGTTAGGCACCCAAACTTACCTTAAAGGGATTGTGTCATGATTTTTACGATGTAGTTTTATTTCTAAATTACACTGTTTACACTGTTAGTTGTAATACAATTACAATTAGTTGTAATATTGGTGTCATCTCAGGTCATTTTGCCTGGTCATGTGCTTTCAGAAAGAGCCAGCACTTTAGGATGGAACTGCTTTCTGGCAGGCTGTTGTTTCTCCTACTCAATGTAACTGAATGTATCGCAGTGGGACCTTTGAGTTTACTATTGAGTGCTGTTCTTAGACCTTCTACCTTCTCTTGTGTTAGGGAGCTGCTATCTAGTTACCTTCCCATTATTGTCACATGACTGGGGGCAGCTGGGATACTGACAATATGTCTAGCACAATGTCAGATTTCAAAATTAAATATAAAAAATCAGTTTGCTCTTTAGAAAAACAGATTTCAGTGCAGAAGTCTGCTGGAGCAGCACTATTAAATGATGCATTTTAAAAAAAACATGTTTTCCCAGGACAGTATCCGTTTAAAACCCAATCCAGTGCTCCTGTTAGCAGAAAACTGCCCTGGCTCAGGGTTCTTCTCAGAGCACCACAGAGGAATCCTCTTCTTTCTTCTTCAAAATCCCACACCAACAAATGCTCAGTAGAGTAAAAAGCTGGCATTTTTTTTTAAAGTTCTGTTTTTCACTCAACTGTGCATTTGAACCCATGTGAAGAAAGAAGAAGACGCAGGAAGAGGATCACTCCATGGTGCTCCCTGGAACATCCCTGGACCTGGGAAGTTTTCTGCACTGGCCCGGGGTAAGTGAATATACCTTTCTGCTCCTTTAAAGCAGAGACACAATAGACCCCTCAGGATATTTAACTCTTTGAGAATACAAAGTGCAAAGCAGGCAACTCATGTGGATTTATCCTTCTTTCTAAAGACTTCTTTATAAAGGAGACATAACACATATAAAGCAACGTGGTTATAAATATTGTATTTTATGTACTGAACTTACTGTGCCAGCCTAGAAGTTTGGTCAGAGCTGGGACAAGTAGTATTTGTGCTTAAAGCAATACTACATGGCCAGCTGCTTCCTGCTTACTATTAACTGTTTCCCTTGTTCCCCACCGCAGCTTACAAATGCCCCGCAGGGTGCTGATTTAAGAACTTATTCCTCCCCAATGTCATTAGTCTGATGTCTCTGCTGGAACCGGGCACTCTCTCCACTTGTGCCCTACGCAGCTGTCTCTGCTGCCTACCCCTAGTTCTGCCCATGGGGTTGGTAAACTTATAACAAAAATGTTCCATACCTTCAAAGTTTTGTTAGGTCATATTTTGTGTGCCAGTGGCACTGCACATGCTCAGTGTGGTGTTGGCTGCTTATAGCTAAACCTCGGCATCATCATAAATGATTAAAAATAGTGGTTTCATCTGTCATAGAATCAGATGCTAAAGGGCTAAGCACAGATGCAGAACAAATTGGTTTCTATGAAAGGTGAATATGAATTAAATACAATTTTTTTTGCATACATACTACGAAATATTGAGAGGAATAGACCTTTGCTGCTAAAGGCCTGTAGGCAGGTAGAGATCCTAAAAACATATGGTCTAGTCTAATTTGTTTTGTACAGCTTTAGGGCAGAGACGCACTGTTTCCTCGTGAGGCAACTTCGGGCGACTTTGAAAACTGATTTACATTCTAGCGGGCGGGAAGGCAGCTCAGGGAGATTAGTCGTCCCAAACAAGATTTGTCGCTGGGTGACTAATCTCCCCAAATCTGACGTGTGTCTCTGCCCTAAGTGTCCTTTGAGGGTTTGTAATTGTCAGACTTAAAAATGGTAACCTGTGTGAGACAGTTAATATTTTCCCAGACACATACAACATGTACCCTGAGTACCACTTTGTAGGCACAAGGCTATGAGCAGGTTATGAGGAGGAAGGGCAGTATAATCAAGTGTAAAAGATAACAAAAAGGAAGGTTTGTGTGTTTAATAAGTCTCTAATTTTTCTAACTTCTTTCTACATTCCACAGGGAGCTATCCAGAAGAGCACGGGATAATTATGAGACAGTCAATTAGCGGATCAATAGAGACAGAATACTGAGAAACATGACCTATTCAAGGTTATAATCATTTTCACCCATTTTATCACTCTTCCTTCTGCAATTATAACAATAATAAGATTTATTAGGTAGCAAGAATAAAAGGCATGTTAAGGAAACTAAAATTATTTTCTGACAGTTTCCTTGTAATGCCACCTTGTGTGACTGATGTGTATAGAAAGAGGATGCGCACACATTCTGATTAATGCAGTCGGGGAGTATCCCCTTTTATTTAGCCACCAAACATCAAAGTTTCAGGGGGGGGGGGGAATGCGAACCGTTGATGTTTGGTGGCTAAATAAAAGGGGATACTCCCCGACTGCATTAATCAGAGTGTGTGCGGATCCGTTTTCTATACACATACGTTGCTAAGGGACCCGGCCGGGTCAACGGAAGAAACATACCACCAGTTGCAGGATTGGTGAACTACAGGTGTGCGGTAGGAGAAATTACATTGTACCTTGTGTGACTGGCCTTTGTCATAAGCATTAGCCAATTCACTCTCCATTCTCTTAAGGTGTGTGTACTTATTTCCATTGTTCAGTTTGTGCATATGTCTGCAAGTAAAACTATCAGTCACAGAAGGAAGCTTGTCAGAGGAGTGCAGTCCATTAAGCCTGACTGCAGGAATTCATTATGAAAAGCCGCATGAAATATCCCTTTAAATTAGACACCACTTAATACAAAATGAAGTTAGACTGCAGTGTAAACAAATGTTCCTGTATTATTCTAGAGGTATTACTTTAACGTTTCCTTGTACAGGTCGAGAACCTGTTATCCAGAATGCTTGGGATCTGGGTTTTTTGGATAAAAGATCTTTCTGTAATTTGGATACCGTAAGTCTACCAGTAAATCATGTAAACAATTAATAAACCTGCTAGGCTGATTTTGCTTCCCATAAGGAACAATTATATCTTAGTTTGGATCAGGTACAAGGTGCTGTTGTATTATTACAGAGAAAAAGGAAATCATTTTTTAAAATTTTGATTATATGGATAAAATGGCATCTACCGGAGATAGTCTCACCGTAATTTGGAGGTAACTAATCCCATACCTTATGCTAGTGGTATTAGGTTTACTTACATTATTCTAGAGGTATTACTTGTATGCTTACATACATTATTCTAGAGGTGTTCCTTTGGTTTACTTACATTATTGTAAAGGTATTTCTTGTATGTTTACTTACATTATTCTAAGGTATTCCTTGTATGTTTCCTTACATATTTCTAGAGGTGTTCTTTGTAAGTTTACTTACATTATTCTAGAGGAATTCCTTGTATGTTTACTAACATTATTCTAGAGGTATTCCTTTGGTTTACTTACATTATTGTAAAGGTATTCCTTGTATGTTTACTTACATTATTCTAAGGTATTCCTTGTATGTTTACTTACATATTTCTAGAGGTGTTCTTTGTAAGTTTACTTACATTATTCTAGAGGAATTCCTTGTATGTTTACTAACATTATTCTAGAGGTATTCCTTGTATGCTTACATACAATATTCTAGAGGTGTTCCTTTGGTTTACTTACATTATTGTAAAGGTATTCCTTGTATGTTTACTTACATTATTCTAAGGTATTTCTTGCATGTTTAACTTACATATCTCTAGAGGTGTTCCTTATTGGTTTACTTACATTATTCTAGAGGTATTACCTTTAAGCCCCGGTGAAGCCTGTTCCTTAGAACGCCTAAAAACTCCCCGTGGCTTAAGCAGTTGTCCCCATCAAGGTCAAAGATCTTGAAGACCGTATCCAACACATTGTTTGATAACTCTTGGCCCGTCGCCACTTTCACTGCCCTTTTAAATTCGGCTGATAAAAGAAGGCAACACAAAATTCATAATGTTATCAGAGCAATAATATGACCTGCTGGTCAATTAATTATATATTGTCCTTTTTTGTATATGGCCCCCCCGAACATAATTAGAAGACAGAAAAATAAGGCACTTCAATTTGTATTTAATCATCACATGTATTTCTCACCCTACCTCGAAACTGAAGGTTGATTAGTAAGAAAATAAAGGTCCATGACTAAATAATGAAGTCCATGCAGGCCCAACAGATTACAATATTAATGGCCGCTCTGCTGAAGAATAGAAGCTAGAGAGGAAGGTCCTTGGACCTCTCAGTTTAATAATGGCCCAGACAAATTTACACAGAATGGAAGTCACAAAACTTTTCTCCTGCCTGCCTCTTGTCCAGGGCTCCATTCAATTGTAAAAAGAGTTGGGGAGCAACACAAGCATACTAAAAGTTCCTGGGGTACCAAATAAGTGCTGTGATTGGCTATTTTGTAGCCCCTACGTAGTCTGGCAGTCTAAAGGAGACTTAGCAGTACACCTGGTTTTATGTAACCAAAACTTGCCTCCAAGCCGGGAATTCAAAAATAAGCACCTGCCTTGAGGCCACTGGGAGCAAGGGGTTGGTGAGCAACATGTTGCTTGTAAGTCACTGGTTGGGGATCACTGCTGTATTAGGGGACTGTCACCATGTGCAGGACACACCACATATAGTGAGAAGACTGTTTTGTATCATGATGGTAATTACTAAGTAACTGTAGGGTCCAACATTTGTGATAAGGGCACAAGTGTATAAGTATTCGTGTTTTGTGGGTTCACACCCAACCCAACCTGTCATCACTTCTTACATAATATACCATGCCAGGCCACCCCTCTTTGACATCACTAGAGTAGGTGGGGCAGGTAATACCTAAATAAGCAAAGGTCACCAGAAGGAGGAATCAAAGTGCAAGGATGATGTAGGCAGGGCCCAGGACAGAGTTCAGCATTTATCACCACTGGGCTTATTTGCACCTGAGCAGTAACCCACAGCAACCAATGACTGAGTAGTTTATTTTCAGTAATATGAAGGTAGTACAATGAAAGAAAAAAAAGTGATGGGTTGCTGAGGGTTACTGCCTGGTGTTAGTTTGCCCAGTGTTGATATGAGCCCCAGCTTTTCTTTTTCTCTGAAGAAACCCACATTAAGTTGGGGAATCAGTTTCACAGCCCAAAAACTGTTTTAGAACCAGTACAAATAAATTTCCCATGAAAAAAGTGCATCACGGAGACCCACTCTAAACAGCACAGGGACCATTTTTGGCAAACCAAGATGTTAAAAATCCCTGGTTTACAATATCACACCAAAAATAAAAACCCTTTAAATACAGTACTGGAACATTATCCACATACCATCCCCACCAGCAGAACAGACTTTAGGCCCTTAAATTGGAAGTGCCGGTAATTATCACTACTTACCCATCTTTATAGCTCTGTTTGCACTACTGAACATTTTCATTGTTATGGAGAAGTCTTCTAGGTTGTTCATAAACAAATAGAAACTCTTGAATTCATCCATGCTGATACTCTGCAATCAAACACAGTGTTCACTTCAGTCTAGTTTGGGGGAAGACACACAGGACAAGGCATATGAATGGCAACTGGTTGGTGAACTCAAGGACTTCAGAAATGCCCCATAAGAAAGAGCAGCTTCTAAGCTATGTTTGCAAACTCTGAAACCACAAAGCCCAGTTTGAAATCTCAAGGGCCAATGCATTAACTAGAAACTCACTTCAGATCCAGCTCCCCAAAAGTACAGCTGCAGTTCCAAGTATGTTCATGTTGACCATATACAGCTCACTATCACACTATCCACATTTGTATTTTTACTATTTCACAACGGACATATAAACCAGTGATCAGCCCAATCTTAAAGTATATTTATAATCTGTGCATGGGAGCCATTCGTGTATATAAATTACATGCACTGGGGATGTACAATGGCACAGTTTATGATTTAAGAAGTTCCCAGATCTTTAGATATTCGAAATGTAAGCCTAGATGTTGCTGAGTATTTGATGCCCCGGTAACACACTGCCGTTTCAGAGACAGAGGCTAAATTTCTTCAATTCTGGGATCTATGTAATAATGAGTGATGACAGTAATAATCAGTGATGTGTTGGTTGGTTCAAAACCCATAATTATAACATGATGAATTGCCCCCTGCAGCGGGTGACTGGCTAAATTCCCCACCAGCCAAACTGTTCCCCAATCCTCCCCATCTTGTCCCAACCCAATATCTGACAGCCAACAGCTTGTCGTTGTTCTTCGTATACTCACGCCTGCTCTGCCCCGCCCCCTCAGGTGACATCAGAGATGGACAGGATGGGTGTGGGTGTATAAATCTGCAAGCTGTGGGGGTCGGCCAGGCCTCTGGTTAGACCTATGCCTTCAAAGTTACCCACAGCAGCTAATCAATATCTTCTGATTTTGTTGAGCCATTTTCTGAGTGTTAGTGGCATGCACATGCTACGGTGCGGATTATTATCATATTATAACAATGCAGAACACACTGCTGTACAATAAAGGGGTCAATCATTACCCTAGGGGCACAAGCGCATGAGAAATAAGGGCCACAAAAGTCCCCTGTTCACTGCACTGAATGCTGGACAAAAACATGTTGTCTAATTCTGGGCAGTGTCATTCTGTGGCTACTAAAGCAAATAAAGTTCTGTCTTGCACAAAAAAGAGCATTAACTCAAGGGATGAAAACATAATTATGCCTCTTTATAGGTCCCTGGTGAGGCCTCATCTGGAGTATGCAGTGCAGTTTTGGACTCCAGTCCTTAAGAGGGATATAAATGAGCTGGAGAGAGTGCAGAGACTAAGTGCAACTAAACTGGTTAGAGGGATGGAAGACTTAAATTATGAGGGTAGACTGTCATGGTTGGGGTTGTTTTCTCTGGAAAAAAGGCGCTTGTGAGGGGACATGATTACACTTTACAAGTACATTAGAGGACATTATAGACAAATAGCAGGGGACCTTTTTACCCATAAAGTGGATCACCGTACCAGAGGCCTCCCCTTTAGACTAGAAGAAAAGAACTTTCATTTGAAGCAACGTAGGGGGTTCTTCACAGTCAGGACAGTGAGGTTGTGGAATGCACTGCCGGGTGATGTTGTGATGCTGATTCAGTTAATGACTATAAGAATGGCTTGGATGATTTCTTGGACAGACATAATATCAAAGGCTATTGTGATACTAAACTCTATAGTTAGTATAGATATGGGTATATAGAATTTAATTAAAAGTAGGGAGGGGTGTGTGTATGGATGCTGGGTTTTCATTTGGAGGGGTTGAACTTGATGGACTTTGTCTTTTTTCAACCTGATTTAACTATGTAACTATGTGGCACTCAGAGCCGAACGCAGCATTGGAAGGAGCACCTCTGCTCTGTCCTTACCATGTTCTTAAAAGAAGAAGGCAAGACCATGGCCCTGACTCTGGCAGTGCTGATGTGCAAGTTAGCCGTTTGGACGGCAAACACCCCAACTCCCCCGCCCGCCACTCTTGAATGGAGCACTACTTAACACAAGCTGAACTCAATTCAAAGCACAATCTTAATTCCAATCTCTGCATTCCAAAATGGAGCTCAGAGGCCTGCGGCTATTTCCAAAATGCCCCACACAGTGGGCAAAGTGAAAAAATACGGCATAATTAAGCCTTTTTGCACTTTGCCCGCTACATGGCATTGTACCCGAGGCCTTGTGAGTGGGTCCCTAAGCTCAGGAGAGTGATCACAGCACAGAGCATGTGCAGGGAATCAGCAGAAAAGAAGATGGGGAGCTACTAAATGTAGGATCAGATCTTCACCGGTGAAGGGCTGTGGCAGGTACAGAAGGCCAACATATGAGGTGCATGATTTTTAGCCTATGTCTTTGTTCAGCTGTAGTTGTCCTTGAAAGGTCACTGCACAGAGAGATCTGGGTATTTACCTCTCCGGGAGGGATCCGAGCCTGTACGTTCTGCCAGTACATGTCATTGTTCTCCTCGTCCGTGAAAAAAAGCAGCCACTCTGCAAAGTCTTCTTTCCTCATAAAGTTCAGGCCTTTTGAGAACTGAATAAATTCCATTTCTTGCACTTCTGTTTGTAAATTTTCCATAAATCTAAAGTCCCGGAGGAAAGAAATATGAATAAAATATAAAGTGGGAGGAATGTAGCTGTGGAATTGCAATAAAACATTTTTATTATTCGGCTGCAGCTAAAACACTGATTTGGGTTCTGATCAAAAATGTACTTTTGCAACTTATACTTATCTGTTTTATTAACTGTATTTACGTGAAAGGAGAATGAATGGGCACCTCACGACACTTACACAATTAGCAGATTTATCAGAGCTGATGAACAGAGAGATATAAAGCATCGCCTTCATTTCTATTCCTTTATTGGACATCACAGTGTGAGAATACAGCTGTATGAGCAGAACATTAAATGGAATTTTATATATTGCTTTCCTCGACTGGAGGAGACAAATGTATGTTGCCATTTAAGACTCCATTCTTTTTTCTCTTTATTTATATATTTTCATATACAATTTAAATAAAACCAGTAAAACACAGAAATAAACTGAAAAATTAAATCATATAGTGAAATAATAAAAAAAATAAAACAAATCAGAAATGATCAATCCACAGTGTTTGACCTTAGTTTATGATCACTTCCATTCTTAAAGGGGTTTTTCACCATTGAGTTAACTGTTAGTATGATGTAGAGAGTGATATTCTGAGACAATTTGCAAATGTTATTTGTGGTTTTTGAGTTATTTAGCTTTTTATTCAGCATCTCTCCAGTTTGCAATTTCAGTAGTCTGGTTGCTAGGGTCCAAATTCCCCTAGCAACCATGCATTGATCTGAATAATCAACTGGAATATGAATAGGAGAGGCCTGAATAGAAAGACCAGTGTCAGACTGGCCCACCGGGATACCAGGAAAACTCCCGGTGGGCCCAGGTGTCAGTGGGCCTCTTGCTTCTAATCATTTGGCCTTTTTTATGGTTAATATCAATTTCTATGAGAACAAAGAACCTAAATAGATGAATTAATAGATTATAGTATGTAAAGAAAAGAGACTAGTAGAATGGAGGTTGAGTGAGGAGAGGAAGAATAATAGTAATAAGAGTGGGCCCCCGGTCTAAGGTTTTTGGGTGGGCCCCAGTCCAACTCTGTGTGGGGGCCCCTGAGGTAGCAGTCCCAGTGGGCCCAGGACCCCCAGTCCGACACTGAGAAAGACGAGTAATAAAAAGTAGCAATAACAATACATTTATAGCCTTACAGAGCATTTGTTTTTTTAGATGGGATCAGTGACCCTCATTTGAAAACTGGAAAGAGTCTGCAGAAGAAGGAAAATAATTAAAAAAAACTCTAAAGACCAATTGAAAAGTTGCTTAGAATTATTCATGGTATCACATACTAAGAGTTAACATAAAGGTGAAACACCCCTTTAGGATTACATGGGTCATTTACGAAAGCCAGGGGTGCAAGAACAAGAGCAGTGAGTGCAAGATTTAACAAACAAATCAGTGTTTGGTGCAATGAGCAGCATCACAAGGTGCAGTCCTGCCCTTTCCTTAACCCCTGCCTTAGGGAACAGTTTTTGGCACTTTTCACACTCCTGGTACATTGTAAAGGAGCCCTCGTGTGTCAAGGGAGCTAAACAACATGGTAGGTTCCAAAGCAAATATTTAGATAATGAATATATGCATGCAAAGTGCCTTATCTAAGAAGCTTATCTATTTAATGGTAAAATATACGCAGCATAAACATACACCAAGGGGGGTTATTTACTAAGCTCCGAATACCCGTAATTCCCCGAAATCCGAAAAATGTTATTTTTATGTGTGATAATAGGCTTAAAAAAAATCACAAATTTTTCAGAATTTATTAAACCCCGAGGGCTAAAAAGACCGAATATAAAAACAAGGAATCTCAAACCTGTCGAGGTTGCATAAAAGTCAATGGGAACAGTCTCATTGATTTTTGGTTGTGTCGGGGGTTTCGGGCAATTTCACCATGTTTTCTGAGCTTTCAGGTGAAAACGTGAAAATCTGAGCTTTTCCTGCAAAGGTAATTTTCTGGAAAATGTAATTATAAATATGCGTTTAAAACCCGAGCGGGTTAGATCGGAGTTTGTGGCAGCCAATATTGAGATAAATTTGGACCTTGATAAATAACCCCCCCCAAGTACAGTATGGGACCCGTTATCCGGAAAGATCCAAATTACGGAAAGGCCGTCTCCCGCCCAAATAATACAAATTTTAAAAACGATTTCCTTTTTCTCTGTAATAATAAAACAGCACCTTGTACTTGATCCCAACTAAGATATAATTAATCCTTATTGGAAGCAGAACCAACCTATTGGGTTTATTTAATGTTTACATGATTTTCTAGTAGACTTAAGGCATGAGGATCCAAATTACAGAAAGATCCAGTGTCCGGAAATCCCCAGGTCCCGAGCATTCTGGATAACAGGTCCCATACCTGTATATAGTGTTTCCTTTGCTCCTACTTTATGTTCTGCACAATCGAACAATATCCATTTTAAGGGACATTTACTGCTAAGTGGACTTTAGCTTTAGACATATATTATGGATGGCCTCAGCTTTAGAGCTGGCCTGTGCAACCTCAAGTGACCCAGTCCTGGATTATCACAGTGGCAGTTGCAGAGAGAGAGACATTAGAGGGCGCTACTTATGACAAGAAAGCTTAAATGCAGTCTGGGAAGTCAGACATATAATCATTGCACCCTGTTTGTGAGTCTCAACATCGAGGTACACTTGTTTTGGCTTATGAAGATTTCGTTTGATAGAAACACCACTAGGGGCCACTATTGTTCTATACTACAAGGAAAACAGGTTGAGAAGAAACTCTCATCCTCACACAGGAACACACAGTGAGAAATGCACCAGCATAATAAAACTGCAATACAGGTAAAGGATATCTTTTTCGGAAACATGTTATCCAAAAAAGCATCAAATTACGGGAAGCCCATCACCCATAGACTCCATTATAATCAATTACAATTTTTAAAAATTATTTCCTTTTTCTCTGTAGTAATAAAACAGTACCTTGTACTTGATCGTAAATAAGTCGGGATGAGCGAATTTTTTTGCCTTGTTTCGCCGAAAAAAATGATGCCCATAGACTTGTATGGCGTCGTGCGTCAAAATAAAAAGACGCGCCTCAAAACACCCATAGACTTCAATGGGCGTCGGCGACATTTTCCCGGCGGCGAATTTTTGGCGAAACGAAATGGGTCTCTATAAATAAGATGTAATAAATCATGGGGGCAAAACAATCCTATTGGGTTTATTTAATGTTTAAATTACTTTTTTTTTTAGTAGACAAATTATGGGACCGAATTACAGAAATATATACCGTTTCCAGAAAACCCCTGGTTTCGAGCGTTCTGGACAACAGGTCCCATAACTGCATACCTGGTTTTCCTTTACTCTTTTTCTATGTCAACATGTCTACATGTCAACTTGCCCATATTTGTCAGGGGACTCCCAGATTTAAACCCCCTCTCTCGTGGTCTCCCACAGAAACAGACCGCAGAAGTAAATCCAGAAGTTATCGGTAACATTTGAATGCATAGAACAACCACTAGAAGTCCTCAAACGTCACCTGAATCAGTACAGTGGAAGCATGGCAGGAGAACTGGCTTTTACCCACATGGTTCTGAGACTTGAAACTGAGAGATTTTTAAAGGAAAAATATACCCCCTGAACAATGTAGGTCTCTATAAAAAATAAATTGCATAAAACAGCTCATATGTAAAACCCTGCTTCATGTAAATAAACTATTTTCATAATAATATACTTTTTAAGTAGTATGTGCCATTGGGTAATCATAAATAGAAAATTGCCATTTTAAAAAATAATGGCCGTCCCCCTGGGATCCTAGGATTCACGGTGCACACAAACAAACTATACATGTTAGGTCACATGAGCCAATTAACAGACAGAGTTCTGTCTTTTGCTTCCTCATTTCTTCCTGTTACAGATAGAGCTGCAGTATTTCTGGTCAGGTGATCTCTGAGGCAGCACACAGACCATCACGAAATGGGGGTCAAGGCAAGAAGTGTAAAAGGGCAAGATTTACTTAAATATATATTCAAGTTTGATAAGATTCTTTAATATGGCAGTTAATATGATGCTCTGTTGCTTAAATATTCATTTTGGGGGTAAAGTTTTCCTTTAAAGTTCAAGGAAAAGCTTCCACTACCTTGCCTCTACATGATCTCTAACTGTTTGAACCAATTTCCCTCCTGGCTCCCTTAGTCAGTGTTCAAATTTAGCGCCGCCACAGCCGTCTTTTTGCTTAAGCCTACGTCATAAACATGGCACAGCGATACCAAAGGCGCCAAGCTTTCCTGCTCGCAATAGCTACAGTGCGGTTACAAAACAGATTTCCTGCGCATGCGCCTGCTAAGAATCCCGTTCATTACGCATGTGCATGGTCTTGCACAAGGAGCGCAGCATAAGGGGTATTTCTTTTCGCTGCACGGCAGTTTTCTGGAAAGGAAAGATTTACATCTACTAAATGGCTTGAGAGCAGAGCGAATTCTGAGGATTACGAGAGGTATGTCTTTTTATGGACAGTATTGTGTTTGGACTTTCCTTGTCCTTTAAAGGAACAGTTCAGCATAAAAATAAAAACTCGGTAAATAGGCTGTGCAAAATAAAAAATGTTTTTAATATAGTCAAACATTTAATGTATAAAGGCTGGAGTGACCGGATGTCTAACATAATAGCCAGAACACTACTTCCTGCTTTTCAGCTCTCTAACTCCGAGTTAGTCAGTGACTATAAGGGGGGCCACATGGGACATAAGTGTTCAGTGAGTTTGCAATTGATCCTCAGCATTCAGCTCAGATTCAAAAGCAACAGTTATGACCCTTGTGTCCCCCCCTCAAGTCACTGATTGGTTACTTCCTGGTAACCAATCAGAGGAAACCAAGACAGCTGAAAAGCAGGAAGTAGTGTTCTGGCTATTATGTGAGACATCCAGCAATAGCAGGTGAAATCTCACATAGCTAAATTGGGGAGAAAAGACTGTAGTCCATCAAGTTCAACCCACCAAATGAAACCCAAACTGGCGTTGCACCAAAGCCAATGATGTGGCATTGAAGCTTCCAATGGAAATATTTTCCTGTTATGGAGGTTCCATCAAAACCCTATCAGACTAGCAATACCACCAAAAGATGTCCCCCCTTCTGGCATCATTCTATGAAAATATTATAACTTTGAAGGGGGTCATAAGAATGGTTATCGCCAGTGCAAGCTGGGCCAGTAACACTATCATGGAATCTAGGGGGCATGCTTATTTTTTATGCCGAATACACATGGGCAGATAATGTGGGGCAAATGTGACCAAACTGCAATGATAACTGTCAATGTCTTTTACTTATTCAGTGCAGGAGGTATATAGAAGATACAGTAGATAGATACATAGAGATAGACAGACAGATAGATGACAAACACTATGAATATGTACACTTTCCCTTTAACGTCTCTCCTATAGTTATTATATTCCTTCATGTATGGAAGAGGAAAATTCATATCCGTGCCAATCCGGCTGGAAATCCCAGTCCCGTGAATTGTTTCCAACCTTACCTAATGGCGTGCAATAATGCAAAGGGAATGCAGTGTAACACAATCCGCTACCAGGAATGTTAGTGAAAGTTTAATGCCATTTTGCGGCTAATGAGAAGAGGCAGGATTCATATGTACTTATTACAAGTTCGCAAAACTGGCACACGCCCATCACACTTTGGCACTATGCTTTTAAGCTCGAAATTAGCTGATTAAATGAATTATTCATGGTCAGCACATGAACAAAGAACATGTCCCTGATACAGAGTATGCTGGCAGAATGTAACAATATAAACACTCCACCCCTGCGGGCAACATTCTGTGTGTTTCAAGATGTCTAAATCAGTGCAATTAAAGATATAAAGGGGGAGGAATGAAGGGTGTCCTCAGACTTAAGGTTTGCAGGATGAACTTCTGCCAGGTCAGGCTCTAAACTGAAAAATGCAATACAGATATAAAGGCTTAAAACGCAATTATACATTAGAACCATTAGTTGGATGATCGGAGAGATTTCCAGCACATGTGGGGCCCTGGGGTTTTAGAATGGACTCTTGAGTTGGGTGATGGAATTGTCCAGACTTTTTCATTTATATCTAACAATCCCCAATCAGATACAGACAGGGTGGCCATCACTCTGGCCTCATACATGAGCCAGTAAGCTGCCAACTAGTTAAAAACTAGTAGAGTTGGCCGCCAATATTGGCCTGTGTATGGAAAGACAAAAGCCGCCCTGCTCGTTGAACCCAAGGTGTAACCCTTTGTGCCGCACTGTAAGTGCCCCCATGCATGGGTCATAAGAGACTCAATTCTGTGCCAGTGCCATTGGTAAACAGACCCTACCGTGCTTGATTTTTGTGCACCTGATGTATGTACCTGTAATTATGCTCCTTCCACAATGTAAATTGGAGGACATGACCAACCACCATGATATAAGAGGGCCTAGGGGGGTGCTGCAACTTCTGTTAAAGGGGTGGTTCATCTTTAGGTAACTTTTAGTATGTTATAGAATGGCCAATTCTAAGCAACTTTTCAATTGGTTTTCATTATTTTTTATGTATTGCTTTATAGTTATTTGCCTTTTTTCTTCTGACTGGTTTCGGTAGCTTTCAAATGGGCGTCTAAAAAGCAAAATGCTCTGTAAGGCTACAAATGTATTGTTATTCCTAATTTCTATTTTTCATCTTTCTATTCAGGTCCTCTCCTTTTCATATTCCAGTATTCCAGTGTCTTAATCAGATCAAAGCATGGCTGCTAGGGTAATTTGGACCTTAGTTACCAGAATGCTTAAAATACAAATTGAAGTGCTGCTGAATGAAAAGCTAAATAACTCAACCACCACAAATAATAAAAATTGAAAACCAATTCCAAATTGTCTTGGAATATCACTCTCTACATCAGGAGTGTGCAAACTTTTTGCAACGAGGGCCAGATTTGGTGAGGTGAAAATGTGTGGGGGCCGACCATTCAGCCTGACACTGATATCCCTTCCGAGGTAGCTAAATAGTGATTTAGGCCCTAAATCTAAGATCTTTACACATCAAATATGTCTGTTTTCCCGGTACAGAAAATAACTAATTTTTACTGTTAATTTTAGTTCTTCATAACTTAAGCAGTGGCGTAACTAGACCCCTAAGGGGCTTGATACAGAAATTTACAACTGGGCCCCCCTGGGATTGTTCACCTATGAGTTAACTAAGTATGACGTAGATATTCTGAGACAATTTGCTATTTATTTTCATTATTTTATTTGTGGTTTTTTAGCTTTTTATTCAGCAGTTCTCCAGTTTGAAATTTCTGGTTGCTATATGAATAGGAGAGGACTGAATAGAAAGATGAGTAATAAAAAGTAGCAATAACAATAAATGTGTAGCCTTACAGAGCATTTGTTCTTTAGATGGGGTCAGTGACCCCCATTTGAAACCTGGAAAGAGTCAGAAGAATAAGACAAATAAGTTTGTTTATTCCAAACCCTGCCACCCATAAAAAGTTCCCTGCACAGTACATCACAATATAAGCAAGTGTTTGAAGGAATGCTACTACTAAATTGCATGATGAAAAGAGTTCATAACCCAGTGCCAGGGGCCTGTGTATCTGCAGCAGAATATGGCAATGCATGGCATGACTGTGTTGGAATACTGACTTGCTTTGTAACTGAGTCTGTTCAGATCACTGAGGATATTAGGGGTGATCATAGGCGGAGGGTGAATTTTTTGTTTGGGGAGGCTAATGGTGGCTATACACAAACTCACTTAAAGCTAATGTTAGATATATCAGATTCTCCATTGGTATTGAAAAGAAACCCCTTGATTCATTTTTTACACATGGGAGACTGACCATCTGTTAACTGAGATTTAAAATGGACCCTGACATTTCAGGTACTCTGAGGTCCAGACAGAGCCCCACAGGTCCAAACTAAATCACAGGTCTATGGTAATTTACACTATTGCCAGAACTAGCAAGTAATGTAGCCAGAAGGCCAAACTGATGGCACTGAGCAGATTTCCTCCTGCCAGTTCGCAAATTCATATTATATTTTAGGTTCTGTCTCAGTGCCCCTGCTGCAACACTGGACAATGCTAGACATAAAGGCAACCTGAATAGGCAAATAATCATATAATGTAAAGATGTAAAATATGGAACACTGTACTCACACTCTATTTCTTGCTCCATGGTCTTTGATTTTCTATTATTCCTTTTTATTTTTATTTCATTCTTGATGTTGTTCTCTGCTAACCCTGTTTTTTTTTTTTCCTTTCTTCCAGCATTTTTGTTCATTTCCGTGCATTTTACATTTTATATAATCTTTTTTCCCCCCACTCCTCTCACCTCAGAGGTCACCAGAGACCATTGTCAGTAATCATAGGACCTGCCCCCTCAAGCCCCCGCCACCCGGTCGTGAATCAGTTCTTTGCAGTTCTCCAACAGTATCCCCTTCTGTACTGGGGCCCCTTAACAGCTTCCCTCAGGTGGTGCCCCTGATTCTGCCTATAGCCTCCTAGTCGCCTTTATCTTGTACCAACTGTAACATAAGACGCTTCTGTTCATAAATTCCATGCTGGTGGTTTTGCCTTCAGCACAGTTGTGTGAGAATTTGATTTGCTAGAAGGAGGGTCAAAGTTTACTCTTAGCCAATCCAATATCTGCAGATCTGTACGGGACTTAAACTTTAAAGGCAAACCTAGCAGCAATGCATGAAATGTTGAAGACATATCCTGGGGTGATGTACCAGGCCGGCAGAGAGTGGAGGCTGTGCCTATGTTCCTGCAGTCTGCGGCAGCATGGTGCATGGCACGATTGGCGCGGGATGGCTGGCCTGGTAAAGGTAACAGTCCCACGTCACGTTGTCATCGGTCCAATCCCAGTGTGAGCAGTGCAGCCAGCTGCATGCACAGACACGGGTATATATCTGCTCGGGCTGGTCCATGTAAATATATTAATGGGGGTGCTGGTTCGCGCGGCTTTCGCTCATGGACTGTTCCTTCCAGCCAGGGTTTGCGGGGCCCAATTGCTCCCAATCGGACAAAGGCCGGCCCTGGATGTCAGTCCTTTCCTGGGATGCGGTGGGCCCCAAAAAGGGTGCAGGGGTGCGGCCCTAGTGCAGCGGCTTTGAATTCAGGCATTACAGAAATGGATAAATACCGAACACCAGCTTTGTGCACTTGACCACAGATTAACACTGGCTCTTCATCTTCGACAAGCATTAGGCTTTCCTCCAGAAATATTCAGTGCAAATATTGCATCCAGCACAGGCTTAAAATGTACTTGTATTGGTTCCCACTTGAACTTTTTACTGGAATCAGTGGTAAATCCCATAATGTCAAGGCTAGACCTCATGCTCAACGTCTCTTTCTTCATCATTGGCTTCTTTAATGAGTATTTTGTGAACCTCGCAAAGTTTCTTTAAACTGCTAAAAGGGTTAGCTTCTCCTCCTGATAGACCATTTCCAGCAGGTTGATGAGGCCCTGGTGTTGGTCAGACACACATTTGCCACAGCACGGGACGATACAATTCTTACAGTACAACTTCAGCTTCTAATCGAAGTGTTCCCCGCAGGGATTAAAGTTCCACTTTTGCAAAGGCTCTTCCAAGCTGCCAGCTCTTCCCAGCTCTCCACGAGACTCCTCCTACTTCCTTGTGGCCCCATGAGCCGCACCACCTCGGCCAGAGTGCTGTTAACGGGCAGTGACGATAACCCGCCGGGGAGAGAAGTAACCTTGCGGCAGAGCGGGCTCTGAACCATGCGCAGGCATCACCGGTGCTCAGCGGGGAGACGCCCCCACACGCAGCGTTTACAGAAGATGTGTGAACCATGAAAATGCTAACCATGAGCACACAAACATTGTAGCTAACGAATGTTTATTACCTGCTGCGGGCCAATTAAAAATGGATTGCGGGCCGCATTTGGCTCGCAGGCCGTAGTTTGGACATCCCTGCTCTACATCATACCAACAGTTATCTTAAAGGTGAAAACCCCTTTAATAATAAGTGTAATTTCAGTGACAGGTAATGGGTAGCAGCGTGTCTAAAGGTGGCCATAGATGCAACGATAGTATAGTACGAAACTGATTTCCGTATGGTATTCAGTTCGTGTAAGATGGGAGACAAGCCGACCGATATCGGCAGAAGACTTGGATATCGGTCGGCTCGTCAATTGGGCTGGATGTAACATTTTGATCAGCGCCTTTGAAGGCACCCAAACATCGGCCATTGTTAGTGCTAAATTGTCAGATACAGGTAGAATTCTATAGTTTTTCTTTGTTTATCTGACGATTCAGCTCTACATGTGTGTATTGAAACTATGTCTTTTTTTGGAAAGATCTTTTCCAGGAAAGATTGCAATTGTAATGTCTATAGCCACCTTAAGGATCCAAAATAATAAAAAGATTACTGGAATGCTTTTGCTTGGGTGTGGGTTTACCAGCGTTTATATCGGAGAGAAAGTATGGCTAATCATTTCTTATTTAACATAGTGTTTGCTCTGCCCTTATCTCGTGCCTGCTTATTATCCTGCAGTCATGCCCCTGCATTCTCTTCTTTCTTATACATATGAAAAGTGCAAGTTATTGGTTTTCCATGATGACCAGATCTGCTGGTCCTTTAAGATAATGTTAAGTCAGTATTTGAGGTACCATTATCTATTGTGGTACAGGTAACTGCGTATTTGCTGTGGCTCTTTATCATTTTCTGGATAGCCATCAGAGGGCCCTCAATCATGACCAATAAGCTGGTAAAGAGGGGCAGTGTCAGCAGCCTCTATAATCCCATGAATGGTAACATACAGTTAGTAGTAATTTAGGTTGAAAAAAAAAAAAGACACACGTCCATCAAGTTCGACCTTTTACTTAATGCTAATAAAATGTGACATCCTTGGGGAACCTGAATGGTTCGTCTGCTGCTAACTGTAGTTTTAAGATTCAAATGGTTCTATACCATAGGGCTCATATTAAAGGGAAAGTTCAGGCCCAACGAACTACTGGCTTGGGTATAGCCTAAGTAACAGTCCCTGTTCAATCCCTACTTAAGCTTCAAGTTCCTCGCAAGAGTCTTTTTCCAGAGAAAACAAACCCAACCTTGACAGTCTACCCTCATAAAGTTTTCCATCCCTCTAACCAGTTTAGTTGCACTTAGTCTCTGCACTCTCTCCAGCTCATTTATATCCCTCTTAATGACTGGAGTCCAAAACTGCACTGCATACTCCAGATGAGGTAAGCACTGCGTATCTTGACAGCGCTATATAAATAAATGATGATGATGAAATGATGATGAAATGATGATGATGAGGTCTAACCAGGGACTATAAAGAGGCATAATTATGTTTTCATCCCTTGAGTTAATGCAAGACAGAACTTTATTTGCAGAGCAGTTACTCATAGCAACCAATCAACGCTGATCAGCCTACTATAAGGTTAGATAATAAAAGCAAAGATATTTTTGGCTGTTATGGTTAATTGCTCGAATATCATCTATGGTAAAAATAACCCCCCATTAATAGACAGCAGCGTGCAACTCTCTACTACAACTCACAGCATCCCATTGAAAGCTGAAGCCTGCTTTAGACAAAGGAAGGAATTCAGACAGCCTCTTAGATACAGACGAATAACTGTGATGATCTTTTCTATGATGCAGCATATTCTCTTCTTTGTGTGGTTGCCTATCATTTATGTGCAGTACAAACAGCAACAGGTACATAAACATGCACCAGGTCTTGTCTCCTATATATCACCTACTAAGCTTTCCATGAAAAACAGAAAATAAAAAGAATTATGCTCTTAATCTTATAACATCATGTAAAAAGTTTTATTGAGAGATACTGATCTATTCTTCAGAGTGCCGAGCATTCAGTAAAGGCAACCTACAGGACAGGCAGTAATAAAACCCACATTCCAGCTCAGAAAAGAGCCAAAAAATCTGCCATTGCTTAAATATGAGCTAAAGGAGACCCTGCACTTAGCCTAGGAACCTTGAAAGTAAGGTGTGGGAGTCTGTTTATGATAATAGGTTTCTATCTGTGTGGCGGGCAAAAGCCTTTGGCAGCGTCTGTCTGAAATAGGTACATACTTCTATCTGTAGGTCAAAACAGGATTCAGGGGAGAGGCAGAGGCATTCCAGGTAATGCTCCCTACACAAACAAATCCTATTAAGTCTGCCCCTTTTC
The DNA here is from genome assembly GCF_017654675.1 of Xenopus laevis. NCBI lineage: Eukaryota > Metazoa > Chordata > Amphibia > Anura > Pipidae > Xenopus > Xenopus laevis. The sequence goes on along the minus strand of NC_054374.1, from coordinate 149,785,604 downwards.
TTTGTACCAGGAGAGCAGGATTCTAATGGGCATTCCACTAGTAACTGTTTATGGAAAAGGACAGAGAGAAAAAAGGAAAAATCAGAGAGATAGAGAAAGCAAAGAATAATAATACACTGAGCAGACATTGTGATACGCCTATATGCAAATACCCCAGACCTAAACATGCTGAAATCACCCTCCAGGTGAATCTCATGGAGGCCAATGGAGGTTGAATTTGGAAATTTTAGCTACTAAGAAATGGATTGGGCAACTCCCCCTAAATCTCCCTATTCTGTCCTAAATCAATCTTTTTAAAGTGCAGGCAGGAAATTACAGCAAGGAGACCCCACGCATCTGCAGCGACACTTGTAGGGCTCATTAAGCAAAATGCTCCCAGAAAGACTGACACCCAACCAATTACAGTGAAGACATTATGGCAGAAACTTTCTTACTACAGCAAGTTACTTCTGTCATGTTGCCCAGTTAATTAATAAAGAATTGAATGTCAGTGTTCTTCTATATAAGGATATTAGACGTCTCCTCGGAGTTCTGTAATATCCACAGGCCATATGCAATAGGAGGGGTATATTAGTTGGTTACTATACTCGGGTTCAAATTAAGGATATGCAGTAAGGTTAAATAACATTGCTCTTAGGGGCCCGAGATTACAAAAAAGTAATTGTTGACCTCCTGGATGTGTGTGGTTGCATTTTGTCATACCAGGCCTAAACACCTAGACATCTAACAGCATCACACATGGACAAACTTTGATACTGAACCAGCAGAAAATATTCACCCCAAATCTCAAAATAATTAGCCTTCAAGTCTCGCCAATCCACTGCATCTACACTATATTGCTTTATTGTGCAAATTCTGCATGGTACAGCCTGCTGGAAAGGACTAGCTGTGAATGCCACAATATTTATTCTAGTTTTATAATCCCTTTATAGCCACTCTATTTGCACGCTAGCGGCTGGAGGGGAACATTATTCCTTGTGTTGCCTAAATATACAAGCAAAGAAAGAACACAATGGTCATAGGTATTATTGGCTTATTACGGCAACTTGCCCGATAGATATGAGCTCTGTCCCAAGCTGATTTATCGATTGCTTAGGCCCCAGATAAAGAGCAACGGTCAAGCCAAGATGTCGCCGTCTTTAGCCATGTGTAAAAATCCTTTCAAAGCAAACCACCAAGGCAACATGGAGTATTATCCTTGGTATGGTCAGGACCAACAGAACTAAAATATAGAGCAGTTAATGGGATTTATACAAGATTCCCTGAGTAGGTTATTGGTTAGTCTTAAAGCCATTGTTAGCAACAAATCGCAGGTGACTAAAGGTGGCCATACACGGGCCGATAAAAGCTGCCGACAGACCAAGTTGGCAGCTTTTTGGCCTGTGTATGGGGGCCCCCGACGGGCTTCCCCGATCGAGATCTGGCCGAAATCTGGGCAGATCTCGATCGGATGGGACTAAAAATCGCGACCGCATCTGTTCGTTGATGCGGCCCCGCGATCCGACCCCCATTCCCGTTTGTTAGGATCCGATCATTGGGCCCTAGGGCCCATGAACGGATCAGCCCGATATTGCCCACCTCAAGGTGGGCAAATCGGAGAAACAAGCGTATCTCTCCGTGTATGGCCACCTTAAGACAGCAGCATTATTGGCAAGAGACCAGCGTCGTCCAGGGGGGCCCAGGGCCCACAGGGCTGCTACCACAGGGCCCCCCTCCGTCCCCGTGCTTTGCCGGCGCAACGCATATGTGTGCATTTGTGGATCTGAGTGTGAATCTGGGCCGGCAGGTCCCCAAGAGCCGGGTTTGTTCCCGGAATCCCGCTGGCCCAGTCGGACCCTGCAAGAGACTGAGGACTAATAAAAATATTAATAATAAAAAATAATAATGAGATTATGAATTACGTATTACATTGGCTATGACAGATCAAAGATTTTATCAGAAAAAACTGTACATACTTGTAAAATTCTGAGTACTGCAGCTTCTCTCTCCCTCCACGGCCAAAGAAATGGACAAGCAATGTTGTATTGACATCAGAGCTGTCTGAAGACGGTTCCTGAAAAAGAAATCTAAGGTTATCAACCAGCAGCTACCGAAACACATTTGGGTTGGGGTACAATTCTAAAAAAAAACAAAAGAAAAAAGAAATCAGCTGAAAAAATCTAAAATTAGAACCTCCCATGTAGATGCTATCAAGGGTTTTTACCCAAACCATGAATGGCCAACCTATCTTATAGTCAAGCGATTTGTAGTGAAGAGCTACACCTTTGCTTTAAGGACTAGTTCATCTTGCTATGGTTAAGCTATTTTGACTGAAAAAGATAGATTACCCTAATTAATCCATAATTTACAGTAAATAGACTTTGAGGTTGGACAATAGATGACCATATTGGCGTTTAATTGATAAAGATAAAGTATCTCAGATCTTAAATTAATTAAGGTTTGTCAATGCTGATTACAGGCATATTTACAATTGACAAATCACAAACAACCTTGCTGCCTTCTGTGAATCAGAACTAAATACGTCCAGCCCAACCTTCTCAACAGCCAAGCACGTGGTGATCAACAAATTCCCAAACATGGCAAGACTCTTCCCACCTCGATCACTAAAAAGTAGCCAGAGAAGACTCAAGTTGGAGGGTCAATTGGAGGTTCCAGTATATATTGATTTATCCCACATCAGTTTAAGAGAAAACTCATTATATTATAGAATTTATATTAAATTGGGTTTTGATGGAAATGTACACACTAGTGTTAAATATTGGATTTTATAACAATAAACATTTAGCCTCCATTCCATTCATGTGTCTTATACAACACATTGGATGTACTTTGATGTACAGTTATGGGAACTGTAATCCAGAATTCTTGGGACCTGGGGTTTTCCGGATAACCGATCTTTGCGTAATTTGGATCTTCATGCTTAAAGGGGACCCGTCACCCAAAGAAATATTCAAAATCCTATTTTATCACATTAGTCAAGCAAAAGGAACTTTAATTACATGATATAAATTATTTGAATCTGGTTTTACTTCAGTCTGGGAATTCATAATTATAACAAGCAGGCAGGAGCCATATTGTGGACACTGGTATTAAGGAAAGCCTTGTATCATCTCAGAATCTTGTTTGTGCGCCAGAATGGGGGACCTGATGTCCATCCCCATGCCCTGGCTAAACAATTAAATGGTGAATAGAATGGGGGAATGTGTGGAGAACAGTGACATCTAGGAAGTGCTGAATGGAAAGTGAAATAAATTGTCTGCCCCACCTCTATGCCTAAGGCATAGAGGAGGGGCAGACAATATTGGATTGACAGCTGGTATTTTTAAATGAGCTTACAACATCTATGAATGCTTTAATAAAAAATAGAAATTTGGATTTCATATTTAATTTGAAAAGGACTTTTATTATACAGCTTTTTGTGTCTGGATGACAGGTCCACTTTAAAGTCTACTAGAAAATCATGTGAAGATTAAATAAACCCAATAGGCTGGTTTTGCTTCCAATAAGGATTAGTTATATCTTAGGTTGGATCAAGTACAATATACTGTTTTATTATTACAGAGAAAAAGTAAATAATAATTGAAAAAAATGGATTATTTGGATACAATGGAGTCCATTGGAGAAGGCCTTTCTGTAATTCGGAGCTTTCCAGATAAAGGGTTTCTGAAAAATGGATCCCATTCCTGTACTCTGTTTGTATCCTTAAAATTTACATTAGCACAGGGATGGCTAACTTTGGCCCACAAAATGTCATCCAGCCTAATCACCCATGGACAGCTGAAGGCTCTTCAGTTGGAAGTGAACTTTGCATGCCATTACCAATGACTTAAAAACAAACCATTTTCTCCTAAAATATACATCTTCATAATTGTGTGCATATTTTTTTTTTTTTAAAAAAAACAAAAAAACTTTCACTGCTGAAAAACAACTTGCAGCCAAGCAAAGCATGGCTAATCAACAGGAATAGTTTGCAAACACTCACTAAAAATAATGCATCCAAGGTCCATTAAGTTAAATTCCTACGCCTGTATTAAAGGGCAAGTTGCTGAATAGTTCAGGAATGCCAATCTGCCCTCCTCAAATAAACACAATCTTTAGATATTACGTCAACTATGACTAATTAAAATCCGCAAGCTGACAATTTTGGCCAGTAGAAATTAACTTCTTATCAGGACTTGCTTGCCCATCAGGGAGCAAAAAGCATCTTTTCATGCCAACAGTAGTTATTCAAAGAGACAAGCTTTCTTCCAAATTGTATTAGTCACATAATTTATGGCTTGCTGCTTATGTAAGAGACACAATGCTTATTAGATAATACGACTATGACTAAGTAGGCTTTCTTTCCATTCTTGCAAATTTGCTCCTGCTATTTCTGATGGGTTCTTATCTAAAGTAATACTTAGTAATTGGTGGGATTTCTGCATATCGCCTAGATTAAGGCCTATCTGCAGATACCGTGTTTAAGATGAACTCACTGGCGATGTATGTATGTATGCCAAATAAATACTTTATTTTACAGTATGTGCCATCATAATCTTGTTAATTATGTTCTCCACCAGTTACCATTAGAGCTTTATAAATGTACTTTTCTGTTTGTTGGTGTGGAAATTGGAATCTCTCCACCAGCAGCTCTGGAAAGGTTTTGTTACAGAGCTACAGTATGAAGTGTGCCTGCAATCTGTCTCATTAATGAGCTTATTAGGTCTGTCCAATTGGAGGCCCAGTATAGCCAGATCAGTGTCTGATGTAGACCTATATGTATCTATCTGATGCATTATTTAAAAGATGGGATTGGCACAGTCAGAAAAAAAACACTAGCTGGGTGCTAGGATACCTTCTTAAGATGGCTATAAACCAGCCAATCCATCATGGTGGTTGAGCAGTATAGTCAAAATTGTCCAAACTGCCAGACCAAATCTGGGCAAGCATGGCCAGCTTTAGAGTTTAACAAAAAAAAACCCTAACAAAGACTGTCCCAGAGGCACTTTCAGCAGGACAAGAGAGTACTGTGAACAGGATAATACCATGTAAGAGGCACTATTTGTGATGCCACCATTTGAACTGTTAAGAGTCAAAAAAACTAAGGTTTTTGAGAGAGAGGCCACATGGCAGACATCTAGTAGGCTAAGAGCTTTATTTTTAGTACTTGAAGTAATGGGTCAGCAGGCATAATGAATAAAACCGACTTCTGATCACTCCATAGTATAAGATTTTTGTTTATAGTATATGAAATGAACTGCATTTAGCAAAGGAATTGCCTGTGCTGGCATAGTTTTATGGTATTGGCATAGTTTAGAGCCAGCACATAATGAAGCCATAATAATCTCAGTCTTTAACTTACTGGCAAGCCAACTGGTTGATGGATATTCTGGCAATGTGTAATTACCAACAAATACATACCGTATCTGGGAAATATTCATTTTTCTAGTGAAGAAACATTCCAGTGTGGTAAGAGCTTGTGAAAGGTTTAACATTACCGACAATAAAAAGAGCCTATAAGAACATACGCTACATATAGTGTTACAGTGTATGGGAAGAAACATTTTTAAAAAATATTTGACAAAATATTTGAATTCCTGGTCCTTGTTTACGTGTCTTTACTTGCTTCCTTATTGCCCCTGCTGTGCTACCTTTGGTTATTGATTTCGGCCCTATCAGAGTTCATTTGAAGTCATAAAAAGTAACTAAGAACCAGCTAAAGCCAACTGGTTCCAGATGCAGTACATTAAACTGTACTCCTGAACTATGCTACACTACTGACCCTGGGAAAGAAACATGATTTCTAGTCTAGGACATAATGATTTCCTTAGCAAAGTTGTGTGGTCATCTTAATAAACAACTGGTAGTGCATTTCTCTTATGCCTCTCCTTCTGAACTATTCAAACAGAAAAGTCCAGATTTAAGCCGCTGATTCAGCCCCGAATGGCAGCTCGTCTATCCGTGTATGGACCCCCAGATATCTGTTAGGTGTAAAAATCCTTTTGGGCGAGGACCTAACCAGCTCATAACTGTAGTCCTTTCCTGATGCCCTGCACTGGCCTCTATTATGAACGGATTGTTGGCCCAAACAAATGGATCAGCCCAATATGGTCATATCAGGTAAAGATCTGCTCATTTGGTGACCTCAAGTGTGAATATGCAATGGCTTACCTTAAAGCAGAGGACTTCTCCTATGAGTCACACTTAAATGTAAACAATGTTGGAGAGCAATCATGCAAAAAATTCCTACGAGTGCAAAATATGGGATGCGATTGACTGTTGGTAGCTCCTATGTGGACTTGCAGCCTAAAGGAGGCTCTGATAGGCAGGACACATGGTTTTTATGCAATTAAAGTTTGCCTTTAATTCAAAAAGAAACACCTGCTTTGAGGCCACTGAGAGCAACATCCAAGGGGTCAGAGCGCAACATGTTGCTCACGAGCCACTGGTTGGGGATCACTGGTAGGGGCACATGGGGAGATTAGTCGTCCGCGATTTGTAAAAGCGAGTTCTATCGACAAGTCGTTTTTTTTTGTCTTTGCCTGCAGCTACATGCAAATTGCCAGCTATTATGCACAAAGCGCGATTTAAGATCGCCTGTAGCTCCAAAACGCACAGAGACCTTTTTGAAGCGATTTGTCAGAAATAGCATGTACATAGAGAAGTACTGAAATCTCCTACAAGCACACACAAATTAGTAGCCGCAATAGTATGTAAATTCTTGCGCTGGCGTAATGACATTGGGGAGAACACGCCGAGGGAATAAATGTTGAGACGATTCTGGCTCTTGCTTGGGAGGAGAACGTAGCGTGAAGCACTATGGCATATAAATCGCTTGGAATGAAAATCATTCCTGCACAAAGACAATCGCCTTGTCGCGGCAACTTCCTTTTTAAAAATCGCGGGCAACTAATCTTCCTGTGTGCCCCTAAAGGTATGGTCAGCTTTGTGGGACCAGTAACATCAAAAAATTAAATTGTTTTAAAGGAATAAAAATATAATGCAGTGTTGCCCTGCACTAGTAAAACTGCTGTGTTTGCTTCAGAAACACTACTATTGTTTATATAAATAAGCTGCTGTGTATTAATGGGGGCAGCTATTCAAAGGGGATAAGGCTCTTATTACACAGAAGATAGCAGATAAGCTCTGTGGAACATAATGTTATCTGTTATCCATTATTTATCCTGTGCCTTATAGCCTTTTTTCAATTTCCGCCATTGCTACTCAGCAGCTTATTTATATGAACAATAGTAGTGTTTCTGAATCAAACACATCAGTTTTACCAGTGCAGGGCAACATTACATGATATTTTCATCACTTTAAAACACTTTAATTTTTTGATGTTACTGGTCCTTTTAATGACAGGAGATACCTTTATTCCCGGCTGATTGGTGTTCTCATTGTATTTCCCAAGAATTCTGTAACACACAGACTGCCTGCTCCCTGTACACTTAAAAATATGTTCTTTTCAGCTAATTGGGTTTACATGTTAGAATATGCTTATTTAACAACCATATTCTTGTCACTGCAACAAGCTTCACTGTTGGCAAATACACGGTTTACCATTAAATGCTTGAACACTTCTATTTAGCCACCAACTTGGCTGCAGTGACATGGACAGCCACAGGAAAGTCTCCCGTTAGGTTAGATATCACAGTTAACTACAAGAATGCAACTGATCATCCCTGAGTGCTTGTTTTCTTCCCTTGGGATACAGATGTATCTTTTATTATCTAGCAAGGAAGAGTTGTTCGGATCAGAAAGTGCGGTTAAGCTAAATCCTAACCATCTCCGGAGCCAATCCTATTCAAACAAACTGCTGGCACCCATTGGACAAACATTGATATTTTGAAGCATTTCAACCCCTTAAATCCGAAAATGCAGCATTTTATTGTTTGATGGCTGACACCGGCACCAATTCTGCAAAAAGCTGAAAAATGGGAGGATTGGAAAGTGTAACAGGAAAAACATCCTGCGAAATATTTCACATTTGTTGACTTGCAAATAGGGGACAAATAAATAACAAAGAACATGTTTCTTTTAGCATCTGCCCCTCTCCAAAGCTAAACCCACACAGTGTGATGAGGATTTCAGTTTATCCTTTCACCACTAGCTTTGTGGCATTCTTTGAACACAACAAACACAGAGACATTTTATTTTGTGGGGTGGGAAGGAAGGGGGGAGCCACTGGAATTTCAACAGAACTATTCTAATGATATCTAAATAACCTCTGTGTCTTTTATACTACTGAAGAGGTAAGCTGAAAGATGAGGATCTTTCCATGAGACTTAATACAAACGGTTATTTAGCTTTCAGCATCGGATGTAACCAGACCCATTAAGCCGGAGTTCCCTTCATGCTTATTGCGTATGTGATATTTCAAGTGTTCTACAGTCACAGACAATTGTTTTTTCAGTTTTTTAAAATATAAACATTTACATTTTCATTTGGGTACTTTCAGTGTACAGCAACTTCTAAGGAGTAGAAATAATATTAGTATCCATAGAGCAGGAGGCCACAATTATTCACAGAGGGGCTGCATAAGCACCAACAAATATCACCATACACAGAGTTAACAAGCCTCTTTGAATTCATTATAGACTGAGAGCTCATTTACACAGAAGCAAGATTCATGTGTTTGAGATGAGCAGTACAGGTATGGGACCCATTATCCGAAAACCCGTTATCCAGAAAGCTCTACCATAGATTTACTAACCTGCATATATTCAACAGTGACGGCTTCGCACCCATCTCTACACTTCGCTTGGAGAAAATTCGCTCAGACAACGCTAATTTACTATAATGCAAAGTTTCGTCCAGGGCGACGAACGCTGACGAATTTTCTCTAGCGTTACTTCAGCAATGTGAGCAAATCCTAGCACAATTTCATTATAGGTCTTTGCTCAGGCTAATTTGCATACGGCGGGAAATTTAAAGTTGAATGGACGTATATGTTGCAGTAAATACATTACATTTACACAAGTCCAGGGAACCTTAATAAAAGAAAATAGAATTGTTATTATGCCCTACACATGAGCCCAGTGTATAGTTAATGTTCCATATGTTAGAAAATGTATGGGGGAACCTGGTGAGACAAAAATAATTTAAGGACTTTTGCACCAAAAGGAAAAGACGCCAGCCTTTTCCAATAAAAAATATGTAGTAACTGAAGAATGAGGAAGATCTATGCACTCCCTTGCACTTCGCCTGGTCTGAGCTGGCAAAGGCATGTCTGGTGAGAGTGGTAACTTTCAGTAAAGTCCGCATCTTAGTGAATTTGAGGAGTAAAGTCCATTCGACAGAGCGAAAATTCGTCTGGCGATATGGTACGAATGAGCGCTAGCGTCTGTCTCTTTCGTTAGCGAAGTTATGCCTGCGCCCGTTAGTAAAACGGCAAAGTGCCTAAAAGCGTTAGTCACTTCGCCCTTTAGTAAATCTGCCCCATAGACTCTATTATACTCAAATCAATACATTTTGTAAAAATTATTTTCTTTTTCTCTGTAATAATAAAACAGTACCTTATACGATATAATTAATCCTTATTGGAAGCAAAACCAGCCTATTGGGTTTATTTGATATTTACATAATATGAAAATTTGGTATGAAAATCCAAATTACGGGAAGACCCCGGGTCCTGAACATTCAGTATAACAAGTCCCATACCTGTAGTCACAAGAGTTTCTTCAAGCGTTTCCAATTTTAGTTAATGTTTTGAGGCGTTTTTTTCAAACATACAAAGATAAGAACACAGGTTGGTATCCCCTTATGTATATATATGTATATAATACACAAAAGCCGTGAATATCTTGTAAATTATATCCTTATAAACGGTGAGTAGTGATGTCATCAGTTATAAACAGTGAGTAGTGATGTAATTTCTGTCACAGGACTCACTAAAATTTGTGTATTATAATTAATAAAGTACCCCCAGTTGTAAAATATGAGGATATTATAAGTTACCTCGGAGTTCCATGACCTGTATAAAAACACTCGGCCTTGTGTTTTTATATGGTCATGAAACTCCTCGGTAACTTATAATATCCTTATATTTTACAAGAGGGGGTACTTTATTCACTATATAATCCTTATTTAACCTAAACTATAGGTAGAGGTCTGAAAAAGTCAGATAAGATAACGGGTTAACAATTTTTTAGATTAGAGAAAGAAACTCCACCAAATAGTTAATACTGTATCGATACCAAGTTAATTCAAACCTTAGGTTGAAAGACTGAAGTAGTTAATAATAATGGTAATTGATAAGGAAGTGCTATCTAATAAATTAAGTAAACTGCTAGTGCAAATAAATAATGTGAAATCAGTCAGCTGCAAAGGCTAGTGATAAAAAATAGTTAAAGATCAGTACAATAAATAGGGTAAAAATGTTTACCCTATATATTGCACTGCACTTTACCGGTAGAATTTAATTGCAACATTAATTTGCTAACTCTGTTGATTAATTGAGCCTTAATTAATTAATTAATGAATGGTGGCATTTGAATGAATTGGTGGGGTGATATACCCTTCTAGTTTAGGAACAATCAACTATTTTTTATCACCAGCCTTTACGGCTGACTGATTTCACATTATTTATTTGCACTAGCACTTTACTTAATTTATTAGATAGCACTTCCTTATCAATTACCATTATTATTATTAACTACCTCAGTCTTTCAACTTAAGATTTGAATTAACTTGGTATCGATACAGTATTAAGTATTTGGTGGGGTTTCTTTCTCTAATCTAACAAATTGGTTTTTCAAACATAACATGAACAATTTTCTAGTGTTTGACACATTCTAAAACATTCCTTTAGAGTACCAATGACCTTACTGGCATTTCAAATTGATGTAATTTGCTGCATTTCAACTCCATTAACAAACAACCTACTATTTTGTCAGAAGGGATTGGCAGCACCAACCCTTTTTTGTATTTGGTGCATCGATCCTGTCACATGTGTTGCCAGTGAACACACAGAATAAAAGTAATGGGGTAAAGCATCAACATATGCTTCTCTGACAGCCATCTGTATGCAGTCGATCTACTAACGTTCCTATTTAGTTTGTTTTCTCAAACTTGTTTTTTTTTTTAGAGCTAAAAAATGTAGGATTTTACCAATTACTCTAAAACGTGAAAAATGTGTAATTTATAAAATGAAAAAAGACATATAAAACTTCATCTTAAAGCTGTCGAGGTTAATGTAGATGCCAATGAGATTGGTCTATTTCCTATTGTAAAATCTCTCTATTTCTATCCTTTTAGAGGTTTTCAGGGGTTTTCCTTTGCATGAATTTTTTTTTTGAGGATTTCAAGGTATTCATATTAGCATTTTGTTAGTTCCACATTTTTATTTGTTTGTGCTTTGTTATATTAGGCTGTTTAAATAATTTACTTCGCATTCGTGGTTTTAGAGAAAATTAGTTTTTCGTGGTTTTAAAATCACCAATATCAAAATGTTGATAAATGGTTTTGCTCATCATTTATGCTCTGCAGGGGGCAAGAGGTGAAAGTAAGGTAGCAACATCCCACAGAATCCCAAATCACTATATTCCTGATGTAACTTACTGCAAATAGTAGGTCATGGGTAGACTGCTACCTCTTTGTGCATGGAGTGGTGTACTAGTGATTAGAAAGGGCTATGCTGGGTTGGAGGAAGCTGCTCCTTACCTTTACCACCCAAAAAAACTTCAGAAAAAGCAGTTACTGGAAGTAGTCCAAGGGGCAGAATTCACTAACCGGCGAAAAGTCGCCAGCGACCACTTCGCCAGTTGAAAATTCACTCAGACAACGCTAGCAGTCACTAAAATGCGGAGTTTCATCATGGCCGCTGAACGCTGGTGACTTTTCGCTAGCATTACTTTGCCAATGCGAGCAATTCAAAGCTAAGTTTCATTTCTGCCTATCACAAATTCGCTCGATGTCTTGCGCTCAGGTTAATTTGCATACGGCAGGAAATTTAAAGTTGAATGGACATCTTTATGTTATTTGTTGCAACAAATACATTACATTTCCACTGTTAATTACACATGTCCAGGGAAGACAATAGAGTTGTTATAATGCCCTACACATGAGCCCACTGAATAGTTTATGTTCCATATGTTAGAAAACGTATGGGGGAAACTGGTTGCCCATAAAAAAAAATTTAAGGACTGTTGCAGGCTATCACTGTGAAAAAAGAAGTCAGAGTTTTTTGAACTTTGAGGCTTTTTCCACTAAATAATATGATGTAACAGAAGATTGAGGAAGATCTATGCACTCCAATGCACTTTGCCTGGTCTGACCTGGCAAAGGCAAGTCTGGTGAAAGAGGTAACGTTCAGTAAAATCCGCATTTTAGTGAATTAGCCGAGTAACGTCCATTCGCAAGAGCGAATTGTCGCCTGGCTAAAGAGTGCGAATGAGCGCTAGCGCCTATCTCTTTCGCTAGAGAATGGATGCTTGCAGCGGTAATGCTGGCAAATTTCACCAGCATCTGCCACTTTAGTAAATCTGCCCCCAAGCTGGATGGATTCCTCCTTTCTAGGAAATTGTCAACCTCCTGTTCAGTAAGGCCTATTGCAGAAGTCAAAGGACAGGAAGTTTTTTAAAAGCCACTTTTCCCTAAACTCTGCTTAAAGAACACCTTGCATACAATTACAGTTTACATTCCCTTTATAGCTCTTGCTTTCCACAAAAATTAACACAATCCTTTTTGGAGTCCAAAGCAGTGAATAAGCCAGCCTTGGCTTGCATGGATTAATTTAAGACAACATATCTAATTAAAACCTATGTATTAGGCAAAGATTTAAAGAATGCAAGGCTGTATAAGCATGGCCAATGTTTTAAACCTATATTTGTACTTCCATCTCGAACCATAACTCAAAATGCCCCGTCTTTTGTGTTGCTCTAAAACTCTTGGCGGATGAGCAGCACATTCTTGTAATAACACTTCTAAATTGGAGATGATGTTAGCGATCACAAGGAAGCTGAACAGTATGCAGCTCTCCAAGATACTGATGGAAAGGAGACACATATAAACAATACCTATCTTGGCTTATCTTAGATGACAAAGCCTATCCCTGCATTTATACTAAATATGCACCAACTTGTTTTCTGCTCTCTTTATCAGCTGAAATTCCAGGGTGGGATTGGCACATTTCCAAGCACAATGTTAGTGGGAGTAACAGATCAGTTTTAAATTCTACAGAACACAAACCTTCTTTGAATCACACAAAATACCCTTGTCAGTCCTGCTTAGAGAACTTTATCCGGCTACACAGAATTATAACCTTAGATGAACGTGCAACCATTGTGCTTTGTGGGAAGAATCAATCATTGAAATAAATACACCTTCCTTTTCACAATGCATTCAGGCATTTGATCGTGTCTCTCTTAAATAGTTAATCGCGTTAATGCAAAATAAAAATTGTATTTCACGATGCCCCAATTGATATAAATAAGAATTCTGAGTGGTTAAAACGAAACTAATGGACACAAGACGGATATCTGGAGAATATGTTTAAAAAAAAGTCTGGTTGTTATGATAAAATTGTTCTAACCAGTTTTGTTCACTAGTTATATTATTAAAGAATCAGTTCTTTGGTCTTCATTGTAAAGATGATGATAAACTCACGGTGTATTTAAAATAGTCAATGTGATACTCAAATGAAATATCCTGGTAGACCACTCTGAATCTGATGGACGTTCTCAAATATATATTTTTTTAGCAAAATTATTCAATGGGAGGCAACACCCTGTTCTCCCTCAGTTATGGTATGGGGTACATTTCTGCAGATTAGGATGGGGAGATTAGTTGCCAAGCAATCTTTACTGCTGTGGTAAATGCCTTCCTACCGGCAAGAATGTGAATCAGGGGTGGGATGGCATTCGCGTCACTTCCTTTTCGCCTGAAGTTGCCTCGCAACGTCTCAGTTTCCAACAGGAGTTGATATATGGTGCCGTAGCACAATATTTGGGGATAGTTTATTATAAATTTGGAATGTTAGGCCCAGGGCCATTTTAAGGGGGCAGAGGGGGTACCGTTGTACTGAGCCCGAGCCTAAAGGGGGAAGCGGCTGTGCTGAACTTTTCAAATTAGCCAGGCCCCCTTGACAGAAGCCACAAAAACACCCAAACTTGAAGGTCTGAAGCCGCGAAAGGAGCCAAAGCTGAAGTGCTGAAGCCCTGAAATCATGAAAGCAGTGGATTAGTAAATATAATCAAGGGTAGTTTCAGGCTAGTGGTACACGGGGAGATTAGTCCCCCACAGCAGCAAAGATTTATTGCTTGGCAACTAATCTCTCCGAAATGCCTTCCCACCGGCAAGAATGTGAATCAGCGGTGGGGTAGCATTCGCGTCACTTCGTTTTCCAAAATCGCCTGAAGTTGCCTCGCAACTTCGCAGTTTCCATCAGGAGTTGGTATATGGTGCTGTAGCACAATATTTGGGGATAGTTTATGATACATTTGGAATGTTTAGAATATTTCATTATATGTGTCATATATATAGCCAGGACTTTGAAATGTATGCACAGAGTTTCATAAACCTGTGGCGTTTGAACTGGGGGTAATGTATGAATTTAGGCACATTAGTGTTGATGCAAAGCTTCTAATATAGGCGAAGTCTGACTGGCAACTTGCAGTAAATTTCAGCACAACTGAGCTATGTACAAGTCCTAAAATGTCATAAGTTACTTAAAGGAGAATTAAACCCCTCTTGATATCCCTGTGGATTTTTGTTTGATTTGTAAAGCCAGCTAAAGACAATGGCATGTGACCCTTTCTTACCCACAAATACCTTTTCAACAGCCTGGTGTCCACTCCTGTATAAGCTGCATTGCTAAGACCTGTGCTGCTGTGGAGCCATTCTATCCCTTTCTTGTCTGAAGCGACACAAGACATGTGCAGTACAGTCTGTCATGACGTATGCACATAAACATCTAGCGTTTGCAAGCTTCCTGAAGTCTTCGGACGTCATCTCCTAAATGCACATCCACGCTAGAAACCGAGGATGAAATCACACGCTAGAAACCGAGGATGAAATCCCACGCTAGAAACCGAGGATGAAATCCCACGCTAGAAACAGAGTATGAAATCACGCTCATGCAGAGGCTGAAAAAAAGCTCTTGCATAAGCACTACAGGAAGAAGCAAGAACAGCCATCAAAATGGAGCCCCGAATATGCAATTTATTGTAACAAAAGGAATTGAAGAATCGGTAGAGGTATGCGTCATACCAACTTAGCGACTAACTTTGGACCCTCCATAACTATTCAAATATGCTACATATAAAGAAAATTTGTAGAGGATTTAATTCTCCTTTAAAGAATAAGCAAAAATCTTTTGGCACAGGGGGTACAGTTGTACCGAGCCAGGCCAAAAGGAGGACCCGGCTGTGCTGCACTTTTCAAATTAGCCAGGACCCCTTGACTGAAGTCCTGAAGCTGAAAAAAGACCCAAAGCCACAAAGGGAGCCGAAGCTGAAGCCCTGAAATCATGAAAAGACCCACTGAACACCAATGTGTTTTTTTTAATTTTATTAAACCCATGGCCACCAATGTATTATGTTAATACTATATAGGCCCCTGGCCACCAATGTTTTTTTATGGGGCCCCTGACCACCAATGTTTCTTTTTAACATGGCCCATGGCCAATGTTTTTTTAAATAAACTTGTATGGGGGGCCCTGGTGCCAATGTTTTTATTTTTTAACTTGTAGGGGGCCCTGGCCACCAATATTATTTAAAAACTTTTATGGGGGACCCTGGACACCAATGTTTTTTTTTTAACTTATATTGGGGTCCTGACCACCAATGGCTTTTTATCATTTATGTGTGTGTGGGGGGTACTGTTTTTTTTATTGCACATGCCTGAATGATTGGGGCAGATGTAGTGAGCATGCCCACTAGGCACCTCTTTGAAGTCTTCATAGTTGGAGAGAAGGAGCGCTAATAAAGCATCAGTGGCAGCTAGACAAGGAAGTAACTAAAATAGCTGCAGTTGAGCTGCTTGTTATAGAGAAACAAAATCTGAATGCAGGGGGAAAGGTATGTTGTTCTGGTGGCTATTTTGAGTTATTTTAGACTTTAAAAAGGTTTACTTATCCTTTAATGTTACATGGACTGAAGGAACCAAAGAGTTTACCTTGTTTTGCGTGTTTGGTTAAACATGACAAGGAAAGTAACAGTAATTTGCTTATAACATCTCTTCAGATATCTGCAGATATTATCCTTCTGTGATATTGTATTGCTATTAATAAGGCATTTTGCACCCCCTGTCCCTAAACATGCTTTACATCTTTAAAGGGACGCCTGTTAGCCTAGGATCTTTTGACACACTACGTTCTCCAAAATAAAAGTAAATGAAAGTATGTAGGATGAACAGAACAAATAAAACACTACACGAAAGATGTAACCGGTTGGTTCTCAAAGAAAGAATAAATAAATGTTTTGCTGCATCTTCCATTAGGGAGAAAGAACGCCATAAGTACATTTAGAAGCTGGAAACCCTTTATCCAGAAAGCTCTGATTTACAGGAAGGCCATCTCCCATAGACCATTTTAACAGAATAATTAACAATTTTAAAAATATAGTAAAAAAAAAACCTAAAATGTTTTGAGTTTTTAGCATTTGGACTTTAATAAATAACCGTCTCAATGTTTTTGAACAAAAATAGGGACAGAAACACAACTGCATTGTTAAGCTATTAGGGAAACTAGAAAGACGAGCAGTGAAACCCCTTTCAGCTGGTCCTCGACATTCAAGAGGAATAAAGTGTCTCAAGGACTCACTTCAGCTGAGAGGATGTTCCTGTTTTGGTTTCAGAGCATTCAGGCTTCACATCGGAAAGGCCACATAACCTGTAGCTGCCTACTTTGTATAAAGTGAAAATACTAAGGAGATTATGACTTATAAGTGCAAAATAGACTTAATATCAAATCTCTTCCTAAACAAGTCAAGATCTGAGTTAGTGGGTAAAGAGAATTAAGAAAAAAAAAATAATTTAAAATATATCCTAAAATTCTCATTATAGTTACATGTAAAAGGCTATTTCTAGCTGCTATTGTTTAGGTATCCAAGTTCGATATGTGGTCACATTCCCATACGTTACATTAAATATATTTCACAGTTCACTGGCCGTTTAATGTAAACACACTGCAATGCCCTGAGTGGCGGCTACAGGGGAGAACAAGGTGCCTGTACATGCCCTAACTGTCATGTGTATTAATAAGCCCAAATAATCTTGGCACAACAGAAAAAAGTTGGTGCTTTATTGGCATCTACCCAAAAATAATTTTAAGGGCTGAATAGCATTTTAAATATATAAAAAGCTATTTGTTATAGGACAAGAAAAGATAATACACTGGGGTTGCCAACATGTGTGCAGTTACCTCCAGTGTATTAAATCGATAAAGTTTTCCCTGGATCAGTGCTCCTTTTCAGGAAAAGGTCGAATTTCGAATTGATGTGAATTTTTTATTACTCGAATAAATTTGAATTACCTCGAAATTCAAATGGGAGGTTATTTAAGAAAATATTAATATATTAAGTCTAAACTTTAACGAATATTACAGACTCAAAAACTCGAATCGAATTTGATTCAAATTCGACTAAACTCGAATAGAGTTTCTTCTCAGAAAAAACTCGAATGTCAGGAAGACTATTAACATCTTCAAATGGGTCACTGGACCTCTGCCATTGACTTCCACATGAACTTGGCAGGTTTTAGGTGGAGAATAGTCGAATTGTTTCAAGGGCCAAGGTTTGACAGATCTCAATTTTCGAAATCAAATCGAGGTTGGATTATTCCCAATTCGAATTTGAGAGTTTTGACCAAAAAACACTATTAGAAAATTCTAATTCTTATTTACTATTCAACCCTTAATAAATCTGCCCCTTAAAGGAAAACTATACCCCTCAAACAATGTAGGTCAATATAAAAAGATAATCAGCTCATATGTAAAACCCTGCTTCATGTAAATAAACCATTTTCATAACAATATACTTTTTAAGTAGTATGTGCCATTGGGTAATCATAAATAAAAAAGGGCCATTTTAAAAAATAGCCGCCGCCTGGGATTGTATGATTCACAGTGCACACAAACAAACCCTACATGTTAGGTCACATGAGCCAATTAACAGACAGAGTTGTGTCTTTTGCTTCCACACTTCTTCCTGTTACAGTTAGAGCTGCAGTATTTCTGGTCAGGTGATCTCTGAGGCAGGCATCACAAAATGGTGGCTCAAGGCAAGAGATGTAAAAGGGCAATATTTACTTAAATATATATTCCACTTTGATAAGATTCTTTAATATGTCACTTGATTTGATATAAACTATCTGTTGCTCAAGTATTCATTTTGGGGGTATAGTTTTCCTTTAATATGTTGTAGTCCGGACTGGTATTCAAAATAGGCCAAGGCTAGGTCGAATGAGAGACTAATTTATAAATAGCAAAGGACAGAAAAATAAGTTATCATGTGCAACATTTGGCAATAAAAATAAAACAGGATCATGTATTTTGATAAAAGGATCCAACTATAAAGGAATAGTATAGCAACACCTGTTTTGCTCCAGAAAAAAAAGGACCACCAATCACCTGTGTAGATGTTACACCTCCAGGGCCCATCATCATGTCTTCTTTGTGCCCAAGAATTCTCTGTAACTACAAAACAGAATGAAGATTTTTTTCAGTATGCATCTATAATATCAACTGTTTCTGTTACAGTAGCACAGTATTCATTAGTGATAATATAAAATGTGTATGGGACAAACAATGTGGTTGGAACACTTGTACTGCAGTTAAATCTTCGTTTTAGTGGGACAACCTGAGCAGGGATTCTTAACTTGATATGGACAGCGATATTCTGTGACAGTTTGAACTTGGTCTACATTTCTAATCATTTTGTGGTTTTTAAGTTGTTTAACTTTTTGTTCAGCAGCTCACAATACCAATAGTATTGTGGCCTTACATTATTTGTGATGCTGGGGTCATTTGAGAGTTGAAAAGAAGCAGAAGAGGAATGGAAATCATTTAAAAAATGATAAAAACTAAACAATGAAGAACAATTGAAAAGCTTTTTGTAATAAGACGTTCAATATATTAAATTAATGGTTAATTAAGCAGGATTCCCCAACCTTTTTTTTTTTTTTACCTGTGAGCCACATTCAAATGTAAAAAGAGTTGAGGAGCAACAGAAGCATGAAAAAAGTTCCTGGGGTGCCAAATAAGGGCTGTAATTGGCTATTTGGTAGCCCCTATGTGGACTGGCAGCCTACAGGAAGCTCTGTTTGACAGTACACTTTTTTATGCAACCAAAACTTGCCTGCAAGCCAAAAACTCAAAAATAAGCACATTTTGCTTTGAGGTCATTGGGAGCAACAGCCAATGACTTCCGAGCCACCGGTTGGGACCACTGTCTTAGAAGGATACTGCAATATCATAATTAAAAATTAATAAATACTGGCCAGCTTCATGCAGAAACAGTTCATGTAATCCACACCCTGCATTAAATCCCAATTATTTTACAAAAATTTGACCCACACCAACACATAGGGGCAGATTTATTGAAGTTTGAGAGATTTTTTTTTTCAAGATGTTCAAGTTCTCATTCTTATTCTTATTGTATTCACTAGAACTCGCCAATGCGAGTAATAGAATATGAGTTTGGAGAACCGGGTCCCCTACTGTATAATAGTACTTGTTTACCCATTAAACATTTATAGCCTGATTAAACCAAATTGCTGCCTTATTGCTATTGCTTTGGACAGTGTAACTGTGTTACTGGGCCCCACAGCAAATTAATTTTAGGGTCTCCAATATGCCCAGAGATTGACCTATTTTAGCAGTATATATTGTGAGTGCTCATTAATTAGGACCCTCTATATGATCTGGTCTCCCGTGCAGCCGCAGGGTCTGCTTCCTCTGTGGTTACACCTTTAGCTTTGGGGCAATTTAGCAGCAACATTGGTGTATAAACATTTATAGCCTGATTAAACCAAATTGCTGCCTTATTGCTATTGCTTTGGACAGTGTAACTGTGTTACTGGGCCCCACAGCAAATTAATTTTAGGGTCTCCAATATGCCCAGAGATTGACCTATTTTAGCAGTATATATTGTGATTGCTCATTAATTAGGACCCTCTATATGATCTGGTCTCCCGTGCAGCCGCAGGGTCTGCTTCCTCTGTGGTTACACCTTTAGCTTTGGGGCAATTTAGCAGCAACATTGGTGTATGTGCACCATAATCTTTTGTGAAAATTTAAAAAGGAAGCTACCGCCAATGGCTACTGGAAAGAATAGAATGGTCTCTGCATCAACTAGTATTACAACTAGTGCTGTACTTTCCGGGCTTTATGATTGTCTACACTCTACTTCCAGTTCTACCACTAACCATATTTTATGGCAATGGAATTTCACCTGCCCACTCCCCCCCCCAAACAAGTAATTTGGGTGAAAAAATGCACCTACCTTCTCAAACGGTCAGTCCTTATACAAGCAGCAAAAATAAAAATTAGTTTATGAGTAACTTGTTTGCTCTATTTGTCACAGTTACATTTTAATATGCATTTTAAAAGGGGTTGTTCAAGTTTGTTAATTTTTAGGTTGAACCTTACAGTGATATCCTGAGACAATTTGCAATTGGCTTTCATTTTTTTTATTATTTGTGGTTTTTGAGTTATTTAGCTTTTTATTCAGCAGCTCTCCAATTTGCAACAGCAGCCATCTTGCTGCTAGGGTCCAAATTACCCTAACAACCATGCACTGATTTGAATAAGAGACTGGAATATGAATAGGGGAGGGCCTGAATAGAGAGATGAGACTTTAATAAAAAGTAGCAATGATAAAATAAATGTGTAGCCTTACAGAGCATTTGTTTTTTTTAGATGGGATCTGTGACCCCCATTTGAAAGCTAAATAACCCTAAAACCACAAATAATAAATAAAATTAGGGATGCACCGAATCCAGTATTCGGTTCAGGATTCACCGGAATCCTTCTGCCAGGCCGAACCGAATACAAATTTGCATATGCAAAATAGGGGTGGGGAGGGAAATCGCGTGACTTTTTGTCACAAAACAAGGAAGTACAAAATGTTTCCCCTTACCACCCCTAATTTGCATATCCAAAATAGGATTTGGACGAATCTTTCGCGAAGGATTCGGGGGTTTGGCTGAATCCAAAATAGTGGATTCGGTGCATTGTTAAATAAAATTAAAACAAATGGCAAATTGTCTCAGACAATTTATACATTATACATTATGTTAATTTAAAGGTGAACAACCCTTTAAATCTATAAAGGTATATATACAGACCCTATGGTACTCCACCTTACATATTTTGTCCCCTTTGTTACTTAATCATAGGCAGTCAAGAACCTCAATAAAAAAAAAAAAAATAAAAAAAAAGGGAATAAACTTCCCCCCACCCATACTTAAAATCAAATGAGGTTACATCACTTCACTATATTATAAATATATAATATAATATATACGCTGTTACTCTGCATTAGGGATGCACTGAATCCACTATTCCTCTGCCAAATACTGAACCGAATCCTAATTTGCATATGCAAACTAGGTGTGGATAGGGGAAACATTTTTTACTTCCTTGTTTTGTGACAAAAAGTTGCGCGATTTCCCTCCCGCCGCTAAGTTGCATATGCAAATTAGGATTCGGTTCGGCCGGGCAGAAGGATTCGGCCGAATCTGAATCCTGCTGAAAAAGGCAGAATACCTAAACAAAGCGTGGATTCGGTGCATCCCTACTCTGCATGCATAACAAAATACTTAGAGCTCATATTAAACTGGAGTATAATATGCGTTTTAAGCACTACTAATACCCATAGGTGCTTTAGAGGAAAAACCTTATATGTATATAAATAAGTAGCAGTTCAGCATTCAGCAATTTGTAGGTGGATTACGGATGCTTCTTGTTGCGTGTGATGTCAGTCGGGCCTGAACATGGAGCTGAAATTGTCCCGATAATCACTTTATGGATCAAGCGCTGACATCATCAACATAACAATTTCACAGCACTCACTCCTGCTTCATAGTGTTCATTTCGGTGCTTCTATCCCCCTACGAACACCTCAGACACGATATTGACCGCACTTTCATTAATTCACTATTTACAGCTCTGCACTTGCTAGCACGACTCCAAAAGTATTATGAAAGGCAGAAGCGGTGTTTCACATAATCCTTTAGTAGAAAGTCTTCTCGGAGTTGGCTCCACGATCCTTGCGTCTCTCAGTACAGGGATTACAAAGCAATTATGAAACAACTGTT
The DNA here is from genome assembly GCF_017654675.1 of Xenopus laevis. Lineage (NCBI taxonomy): Eukaryota > Metazoa > Chordata > Amphibia > Anura > Pipidae > Xenopus > Xenopus laevis. The sequence goes on along the minus strand of NC_054374.1, from coordinate 149,763,368 downwards.
GTGTGGTTACGGGCATGACATTCTTCCAGCACAGATTTCCTGAATTACAAAATGTTTAGGAGCGTCGGGGAATAATTGGAGGAATGCATGCTATCAGGGGGCCCTTACCTTAAAAAACTCTCTCTTCTCAACCTGCTCGTTGCCATCGGTATCCAGCATCTTAAATGCTATGCCGAAACCAGTTTGTGGCTCTGGAAGGAGGAAAAAGAATGCCAAATGTAAAAGATTTGTATCGCAAGCTACAAATAAATTAGAAATAAGCAATTTGAAAAGGAAAGAAAAACTAATAATATAATAACTTGTTTTAAGATTCTGTCTACCCAAAAGCAGAAATGTTGTCAGGTTACCAAAAAAACTGGGGGACATATACTACCCCATGAGTTTTACTACACAAAACTTAAAGGGGTGGTCAAAGGGCTGCCCGGGTCAAAACTTCCTGCCTGGTTTTCCAAATTAGGAGAACTGGGCAGGATTCTCCATCATTCCCCAATCGCCAAGTCATAGACATGCCCCCTGATGTTTTGACCTGCCCACGCCGCATCACGGCCCTGCCCCCGTCTCCACGGGCAGAAAAGGTGGCAACCCTAATCCGGAAAATAGTGAAGCTAGTGAACATGGTGCCTCTGAGCTCCGCTGCGCTATTCTGCATATACAGGAAAGAAGCAGGGAGGGGGACCAGTGAGAAGGGCACATGGAGGCACCTAGCTGCAGGGGGTTGAGTTCTCCTTTAAACCCATGCATGTTATCTCCCTGTCTTTATCTCAGTGCTCTTGAACTCTCAGGGATGTAGCCCAAAAAGTAAATTCAGTTTTAGGCCAGTGTTACACACTCCTCCTCCCCCCGTTGATTTTAATGACTAACTTATACTCTGGTTCTCCCACTAACTTATACTCCGGTGCTCCTGTTAGTAGAAACCTGACCAGTCCAGGGTACCATGGAAAGATTTTCTTAGTTCTTCTTCCTTCTATATGGCGTATGCGCATGCACTGTAGAGTGAAGGGCTAAAATATAAAGGCCAAGTCAACCTCAAAATAAAAAAGGGCTTTTCTATGGTTTTGAAGTTAGGTGAATATGTATTGCTATGAAATGCAGTTTTTGTCTGTCCCTTTCTATTTTCTGTCCTGGTGGCTCAGACTGTTGATACAATGTAACACAAAACAGCTGATTGACAGACCTGTCTTTGCTGGGGAATGAAGACTTTTACAACATTGTTTAAAAAGTAAAAATTAGGAGGGCAAATGCTGAATTCAATAGCGACAATTTTTACAAAGAACTGTAAAAACACTGAAAATGTTTAATAATTGTATAAGGTTGTTTAGAATGATCTTTTCTTTTATTAGGCAAATTTTATTTTGGGGTTGACTTGCCCTTTAAGCATAAAGTCTGCTTTTTCACTCTGCTTCTCAAGCGCCAGCCGAGGGCCTGTGGTGCTCAGGAGTAGCGCAGGCCAGTGCAATTTTCTGCTAACAGGAGCACTGGCCCAGGGTATAAGTTTAGTGATTATAATGGGGTGGGGTGCAAGGCTGGACTGGAGTAATGGGGGCCCACTGGGACTGCCACATGAAGTCCCCTCTGGGCAGTCACTAAAGGCCCCCCTCCTGGCTTCCCCTGTGCGCTGGTTTGGGCGCGGCTGTGCGACTGTGTGAATGCTGGTACGGTGTGTGTGCCTGTGTGAACGCCATTGCACCGGGTGCCTGATGTTTGGCACTCCCCAGTGATTTCACTTATCATTCTTCTTTTCAGACTGAGATGGAGTCAGTAGTGATTTAGAGACTGTTCAGTACACAAAGCTTTCAGGTTTACAAGCTAAAACTTAATTTGTGGTGCCAAATGACTGCAAATGTATTCATGTATACAATTGAGGCAATGGATAATGGGATCAGATATATGGAAAACCATTATCCAGAAATCTCTGTAATTAAGGGAATGCCATTTCCCATAGTACCACAATTAATCACAATACTTCATATTTATCTCATTGACATAATCTGTCAGTGCCTTGTACTTGATGGTCTCTAAGCTGTATAAAACCATGTTGATTGAAAAACAATCCTATAATTCTTTAAAATATTTTAATTCTTTCTATTACCTGTATGGCACATTGTTGCACCTTATGGAAAGAGCACAGCTCCTAAGCATTCCATAGAATAAATTGCCTATCTATTTTCATCCCCAATCTTATCCTTCTCTGGTAGATCTCACTATACTTATAGTAGCTCATATCTCTAATATACTCTTAAGTGTTCGGGATGACAGATACTGTTCTAAATTACCTCTGAACAGATGCCAGAATGAAACATTTTTAATTAATAAGATTGCTATTGCTAGTGAACTCTAACAACCTACAGCGAAAGCCTGAAAGGAAAAGCTGCTACAACGTCCAATGTAAAGAATATTCTCTCTTGAAATTAACTTGATGATGGAATGTTGTTCTAAGATTTTTCAGAGATTGGCTGCATTCTGGTGCCTCTTGAGCCAAGTCAACTGGATCGGTATGAAATATAATTCCCCCGGCAAAGACAGAAGATGTCTGTTTTTAACCAGGGACTTAGAATCTGTTACAAAGGAAAGAAGTGCAGAAAGTGCAGGATCACAGAAGTTCCAACTGCCTGCCCGTCCTTTCAATTTCTGAAACACAAATGGATTCAGGAGCAAGGTGCAAGTGCCCTGCACATGCATTTCCCCCCCCCTTGCTTGTCCTAATTTGCATATGCAAATCATGGTCAGATTCAGTTCAGGATTCGCCTGAATCTTTCCTGAATCATGATCCGCCATAAAAAGTGGATTTGGTGGATCCTACCATTAAGTACTACTTTCACACTGTCTTTAAAGGGATCCTGTCATCGGAAAACATGTTTTTTTCAAAACACATCAGTTAATAGTGCTACTCCAGCAGAATTCTGCACTGAAATACATTTCTCAAAAGAACAGATTTTTTTTATATTCAATTTTGAAATCTGACATGGGGCTAGACATTTTGGCAATTTCCCAGCTGCCCCTAGTCATGTGACTTGTGCCTGCACTTTAGGAGAGAAATGCTTTCTGGCAGGCTGCTGTTTTTTCTTCTCAATGTAACTGAATGTGTTTCCGTGGGACATGGGTTTTTACTATTGAGTGTTGTTCTTAGATCTACCAGGCAGCTGTTATCTTATGTAAGGGAGCGGTTATCTGGTTACCTTTCCATTGTTCTTTTGTTTGGCTGCTGGGGGGGAAAAGGGAGGGGGGTGATATTACTCCAACTTGCAGTACAGCAGTAAAGGGTGATTGAAGTTTATCAGAGCACAAGTCACATGACTTGGGGCAGCTGGGAAATTGACAATATGTCTAGCCCCATGTCAGATTTCAAAATTGAATATAAAAAAAAACAGTTTGCTCTTTTGAGAAATGGATTTCAGCGCAGAATTCTGCTGGAGCAGAACTATTAACCGATTCATTTTGAAAAAAAATGTTTTTTTCCCCATGACAGTATCCCTTTAAAGGAGAACTAAACCCTAAAAATGAACAGGGCTAAAAATGGCATATTTTATATAGTGAACTTATTGCACCAGTTTCAGCTTGTCAATAGCAGCAATGATCCAGGACTTTAAACTTGTCACCATCTTGGAAAGTGTCTGTGACACTCACATGTACTTATATAGTGTCACTAATCAAATTCGGCTTCCCTAAAAGGAAAATCCAACTGCAATTTAAAGAAGCACTGGATAAAACCCGAATAGCTCCAGGAAAGACAATTAAGCATTCGGCCCCCGCCAAATCTGATCCAAACTGACCTTTAGGGTAGCAATACACTATAAGCTAACCTCACCAAACGAGCACATCCACCAATATCGGGTTAATCCATGATGGGAATATAAAACGATGGAATGAGGACCACATTGGCTAGTTGATGTGGCCCTTAAACCTGCTCTATCAAGATCTGGCCAATTTTAGGTCAAATGTTGGTCAGGGAGGCCCATCGAAGGGCCCCATATACTGTAATGCTGAATTGGTCTCTAAAGGTCCCTAAGCTCAGTAAGTGACAGCAGCACAGAACATGTGCAGTGAATTAGTAGAAAAAAGATGGGGAGCTACTGGGGCATCTTTGGAGACACAGATCTTTACTGCTAAAAGGCTGTGGTTGCCTTGGGCTGGTACAGAAGCACAAACCATAATATACAACATTTCGAACCTACTTCTCTAGTTTAACTTTCCTTGTCCTTTAAGGCTGTAATTGTGCAGCTGATTAATACAATATGTCTTACATTTCTGGGAAAAGCTTATTCTATCATCATTGTTATACATGGGCTAATTACAGCCGATAGCATTGTTCTATTGGAGTCAATAGAAATCATTTGCCTCTTGTTTATGAAGGTGGGAAGCGGTATTGCAAGTGACACTATCAACTGATATTTCAGCCACAACAGTTTTTGAGCAGATGGATAATTATATGTAATCTCATATTCCACCCTTTTAGTTAGAATTCCCTGAATCCTGTCATTCAATTATATCACTTCTTCATAAATTACAAGGCATGGATGTTTTCAAGAAGTTATATTTTAAAACGTTTATACCCCTTTTGACCCAGAACATTACCTTGCCACGAACACCATAATATATCTCAGCATATTATACGCAAATAATCCTAATGTTACTAATATAGTTTAATTATAAGGTGCCAACATATTCCATAGTGTTCTACAAAGAATAAAACCTATATACAACATATGGGTTACAAAATAGTCAAAGCCTTGGGTTTATCTATATTAAATCTTATCTGCCATCTCAGCTTTGTGTCATTAAGGGCTAGTCCACACGGGGAGATAGCCCTGCGTTTGCGGTCGCGGCGACAAAGCGCCGCGCCAGTCGCCGCGACTGGCGCAGGCGACAGTTTTGTATGGGCGCCTATGTAAAAACGCCTGTGCTAACCACACGAGGCGATGCGCTTTTCAACAGTCGCCTGAAAATGCCTCGCCAGGCTTTTTCAGGCGACTGTTGAAAAGCGCATCGCCTCGTGTGGTTAGCACAGGCGTTTTTACATAGGCGCCCATACAAAACTGTCGCCTGCGCCGGTCGCGGCGACTGGCGCGGCGCTTTGTCGCCGCGACCGCAAACGCAAGGCTATCTCCCCGTGTGGAATAGCCCTAAGGGGACACAGAAGTTGGCACTGAAAACAGTGGCTCTAAGTCATTTATTAACAAAGGCAGCTCCAGAACTAAAGATAATTATTTATTTAGCTTTACTATTGAAATCCCATGGGGACTTGGGGATGACGTTCTGGAATGGATTTGTGACCCAAATACGCGTGATTCTTAACATTGTGTAACGGCACCTTTAAATTGTGCTTACCTTTTAGGAAAGTTAGTATATTCTCCCTGTAGGTGGCACTAGAGCTATATTTAAACTAAGGTTTGATAGTATTTAAAGGAAAAGTAGCATTGCAATTTGCAGGCTTACTTGTTAATAGGGGACAAGGTGCAAAGAACAAAAGAAATGCAAAACACCATGTTTTCAGCACTCGGCACCTTGCCCCTGGAATTTGCTCCTTGTGCCCAGACAGAAAGGGCAGGAGGTATGCATCACATGGGCAGCCATCTCTATCACTCGCTCACCAACCTGCCCTGCTTAAAAGGCTGCGCTTTATAGGTGCCAATTGCTATTTTAACGTTTAACGAAGCCAAGCAGAGGATTTAATTAGATATGCCTAGAATCTGTTTTTCATAACTTTCCTATAAAATTCAATTTACTTAAAGTGAAACTGACACTAAAAACCTAATTTTTAAAATATGAATGTACATTAAAAGTTTGTTTTTTTAAGTAATTGTTAGTTGAAGTTTCTATAACTCAATGTTTTGCCAACCTCACTGTCCCATCTCAGCCTGTTAGTAAGAGTTTCTAATAGGGATGCACCGAATCCAGGATTCGGTTCGGGATTCAGCCTTTTTCAGCAGGATTCGGATTCGGCCGAATCTTTGTGCCTGGCCGAACCGAATCCGAATCCTAATTTGCATATGCAAATTGTGGGGTGGGCGGGATTTACAAAACAAGAAAGCAAACCAATTTTTTTCCACTTTTTCCTTTCCCGCCCCTAATTTGCATATGCAAAGTAGGGTTCGGATTCGGTTCGGCCGAATCTTCCAAGATGGATTCGGGGATTCGGCCGAATCCAAAATAGTGGATTCGGTGCATCCCTAGTGTCTAATGCTAACGGACTCCTGCTGCACAAATATGGCAGCACCTCTCATACAGGAACATGGGGCACCAGACAGGTAATGTAAAAGCACTGTGCAAATACTTTATGGCAAAGTTATAAGTAGCTTTCAAAGGCAATATTATGACAGATGTAAAAAAAGAGTTTCATTTCTGGTGTCTGGGATGGTTCTGTGACAAAAGCACAGAAATCTAATTCAGCTAGCAATATTATGGAGAGTGTGTGTCACCCTCTTGTTACAATAAGCAAAACCCTTATGAGTCTAGGTTTTTAATACACTAAAAGGTATACACTGGGGCTTATTTGAAAACTACAAAAAGTGCCACTCTGGTGTGCCACTCATCATACACTGAAGGTAACTTGCACTAGAACCCTTAATCCAGGGGTCCCCAACCTTTTTTACTCGTGAGCCATATTTAAATGTAAAAAAGAGTTGGGGAGCAACACAAGCAATAAAAAGTCAATGGGGATGTCAAATAAGGGCTGTTATTGGATGTTTGCTAGCCCCTTTTTGGACTGGCAGCCTCCAGGAGTCTCTGTTTGGCAGTACACCTGTTTTTTATACAACCAAAACTTGCCTCCAAGCCTGGAATTCAAAAATAAGCTCCTGCTTTGAGGCCACTGGGAGCAACATCCAAGGGGTTGGTGAGTAACATGTTGCTCGTGAGCTACTGGTTGGGGACCATAACCTATGGCCCAACGTAATGCAATGCCATGGAAAGAGAATGTTCCCAGTAATAATACAGAAAACAGGATTATTTTGTTAAGTGTTTTTATGGTTTGAATAGTTATGCTTGTCATTTCCCTGGAAACCGAAAGTTCCTCCCAGTTCATTGACAGAGATACTGCACTTTTATTGAAAATGTATACTTGCAGTACCATTCTAGCTTTTCTGCTGACATATTCTGACACAGAGATATATATATATATATATATAGATATATATATATATATATATATATATATATATATATATATATATATATATATATATATATATATATATATATATATATATATATATATATATATATATATACATACACACATACATACATACATACATACATACATACATACACACACATACAGGGGTCACATGATTGGATTACACTGATGGGAATACCAACCGATGGAATGAGGACCGCGTTGGCTAGTTGATGTGGCCCTCAAATCTGCTCTATCAAGATCTGGCCAATTTTTGGTCAGGGAAGCCAATCAAAGGGCCCTATATAATCTGATGAATTGGTCTCTAAAGGACCCAAATTGGCATCTTAAATCTGCCCGTGTATGGCCACCTTTAGGCTCTCCCAAAATTTAAACTGCAAGATAATCTAGAGCAGACAAGGGGAACTGACTTAGTAGTTTAAATACTTGGTCCCCATTCTTATCAAGAACAATGCTTCTACTAAATACTGAGCATTTCTCAAGAACACATATGCACAGTTCACAGCTGTTAGCAAAATATTATCATTACCAAAAACAGTCCAGTTACAAACAGTTCTATAATCCAAATGTTGCTTTCCCTAACGCATGGCAAGATGGAAGGCATTGGTGAGACTAAAAACATGATGGTTCTTCTAGAGCAGATCCGTGCAACTAGAAGTCCAGGAGCCTGATAAAGGCATTCTAATAGACTATTATGGCTCCCAGGCTGCTCAAGGACTCCACTTATTACATAATTTCATTATAATCTTGCCTTCAAACATGTTATATAACAAATATTTGGTCCACCATATGGTAAGCATTGGACAGCACCATTCTATAGGTTCAGCTATTAAATTGTTTTGTGTGTGAGTTTGTGTCTATACCATATCAGCAAGGGAGGGAGTTGTGGCACAGGGATACTGCAGCACGGTTGGGGTTGAACAACAGGTATGAGGAAGATGTCTGCACAGACCTCAATACTCTACACAATGTATAACAACATGTACTGTTCATGTTTACCAAGAACATTCAGGGTGCCCTCTATCCTTCCCTAACACCTCCCCATATCATTCTCTCTAATGACTTGTAGCTGGCTCCAAAGACAAGAGTCTGTTTAAAAACAAAGAAGAATTAAAGGAAAAACCTACTTGTGAGAATTGTCAGCAGGAATAAATATTCGGTGTAAGAAATCAGCCCTGAAAAGAAAACAAAAAAAAAACATTATGATGGGAAAGAAACATCATTCCAATAACCAGACGTATGGCCAAAAGCACATTTCAAGCATTTGCCTCATTTTTTTTATTAGTGACAATACAGTTTATGTTACAGTGTCACATTTACACAAATAATCGCAGTGCGGATCAGTTTCACATAGTTCAGCGTCATCGTTTTAGACTTGGACGGCGCAAAGCCGGCTCCTCCGCTGGTGCTGTGCCGAGAGTCGATTTGTTTGGGTAAAACATTAGCATCTGTTTCATGCTTTTGCTCACTTAAAGGAGTAACATTTATTTGTTTTTAGTAAGGAGTCGACACTAAATCTTGGGATTCTTTCCTCTTTCTTTGCTCAAAAATGTTCATTGTTTATAAGAAGGGAAAATAAATTAAGAGCACTTTGTCATATTTAGTACTCCTCTACTGTTACTGAGAAGGATCAAAGTATTTGGTTTCCGTGCTGCTTTGGAACAGAGGAGAGAAGCCGATGTAGGGATTTCACAGGGAATATGGAAACAGGCAAGGCTGCCAGGTTACTAGATTGCACTGATTGTTCGGCTAGGCAACATGCCAAGGGGAGACTTCTCTATAACAGGGGAGCATGTCCTTTCCGCAAGGAGATTTTGATTCTTCCTCCAGGAAAACTGCAGTTCAAAGCTTGAAAAATATGAACTTGAATGACACCATTGAACAAAAGGGTATCCTATTCATCTCATGCCAAAGGTGCACTGGCCAATAAAGCAGCTCAGGATGGGAAATATATATAAGGGCCATATCTTGGATTTGAGCAGTGTGTATGGGGATCACCTAGGAGAGCTATGCAGCCCATTCAGATCACTGGCTGAATGGATTAATCATTGGAACATGTAGGATTTCCAATGGGATTTCCCAAATGGAAAATCTTACTTTTTTTTAGGTTAAGCTTTTTTTTTTTTTTTTAAATTGTTTTTTATTGGAAGTCCAGCACACAAACACATGATTTCACTTCTGTAAAGGTACAGTTATGTTGTTAAAATTGTATATAAGTGCATAACTAATAAAATATTGATTTACGTATATAAAGGTCATAAGTGGTCATTTTTAAACATACATACTGTATTCCATGAACACATGCAAAAGGAAAGCACATTAGGAGAAATATAAAATCTGTTGGGATGGGCTGGCGGTGTTCATACTTCCATAATTAACACCACAACTAAATAAAGTGCTGTATATTCATTTTCTTTTTTTGAAAACATTAATAACAAAACAAACAAGATAGTTAAACTAGAATCAAACATGTCCGTTATTCGTCCTAGATGTACAAGATCATCCATAATCAACCATATTATTTGAAAAAACAACGCGAGTCCCAAATACAGCGTGTTTCCAGTCCAGCAATTGTCAGGCTCTCTTCTGCCCCAAAAAATAGTAAATTCCAACAATAATCGCTGTGCACCTCAAAGAAGTTATTGAGGGGGAAAAAAACAGAAAAAAAGTAATATAGTTTAGTATTCTAGGTTAATATATCTCACCAAACACGTGTTTAGTGTTAAACAATGTAGTGCGCCCCACAGATATTTTTTAACTGTGATAAGAAGTGAAATAAGCACAGCAATCGTGTAGCGATGAAGTAGGATGGGGTATATTAAATACCCACATTATGATCGGTGGTATTCCCGGTGGTCTATTATACTTATAGACAGCAATGAGTTAAAGCACGTCTCAAGATATAGGTGCTCTGTCCCTAGTCTCAACTTCCCATATCTCCTTCGTGGGCAAGAAAGAACAACATGTGCCGAAGCGTAAAATACCCTTTAATAAATAAATATTAATAAATAAAATTGCACTCACAAGCATGTGGCTTTGATTCATTAAAATCCAGCTAAAAACAATAGGAAGCAGCTTTGTTGTGGTTCAGTGTCCCTCTTGTGTCTCTCCAGCGTTCACTTCGCTTGTCTCCACTCTTCCTCGTCACCACTGACACATTTCGCCGTTCAGGCTTCCTCCAAGAGTGGAGACGTCTCCTACGGATTGTTTCTCCCTCCTTTGGCAATTCTATGGCCAACTCTTCCTCATGCCGTGTACAGCATTTTGTTTACACCGCGGCCTCCTCTGCCATGGGCTTGCAATATCAGCTGCTGGTCAAACATTTGGAGCAGATCATATCCTTACAGCACTGTTGCTGCCATCACTGAATTCAGTGATTATTGTTGGAATAATCACCCATATGTTAGTGGACTCTGGGAGGCAGCTGGGAGACCATCAGGTTGAAGTCATTTTGGCTAAGATTAATGGATTAGTGCCTCGTAGGCATTCTAAATCATACCACGGGGTGTAATGGAAGATGGATACTGTGAGTAGTCTGATATCAGAAGGGAGGCTTAAAACATATGTGGTCCAGGTGTCAAAACTGTCAGTTTGGACAGTTTTATTAAAGGAGGCTTCCATCCAGTCCATGTGGAACAGAAAATGTAATTTATTCTTAACTAACTTCATAGATGGTGGGGTAGTGGAAAGCCATTCCTGCAATATGGCTTTTCTGGTTGCTGCAGCTAATCTTTCTGCTAATGCTTTGTTAGCTTTAGATACTCGTTGCGTCCCTCTAATTTTGCTAAATAGAGCCCACTCTACATTGGTCTTGAATGTTTGTTTGGTTAGTGAGTTCCAGTATTTGCACACTTCTAGTCAAAATGCGTTAATAATTGGGCAAGACCATATATATTGTATTAGTAAGGCTTCCGTTCCTGAGTATCTTAGGCACATTGAGTTGGGTAACATACCCATTTTAAATCTCTTAAAGGGGGTCAAATATAATTGATGTAACCGCTGTAAGGCCATGATCTGGTATTGACTAGATGGTATTATTCTCATAGAATGGGAGTGAACTTTAATGACGTCAAATGTGGTTAGATGTGGTGATGGTTGATGTAACTTCTGAACATTTTCCAAAGGGAGTCGTTTATAGACGGGTCTGGGGTTACCCTAATGAGTTTGTAAATATAAGATGTAGAGTGTAAGGTGTTGGCTCCTTTCCATATATCGTTTAGAAAGTTCCTGGTCATCCCACGCAGGATATCTCTCGCATAGTGAGAAGCTTGAAGGTAATAGAAATATTGACCACAGAGGAAAGGAAATGTGACTGAGGCTTCTGAATGTGTCATAACAGTTAGGGTTTTGGTAAGCATATCTCTGATACAATAGATGCCTTCTTTATGCCAATTGTTAAAGACGTTTGTCAGTAAGCCACTTGAAAATTCTTTGTTACCAGTCCATGGTAAATATAATGAAAGAATGTGTGGCTTTCCATCTGTGGCGAACATTCCTCCAGGCTTTGTATGTATCTATGAGGATTAGCTTTTTATGTTTGTGTGAGTTCCTTGGGTGAAAGATGAATCAGGGGGTTCAAATATGTGGTTCCCATAAGTTTATGTTCTGCAAAGATGCTTCATTATAGTATCATTATATGCTTTGGAAATGTACGCCTCCATTTGTTCTCGGATGTTGGGGTTGAACAAGGCAATCCGGGGTCATCCCCCCCCCCCACCAAATAAAGTTTCTAAATATTTTGTTTACTAGTTTTTGATCTGATTGTATTAAATAGTAGGGTAACATTTGGATTTTGTATAGCAGCTTGGGAAAGGATATCATTTTGATAAGGTATGCTCTTCCCAAAAACGAGAGACTTATTGTCGTCCAATTTGCTAGGTCACTCTGAATATTGGATATGGTTTGGCTTATATTTGATTTATAAGTACCTGTGTGATGGTTCGTGAACTTAATGCCTAAATAGGTAATGTGGTGTTGTGCTTTTTTGAAGGGGATGTGTTGTGTACAATATGCATGTATGGTCTTTAACTTAATTGCTTCTGATTTATCATAGTTTATTTTTAAACCTGAAAAGGTGGCATATCTGATGCTAGTTTCCATAATTACAGGGATGTCACAATTTTGTTTGTTTATGAATAGCAAGATATAATCTGCGAATGCTATTATTTTGTATTGTGTTTGTCCTATGGTTAAGTCCTTGAAATGTGTGGTTTTGGGCCAAGTGCTGGAGTAATGGGTCTAATGCTATGTTAAAGAAAAGAGGGGACAGAGGGCAGCCTTGTCTGGTGCCTTTTCGTATAGGGAACCTATCAGAGTTCATGTTGTTCACTGTGGTTTAAGCTTTTTTTTTTTAGTGATCTCATTTAGTGTTTCGTGCAAAAAAACAAAAATACACTGTGGCAACAAAAACCCTGAATTTCAGAAAAGCAAATGTTAATGAGTTTAGGGACCCACTCACAATATACAGTACACAGACTAGAAATGGCACAATATACGGCTGATTAGTTATTAATACAGATAATTACTACATGGCAGCACAGAAACCAGTGCAATTAGCATCAGCCCTGTAGCATCAGCTTATATTACAGACCAACTACATTTTCAGCTTGAATTCCTTCATAATTGCTGCTATTGAGAAGCTGAAACTTTAGGCTGGTGCAAGTTTAGTATTTAAAATATGGCATTTTTAGCAATATTAATTTCTAGGGTTTAGTTCTCCTAAGTAAGAAGTAAATGTAGAAGCACGAAGAACCACCATATGTGACAAAGGAAAACTAAACCGCCAAAATGAATACTTGAGCAACAGCTCAGCACTAAAATACCTAGCATGAAACCAAAACCCATATGAATATCAGTGCCTGGTGTCACACTCCCATCATCCTTAAGTGGCCATACGTTATAAGATCTGCTATTATGCCAAGGTTGCCAAACGAGCAGGTCTTTCACCGATATGCCCAAGGTGGAAAATATTGGACTGACCCAATTTTTTGGCCCTTGAGCCAATGACTGGATCATAATTTTCTGCTATTCTAGTAGTCGGATCAAGGACAGCATCAACTAACAGAGGCAGACCTTGATTTGAAAGGAAAATCAAACTGGCATGATCAACATCTGGTTGATTTTTGTCCAGATATAGGTTGGGATGGCCCGTTGGAGGGCACTATACACAGGCAGATAAGCTACGATATACACTCATTTGGCAAAGGATCTTGAGAAGGGACTAGGGAGAGTACTGCATAATAATGCCAATGAGGTCCTCTATTAATGATACCTTTTAACTTAGTTGGGCAGTCTGTTGTGAGGGCCACATACACTGGTCTTTAAGCTCCGGTCTTGGTTTGCAGGGCTGAGACAGCATTTCTTGAACTGTATATGGCCGCCTTAAAGGGGTTGTTCAACTTTAAATTACCTTTAAATATGATATAGACATTGATATTCTGAGTCAGTTTAAAATAGTTTTTTATTTTTGTGGTTTTTCAGTTATTTCGTTGTTTTTGCTCAGTTTGAGGTTTGAACAGCTATCTGGTCTTGTTTACCTTAGCAACCAGGCAGTGGTTTGAATCAGAGACTGGAATATGAATAAGAAAGAGCACTTGAAAAAAGGGTTTCAGCACATTTGCTGTTGTGGCTGCCATCTGATTTTCTTTTGGTATATACAAATAAGAGAGACTGAATGGAAAGATGAGGCAATAAAAAGTAACAATAACACTAAAACTGTAAGCTCACAGACCAAACAAATTTTTGGCTGCTGTTGCCTATGACCCCTACTTGAAAATTGTAAAAATGTAGAAGAGCAAAACTATAAAAAAATAATGAAGATCGATTGCAAAGTTGCCAGAATTCAGTTGAACTGAAGAAGCTGCTCGGATGAGTAGTGAAACGTCTTCATTGATTACTCAGCAAGTCCAGTTGTTTTTTAGATTTACCTATACTAGATATACCATGACCTGGATGAATGAAAATCTTCATAGTGACATTCAAGAACACATATCTTATTGCTAAAGATATAAGTGTTAATATCTTATTGCTAAAGTTTAAGGGGAGCCACTGAAGTATTTTTGCTGTGGAGGCCATTACTTCTAGTTATGTCTCTGACTGCATTTGTATATTTGCAGTGGTACGGAGAGGACACCGATCAACAACGCCTTTGATGTGCGTTCTACTGAAAAGAGATGTCATCGCTGCGCAATATAAAGCAAAGAACGTGTGTTTGTTCAGCAAAGAGATTTACAGTTAACATGCTGTTCGTGTAGATTACAGCTAGATATAGCATATAATCACCTGATTTATTCCTAACCTGAAATAAGGTTTGAGAGGGAGAAATATGGGACAAGTGTACACTGCTTTCCAATACAGGTTGCACAACAATCAGTGGGCGCCTGCCAGTGACAGGGTTAAGATGATAATAATAATGGAGATTTAAAGAATTAGGAAAGTCGTTTAGCACTTGGGGGTGCCAAATGTTAGGCACCCCCAAGTGAATGTATTGACTTACCTGAAACCCTGGGCTAGTGCTCCTATCAGCAGAAAACTGCACCGGCCCAGGATTATTCCAGTGAGCACCACAGAGCGATCTTCTTCCAGCCTCTTCTTTCTTCGCGCGGCTGCACATGCGCATTAGAGTTATAAGCCGAACTTTAACTTAAAAATCGGCTTTATCATTCTACTCGCATGCGTCTGCCCCGGGAAATTTAAAGAAAGAAGAAGCCAGAAGAGAAACGCTCCGTGGGGCTCGCTGGAATAACCCCAGGCCGGTGCAGTTTTCTGCTGATGGGAGCCCCGGCCTGGGGTTTCAGGTAAGTCAATACAATCATCTGGGGGTGCCTAACATTTGGCACTCCCAAGTGCAAAACAACTTTTCTTCTCCTTTAAGATTTGTACTGTACTGTTCCAACCTGTACTTTTTAAATGTTTATTATCAGGTGTGTTTCGCACCCGGCACATTCCGTTTTCAGCACCGGAGTGGGTATAACGGCCGCACCGTTAGTACAGAGAGCACAATTGTGCTCTCTGCACTAGCAAAGCTGAAATTCCAATTGAGAAAAATTTTGGAATTTTGGCTGTTAAAATTATCAGGAGTGGCATTTTTGCCCCAGTTAACTTTAATAACAGCAGTGCCCCTGTTTATAATCTTGACACAAAAGTCCACAAATATCCTGTAAATTCTATCCTTATAAATGGCTTAGTGATGTCATCAGTTATACACGGAGCTTAGTGATGTCATTTTTCTCACGACTCCCTAAAACTTGCGTATATATTTTACTACAGGGGGTACTTAATTCACTATATACATTTTCACCTATATTGCTGACTTTTCCTGAAGGACCCTCTAGGGGACAAAAATAGATTATTCAGTACTAGGGTTATCTGTGAAGAATGATCTTGAGTGAAAAAATTGAAAGCAGTTTCCTGGTAATGTCAGTGGGGATGTCTCTAGGATATTTACATATTATTTACAGACTTAGATCAAATATATTGTGTGGATGGGAGACAGAATGGATTCAGCTTCATATTAACAAATCCTAAAGTCTAATATCCCCAAAATGGGATCGGGATATTCACATGCTATATTATTCCTTTAATTTCTCCATCTTATTAAAGCAACATTTAGTATTATTATATTTAAATTTTGTTTAGCAGCTCTCCAGTTCAGAATTTCACCAACTATCTTTAACCTGGCAGTAAAGCAGCGATTTGGATGATTGCGTGCTGAATAGGAGAGGGCCTGAATAAATAAAAACAAGTAATAAAAAGTAACAATGAATTGTAGTCTCGAAGAACAGCAGCCTTTTTTTGTTGCCAGGGTCAGTGGCCCAGATGACAACCATATAACCATTTTAAATGCCAACTGAAAATAGGCAAAAGAGGAAGGCAAATTATTAAAATAATAAATTCATTTCAGTGACCCAGCCCCAAATAATACTGAAAAAATTACCTTTATCTCCAAGATCTCGAAAAAATGTGGATCCCGGCTTGGCCTTTGTTGCTTGGGACAACATAGCATCTAACTCCTTTAAAAACAGGCAGATATAAGACTGTTACTGTTCAGTTGTAAGAAAATAATCCATTCCAAATTTCCAATGATGACAATACAGGGATTCCTGGAGTAAAATACACCCGACTTAAATAAAACTCTTACACTTGCAGACTGGGGCTATTACAGTAACATACTATGGTTTGTAGGGATGCACCGAATCCACTATTTTGGATTCGGCCGAATCCATCGCAAAAGATTTGGCCTAATACTGAACCAAATCTGAATCCTAATTTGCATATGCAAATTAGGGGTAGGAAGGGGAAAACATTTTTACTTCTTTATTTTGTGACAAAAAGTCACGCGATTTCCCACCCGTCTCTAATTTGCATATGCAAATTAGGATTCGGATTCGCTTCGGCTGGGCAGAAGGGTTCGTCCGAATCCGAATCCTGCTGAAAAAGGCCGAATCCCAATCCGAATCCTGGATTCGGTGCATTCCTAATAGTTTGCTTGACTTTTATTAGCATTTAGCTTTAATAAACCACCTGCCCCAATCCCCTCTGGTGTGTGTTGTCTACTGCTGAGCACAGAAATGTAAAATACTATGTTACGGCAAACATCGGTCTTGTTGCATTTAATAAGTAAACGTATATATTTCAACTTACACAGAAATTCAACTTTTTTCAGTTCAGTTGTTTTCAGATTTTTCCCCAGAAATAAAGATTTTTTTCAATTACTTTCCATTATTTATTTTCAGCTGTTTTCCCAAAATCTAAGTTTAAAATTTAATGACCCTTCCTCTGGTGTTTGAGTCTGGCAGCTCAGTAATTCAGGTGCAGATTCTGAACTGTTACAGTTTTGCAATATTTAGTTGATACATTTCTCAGCAGCATCTCTGGCGTATTAGCAACTATTGTATCAATTCTAACAGCTGCCTGTAATGAAAGTTAGGGATTATGCAGGGACAAAGATAACAAATGTATCAACTAAATGTATCAATTTAACAGTTTACAGGGTCGGCGACCCCCCCTCCCACAGCTGCTTTAGAAGGTGAAAAATGACACTTTACACTTCAATATTAGAAAAAGGGTGACACATAGAAAATAGAAAGTAATTGAAAAAGTTGTTATTTCTGGTGATCTATCAGAAAACAACTAGTTGTTTGAAGGTGAACTACACCTTTAAGAACAAAACTACAGTCCTTATCTCTTAAGTAAGTCAGGGACTGCCTGTTATATGAAGTATACTCTATTTCGAAATCCAGGATCCGAGCAAAAGGGCTAATATAGTGACTGCTTTCTGTGAATTGAATAAGAATAAATCATGTGTGTGTGTATAACTATCTACCTTACAGCTCTGTGTACTCACCATAGAGTTTGGCCTGTTTGATTTCCAATTAACTCTACTATGGGGAGTCTGAGCCTATTTTATTACATAGATAAACTTTCATGCCCAATCTACCACGAAAAGGCATCAGGCTCAATTCCACATTACCAATACTTGGGGCCATCCTAGCATGGTCCAACCTCAAACCTACCTACGATGTAAAGGCGTTAACACAATATATAGGTAAAAGTTGTCACTATAATTGGCTCGTGCATTGCAAAGGGGAAGCAAAATGTCGTACCTTTTTTGTTAGAGTTTTCGATAAAGTTCTACCTGAAATTAAAAAAAAAAACATATATAAATATGCAAGTACATAACACTACAAAAATCTTTTGTGAAAATGTAGATGTGTTCTATAAAAAATAAAAATAAACCCATCATTACACAAACCAGCCAATAAAAAGTCATGTTTGTATACAGATATAGGATCCGTCATCCAGAATGCTTGGGACCCGGGGTTTTCCAGATAATAAGTCTTCTTATGACGTGGAACATCATGATTTAAGATTGCTGAAAACATTCAAATATTAAAAACAAATATTCATATAAACATTTTCTACATGGATTTATGCTAGAATGATAGCCTACTGTTGTGTCTTGGCAAAAATCAGTCCCAGGCCCAGACTGACAATTTGGAAACACTGGCAAAAGCCGACTGCACAGAGCATAATTCCTACTTGCATCTGATAATATTATAATAACTTAAAGTAATACTGATTGTACTGATGTAAGCTAATGGTAGCTCTGCATTCCTGAGATGCTTGTCTACTCTACAGTCTTTTTGGTGTTCTCTCACCGACAGTCTGACTGCAGGCATTCATGATGAGCTACACAACTTTACGGTCGGAAACCAAAGCTACCTTCATTTTAGTCTTTACAAACAATTTTACACCTGCAGTAACTTCGTAAACCAAGCAGACATATTTGAGATTGGTATTGAAGATCAGCACTAATGTAATGTCCTGTTAAAGGGAGCTGGAATCAAACCAGGCTTCTCTAATTCAGCATCTTGTGTAGCAATACAACATCCCAGCCAATCCTTTATTCATGACCTTGCTGCTAAACTCCTACAAGAGATTAGGTTACCTTATATGTGGTTATATTTGAAGTTGAAATGGGCAACATAGTCTAAAGTAGAGTGCAAACTGGTATCAGGAACATTCTCTTGGCATAGCTAAGCCAAATAATTGCTCACCTTGTGATCCTTATCTCCGTGTTCATTCCACACAGAGAAGCCCTGTCCAAATTCCTTGTTATGAATTTCCCCCAAATCAGAGATAACATTTATGTATAATGCAATAAAAAAAAAATATGCAGTATTATGCTGTGAAATTCAATCCACCACACATAATTAATGTAATCAAAACTCATCATTCCAACAGGAAAATAAAACAAAAGTCCATATTTTGTAAGGGACGTAATACTGAACAGTTCAAGGAAAAGGAAGGTACCAAGTTTTAAAAAAACTCCACAGTGACTATAGTTGCGTTCTACCTTGTGCTAGTGTTCCTCTACCTATAAAATGCATTAGTCTATGGAACTTTTCCTCTGAGTACTGCATCGCTATATTGCTCCAGTGCCCTAGGCATAGGAAGAGAGTAGAACCACTGAAGGTGTCTAAGGCTAATGGCACAATGGGCTGCACCTCGGCCTTTTCTCCGTCTGCATTTTTAACACAGGCAGAGAAAAGTCAATGTGCTTTGTGGCATCTCTTGTAGAAGAACGACGTGTAAAGATGTGCATATCTAAATTTGAAAAGTCAACTGTCTACTACTTTTAGGGGCCCATTCATTAAGTTCGAGTGAAGGAATAGAAGAAAAAATGCTTCGAATTTCAAAGTGTTTATTTGGCTACTTCGACCACGACTTTGAATCGAAGGATTCGAACTAAAAATCGTTTGACTATTCGACCATTCGATAGTCGAAGTACTGTCTCTTTAAGAAAAAACTTCGACCCCCTAGTTTGCCACCTAAAAGCTACCGAACCCAATGTTAGCCTATGGGGAAGGTCCCCATAGGCTTGCCTAACTTTTTTTTTGGTCGAAGGATAATCCTTCGATCGTTGGATTAAAATCCTTTGAATCGTTTGATATTCGAAGTCGAAGGATTTTCATTCCCCAGTCGAATATCGAGGGTTACTTAACCCTCGATATTCGACCCTTGATGAATTTGCCCCCTACACACATACTCCCATCCCCTAAGGCTCACACAGTAATGCAGTCGTCACTTGGAGCTGTGCTGATCTTATTGGACCGTTTTTAATCAGTTCGGACTTTTAGAGCTTTTTGGAATTTTTTTTCGCTAGTAATTTTCCGAAAAACTAACATTTTTAGTGGTTTTCGAGATAGATGTAATTTTTTGCATCATTCAGTGCTTTTTTGTTTTGTTTGTTTGTGCTCTCTATATGTGAGTCTTTAAATTTCATGTGGTTTTTTAGTGAGTTTAGTAGTGGTTTCGAAAGTCTCTAAAACCACTAAAATGAGAATGTTGATAAATAAGCCTCTTAGTTTCCCTTTTACTATTGCTGGTGATGTTAAGGCTTTCTCACTTTGACTTGCTGATGATTCTTCCTCAAAAACTTTTTACTCTCAATTGCATTTTTTTCTTAAGCATCTGTATAATGACAAATGCAGAGCAACGAAAACAGAAGGTGGCATGGTGAATTATGAAAAAAGACTAAAAGCTGGGGTTCTTAGATAAATTATAGCTAAAATAAAATGTGTGTATGTGTTTGTAAGTGTTCAAAAAAGTGAAAAATGGTATGCAGTACATTGTGATTAATTGCAAAGCTGTAAATTCTTCTTTTTTAGCCAAGGGGCATTGTGAGCAATAACTGTAATCACAAACTTCAACTCGTTGATCCTGGGATTAGAAATAGTTGTCATATATAAAGCCAGAAATTAGTGAAATTTGGAAGCAGATTTTGTTCCCATTCTCTGGACCAATAACAAGGGTATAGGGAATGTTTGCACTTAAAAGATAGTGGGTAAGGGTTGTTATTACATTTTTTCCCCTACTGTCTGTGAAGGTAATGCCCAACAAGACCCCTAAGGTTTTTCTAAGTGAAACTGCTCACAAATCATCACGATTAGTTTTATCATGAACAGTCGGTCCTCCTTTTGAAGTCTTCTTGTATTTTTGTAAAGATAACACTGGACATTCCCAACTGCTTTGAGTGAATGAACTTCTATAGGAACGCACACTTTTATCTTCTGTGCCATTAGATTTTTATCGACTCATCTCTTAATTTCTCCCAGTAATCTGGTTCCTTTGAATTCCCTGTCACTGTCAAGACTTTTTAACTGTATGAAAGTGATGGGTGTTACTGAGTGCAAGTGTGCACTAACTTAATTCGGCCTAATGCATATCCAAGCCCCGATGTTAGGCTTGTCCCGCATATTTATGCTGAAGCATGATATATCATGGAAAAACATTCTGAGGCTCACAATTAGCCTTGACATGAAACCACTGTTGCCCAAGGCAAATCAAAGCTGAATCAGCTGCAGTTGGTGATGTTTTGTTAGTCACAGCTATCAACTAATTGTATTCAGCTAGCCTCGGGGGAAAGTCTTTTCTTGACACTATCTAAACATCGTATTAGTAGTGCATTTTTTTCAGACTGTGTATGAAAAATGGCCTTTTGCCTATAAGATGAGGCTGCTTGTAGTTGGTGACTTGCCTGTGTGTTCTGAGCAGTATAAACATTACACAGATTCTCTCAGATAGGTGAAGGCATGCATAAGAAAAAAATGTACTATATGTAGGAAGCCAAAATTCCATCTAAGGTTTAAAGATACATAGAATAAAAATAAGTGTTTTTGATCTTTAAGGCTTCTAATAAAATTGAGCCAGATTTCCTTAAGCTCTACACTTCAGCAACTTGCACGTAAACAGCATAACAAATATCTTCTCGTTTAACTCAATGCACACTGGAAGTATTGTTTATGGCAACTACAAAATGACATAAAGTGCATTCGCTTCAGCAATGATGCAATCTGAACAGGAGATAACCTCACGCATTTTCTGGTCAATAGTTTGGCTTGAGGCAACGCTGAGATATACATTTGTACTTATAGAATGTAAAGGTAGTAAATGCAACTGTAGTTAATAGTAGCAGAAAAAATCTAGATGTCTAGCAGATGAGTCCATCTTTGGGTAGCAGACAGTTCAATCACCTTTACTTTCTTCCACTTGAGGGACATCAACTAGTCTAAAGTCCATTAACTTTTGTATAGCATTTTTTATAGAATGCAACTGGTACACAGTGGCTTCATTTTCATGTTGATTTGTGCCTGATCTCTAAAACTAGTCTCTCTGAGGAGAAAAAACTAATTTGAATTGGTTGTGTCTTTTTAAAGGTCCGTTTCAATGAACCAAAATGCGCTGCATCTGTACTGGAACATTTTGGTGAAATACTGTAATTCTTAAAGCTTGAACTGAAACCTAATCTGACCTTACTGCAGTGGGAGGGGGGGGGTTATAATGAGCTTCGTCCCTGTACTTCAGAAATGTGGTCAATATTGCATGCTATTGTTAAAGGCGGAGTGTCCTTTGCACTTTGGGAAGCCAAAAGTTAGGCAACCCCAAGTGATTGTAATTACTTACCCGACCGGTGCTCCTATCAGCAGAAAACTGCACCAGCCAGGGGTTCTTCCAGCAAGCACCACAGAGCAATCGTCTTCTTCACTTGTTCTCTTTCTGAATTTCCCAGGGCAGACGCATTCACAGTAGAATGAAATAGCCGGCTTTTTTGTTAAAGTAACCGCTACTGTGCATGCGCAGTCCTGAGAAGACAGAAGAAGCAGGAAGACAATGGCTCCTTGGTGCTCTATGGAAGAACCTCAGGCCGGGGCTGATACAAGCACCGGCCCAGGGTGTCAGGTAAGTAAATACAATCACTTGGGTTGACTAACTTTTGGCCAGGCCCGGATTTGTGGCTAGGCCATAAAGGCAAGTCTGTGGGGACGGCATGCTGCCCAGCCGCATTCTAAAAAGCACTAATCTCCAGCGATCTGGCGTATGCATACGTGAAAACTGGTGGGCGCTAGGACCAGGGGCGCAACGACGGGCACTAGGACCAGGGGCGCAACACAGCCTTGGGGCACCACAGAAAGGAATCCGGACTTGCTTTTGGCACCCCCAAGTGTTGCAACGATTTCCTTCTCCTTTAATTTTAAAAAGGCACTTGTTCACTGGTGAGCAAATGCCAGCTCAGATGAAGAATAATCATTTATTTTTTTAGGTTTTCTTTAATCACAGTAAATATTTAAGGAATGAAGAAGTTGCTTGAGTGAGGCGAGTTAATATACCACATTAAAGCAACCCACAAGGCTTTAAGTACATAAATATATGATCCTTGTACATTTATGTTCAAAAGACACCTTGTCTTGCCATCAGTGGCACGGTTTCAGCAGCAATTTACCACTTGTGCTCGTCCACTAGTTGCTGATCTACATCTTGTTGCTGGAGAGTCACTGGCTGAAGTTTAGGTAGATGCCATTAATGGAAGCGTCCAATATACTGCAGTTTAATCTAGCTATCTCTAACTTTAGGCTACCCATTAACTTCTGATTAAATGTTGTACTTCCCAGAATTCCCCAATCGGAATAGTAAGCCACACCTTGAGCCTGCCCAGTCACATCCTTATGTGACCCTAAGCCATACCCCATATACTACAAAGAACCTCTGTTTTTCGTCCACGGCTTTTGTATCAGGGCTGTTCCATTTCAGTGGTGGTGGTGGTGGTGCTGCTTATTGAAGAAAAAATTAGGGATGCACTGAATCCAGGATTCGGTTTAGATTCCGTCTTTTTCAGCATGATTCAGATTCAGCTGAATCCAGATACCTAACCAAACCGAATCTGAGTCAAATTACTTTTTGTCACTCAAACAAGGAAGTCAAAAGTTTTTTTAGTTGCGCACTGCATGGTCGGTTCTCTTTCTGCGGTGCTTCCCTAATTTACATATGCAAATTAGGATTCGGTACTGCATTCAGCCGAATCTTTAAAGAAGGCTTCGTCACAATCCTAAAATAGTGGATGCGGTGAATCTCTAATCAAAATGCAATTATGGGGAAAAGGAACGTTTTTCACAGACAAAGCCTCCTCATAAATAGGTCATTTTTTCATTTTAACGTTTTAATGACTAAAATCTAGAACATACCAAGCCTCAATTTATTACTCGACGGCTCTACATTTTGACCATATAATAGATGAAGTGGTATCTGGTTACATAAGGAGAGTATGATGGCAAATCCATATCAAGACCCCCCTAGTGAATGCCTCCTCAACGTAAAAATAGACGATGTACTAGACAAATTCCAAAGCTGCAATAAAATGTTAACCTTCCAACTATACATTTTTCTTTGCCCTCTTTCAGACGGACATATGTTTTTATGCAAAATGAAATATGCTCAGTAAAATAGCGCTTTATCAGGAATGCTGGTTTATAGCTTTGTATGAAGGTATGCATTTTGATGAAACCCTCTGGGTATCTCACTGCAAAATTTACTCCCTTCCTTTGCAGAATCAACCTGCTCAAACCATTACTGGTTAGTCCGAAGAAAAGGTGCTGCTGCTTCAATAAAACTGTGGCTTATAGCCGTGATTGTATCAGGGTTACATATTCGTTTAAATGTTTAGTAACATATTTTCACCTCTGGTGCCAACTGCTAAGAATGCGTTTGGTGTAGCCAACTTTAGACTGTTCAGGAAGTTGCAGTCTAGCAACAGCTAAAATGGCCAACGGTAGGCATTTCCCTGAATATAATCTCTTTGAAACCAATTGTATTCTACTTTTATACATATATATTATATGCTCAAAAATAATCAAAATTCTGTAAGTCATGCTGTTATTTGTAACATATGCAAAAGAGACTCGATAAACAGGTAATTTTAGTAGCGGTTGTACATTCTAAAGCCTTCCTGGATGGTAAACTAGGGGGGAAAATCATATGTGTGAAATCATAATGCAGGACAATGCACAAAGCCAAACTTATGGGGGAAATTTTTGCAAAACATTATTTGCAGGATAAAGTAATATATCTAGTCTTTACAATCATGCAAACACACACGGTGGGTCAATGAAAAATGGGTTATATGGAACTAATTTACTTTGTTTCTATGAGCAGAGAAGAACTTTGGCCAAGGAGATGTAACTGATACAGCAGATTGAGACTTTACTAAAGCGTTTCTTAGTTGTCCAAAAATGAAGGAAATAGGAATAAGTATTTGTACAGAAAAAATCTGTACAAATAGCTGTGAATTGTTCCTATAGTATTGCCATTGTGGATTATTAGTCTCTTGATAAAGAATGGTCACCTGCAAAGGAAACTGTATAAACAACAAAATACAACAACTACTCCCTATTGAGGAGTGTTACACTAGTTAATGTCCTAGTATGGTTACTCAAAATATTTACAGATACTTAAATATCTGTAAATACTCCAGTGCTGGGGTCCTCAACTTTTTTACCCATGAGCTACAGAAACCTCTATGTGGGCTTGCAGCCTACAGGAATCTTAGTTTAGCAGTACACATGGTTTGTAAGCAACAAAATCTTGCCTTCAAGACAGAAAGTCAAAAAAATCATATCTGCTTCAAGGCCACTGAGAGCAACATCCAAGAGGTCGAAGAACAACATGGGCTACTGGTTGGGGATCATTGCTCTAGAGGGATCTTTTACGTCAGCACCTAATGCACCTGTCTGGACACTTGCACCCGCTAAAGCTGGTAGCAAAGAAAAACCGTGAGCTACCACCTGATCAGTAGGTGGCGGTAGCTCCAGGGTTCCCCTGCAACAACAGACACAGAATCGCTCAATTCAGAATGGAAGGGAGGAAGGACTGAGCAGTGCCGAGCAAAACTATACAGAAGTGCAAGGATTTTATTTTGATGCAAGTATCTTTAATAAAAGGGGATTTACACGCAACTGACTTTGGCGAAATTTGTGGGACTGAAACTGCACTTGCCGTTTAGGTCAAGTAAGAAATCTCTAAAAAAAAAAAAAAAAGGATATACCTGTACTGTTGTGTTCAGAATAATAGCAGTGTGTTTAATTTCTATACACGCAAATGCATTGGGAACACTGCACATTCTATTCCAAATCAAAATATGAAGAAATATGTATCAAATTTGTGTTACACAAAGTGTAGAAAGTGAAGAAAAGGGTAATCTAAAAGAGAAGGGGCTCGGGTGTACACGTGAATCTCTGTCTAAAGTTCTGAGAACTGCTGCACATCTGTGTTACATGGAGTCCACTAACTTCTGGCACCTGTTACATTCCACAATTCTTCTGCATTTCTTGGTTTTCCCTCAGAAACAGCATTTTTGATGTCACCACACAAATCTTTCATTGGATTAAGGTCCGGGGATTGGGCTGGTCACGCCATAACATGGAGCCTTTGAAGTGTCCTTGTGTGACACAAAACGTGCAAGGCTTTTTCATTTTTATACATAATGTAAAATAAAACTTTTTTTGTACTATTTAAACGTTGGGCTCCTGGATTCTACGT
Organism: Xenopus laevis; assembly: GCF_017654675.1. NCBI lineage: Eukaryota > Metazoa > Chordata > Amphibia > Anura > Pipidae > Xenopus > Xenopus laevis. The sequence goes on along the minus strand of NC_054374.1, from coordinate 149,737,360 downwards.
TCTGATTTTCCGGATTGGTGCCTGCCTACAATCAATTTTTAGTGACTCACTCCATAACGTCATCTTGTTGGTCTGGAACCAAGATGTTCCTCTTTAACTGGTGTGTTTGGGGTGGATGTTTTGTTGAAACTCCCATTTCAAGGGCATTTCCTCTTCGGCATAAGGAAACATGACTTCCACGTATTTTGATGTATTGAAACTGATCCATGATCCATGGTATGTGATAACTAGGCCCAACACCACAGTATGAGAAGCATCCCCATATCATGATGCTTGTGCCACCGGCTTCACTGGCTTCACTCTGTACTGTGACTTGAATTCAGTGTATGGGGGTCGTCTGACAAACTGTCTGTGGCCCTTAGACCCAAAAAGAACAAACTTGCTTCAGTCCACAAAATGCTGTGCCAGTCAGTGTGTTCTTTGGCAAATTGTAAACTCTTCAGCACACATTTGTTTTCAACAATTGGACTTTGCGGGGGCTTCTTGCTGATAGTTTGGCTTCACATAGGCATCTTCTAATTGTAGCAGTACATTTAGACCTTCTTTGATCTTCCTGGAGGTGATCATTGGAATCTTTTTTCCATTTTCTTCCATATCTCTCAGGTTTGGTTGCCATTTTAAAGCATTTGAGATAATTTTCCCTGAGCAGCCTATGATTTTCTGCACTCCTTAATATGTTTCCCCTCTCTACTCAACTTTTTAATTAAAGTACTTTGTTCTGAACAATGTCTGGACCGAGCCATTTGACTCCGATTTTCAGAGAGAAATACACTATAACTGGTGTATGTGTGTGTGCATGTACATGTTTAAACTTCAACTTCGGCATTTGTGTCTGATCTCTCTTACTTTATCTCTATCTTTAAACTAAAAGCCTCAATTCAAATAGTTGCCGTCATACACAGAAGGCAGTGTTGGCTCTTCAGGTAAGAGTGAAAGCTTACTCAGAATAGAGATTGGCAATTATAATCAAGTGATAAACAAATGAAAGTTGACAAAAATGTTAGAGATATGGCACTTTTTTACTCATGATGTGTCGGTGTGTGTGTCTGTTCATGTGCGTCTATGAGGTTAAGTTACTGTTAGGGCTCTAAAAACCCATACGGATTACTGTTCAGTGTGGCTCACGATGGTCCAAATGTTTCACTATAAGTTTATTGCCACACAGGGCCCAGAATCAGCCCCTAAGCTGGCATCAGCCTTTTTCCTTGCCTCCACTCGGAACCACTATGTTGGATACATGCAGGCACTTACAGTGGACTTCATCTGTGAAATTTAAGAGTTTGAATTTCCGATGTGAAATCTACCTGATGCCTGCATCCAGTCAACACAGTGTTATCTAAGGCAATGGATCTTTTCCCTGTACTGATTAATGAACAAAAAAGGTTTCGTTCATGTTAAACCCAAGAACCCAAACTATTCTTTTATGTACAGGACAGAGGTGTGTGCATAACAAAGACAAGAATGTGAGTTCCTCCAAAAATTGATTAAGCAGCAAGTAAAAAAATACAAAAAGTTCATTAGGACATGGCCTAATGCATTTCGTGCCTATTGGGGCACTTACTCATAGCAGAGGCTTGTGCACCATGGGAATTTTTTTTTTAACCTGGTATATCAATACAGGTATGGGACCTTTCATTCAAAATGCTCGGGACCTGGTGTTTTCTGTATAATGGATCTTTGAGTAAAGTAGATCTTTCATACCTTAAGTTTACTAGAAAATCATGTAATTGTTAAATAAACCCAATAGGCTGGTTTTGCTTCTAATAGTGCGAAGCGGGACTGGAATAACTAACCATACTATTAAGCTTGTGTACTTCTTGGCATAGATATATTTGCCAAACGCTTGTCTTGCTATTGGATTTAATTTGTATACCTTGTTGAGCATGAGCAGAAATAGTGGTATCACATGCACAGTTAAATTGTAAAAGAAGGTCTCCCCAGTTTAGGCCAAAATACATTTATTGCCTCATCTCAGTGCCACTATTCTTTCCTCTTCTCTAAAAAAAAAAAAAGTATAGTGAGCAGCATCTAAAGTACCATAGCTTCCAATGCTTGTTATTTGAATGAAATTATAGTTTTTCATGATTTTCCATTTTTAATAGCTTTGAACATTAATAAAAAACAATTTCCATTTTCATATTAAAGGGGCAGTATGTAATCTTGCACCAACACGAGTGATAATTTCTTGAGCTAAACATTCAAAACAGGGAAACTGAAGCTACTCCACGTTTGGTCCTTGTGAGGCACATAATTGTCCTCAATATACAAACCGCTCCCTTCCCCTTTTGTTGTGACTGTTTTATACACTGCTAATCTATCTGCACTGAAGTGACCAAAAATGGACATCTTCAGTTTTTCCTGTTTAGCTCAAGAAATAACAAAATATACAGATTTTTCAGGCCAAAAATATATTTAGCAGAAGCTCTATTCATTACACTCGTGTAAAACAAGAGTTATAGAGCCACTTCAAATTCAATGTGTTGCTGGAACTCTCCTTAATGACACATGATCCTGAGGAAAGGAATTTAAAGAACAGGTCCTATGTCCTAACAGAAAAAGGAAATTCGAGATACTTCATACTGTGGAATGAAAAACAACCACTGGGAAACACAAGGAAAATGTGCAAGTTAAAGCTCTACTAGAACAATATGTACACAGGAGGACTATGTATGTAACGCAACCAAGAAAGGAATTTTCTTTACAACAAATGTGCTCTCTGATTTATGCCGTGACCTTGGTTTGAGGCCAGTGGATACGTCTTCCCAGATCAAAGCCAAAGACTGTCTATGGCTCCATTTACAGGTAAGTCAGTGATGATAAAGGGCCATTAGGCTTCCCAAACCCTTAATAGAACGGTCAGTACTGCATATTTCTCTGTATTTAAATAGAAAACAAATACAGGCCTTTGAACACTCTCTTAGTGATAGATGTTTTGCTTTCCTTTGTACACGTGAGAACACTGAGCAATGTGTCTATGTCAATTGCTGGCTGTTTGACCTACACTTAGTGCATGGGAATTGCTTCCATAACACCTGTGACCCAGACAGGAGATTTAGAATTATGCAATGTCTATATTTTACATGTAACGGCTGTAAAGGCCTTAATGATGTTTTACTACCCAGTAAAGAAAAGAAAATTCTAAACAAAATACCTCTGCAAAAATTCCTTTGCTAAATAGCAAGTTGTGATTCAATAAAACACACTTTATAACTTGTATACCCTTTGCCGCTAGATTGGTGTACAAATGAACGCTACTTAAGAACAAAAATCCCTCTCATGCCTATTCAAGCTTACCAGCAGTTGCTCAGGGGATAAGCCCACCAGAACACTACTACTACTACTATTAATTCTATTGGTTGTTCAGAACAGGACTGTGTTGGTTAAAGGGGTTGTTCACCTCTAAAAAATTTTTTGTATTATGTAGACAATTTGCAAATGGTCTTCATTTGTTATGGTTTGTCAGTTATTTGGCTTTTTGTTCAGCAGTGGGCAACAATTTTGATTTTGATGTTGATGCACAAAAATTTGTTTCATCCACTGGCGTCTTTTTCATGGCAAATTCATCACTATTCAGCGGTTTGGCATTTCAGCAACTATCTGGTTGCAAATAGGAATTGGTTTGAAAAGGAGGCCCAAATAGAAATATAAGTAACAATAGCAATACAATTGTTAGCTCACATAGCAATAGATTTTTGGCTCGGTGACTCCCATTTGAAAGCTGGGAAGAGGCAGAAGAGGAAGGCAAATAACTTAAAGGAAAACAATACCCCCAAAATGAATACTTAAGCGACATTTAGGGTCTGGCCACACGGGCAGATTTGGGGAGATTATTCGCCAGGCGACAAATCTCACTGAGACTAATGTTCCAGATCTGCCTTCATTATCCGAAGTTTCCTCGTGAGGCAATTATGGCGACTTTGGAAAATGAAGCATTCCGTGTGCCTGCCCCCAGTCTATTTACATTTTAGCTGGCAGAAGGCAGGGGAAAGCAGATCGGGGAGATGAGTCGCCGTGAAGAAGAGGAGATTTGTCATGTGGCCAGACCCTAAGTTTACATCATATTAAGTGGCATATTAAAGGATCTTAACAAACTGATATATATATATATATAGAGATAGATAGATAGATAGATATATATAATATCAAAACAGGGGGGTTGTGGGAGCACTCTAAAGGCTTTAAAGTATATATATAAGTATAATAAATGCTATTGCATATGTACCCAAAACAGGGGTTATTTTGTTACAAAGTTATGATCATAAAATTGATAAGCCACCATACCACGTCAAGGTAAAACCCCGAATGGCGGTCCCTAACTTGTTTTATTTTTTATGTGCATTCTAGCATTACCTGTAATCAATGTCCGTTGAACGCTGTTTTTTCACTGAGGGCTAAATCCTCCCCAGCCAGCAATCAGGCTTTTAAATGAGAGATATTCCCCAAACAAACGCCCAATTTTAAAAGCATAGGATCACCACTAGTTTAAAGGGGGGGTATGGGGTGCTACAACCACTGAAGCTATGCCACAGCTCCTGGCTAAATATACAATATCAAAACAGGGGGGTTGTGGGAGCACTCTAAAGGCTTTAAAGTATATATATATATATATATATAAGTATAATAAATGCTATTATGAAAGCTGTGGCATAGCTTCAGTGGTTGTAGCACTATATATATATATATATATATATATATATATATATATATATATATATATATATATGTATATATATGTATATATATATATATTGTGAAAAGAAGAAGCAGCACTCGTCAATTGCAAAAAGATGTAATAAAAAATCAGCACCGAGTTACACAGCAAGTACATTTTTAAGAGTGCTGGGGCACCCATTGTATATTTTTTGTATCTCTCTCTCTCTGTATATATATATATATATATATATATATATATATATATATATATGTATATGTATATGTATATGTATATGTATATGTATATGTATATGTATATGTATATGTATATGTATATGTATATGTATATGTATATGTATATGTATATGTATATGTGTATGTATGTATGTATGTATGTATGTATGTATGTATGTATGTTATGATATTTTCTGTGCTGCCCAGAAATACTACAGCTCTAACTGTAACAGAAAGCAAAAGACAGAATTTTGTCCTTTAATTGGTTCATATGACCTTACATGTATGGTTTGTTTCTGTGCACCATGAATTATAGGATCCCAGGGGGGGGCCCTTAATTCTTAAAATGGCAATTTTGTAGTATGGCACTACTACTATACTAAAAAATATAGAAATTTTTTCATACTCACCGTAATTTCTATTTCCAAGTCACTTCCATGGCAGCATTCACCAACATGGGTTAATCCCGCCTATCAGGTCACTGGACAGGAAAGAGTTAACGATCGGTATAAATACCTTGCTCCTCCCAGCAATCCTCGTCTAGTAACAAGCTCCAGAAGAAGGGAGGGAAGTTGGTGAATGCTGCCATGGAAGTGACTTGGAAATAGAAATTACGGTGAGTATGAAAAAATTTCTATATTTCCCAAGTCACCCATGGCAGACAATTCACCAACATGGGATTTCCCCAAGCTTAAAGAAGGGAGGGACCATCGATCAACCAAAAAACTTTATTTAGCATGAACAACAGATTGCAAAATCTTTCTTCCAAACTTTGCATCTTGAGACAACATCACATTCAGTCTGTAATGACGAATGAAGGTACAAGAAGATGTCCACCTCGCAGCCTTGCAAATGAGGTCTGGCGGGGCCTTGGCTTCCGCCGCCCAGGAAGTAGCCATGGCTCTTGTAGAGTGAGCCCTCAGGTCCTTAGGAATCTCATTGCCTGTCAACCGATAAGCTAGAGCAATGCAGGAGACAATCCAGCGGCCAATCGTAGATTTAGCTGGTGCCATACCCTTTCTAGGGCCTCTCGGAATCAGGAATAACTTGTCAGATTTTCGCCAATCCTTCGTTCGCGTCAGATAATGCGAAACGGCCCTCACCAAGTCCAAAGTATGCCATTCTCGCTCCTTGTTAGACTTTGGAGACGGGCAGAAAGAAGATAGTGTAATTTCCAAATCGGCATGAAATTGGGGGATTACTTTTGGAAGAAACTCAAAAGATGGTCTCATAATCACTTTGTCCAGATAGACAACTGTGTCTGGCTCTTTTGCTGACAAAGCAGAAATCTCACCAACCCTGCAAGCTGAGGTAATAGCGACCAGAAACAGGACTTTCAACGTCGCATGCCAGTCCGAGGCTTTCCGCAAAGGCTCAAAAGGTGAAGACATTAAGGCTCGTAAGACAATCGTAAGGTCCCAAGGTGGAACTCTGGATTTCTTGAAAGGACACACCCTTCTCATTGCGTTGAAGAACCGGTTAACCAGAGGCTCCTCCGCCCAGGAATGACCACACAATGCAGATAATGCGGAGACTTGACCTCGCAGGGTGCTTGTGCTAAGTTTTCTCTGGAAACCCACAAACAGGAACTGAATCACCTGTTGGACAGTAGGATCTTTTGGGTCAAACTTGTGTTGTACTGCAAATTCTGCGAAACACTTCCAGACCCTGTAATATTGAGCCGAGGTAGAAGCCCTCCGAGCCTTCAATAAGAAATTCACCAGATCTTCCTGGAAACCATATTCTGCTAGCCTCTGCCTTTCAATTTCCATGCCGTCAGTGACAGGGAATCCACTCCCTCGTAGACCACTGGGCCCTGGGATAACAAATCCGGCTGAAGAGGCAGTCTCAGAGGTGGCTCCACTGCCAAACTCTGCAGGAGCGGAAACCAAGGGCGTCTCGGCCAATACGGAATTATGGCTATGACCAAGGCTTTTTCGACATCCACCTTTTTCAACACCCTCCAAATCATTGGAAAGGGCGGAAAAACATAACCAAATATCCTGCTCCAATCCTGGAGGAGTGCATCCACTGCTTCTGCCAGAGGACATGGTGCCCTGGAGAAGAACCTGCTGCACTTGTGGTTTTTGTCCGTGGCCATAAGATCGATTTCTGGCCTTCCGAACCTCTGTACTACGCCTTGAAAGGTTAGCAGACATAAACTCCATTCTCCTGGTTGCAAGGTGTTGCGACTGAGAAAGTCTGCCTCCGTATTCTGACTGCCTGGAATATGTAAGGCTGTCAGCCCTTCTAGATTTTCCTTTGCCCACGTCATTATTGGGGCCAGTTCTTTTAGCAGTCGGGCGCTTCTGGTGCCACCTTGCTTCTGCACATAAGACACAGTTGTAACATTGTCTGACTGAATCTTTACCCAGGCATGTAGAATCTTTTCTGAAAAGGCCAGCAATGCCTCTTTCACGGCCTGTAGTTCCAGAATGTTTGAGTAGACACCCTGCAGGTTCCAATGACCTTGAACACTGCGGCCTTCCAGTACTGCACCCCAGCCTCTCTCTGAAGCGTCTGTCGTGATCACCACATACGGGGGGTTTGCGAGGACCATCCCCTGAGTCAAATTTCCTACAACCAGCCACCAACTTAAACTGTCTTTGGCGTTTGAAGCTAGATGTACCAGATCTAGAGAGGTATCTGTCATGAAATCCACCGCTAGTTTCAATTCAGACAACATTTCACGTAACCCAGACCTTTTGACATTAGGAGAAATAGCATCTTCCAGGTTATTCAACCACACCTTCATAGCTCTTGATGTGGAGGTCATAGCTACTGCCGGTCTACAAGTTGCTCCTGCCGCTATAAACGTCTTCTTGAGGTTGGTTTCGATCCGTTTCTCCATTGGATCACGGAAAGCTGCTGCATCATCCACTGGCAGCGTCGTCTTTCTTGCCAACCTTACCACCGCAGCGTCGACTTTAGGCGGATTGTCCCACAATTTAGAGAAAGACTCCTCCACCGGATACTTTTTTGCAAACTTCCCCTGGATAACAAACTTTTTCTCTGTTCTCTTCCATTCAGAGCTGATGATTTCCTTAATTGAATCATGCACCGGGAAAGTCACCTGTCTTTTCCTGACCGATGGGAAGAATTTATCTGCTGAACTAGACTTAGGTAGCTCTTCCGAAAGACATAGCGTCTTCCTTACTGCCTTTACCAGATTCTCTATCGCTGTAGGATCAAATGCAATCTCTTCCTCAGAAAACACTTCTCCCTCCTCTGAGAGTTCTGAATGTGCGTCCCCTGGAGAATACAATTCTTCATCTGACACATCCGATAGAGACTCATATGGCAAATCTCTGACCCTCTTAGCTTTCCTCTGTACCCCAGAGGTAGAAGCAGTAGCCTCTTGCATGCCTTGTACTACAGCTTGCTTGATGATGGAGACCAGAGCATCCAATTGTGGGGCTCCTGAAGGCTGAGGGTCTGCAGACGCTACTGGGTCCGTAGCTGAAGCCGCTTTCTTTGAGAGAGTAGGCTCCCCTTTCTGCAATTCAGTTGACATATGTAGGCTGAAAATGGAAAAGACAACCATCAGCCACTAATTATCGTTCTCTCTCATTACATCCATATATCCACAGCCAGCTTACCTAGGACCTTTGGGCTGAGATCCTTTTCCAGAGCCAGGCTGATCCATAGTAACCTGTAACACATTATTCCATAAGCATAAATTCAATTACAAAAGCAAGATTCCACTGGAAAGGCACTCACAGTCTGTAGCCGAGTGAACCAACGCTCTCCAACTTCCGGCGAAGTGTACTAACACATCCAGCCAAAACGCCAGCCTTGCACACACTGCCAGCGTCTTTCAATTGCGTCACTTCCTGACGCCGTTTTCCCGCGCGTCAGTCCGGTCGCGCGTCACTTCCGGGCGCGCGTCTTCCGCGTGCGGCACTTCCGGCACGCGTCACTCCGTTCGCGTCAACTCAGGCGCGTGTCTTACACGCGCTTCCGCGTCCGTACTCGACGCGCGTCCGCGTCAGTATTGGCGCGTGTGCTCTTCCATGGAACAAAACACTTTACCCAGCCTCGAATCCATCTGAAACGGCTGATCCTCTGGACTGCTTCATCCTCCTCTCTACCTTTAGGAGGGAATTCTTACAGCAGCTCCAGAACACAACCCTGCCCAACGGGTTCTTCTCACCACAACCCATATAGGGTGCACTTGGAGGCATCAGAGGGGAGAGAGAGAGAGAGAGACCCACTCTGGTATGGTAAGCTTAGCAGCCTTTTAGCCATCTGTAGCAGCCTGTAGCAGTCTGTAGCAGCCTGTCGTGACCTGGACAGGAAAAAAGACGAGGATTGCTGGGAGGAGCAAGGTATTTATACCGATCGTTAACTCTTTCCTGTCCAGTGACCTGATAGGCGGGATTAACCCATGTTGGTGAATTGTCTGCCATGGGTGACTTGGGAAAGTATATTATTATGAAGCAGGGTTTTACATATGGGCTGTTTTATGTAATATATTTTTAGAGACCTACACTGTTTGGGGGTATAGTCAAATAATGAAAACCAGCTGCAAAGTTACTAGGAACTGCCATTCTATAAGATACTAAAAATTAACTCAAAGGTTAACCACCCGTTTAATAAACTGAATTACCATAGCAGCCCACTGAGCAAAGCTGCTGTATGTTAATAAGCAATGCATCTCACAAATGCTTCCATGCCATACTACAAAGAGCGATTTGTCACACTAGGAACATCTCTTGGCACTTCCGAACAGCTGGAAAACACCCCTATGTTACTGAATTGTTGTTGACCAACAACTTTATCCATTCTCTGGTATCTGATCAAGTTGTAGAAAATTTGAAAGATGGTAGTGGCATTGCCAGTGCCAAGTCAGCCGGGTGCCCTAGGCAACCTGGACGACAACGTCGCCCCTCCACTGCTTGCGCATGCGTAGAAGAGCAGTCGCAGAGCGGGTGCACATGCAAGGAAGAGCACAAGCGCCGGGGAAATGATAATGCGCCGAGGAAGTGCTAATGCGCTTGCGCACACTCGTTTTTAGACAAAAGCTGCCGCTCAATGGTCCGAACTAGGGGAAGGCATTAGAAGAAGTACATGCCTGGCTCCCCTCTACCTTTGCGCCCTAGGCACGTGCCTCTTCTGCCTACCCCTAGTTCCGGCCCTGGGCATAGCTACTGGGTAGATGGAATCACAACAGGACATGGGTGCATAAGGAGCCTGGTGCGCGTTTGGTGCCTCGGCTTATAAGGCTGACAACACCCAACTAATCTTAAAGGTCTAATGCGGTTTTATGGGGTAATGGCAGGAGAATGGTGAGACACTGCGCATGTGGCAGGGGATCCAGGCTGTCACAAACTACAGGTCAACACCATCTGCCTGTGCACGGTTTGAAGCACAAAACAACACAGGAATGAGGAAGACCATCACTCTGGCTTGAGAAAAGACCGTGTGGTCTGAAACGTTGCCAATTGTTTGGGGTCAGAGCCCATGTCCTAATAAAGGCATTTTAAGAAAAGAAACCATTGACTGGTGCGGTCAATAACTAATAAAGACCATCACTCTGCCTAGTGACCAGCCACTGTTTCTGATGGTGGCTGACGTGAAGATGACTCTGGAAAGAGTAAACCCACGGAAGGCTTCAGGACCGGACAATATCCCTGGCAGAGTGCTAAGAGAATGTGCAGATCAGCTGGCAGATGTTTTCACTGGCATCTTTAACATCTCCCTGAACACCTCCACTGTCCCGAAGTTCTTCAAAACCACCACCATTGTCCCTGTGCCGAAGAAGCCATCAGTGTCCTGCCTCAATGACTACTGTCCTGTGGCACTCACCCCCATCATCATGAAGTGTTTTGAGAAGCTTGTCAAGAAACACATCAAAACCCTGTGGCCACCATCACTGGACCCCCTACAGTTCGCATACCGTCTGTACAATCGTATATGGATGAAATGACAATAAACTCACTCTTGACTCTCTCTTGATTTTATTGTATATATTATTGTTAATTAGGGATGCACCGAATCCAGGATTCGGTTCGAAATTCAGCCAGGATTGGCCTTTTTCAGTAGGATTCCAATTCGGCCGAATCTTCCTGCCTGGCGAACTGAATCCAAATCCTAATTTGCATATGCAAATTAGGGGCGAGGAGGGAAATCAAGTGACTTTTTGTCACAAAACAAGGAAGTAAAACATTTTTCAGCTTCCCACCCCTAATTAGGATTCAGATTCGGTTCGGTATTCTGCGAATCTTTCACAAAGGATTCAAGGGTTTGGCCAAATCCAAAATAGTGGATTCGGTGTATCCCTATTGTTAATTAGACAAACTATAGAGATCCAAATAAAATTCTGGATAACAGGTCCCATACTTATTAGCATATAACACATTAGCAGCATAATCATGTAGCAGACTGTGAGGTAGACACACAGGAGTGTAATAAGGGAATGAAGCCAGGGCAGAGACGGGGATGTTGGCAGGTCAAAGCAATCAGATGCAACTGCTGGAAAAACACATTCCTGAAATTGCCTTCATAGATCAATAGCTACTAAGAAACACCCCAAATACGATCACTCAATGTTGTTTTTAATACTTCAAAAAAATATAAAGTCGTGGGATTGCCTGCTACCATAAATTCCTAGACACTTAGGTGTATGTGCTGGTAAGCGGTTGTATCAAATATCTCCTGATTAGGCCTGAGCGGTGCTTTCTGCTCATGGGTCCACTATCATTTATTTCCCACAATATGCTGGTGAGATACTGGAGCTGAACAGTTTGAAAACAGGTTTGCGTGTTTGTACCTGGAGATGCATTTGTCCAGGCTTTGTTGTAGATACCAAGGCATAAATATGATTTCATGAAACATAAAATACAAAAATATCTACTATACAGGTACAATGGTGCTTGAAAGTTCATGAACACTTTAAAATGTTCTATATATTATATGAATGTCACTAAAACATGATCTGTTTTTCAAACTTTTGCATGTGACAAAATTAAATGAATCCTTAGGATTATCATATAATTTAAAAGTGAATTCAGAGTCAGGTGTTTTCAGTCAATGGGATGAAAATCAAGTATGAGCAAGAGACCATGTTTTATTAAAACAATGGAGATCTAGCAAAGCCTGATCACACATACAATACATTTGTGGATGTGTATCGTGGCTTATACAAAGGTCATGTTTGAAGACCTCAGAAAAAGTGTAAGTAAAAAGATGGAAAAGGTTGAAAGACTATCTGTAAAAAGTTTAAAGTAAGATAGATTGTATACCAATAGAGGAAAAGACAGTTGTTTCCCTACCCAGAAGTGGTTGACCATAAAAGATAAGTCCAACTGCAAAGTGTTTAATAGTCTTAGAGGTTTACACTGGAATCCAGGGAAACTTCTAAGCAACTGAAGGCCTGTCTGAGCTGTCTCACATTGATGAATGAAGATGTTCATAAATCTACAATTAGGAAAACACTGAACAGCAATGGTGTATATGGCAGGGAAAGCAAGTAGAAAGCCACTGATCTTCCCCAAAACTATTGCTAACCATGTACAGTTTGTTAAAGATCACGTTGACAAACCTGGAGGTTACTGGAAGAATTTTTTTGTGGATGGATGAAGTCAAAAATTTTGGCTTAAATGATAAGTGTTACATTTGGAGAAAGAAAAACACTGCATTCCAGCACAAGAACCTTATCCCAGCTGTGAAACATGGCGGTGGGAGTGTTTTGGTTTTGCTGCATCTGGGCCTGGACAGCTTGCCATTATTGATGGAACAATAACTGAACTATACCAGAGAATTGTAATAGGAAAATGTCAAGACATCTGTCCATGAACTGAATCTCAAGAGCCAGTGGGTCATGCAGCAAGTCAACAATCCTAAATGGTTACAGAAGAATAAAGTGAATGTTCTGGAATGGCCAAGTCAAAGTCCTAACCTTAATACAATTCAAATGTTGTGGAAAGACCTAAAACAAGCCGTTCATGTGAGGAAATACACCAACATCCAAGAGCTGAAGCGGTTTTGTATGAAGAAAGAAGAGTATATGTATAGTCAAAGAAAAAAAATAAATATATTTCACTCATTTTTGATCCCTGTCCAAGGAAATTAATCAGATGTTTGCCCAATTATACAGACATATTGAGAGCAATTCTTATGGGCTCATATTTAATTACATCTTGGGTTCGGAAATATGAACTAAGACAATTATGCTAGTGCTTTCTAGCATCAATTGCTTTTTTCCCCGTCTAAAATCTAAAATTGATGCAAAAAAATTTAAGCAAGACTAAGATCTAAGGTTTATTATATTTTTTTGCTTCATATTGCCCAAACCAGAGGTCCGATCATTAATAATCCAGCCCCTTAGTGTCTCGTCACTCAATAATATATCAGACCCTTAGAACATGAACGGATTCACATAACCATCTTATTTCAGTATGATATGGACTAATGCCAAAACGTGGTATAAGATTCAGCCAGATCTCATCACTTCTTGCAGTGTTTGATCATCGCACAGAATCCACACCAAAATGTCAACTAATTGCAATTTTTATGGACGATGGGTTCGGATTTGGTATAGTAGTGAACCCGATTTTTGGTGAAGGATTTGGTATACAGCCGAACTTAAAAAATGATGGAATTGGTTTGATATTGATCACTGTGAGTCTCAATACACAGCCACAAATGCAAATATAGATGAATTATCTGTAACACAGCAAGCATATATTAATAATTGTAACTCATTAGGTTTAATGGTGTGCAGGGAAATCTGTTGATAGTGAAGTTGTGCTCCCTGAGCATAAGCCAGTGTCTGTCCCAAGCCATGGTGATGGTGGAATACAGACAGGCAGATGAATAGCCGTGGAGGGAAATCAATTAATACTGATGACAAAGAATATCTGGTTGTGCCTGGTACTAGTTTAGAGGAATGTTTGTATTTGGGGGAAGGGTGTAAATCTCAGCAGCATTTTTACTTAGACTGTGGCCATTAAGTTCAGAGTCAAACATAATGTTATCTGCAAAGCTGTTAAATGCAGAGCAGATTGGGCAGTAAATATACAGTTACATGAAAGGGCTTGCATATGTTGTTTTCCCAAACAGAATGTTGGATGCAGTGAGAGTATTGGATCCTTCTTCCATCTTACACAGAGCTGAGAATGACTATGCTTTGGAGTATAAATAAGCTCAATCTGACAGGACCACCAATATATTCACACTTTTTGTTATTTTTACATGAACTGAAGTCTAATTTACAGACATGAAATGTCACGTCATATTCAGTCCTAAAATAATGGTTTCAATCATTTATAGGAGTGCCTAGTTTTTTTCCCACTTGTGTCCATTTTATACGTTCATTGTGAATTTAATACACAAGAATGAGTGACACAGTAAGGATTTTTGTTCCTTTGCGTTCAAGCCAATATTGAATTATAAACGCTTTACTGATAGCTGGGAGGGGTGGCTCAGACCTGTATATGTCTTGATAATTAAAGGACTGCTGTTCCAACTGGTATAGACAGCAACCCCTTGTGAAAAAAAGGCCCCAATCTGACTTTTTTTTTTCACACAGCATTCTTCTCTTTAGGAATTGGCATAGGTTTTTTTACGCTCTGCTAAAGAGCGGCAGAGGTCACAGACACAAATGGGCCCTGTCCTTCCCACTGGCACTCGGTGCAAAGTGCAGCACTTCCAGGAGAGCAGTAAGGTGTGAGCTTTTACCTAAGTGATCTAGCACTTTCTGAATTGAGAAAGTAAAGTGAACGACTAGTGAAATAAACCAGTTCAGTTGATTTGACTTATTACTACAGATGCAATTTGTAGCTTTTCCAGGCAACCATGCATTCCAATATGGCACACTTCTATGCAGAAAAAAAATGCACCCATATACAAATTCGTTAGCTAGGGTTGCCACCTGGCCGAAATATCAACAGCCTAGCCGGCTATATACCAGCCAAGGTATTACAAATTTGTAATACTGGGGCCAGTATTATAAATTTACCAACAATGTATTAGCTGGTATATTTGTAAACCCTATTGTTCCAACTCCAGCCTGTTGAACCCCACAGCCCTCTCTAAGCTGCCCCAAACGCTGCCTACTCATCTAATACAAATGCCACAGTCCCTTTCTGGCCAAGCCAGCTCTGATATGGTCAAGACCCCCCCCCTAAAAACAACTCCTCCCCTCTCTGGCCACCCCCACCATCTACATCACCGGCTGGTAGGGCCAGAAGAAAAAGGTGGCAACCTAACCTTAGCCAGTGTGTCCTTCTCGACCATATTTCTTTCAATCAAGCATGTCCATGTCATCCCATCATTGTCATACACACCTCAACAATGAATGCCATGGTAATCCCTCTCAACGTTAAATACCTTCATTCAAGCACTGACATGCTAATCCCTCTCAATCATAACCAGTCTCAACAAGGTCAGATTTTATCAATTGGCAGAACACTAATATATTTTGAAGATTTACGCTACTCACGTTATTAGGTGGTGCAGGAGATAAACAAGAAACAAATTTGTGCTATGTACGGCAGTATCTCACAATCTGCACACGGTAATTTTACTTCAATTTGATCTTTATTTAATTAATTTGAGGTCACCCAGTTCATTATTGTAAGGAATACTCACTGGCACTCTGGTCCGGTGTCCTCCGTCTCTGCCTGCTTATCCAAGATGGCGACGCCCAGGGATCCCATGCGGT
This sequence comes from Xenopus laevis, assembly GCF_017654675.1. Classification (NCBI taxonomy): domain Eukaryota; kingdom Metazoa; phylum Chordata; class Amphibia; order Anura; family Pipidae; genus Xenopus; species Xenopus laevis. The sequence goes on along the minus strand of NC_054374.1, from coordinate 149,721,807 downwards.
CTGTTCGGTCGCCAGTGTCGCAGCGTCTTGACGCTAGTGTCGCAACATCTTGACACCAGCTTCAGTATGGACGCAGTGTCACGACGCCTACGTTGTGACGTCATCACGTCGGTTTTGGCACCAAAAGAGGCCTATTTAAGACACCAGGACACTATAGACTTTGTCCAAATATAGGTGCTTACTACTGAGTATTTATTGCTAACTTGATTGGATTCCTGTTTTGACTTCGGCCTGTTATTGGATATTGAACCTTGCTGCCTGGATCAACCCCTTTGCCTGGAATTTGACTTTTTGCCTACACCTATTGATACCGTGAACTTTATTGGACTAATTGCTTCCTCCTTGGTCCGCAACTCCAAACTGCGCCTTCGGCCCCTTACAATTATATAATCAGTTATTTACACATGAATTAATATATATTTACCATATACAATCAAATAAACAACATAGCGCCTCAGATAATAATCAATTAGAAATAAGTTGAAAAGTGCATACATTTTTTCCATTTCACATACCAGTTCATCAGCTTTCGATTAAAAGTTCATAATCAATTCATATGGAGTTAAATTAGTATTGAATAATCATCAAATTCATTGGCAGTTCATTAATTAAATATATCCATTGCATATAGTCCCATGAAAATTCATTAACCAGCCCAAGTTCATTCAGTTAAAAGGTGTTTGAGGATTTTGAAAGCAACCGTTCTGCACTGATGCAGCGATCTGGATAGAATTAGCGTGACACAAATGTGCAGCCTAAACTCTAGCACTCCCACCTATATATCCAAATTACTGCCAGCTTTTTATAGGCAGAAACAGTGTTTGTGGCAGTTTTATTAGGGGATCCGACTACTCGCGATTAGAACATAATCGTTTGGGAAGAGGAAGGCAGTTCAACAAAAATTAGAGTCCTTTACCAGGCTTAATAATCTGGCATTAGAATTACGCCCAGGCCTGGAGTGGCAAAAAATTAGGGACGGCATGCCACCCAGCCGCTTTGTGGGGAGCTGTGCGCCCCAAGTTAACCTGCGCTTGCGGGTTGGGGGGGGGCTTAGTGCGACCGCACAGCCTAGGGGCACCAGCCCCTCTGCGTCTGGGTATGGGACCTGTTATCTAGAATGCTTGGGACCTGGTTTATTCCGGATAATGGATATTTCTGTAATGTGGATCTTGATGCCCTAACCTAAGTCTATGAGAAAATCATGGAAATATTAAATAAACCAAACAGGCTGGTTTTGCTTCCATTGAGGATTAATTATATCTAAGTTTGAATCAAGTAAAGGCTACGGTTTCATTATTACAGAGAAAAAAGGAAATTTTTTTTTTTTAAAATGTTGATTATTTGGATAAAATGGAGGCTATAGGTGACCTTTCCGTAATTCTGAGCTTTCTGGATAATGGGTTTCTGGATAACAGATCCCTTACATGAATATCTTAATTGGGATCAAGAAGAAGGTACTGTTTTATTATAACAGAGAAAAAGGAAAACATTTTTGAAAAAGGTTAATTGTTTTATTAAAAAATGGAGGTTATGGGAGGCGACCTTCCAGTAATACAGTGTTTTCTGGATATCAGGTTTCTGGATAAGGGATCCTATACCTATGCTACAGGTAGTCCAAAAGCTTTGATTTTGATCTATAGATGGCTGTAAATGATGTAACGTAGAAGACGTATTGGATCTGGCCCTGCAGGACGCAGTGGAATTTCTTCTGGGACCCCCCAAGGCCAAGGTGGTAAGAAGCCAGATATTTCTTCTCACTACATAGATAGTACTGTAAATATTTTTCCAGGTTATCATCACTCTTGTAGTAAATGGCTGTGCAGCAGGTATGATTTTGTTGACTGAAGCAGCAGAAGCCTTTGGTAGTATCAGACGAACATCAATAATAAAAATGCTTCTGCCGGAGGAAACCAATCCCTGTGGAATGTCACACAGTTACAGTGCCGGGCAGGTTCAATAACACATTCTAAGTGCCATGGACATGGCTTTTATTGTTCCTAGTGTATCTGAAGTGCGGTTTTGTCTAATCCACACATATGTGCTTATCTTTAGAGCAGGGATCAGGAACCTTGGCTCTCCAGCTGTTAAGGAACTACAAGTCCCACAATGCAATAATGGAGCCTTTTGAAGGAGTCTAAAGGCAAATGCATTGTGGGACTTGTAGTTCCTTAACAGCTGGAGAGCCAAGGTTCCTGATCCCTGCTTTAGAGGCTGAACATAATTCATCAAAGATTGCATAATGCTCCAAAGGAGCGGTTAGGAATTTACTTCACTGAGGACTTGTGAGTATTAGTTGAATAATTCCAATGGCTCCAGTTCACTGTATAACAGTTGGCTTATGGCCAGCTCAAACAAAGGCCTCAAATTGCTGATCAAACAATTTGGATATCATTTTGCACCTAATTGTGTTCTTGCGCTTCCACTGTCAAGTGATTCTGAGGCATGGGCTTCATGGAGACCGTGCGAGGCATCGACTTGCATATTTACTTCTACAGATGCTTCAGACTATTAAAAGCGGTGTCGGACTGGGGGGCTCGGGGCCCACCGGGCCTGCAGCCTCAAGGGCCATCCAAATTGTCCCCCAGCCCCTAACGATACCTCCTCCACCCCCTCCGCGGACGCGCACGCGTGTTGGTAAGCAGAAGAGGGAGGCACTTCAGAAGCGAGTCCAGGGCACCCAGCGCAAACTATCGAATGCCGCAGATACCTCTGCATGCACGCAGGTGAGTTTTTCCTGCAGAAGAGGGATTGCAGGAGCGGGTCCGGGGGCCCTCATCCACAAACTATTGAGTACTTTCTGTATCCCCTCCGCACGCACGCAAGCTTGCAAGTTTTTCATGCAGAAGAGGGAGCGCAGGAGCTGGTCTGGGCTGGTGGGGCCCAAAAGGGACTGGGCAAACCAGGTTTTTTCCCAGTGTCCCGCCGGCCCAGTCCGACCCTGATTAAAAGCATCCATTATATACAGGTATGAGATTTGTTATCCATAAACTCATTATCCAGAAAGCTCCGAATTACGGAATGCCTGTCTCCCATAGACTCCATTTTATCCAAATACAAATTTTTGAAAAAGATTTCCTTTTTTTCTGTAATAATAAAACAGTAGCTTGTAGATGGCAAATACGATATAATAAATCCTTATCCTCATTTCCCCGATTTTACAATTTCCTGGATTTTACACCATCTTTTTCTGGTCTGATTTATTATTCGCTTAAGCTGATACCAATTCAAAAATACTCCAGCTACAACCTGATGAAATCAATGGCAGATGGCCCCTTTAACAATTGTAACATGTTCATCCTCAAAACATCCTCAATAGTTTTGGCTGTTTGCGCTGGATTTCGTTTGATAATCCGATAAATTCGAGTTTACGGAGCATTAATTAGGAAAAGTCACACGATTCTTTTATTTAACTTGTTTATTAATGACTTCGGGGAGGGTATTGTAAGTAATGTATCAGTGTTTGCAGATGACACAAAACTATGAAGCCCAATTAATTCCATCCAGGATGTGGCATCCTTGCAACAGGATCTTGACAAACTGGCAATCTGGGCAGCTAAGTGGCAAATGAGATTCAATGTTGATAAATGTAAAGGCCTGCACCTGGGATATAAGAATATCCACTTATACCCTTAATGGGACTGCACTAGGCAAATCCATTATGGAAAAGGACCTTGGAGTCCTTGTAGATGATAAACTTGGCTGTAGCAAGCAATGCCAGTCAGCAGCATCAAGGGCAAATAAGGTCTTCAGCTGTATTAAAAGGGGCATAGAGTCACGGGAGGAGGGGGGTCATTCTTCCACTGTATAGAGCACTTGTAAGGCCCCATCTAGAATATGCCGTACAGTTTTGATCTCCATCACTCAAACAGGACATTATTGTATTAGAGAGGGTACAGAGAAGGGCAACTAAGCTGGTAAAAGGTATGGAAAATCTTAGCTATGAGGAAAGACTGGCCAAATTGGGGATGTTCACGCTGGAGAAGAGGCGCTTAAGGGGTGATATGATAACTATGTATAAATATATAAGGGGATCATATAATTTCTCTAATGCTTTATTTACCAGCAGGTCTTTCCAGCTGACACAAGGTCACCCCTTCCGATTAGAAGAAAAGAGGTTCCGTCTAAATATTCGGAAGGGGTTTGTTACAGTGAGAGCTGTGAAGATGTGGAATTCTCTCCCTGAATCAGTGGTACAGGCTGATACATTAGATAGCTTTAAGAAGGGGTTGGGTGGCTTTTTAGCAAGTGAGGGAATACAGGGTTATGGGAGATAGTCCAAGTTGATCCAGGGACTATCCAGATTGCCATTTTGGAGTCAGGAATGATTTTTCTCCACCTCTGAGGCAAATTGGAGAGGCTTCAGATGGGTTTTTTTTGCCTTCCTCTGGAACAACTGGCAGTTAGGCAGGTTAAAAAAAAGTGAAAAGGTTGAACTTGATGGACGTGTGTCTTTTTTCAACCTGACTTACTATGTTACTGTGTATGCTCGCTTTTGTCAAACATTTATGTCGCACTAATTTTTTCGAGATGTTTTATTTGTAAATTAAGGGGATTTGAGGTTTGGTAGTTTGGTCAAATTTTTATTCGATAAAGTGAGATGAAGACACGTTTTAGTAAATAACCCCCTTAATGTTACGTTTATATGATAAAACATAGGTAGTTCATAGTAGTTCAGTTAAAATAAATAATGTGCCAAGTCAGTCAGTTCATAAGGGGTCAATAGGGTTTGCCCTAACTTTAACCCTGCACTCCTTTCTTACCCCATCACACTGGACAGTTGGTCAGTAATGTTACCAGTGTCGGTAACTGGTAACTTCCATCTATTCTTCCATTATTAAGCATTTTTTCCCATAAAGAAATAAGGAATGACCATGAAATTGGCCACATAGTTAGAAGCAAAGGGCCCACTGACACCAGCGGGAGTTTTCCTGGTATCCCGGTGGGCCAGTCCGACACTGGTTGTTATTGCTCGATATGTAATTTACCAAAGTATAAAGATTTAATTAAGTTGTGAGAATGCAACTGGTGCTACTAGCAATACAACGTTTCTGTCTCCTGTCTCAAATACAAGTGTGGACTCCATTATTATACATGCATTATTATACACAATAAATGCCTAGAGCAACCAGTGCATTGATGTTTTTGCCTCAGACCAATACATTAACGGATAGTTAGCACTGAAAAAAATTAAGGCTCAGTGATGCGTTGCCTATTACACAGTAAATAGAGTAAAACAGATTCCTCTATCTATTATATTTGCACCCCAGTGTACTTACAGCCCACTCTCCAGAGTGTTAAGGTGGCCATACACGGATAGATCCGCTCGTTTGGCGATGTCGCCAAACGAGCGGATCTCCCTCCGATATGCCCACCTTGAGGTGGGCAATATCGGGCTGATCCGATCGTGGGCCCTAGGGCCCAACGATCGGATCCTAGCGTTCGCCAAACGGGCGGTCGGATCGCGGGACCGCATCAACGAACAGATGCGGCCGCGATCCGACGGGATTTTTAATCCCATCCGATCGAGATCTGGCCGACTTTCGGCCAGATCTCGATCGGGGAAGCCCGTCGGGGGCCCCCATACACGGGCCAATAAGCTGCCGACACGGTCTGTCGGCAGCTTTTATCGGCCCGTGTATGGCCACCTTAACATGTTGAATCCAACAAGTCTCGTGCAACACTAATAAGCAAGTGAATGTCTGAATTACATCCCCAGAATCTACAGATCGAAATACATAACAGAAAGGCTACTTGACATCTAATCCAAAATATAAAGTAACTAGAAAATGCCGACACAATCAGCTTGTGAACATTTAGATGGCCCCATGAGAATATTTTTTTATCTTTACAGCCCTATTGTTTTTAGCTCACAGATATCAAAAAAAGCCATGTTGTATGTAAGTGGATTGCCTTTTTTCCATGCCTTGTGGTCATGCATGCACTTGTGGTCATAAAATATGTCCATCTAGGGTTGCCACATTTTTTCTTTGGGGAAAACTGCAGGGGACGGGCCAATGATGTCAGGGGGTGGGTCGGGTGACACCTGGGGCAGATGACGTTGGGGCGGGGCAGTGCCATTGGGGGCAGACTGGAGGACGGTGGGGGCGTGTAACATAGGAGGTAGGGCAGATGACGTAGGGGCAGAACTAATGACTTGGCGATCTAGATTTCCTAATTTGGAAATCCAGACAGGGACTTTTCACCTGGGCAGCCTTTTCAAAAACTGGGCTGTCTGCAGTAACGTAACTAGAGGGGGCGGGCCCTGGCGTGGGACGTGCAGCCCGGAATTCAACCAGAGTCAGTGAGCTGCCGGGGGGGCCCTGAGGGGGTGCAGGCCCTGGCCCAATCTGCTCCCGCGGTAGTTACACCACTGGCTGTCTGGGTGAAATCTGGACAGGTGGTAACCCTATGTCCCCCAAATATTGCAGCAACAAGGAAATTAGAAGTGATTTAGCCCCAGCGAATAAAACCCCTTTATTTTATGAGACGTCACTTTAATCAGAGAGCATTATGTAGCATTTGCTACCATTCATCAGTAGATCTGGAAATAATTGTGCATAGTTCTATGATTCATTTTTAAAAGATCGCGACAGCCAGGATAAAGCAAAAAAGGTCACTAAGCAAACTAAACACAAGCAGAGGAGACGTGAAACACTACCTGCGGGCAATGCATTGCTCCCTAACCTATCAACGACAATGGTATAAGGCACAAAGAGACACTAATGGAAAGGTGAAGGGAACAGGGGAGTCTGATGGAAGAACTCCTCAGATCTCCTGACTATGGAGAATCAGCATTAATAATCCAATTTGAACATAGCTTTCCATTTCACACAGGAATAGTCTACTCTTTCCATCAAGGGTCCATCCATTTCCAAAATGTCAAATCTGCTCATAAACTTCAAGGCACTTCTGAATTCCTGAAATGTTCCAAACATCAGTGTGTTTAGATCTAGTTCTATGGGGAGATATAGCACAGTGCCATATTATTAATAGAATTTCAGGAATCTAGGAGCACTCTCTCTGTTATCTGCCAGACAGAAAAGCCTTCTACTGCTACTGCACCTGTGAGTTAACAGCGCTGACACCAACAGAGTATTTCATACTGAAGTTGTGAAGTTGAACTATGAATAAAATAAACTGATCCCCTTCAAATAAGAAAACAAATATAAATTTGTGGTAAAGAAGATTTCCTTTTCTCTTTATCTAAACTCAAATAAAAAAAATTAATGAAACTGTCCTGGTAAAGCCTACGGAAATAATTGGCCTCCAGTTAAAACATGTTTAAAGTGAACCAGTCACCCAAAAAAATTATTCCAAATCCTATTTTATCATGTTAGTCAAGCAAAATGAACTTTAATTACACTGTATAAATTATTTGAATCTTGTTTCAATCAGTCTGGGAATTCATAATTATAGTAAGCATGCAGGAGCCATTTTGTGGACTGTTATTAAGACAAACCTTGCATCATCTCAGAATCTTGTTTGTGCACCAGAATGGGGGACCTGATGTCCATCCCCATGCACTGGTTACACAATTAAATGGTGACGAGCACGGGGGCAATGTGGGGAGAGCAGTGACATCTAGAAAGTGCTGAATGGAAAGTGAAAGTAATTGTCTGTCCTGCCTCTGTGCCTAAGGCATAGAGGGGGGGCAGCCAATATTTGATTGACAGCTGAGATTTTTAAATGAGTTTCCAGCTATGAACGCTTTAATAAAAAAAATATAGAATTTTTTTTTAATTCTCACCGTAATTTCTATTTCCAAGTCACTTTCATGGCAGCATTCACCAAGATGGGTTAATCCCGCCTATCAGGTCACTGGACAAGAAAGTGTTAACAATAGGTTTAAATACTCTGCTCCTCCCAGCAATCCTCGTCTAGTAACAAGCTCCAGGAGAAGGGAGGGAAGTTGGTGAATACGGCCATGGAAGTGACTTGGAAATAGAAATGATGGGGAGTATGAAAAAATGTATATATTTCCCAAGTCACCCATGGCAGACAATTCACCAACATGGGATTTCCCCAAGCTTAAGAAGGGAGGGACCATTGCTGATAAACAAAAACTTTTTATTTAGAATAAACAACAGATTGCAAAATCTTTCTTCCAAATCTTGCATCTTGAGACAAAATCACATTTAGTCTATAATGATGGACAAAGGTACAGGGAGATGCCCATCTAGTAGCCTTGCAGATGAGGTCTGGCGGGGCCCTGGCTTCCACCGCCCAGGAAGTAGCCATGGCTCTTGTAGAATGAGCCCTCAGGTCCTTAGGAACTTCATTGCCTGTCAACTGAAAAATAGGACAATGCAGGAGATAATCCAGCGACCAATCATGGATTTAGCTGGAGCCATACCCTGAAGGAGCGGAAACCATGGGCATCTCGGCCAATAAGGAATTATGGCTATGACTAGAGCTCCTTCGATATCCACCTTTTTCAACACCCTCCAAATCAATGGGAAGAGAGGAAAGACCTATCCAAATATTCTGCTCCAATCCTGGAGGAGTGAGTCCACTGCTTCCGCTAGAGGACATGGCGTCCTGGAGAAAAACCTGCTGCACTTGTGATTTTTGTTTGTGGCTATAAGATCGACTTCCTCCCAAACCTTCACACTACGTCTTGAAAGACTGTCAGACATAGGCTCCATTCTCCCGGCTGCAAGATGTTGCGACAGAGGAAGTCTGCTTCTGTGTTCTGACTGCCTGGAATGTGTAAGGCCGTCAGACCCTCCAGGTTTTCTTCTGCCCAAGACATTACTGGAGCCAGTTCTCTCAGAAGTCGAGCGCTTCTGGTTCCGCCTTGCTTCTGTACATAAGTCACTGCTGTGACATTGTCGGATTGAATCTTTACCCAGCTGTGTACTATTTCTCTTGAAAAAGACCTTCTTTATGGCCCTTAATTCCAATGACCTTGAACATAGCAGCCTTCTGATACTGCACCCCAGCCTCTCTCTGAAGCGTCTGTTGTGACCATCACATACGGAGGATTTACAAGGACCATCCCTCGATCCAGATCCAGCCACCAGTCCAAACTGTTTCTAGCATCCTCTGAAACTTCTAGCCGAGTGTTTAGCTTTAACTGCCTTGAAGCATTTTCTTTCAGGAAGAATTGCTGGAGAGATCTCATTTACCATCTGGATTGTGGATGCCATGAGACCTAGAATCAACATGCATGACCTCACTGAGACTCTTCGCTGTTCTTTGAACTGTCTTATTTGTCTCAACATATGACATACTTTCTCTTATGGTAGTGATACTATTCCTTCTGGAGTATACAAATGTGCACCCAAGAAGACCATCCTTTGTGATGGATGTAGGTTGCTCTTCTCCCAATTTATCACCCAACCGAACTGTTGGAGTACTAAAATTGCTCTGTCTTTGAATTCCACAGCATCTTCCCTCGATGCAGCCACCAACAGAATGTTGTCCAGGTAATGACATATAGGAATACCTTCCACTCTTAGAAAGGCTACAATTGTGATGAGAATCTTCGTGAATGTTTTTGAGGACGTTGAGAGACCAAAAGGGAGACACGTAAACTGGACATGTTGACCTTTGAAGGCAAAGTGAAGATACTTCCTGTGCACTTTGTGAACTGGTACATGGAAATACGCATCCTTCAGATCCAGATTTATAAGCCAGGACTGTGGCGGAATTGCTTGTAGAATGGACGTCAATGATTCCATCTTGAATCGCCTGCAGTTGACAAACTGGTTCAGAGGACGTAAATCCAGCACTGGTCTGAATGCCCCGAACTAGAAAGAGCTTCAAGTAGAATCCTAAGCCCTGTTGGGACTTCGGAACCCACTCCGCTGCCCTTGAGATCAGGAGTTGATCCACATACTCCTGTAACACCTGGTCTGAACCCGGAATATGAGGAGCTGAAGACATTTTGAACAAATTGTGAGATGGCGTTCTGTGAAATTCCAATTGATATCCCTCCTGAATGACCATCAGGAGCGATTGATCTCTGATATTCAAGGCCCAGACCACGTAAAGGATGTTAGAGGTGCCCCCACTCTGCTGGTCTGAGCCGGCCTGATCTCATTGCTTTTTCCCCGCATGAAGCAGAACTTCTTCTATTGGGTAGACGACTTTTACCTCTTGTGGACTGCCAGTATGACTGCCTTCCAGCAGCCCTTCCATATCTAGGCTGTCTTGAACCTCGAAAGGACCTATTTGTGGGGGAACTAGGCCTACCCCCTTGGCGCCTGAACCTCTTCTCTTGCGGCAAAAACACTCTTGCCTCCAGAAGCCTTCTTAATGATGGAACCATTCTCCCCAAGGAGCATATCTCCTTCAAACGGCAACTGATATAGATTCACTTTAGAGGCCGAGTCAGCCAACCATGGTTTTAGCCACAAGGCCCTTCTTGAAGACATCGAAAGTGCCATTGTTCTGGAAGCCAGATGTAACAGATCTAGAGAGGTATCTGTCATGAAGTCCACCGCTAGCTTCAATTCAGACAACATTTCACATAGGACTGACATCTTAACATTTGAAGAAACGGCTTCCTCCAGGTTATTCATCCAAACCTTCATGGCCCTCGATGTAGAGGTCATAAGCTACCACCGGCCTACATGTTGCCCCTGCTGATATAAAGGTCTTCTTGAGATTAGTTTCAATCCATTTTTCCATCGGATCACGAAAAACTGCTGCATCATCCACCGGCAGTTTTTTCCTAGCCAACCTTACTACTGCAGCATCGACTCTAGGAGGGTTATCCCATAATTTGGAAAAAGATTCTTCCACTGGATACTTTTTCGCAAACTTTCCCTGAATAACAAACTTCTTTTCCATTCAGAATTGATAATCTACTTAATTGAATCATGCACTGGAAAAATCACCTGTCTCTTTCTGACAGATGGAAAAAGCTTGTCTGCTGATGTAGACTTAGGCAGCTCTTCCGAAAGGCACAACATCTTTCTTACTGCTTTCACCAGATTCTCCACTGTAGTAGGATCAAATGTAGTTCTCTTCAGACATTACTTCTCCTTCCTCTGAGAACTCAATGCATATCCCCAGGAAAATACAATTCTTCATCTGATACAGATTAATATGGCATCTCTCTGACCCTTTTAGCTTTCCTCTGTACTCCAGAGGTAGAAGCAGTAGCCTCTTGCATGCCTTGCACCACAGCTTGTTTGATAATTGAAACAAGAGCCTCCAGTTGTGGAACTCCCGAGGGCCTGAAGGAGCTACCGGATCCGTAGCTGAGACTCAGTTGACATATACAGGCTGAAAAAATAACCACCAGCCAATGTATTACTCTCTCTCATTACATCCATATATCCATAGCAGGCTTATCTAGGACCTTTGGGCTGAGATCCTTTTCCAGAACCAGGCTGATCCATAGCAACCTGTAAATATCTTATGTCATGAGCTAGGCATCTTAACTATCACATTGAAAAATTTTGGAGAGGCCCTCACAATCCGTAGCAGGACGTAGTTCAATACTTCACAACTTCCAGAAAGGTGTACTGTCACATCCACCTATATCGCCAGCGTTGTTCACACTGCGAGCCCTTTCTTATTGCGTCACTTCTGGTCGCGCATTTTCTTGTGCGTCACTTCTGGTAGCGTGGTTTTCTTGTGCGTCCCTTTTTGAGAGCACGTTTGTCTCGTGCATGACTTCCGGCCGTGCATTTCCCTCGTACGTTACGTTTGGCGCGAGTCTTCTCATGCATCAATTTGGATGCGCGTCATTTCTGGGTGCGCGACTCGTATACACATTCGGACACGCGTATCTTTCCTGCCATCCACGTGGAAACCCAACGATGCCTCTTACTTACATAGCGCCGCATCCACCTGGAATCAGCTAATCTCCCGGTCTGCCTCATCCTCCTCTTTACACAGCAGGAGGGAATTCCACAGCAGTTCCAGAACTCAACCCTGCCCAACGGGTTCTTCTCACCACAACCCTTATAGGGTGCACTTGGAGGCATTAGAGGGGAGAGAGAGAGACCCACTCTGGCATGGTAAGCTTAGCAGCCTGCAGTGACCTGCTCAGGAAAAAAGACGAGGATTGCTGGGAGGAACAGAGTATTTATACCTATCGTTAACACTTTCATGTCCAGTGACCTGATAGGCAGTATTAACCCATGCTGGTGAACTGTCTGCCATGGGTGACTTGGGAAAAGAATTTGGATTTCATTTTTAATTTGAAAAGGACTTTTATTATACAGCTTTTTATGTCTAGGTGACAGGTCCACTTTAAGGTTCAACTAACACTATCTTTTAATGCCATTAAATGGAAAAAAAAATCTTGGCCAAACCAGGGCAATTTTTATTACACAGAAAAAACACCCATGAATGTCATAGCTGAGAGGTGGCTTCATCGCCAGAAAATCTCATCAAAATATCTACAACATTTTGTAAGAATTATCTAACTTTGTTAGCATTCATATCAGGATCTCCAATTGCTACCACCCCACACCAAGAGATACAGCAATTTTGATAGTTATCCCACTACTTTTAGACTGTTATGTTTGGTGTTGTGATTGTCATTGTAAATCTTAATGTCATCAGACAGACAAGTCTTTTAAAAAGTCACAGGTATACAAAAGAGCGGGGGATTGATCAACGTACACTCTCTTTTGTGTGTTTGTAGTAAAACGGTCTAGATCAATTGCACATTATCTGTACTTCCTTAGCCTTTTAGGGTGCATCACAAATATTATCCACATTTTCAAATATGGGTTGTTGGTAAAAGTTGTATAGGAGAAAGCCTGAATAGAATAATATGCAATAAAAAAAGTGATAATAAAATTAGCTTTTTGGTTGCTGGGGTCATTGATCCGTGTTTGGAAGTTGGAAAGTAGGGAGGGGGAGGCAAATAATTAAAAAAACGCTCATTAAATGTTAGTAAGATGTTGGTATAGAACATGATTATCCATTAAAATAAAAGATAAGCATACAGCCATGCTATGCATCTTAAAGGGATAGTGGATCATGGATTAGCCACATACACATTGTTTACAACCAGTTAGAAAGAATTTTCTGGATTATAGATCCCACATGTACCTTAAGCTAGTAATGTGATTTAGTAAAATGGGTTGTAGTAAATTAGAGATGACTTGTTTCCAGATTGGCAGGGGTAAAAAAGAGTGGGTTACGCATTTTAACAAATCAGGAAAGGGTTAGGGGTAAGCACGTTATAGGAGTTGTGAAGGAGCAGGCAGTTACCTGTTCTTTAAAAAAATCGCAGCAAATATCTAAGATGTAAAATGGCACTTCTAACAATTGTAAAACTGTTCTAGCAACAAACTGTCTGCAGTCTTTAAAAAAATGGTGAGGCTCTCATTAAGGTTGGCATTTCATTAAATCAATGAGGGAAAAAAAATCCACACATTTAAGAAAAACTTGAACTTGTCTTAGTTCACGAGGGTTTTGTTTGGCTTCCTCTGGCTCAACATAAAGGAGATCTGGCAAAGGTTGAACTTTATGGAGATCTTTTCTCACCTCGAGTAACTATGTAACTAAATGTTACAGAACAAATAACTAAACCAATATTTAAAGAATGAGGAACAGTTTACACATTTTTTTTTGAGATTTTACAAATAATCGCACTTAAAGGGATAAGCCAAGTAAAATGTGCCAATTTTCCATTTCATTTCTCATAAGAACAACCTATGAAGATGCTGACATATAAAAAAACAAAAACAAAAACAATAAACAGCAAGTAGTCAGCGCAACTGGTTCCAAACCTCCACACTGGTGTTTACAGCAATGAGATTGGAACAGCACTACTCTTTAAATTAAAAATGCCTTTATTGCATTATTCTAAGGCAGGAGCGTCCATACTTTTCTAATGCGAGGTCTAATTTTAGTGATGTTGTCCCATTAGGATCTACATTATGTTCCATGGAAAATTAGGATCTACATTATGTTCCATAATTACTTAAATATCGAATGCTGGGAAATTGTATATCACTATTACTATTATTAATTAACAAACTACTGTTTCTATGTAACCTAACATAATAAATATGTTAATGAAAAGCTTGAAACAGTAGGATGATTTAGACAAGCTGTTTGTTGGCAGTGTCTTGAGGTCTACTGATCATCAGCTAAAGGTCTACTGGTAGATCCTGATCTATCTTTTTGGCACCCCTGTTCTAAGGGCATTACAGCTATGTTTCGGGCACTCCTTGGCCCTTTATCAAGCATGCACAATGAACAGCCTTCTTTTTTTGTATGCAGGCTTTCCCCATTGCAAGCTGGATCGCTCGCATACATTATCCTAGCCAAGTCCGCCCTCTAAAACAAGAACCAACTGCTTATAGCAGAAGCCTCAGTAAAGATGGGGGCCGCGACTGATGCTTGAAAAGAAGATATACAGTTTGGAATAGCAAGTTTTACAAGAGGTAATTCGGACTTTAAACTTAGCGATTGGGGAGAGGAAGAGCTGACTAATTAAACGATGCATTCTTCAAGGAAAGCCTTTCCTTGTCCTTTAATGCAAAAATGCAAATATATTGCTCATTTGCAAATGGCGGGTTATATACATTAGTGATGCTGGTTAGGAGTGTGGCAGTGGGTAAAAATGTCTGCCCGTTTGACTGTTCATACCCAGAGACAATTATTTCTATCCAAAATCGACGTTCACACAGTACATAAAGCAGTCTATAGCTCCTGCACTGTTATGCTAGATAAGCTAACCCCTTGATTATCTAATACATTATTTTGCAGTATGACAGCTGGCAAGGTCACATCAAATAACAAATGTTATTAGTTATTAAAGTGCGCTATCAGTTTACTAGTTATGGACAGACAAATAGATGCTTGTAATTAAATTTTCCTTAGCTAACATGTTTAAATTAAAAGTCAAAATTACATTTACCTAGAAGTCATTTTTAATGTAACAGTATGGGGCACATTTACTAAGGGTCGAATATTGAGGGTTAATTAACCCTCGATATTCGACCATCGAAGTAAAATCCTTTGACTTCGAATATCGAATATCCTTTGACTTCGATTTTAATCCATCGATTGAACGATTTTTCTTCGATCAAAAAAAGCATAGAAAAATTATGGGGAAGGTCCCCATAGGCTAAAATTGGTGCTCAGTAGGTTTTAGTTGGCGAAGTAGGTAGTGAAAGTTTTTTTTATAGAGACAGTACTTCGACTATCGAATAGTCGAACGATTTTTAGTTCGAATCGTTCGATTCGAAGGTCGAAGTAGCCAAATCGATGGTCGAAGTAGCCAAAAAAAAAAAAAAACTTCGAAATTCGAAGTTTTTTTCATTCTAATCCTTCACTCGAGCTTAGTAAATGTGCCCCTAAGTGTTCTAATTATCGATGAAGTAGTGATTAAAGGGATCCTCCATTGCCCATGACTAAGTGCCCTGGGGGGCACGAAACGCGTAGGGCCAATGGAGATACTATTTCTTTTTTAAAGAATCTACAATAAATATTACATTTTTAACTTTATTTTTGGCGGCCCTTGTAGAGTTCTTTTGAGTGCCCGATACCCCTCTTCTTGTACTTTGCTGGTTTATCCAGTCCCTAAGCTGAGTGTCTGGTGCTGGTGCACCTGGACCACCTGTTCTATGTGGTGAGTGATTGACATATCTTGTATCCTGTATCCCCCCTTTTTTCGGTGATTAATAAAGGGATCCTCCACCCAAAAACTTTGACCAAAGAATGTGACTTACGTTCCATCTGCTCAAACATGACAGAGAAGAGGAAGTCCCTTGGGGTCATGTAGTACTCTCCTTCATACACCAGAGATGCAAACTGCATGAAGCGCTGCTTTCTAATTGACTGATTTTCTTTTGCCTCATCATTGGCATCTTCTTTCTGTACCAAAACAGAAAACATTTAGCATAGTTTTAGACAAACATTTCAGCCAAACTGTTCATTAATATACAGTAGGCTTTGATGATGTTAACATTAGAGACATAAGCCCTTAATATTGTGTGACTGGTGGGGTCTGATCCTTCAATTCTAAGGCACATCTAAGTCTATACCAGAATAAGGTCATGGTTTTACAATGTTTAAAAGCAAAACAACCTATCTTTGTCCATACAATAAACATATGGCCAGTAGACAAGGGCACATAACCAATAGTCTACATGTATACTTATTAAACTGTTTTCCAGCTTGTACATCTCTCTTTTGGCCTATATATCTCTGGCTTACAACTCTAGTTTATTGGCTCATCTCAGCGGTACTGTAATGTGATCTGGCAGATAAATGTGGTGGACTGGCTGGCTGTCGCACTGCAATTACAAATGAAGAAAATGATATTTTACACCTTTACAGCAATATCTGACAAGTGATATACCATCAGTATATTGAAAATACTCTAATCCTTGTTTTAAAAACATAAATGCAATGGGTTTTGTATTTAAAACTATGCGAGCAACAAGCTAAGCACGAATATTTAAGCTTTAAAGGTAAACCAAAACCTAAAGACAATTATGTGTGCTGTATTTTACTGACTATACTCACTGTACAATCTCAGAAGTTCAGCAGCCTTTTAACCATAGTGATTAACACCTTCAACATTGCTCCCCATGTTAATGGCATTCCATGTACTGTATTCATTGAGCTCGGTTTACTGATTTTAAGCTTAGTTTTAGGATAGCAGAAAGTAAGGGTACATCTGGCATAGAGATGCTAAAGCGCTTATTATTAAAGGGGATATACACCCAAAAACCAATCAATGTAAACGTATTTCAAGTGCTTCTCTAAGCACCACTGCAATTAACATACATTTTCAATTTTTTAGCCGTTTCTGAGTAGGCTTTCATCTTAAGTGAGAGGGAGCAACCTGAGGGTTAACTAAATACAGAATCTGCCTAAAAAGCCGGGATGTGCCAAATTAAGGATTCTTTTTGTTATTAGGCCAGGATTTGGCCTTTTTTAGCAGGATTCAGACTTTTTGTAAGCAGGATTGGGATTTGGGCAAATCCTTGTGTCTGGGAAAAAAAGAATTTGAATACTTAAAATCACAAGAGTTTTTGTATCGACTCTTTTTCTTTTCCCATCCCTAATGTGCAAATTTGGATTCAGTTTGGTATTCGGCTGAATCTTTCACAAAGGATTCAGGGGTTCGGCTGAATCCCAAAATAGTGGATTCTAGTGTACCTACTATAACTTTAAAAAGAGCTGTTCAGCCAAGTCTGCCATTATACTGTACCTCTAAATATGCGAATACTGCAGAAACAAATGAAATGTACGTATATTTCAAAAGTGCTCAGAGGAGCACTGTCAAGTTTACGTTAATTTTTTGGGTTTAGATCCCTTTTAATCCGTTCAGATTCAGAGCTACTGTGTAACCTAAATCTCCGTACTTAACACAAATTAAACATACAAAGCTCACCCGCAGGGTCTCTTGTTGACCGCATCAAATAGGTTCCACTTTGGCTTTAGCCGAGATAATTTATTTTAACATTAGAGTTTTGTTAATTGTGAATCTCTATCCACTGTTTCTCATTATGGTCATAAGTATACATGCTAAAGGTTCTATAACTTGTTAAATGTTTGAAATTGTTTTGTCCTTTTCAAATTGTATGTCTTTTATAGACTGAGGAAAACATGTTAACGAGACTCTCACAAAATCATAGGACTAGAGAGTGGATTCCACAAGGAATCCACAGGGGTAAAGCTGTTACTGTTCGGCACGATTCCCTTAGCCATGCTAGCCCCTTGCAAGCAGCTACCACAACTTTGCAATAAACATTAGTGAGCTAATGACACCAGATCTGTGGCTTACTAAATCCAGAACTCAACTAAACAGTCTGAGACCACCAAATATCATGGAACAGTTATTCGGGACAAATACAACCATTTAAAGGAGAACTAAACCCTAAAAATGAATATGGCTAGAAATGCCATATTTTATATACTCAACCTACTGAACCAGCCTAAATGCTACTATTATCTCTATAGTACAGGTATGGGACCCATTATCCAGAATGCTCGGGACCTGGGGTTTTCTGGATACCGGATGTTTCTGTAATTTGGATCTTCATACCTTAACTCCACTAGAAAATCATGTAAACATTAAATAAACCCAATAGGCTGGTTTTGGATCAAGTACAAGGTACTGTTTTATTATTAGCAAGAAAATAATTTTTAAAAAATTTGGATTATCTGGATAAAATGGGAGTCTATGGGAGACAGCATAATTCGGAGCTTTCTGGATAATGGGTTTAAGGATAACGGTAGTAACGCTCTAGGACTACACAGGCGTTTGCAATTTTGGGATTTTGTTAGGAGTGTTACACAAACATGTAGAACAAAAGCTGGCACAAATCAAACCTCTTAAAAAGTTTTATTAGGAAATATTTTTATATTGTATTGTGTTACAAACAGCCTGACGCATCTCGTGCCCCTCCTGGGGACTTAATACTAGGATAATGAAGCAATGAATAAGCACACTATTTAAGAAACAAATGGCCAATCACAAAGAGTTTGGCAACATCCAATCGTATTAAACCAAACAAAGTGCTGGACCAAAACAGCATAAAAAGTTGTTGTATATACAAAACTTTATACATCATATACACATAAAATGTAACGGAGCAGTTGTTTAGACACTAAACTTAGGAGTCATCACAAATAATCAAGCAGAAAATAAGGGTTCACAGGTCATATAAGCTAATAATCAGCCTTATATTGTGACATTTCTATTCTATGTGTAACTGTATATTGTGAGTTGGTCCCTAAGCTCAGTAAGTGACAGCAGCACAGAGCATGTGCAGTGAATCAGCAGAAAAGAAGATGGGGAGCTACTGTGGCATCTTTGTAGACACAGATCTTTACTGCTAAAGGGCTGTGGTTGCCTTGGGCTGGTACAGAAGCCCAAAACATAATGTGCAACATTTCTAGCCTAGAACTGTTAAGCCTTAGCTCTGCTTTAAATGAAATTCTAACAAGGACAACTGCAGGATATAGTTACATATCTATAATACAGTTACTTAAAGGCTTGTATTTAGTTTCCATACCGTATTGAGATGTAAAGAATATGTTATTTAGAAAGGACATCAAAAGTTTATGCACGGAGAGTCTGTCTAAAAATGTCATTTTTCAGAATATCTTGTTCGTACACATTTGTTTAAGTTGCTTGTGAATATTTTTAAAATTGTTTGGATGACCACACCAGGCTATTAGGGCACCAATCAGATTTTTTTGAGCTACACGACCAATGACTGGATCCCTGTTCGATGCTAATAGCCTAAACAATATATGACTATAAACAGGCCAATGCTTTAATCTACTTAGCATATTTTATAACATATTTCTTTAACCCAGAATGAAAACTGACCAACATGCTACGGTGTTTCAGCCCAACAATATGTAAGATGCTGGTAAAGGTTGTCTAACCTGCCACTTATCTGATAATCAGAGCCGTAGACCCATAATTCACAATCAGAGCTTATCAGCGTCTCCTGATTTCTGCTGGATAAGTTATCGAGCATCTCCACTGACACTTCCTCACGTGCTTTGCAACTTTCTACTAAGTCCCTTCAGGAAAATCCCGGATGCAATGGTTGATTTCATGCTGATAGCATTTCAAGGGCAGACTTGTGTTCATGCACTCCCAGATTATACATATTTACCGTATACAGGTATGGGACCTGTTATCCAGAATGCTCGGGACCTGGGGTTTTCCGGATAACGGATCTTTCCGTAATTTGGGTCTTCATGCATTAAGTCTACTAGAAATTCATTTAAATATTAAATAAACCCAATAGGCTGGTTTTGTTTCCAATAAGGATTAATTATATCTTATTTGGGATCAAGTACAAGCTACGGTTTTATTATTACAGAGAAAAAGGAAATCATTTTAAAAGTTTGGATTATTTGGATAAAATGGAGTCTATGGGAGACAGACTCCATTCCGTAATTCGGAGCTTTCTGGATATCGGGTTTCCGGATAAGGGATCCTATACCTGTATACATTTTCAGAGAAACCCTGGCTCTGCTATGTTGTCGCAGCATATGTGGACTGTGTCCTCCTCTCTAATTAATAATAGAAATCCTTGTACACGTATGGGATCCATTACCTGGAAAACCATTATCCAGAAAGCCCTGAATTATGGGCAGGCCATCTACCATAGACTCTATTATGATGAAATAATCAAAACTTTCAAAAATAATTACTTGATCCCTACAAAAATATAATTAATCCCTATTGGAGGTAAAACATTTCAATTGGGTTTATTTAATGCTGAAATTATATTTTAGTATAGAGATCCAAATTATGGAAAGATCCCTTATATGGAAAACTCCAGGTACTGAGCATTCTGGACAACAAGTCCCATACCTGTATTTAAAAAAGGTGCCAAAAATGGATTCAAGTCTGCACTAGGCATAGACATTGATGGGTGATCTTCTCCCTTAAAAACAACAGGAATCTAAAGTGCACTGTAAAATCTACATCTATGTTCCCTTGAAAGTGTTTGCAGATTGTGCAGTTTAATTCCCCAATAATCTGCATGTAATGCACCAATAAATAGCTAACTCTGTGGTTTTTTTTTTCATTTGACCTTCTCATCCTATCCGCCCCCCCTCCATTATTACTAACAACCCTTTTGATATTTTATAGTTTATTAGGATTATGTAATGTACTTTGAAAAAAAAAAAAACAAGAAAAATTATATTAATACATTTTTCAGGGGACCATTAAAAAATTGTGTAAAATTAAGTAAACATGTAAAATCAGGGAGATGCATTAGGCGTTAAATATTCATGGGACCACAAAAAAAAAAAAAACTGTAAAATTAGGGAAACAGATGTAAAATTGAGGTTCCACTGAAATAATTTTATTTTGTGTTATTGTTAGAATGTTAACACGGGCAATTATCCCACATGACTAAAGGTGGCTATAGACACAGATAATATTGTAGGAAACAAATTTTCGTACGATATTCGGTGCGTGTATGGTGGAAAAAGAGCCGACCGTTATCAGCAGAAGACTTGGATATCAGTTGGCTCGTCAAACGGGCTGGATGTAAAATTTTGATTAGGTGGCTTTGAAGGCACCCAAACATTTAAGTGCTGAATCATCAGATACAGGTAGAATTCTATTGTTTCTACCTGTATATCTGACAATTCAGCACTACACGTGTGTATTGAAGCGAATGATCTTTCTTGGAGACATCTTTTCTAAAAAAGATCGTTGTTATGTTTATAGTCACCTAAAAAGGAGTAGCCTTGGGTCTGTAGAAAGAAAATAAATATTTTTCCTGAAATAAAACAGGGAATGCCACCATGGAACTCATAGGAGTAAATCATAAATAAAAAAAATAAAAAAAAGATGTTTCAAGAAGCTGTTTATTCTGATTAAGCCCAAAGGTAATGAATTAACAAAGCAAAGGCTTCTTGAAATACATACACATTTCAGTGAAAAGATCAGAGTAATTTCGAACAAAAATGTCTTCCCAACAAAAGAAGTATTAAGGGAGAAAAGTACAGATAAGTCCTTAAAGGGATACTGTCACGGGAAAAAAATTTTTTTTTCAAAATGAATCAGTTAATAGTGCTGCTTCAGCAGAATTCTGCACTTAAATCCATTTCTCAAAAGAGCAAACAGATTTTTTTATATTCAATTTTGAAATCTGACATGGGGCTAGACATATTGTCAATTTCCCAGCTGCCCCAAGTCATGTGACTTTTGCTCTGATCACTCTTTACTGCAAGTTGGAGTGATATCACCCCCCTCCCTTTTGCCCCCCAGCAGCCAAACAAAAGAACAATGGGAAGGTAACCAGATAGCAGCTCCCTAACACAAGATCAAGGCACAAGTCACATGACTGGGGGCAGCTGGGAAATTAACAAAATGTCTAGCCCCATGTCAGATTTCAAAATTGAATATAAAAAAATCTGTTTGCTCTTTTGAGAAATGGATTTCAGTGCAGAATTCTGCTGGAGTAGCACTATTAACTGATGCATTTTGAAAAAAACATGTTTTCCCGATGACAGTATCCCTTTAATTAAATGAACTATAGAACCAAACATGAGTTTTACTTAGCCACCACTCAATCTTTCAGCCAAAGGCAAACCAGGTGCAAATTAACATTACATCAATGACTATAAAGTATATATACATATAAATAAGTAAGTATCTGTTGTTTCTCTTGTGAAATCCATTACTTATATAAACAGTCTTTGGGTCTTAGGTGCTAAAAAGCTCTCTAGCTCAGCAGAAGATCTGTGTAAACCCGTAATGGTAACTTAATCGTGCTTCTGTGTTATACCAAGCTTTTGTACTAGCCTAAGCAAAATTAGCAAAGGAATTATTTCCGCTGCAACAGGAAAAAAATATGCACATGAGAATCAGCTAAACTGTTAAGGTGCAGAGTTAAATACTCCTGCCAATATAATTGTTTAACTCTATAAAATATAAATACATTTATATAGAACTGCATATATTCATAGGTAATTAAAAATATGTTTTACTGCTGAATGTTCCAAAAAAAGCATGTGAAAAATGTCTTTCATGAGAAATATGTAAATATAATAAAGACATTAAGGCATGCAATCAGACTAGAGATAAAAAAAAAAAAAAAAATACCCAGGTGACTGCCCATTATCTCCCTAGAAAAAATAATAGTGGAAATAAAACAGGGCAAAGGCTGTAGAAGAGCAAATGCAACAGTTACTACTCCCCAGATTAAGGGAAGAAAAAGACTCTGTATGGAGTAAATCAGCATTTTTTTTACCTCATAACATCTACAGTTTCCATGCAATTATATGTATTAAACTGTTTCCATGGAGCAACACAACATATTAAACTAGGAAGTCTTTGAGAATTAAAGGAAATTCAAAGGGGCAGATTCACTAAAGGGTGAATTGTTGCCAGCGACTGCTTCGCACATACCGCAAATTTGCTACCACCACACGAATTCACGAAGTTGCGCCCTGGGCGGCGAACACTGGCACTTTTCTCTAGCATTACTTCAGCAGTGCGAGTATTCCATAGTGAAGATTCGCTAGCGTTTGTTTGTGCCTAGTGAAAATTCGTTAGTGATCTTGCGCTTAGGTCAATTTGCATATGGCGGGTAATTTAAAGTTTAAATTTAATATAAATGTTGGTGCAAATGCTTGAAGTTACCACTTTTTATTACAAACGTCCAGGGAACCTTAATAAAGACAAGAGAATTTAAATAATGCCCTACACATGAGCCCACTGTAAAATTAATGTTCCATATGTTAGGAAATGTCTGGTGTTCTGCCCCACATCAAGGGTTGAAGAATCATTACTACTTCAACAAGCTAGAATCTGTATAGCTAGTTACGTAACAGCGCCATCTAGCAGCAGTAGAAATCCACTGCAACCTATGTTTCTTACATTTGTATAAATAAAGTTCTTAATTATGCAACTACAGTGCATTGTGGGTGGCTAGTGCATTCTGGGAAGGAGAAGGGAGACACCATACTGTTTACAGCACATTTGCATAGCTCTCCTAGCATTCCTGCTTCTTAAATCTCCACTACCCCACAGCCAGCATATCTGGTAAGAATTATACAAGTCTCAGGATAGTCTGTTCTTTAGTGATGTTTTAGATAGTTCTAATCTGCACTTAGTAGTTGTTACGCTAGTAGATAGCCAGTCATGCGGCCTTATAGGTCGTCAGCCATCTTCAACATGTGCTTAGTGCTATGTAATATGTTCAGACATGCCGATTTAGAATGAATGCTGCTGTATATGTTATTCATATGTTTTTGCTATATACTTATACAAACCATTTGTATCTTTATAGTTTTACCACATGAACATACATCGGCACACCTACGTCGATGCTCCTGTTTACTAATTGCAACTGACCACTTACAGTCAAACAACCTGTTATCAATAAACAAGTTAGATTACAAGACAGTCTGCTTATTTGGAAGACAGTGATGGTTAAGCTGAATGTTGGATTGCACACTGTGAGAACGTGTATGAAGGCAGAACAGTAAAACAGATGCTGGTCAGCAACGATAGTGGATGTGATCAAACGGAGCTGCCATCACACACGCGGTTCTGCGTATACGATTGCAGCGTCTGCCACACGGTCAGTGACAAGAAGTGAGAGTGCAGCTCAACACGATCCAGACCACGCTGAAGCCCGGTCCTATATAGACTGAGTCCACAAAGAGACATTAAGCGGCCGGCAGAACGGGCACAATGTCTGTTAGCCGAGCATCATCATACAAAACCAGATCACGAGCAAGCTGCTCTAGCAAATCCTCCATAAAAGAAATGGCTGCTCTCGCACGTGCAGAAGCTGAAGCTGCAAAAGTAAAGTCTTCCTTCGCTGCACAAGAGATGCAACTAAAGAAAGAGAGGGCATCATTAGAAAAGGAACGAGTAGATCTGCAAGCGTCGCTAGAAAGACTAGCCGCAGAGAAGGAAGCGGCAGCCGCAATAGCCAAAGCAGAATACCTGGAAGCCCTGGAGTTTTCCGGATCTGAGAAACACCCCAAGACAGAGGGCAACTATGAGCCAGGACATCAGCCAGCTTATAAAGAGTGCCAAAGATCTTACCTTGAACCACAGTACCTTAGGCAGGACGATATGCGACCAAACGATGCTGACAACTACCGCCCTATGGAGCAGAGACTACAACCTTTGCCCAAAATTAAAGGGACACCTTTTGCATCAGAACGGCATTATACTGACTGCTCTAAGCCAGAAGCTCTTAAAAGGCATGGTAATACACCACACGTGCAGCATAACAGCACACCGGATTTTACTAATGCTAACTGGGCCATCATGGACTTTGCTAAGTTCTTTGCTAAACGGGAGCTGGTTACCAAGGGACTTGCAAAGTTCACCGATCAGGCCGAGAACTACAGGTCATGGCGAGCCTCCTTCCAAAATGCCATAAGAGACTTAGACCTTTCCCATCAGGAAGAGTTAGACCTCCTGGTAAAGTGGCTTGGAAGCGAGTCCGTTGAACACGCCAAAAGAATCAGAGACATTAACATAAACTATCCTGACAGAGGCCTAAAGATGGTGTGGGAAAGACTTGATGAGTGTTACGGGTCCATAGAAGCCATTGAAAATGCTTTGTTCAAAAGGATTGATAACTTTCCCAGAATAGTGGGTAGGGGTTACCAGAAGCTCAGAGAGCTCAGTGACTTGTTAAGAGAGGTACAGGTTGCTCAAGAAGAAGGAGATCTACCAGGGCTAGCTTTCCTAGACACTGCCAGAGGGGTCAATCCTATTGTTCAAAAACTCCCTTATAACCTACAAGAGAAGTGGGTCACACATGGTTCTACTTATAAACGGGTTCATAATGTACCATTTCCCCCCTTCGAGGTGTTTGTAAACTTTGTCAGTGAACAGGCAAGAATCAGAAATGATCCCAGTTTTGATCTCACAATGTCATGCCCCACTACCCCTGATGTCAGACCTCATAAAACACCAGTGGCAGTCCATAAAACTAACATTGCCTCCACAGGTTCTCCATACAAGCCGTCTAAGTCTTCTCAAGAAGGGAACGGACACAGAGATCTTAACAAAGAATGCCCCCTGCACAAGAAACCACATTCTTTACTAAAATGCAGAGCCTTCAGAGAAAAGACTTTAGAAGACCGGAAAGAGTTCCTCAAAGACAACAACATCTGCTTCAGGTGCTGCACTACAACATCGCACTTTGCCAGGAACTGTGAGGTCAGTGTGTCATGCTCAGAATGTGGTAGCACAGAACACAATACGGCTTTACACCCTGGACCACCCTCTCAGGCAGTGCACCAAACAGAGGATCATGAAAAGAAGCAGATAGACACTAACAAAACCAATACAGTAGTCACTTCTCAGTGTACCGAAATCTGTAAAGGAGTGGTAGGAGGAAAGTCCTGCTCGAAAATCTGCCTTGTCAGAGTTTACCCGGCCAGTCACAGAGATAAGGCGATCAAGGCATACGCAATCTTAGACGATCAAAGCAACCGGTCTTTAGCAAAATCCACCTTTTTTGACACCTTCAACATCATAGGACCTGGTTCTCCCTACTCCTTAAGGACATGTGCAGGTACAGTGGAGACGGCGGGGAGGAAGGCAACGGGATACAAGGTAGAGTCCATAGACGGGCAGACCTGCTTGTCACTGCCAACCATACTGGAGTGCAACCAAATTCCTGACAACCGTTCTGAGATACCTACACCAGAAGTAGCAGCATACCACCCCCACCTGAAGCGTATAGCTCACCAGATACCAGAACTGGATCCAGAAGCACCAATAGCCTTACTCCTAGGAAGAGACATACTACGTGTTCACAAGGCTAGAGGACAGATTAACGGTTCCCAAAACGCTCCATACGCCCAGAGACTTGACCTAGGGTGGGTCATCATAGGAGACGTCTGTCTAGGAGGAGCACACAAGCCGATCTCTGTCAACAGCATGCTCACCAACACACTTGAAAGTAGACGTCCTTCCTTATTCCAACCATGTCAGAACAGTTTCCTGATAAAAGAATTGCCTCATAGAGATCCTGTCCCTTGTCCCTTCATGGATCCTTCCAGCGAAGACCACGCCTGTGATGGTGAACGAGATCACTTAGGGTGTACAGTTTTCCATAGGTCAAGAGAAGACAACAAGGTCGCAATCTCCATAGAAGACAGACTGTTCTTGGAGATCATGGATCAAGGAATGACAAAGGACAATTCAAAAAGCTGGGTCGCGCCTTTACCATTTAGACCCCAGAGACAACGCTTACCTGACAACAAAGAACTTGTCTATAACAGATTTATCTCCCTCAAGCACAAACTTCAGAAGACACCAGAGATGAAAGAAAATTTCAGAACATTTTATGTCTACGTCTCCAATCGAGTGCTGAGGATCAGGAGATCCACTAGTCCTCAACAGTGGCACTACGTGCCTACACAACATAATCCCACAGACTACGCAACCAGATCCGTCGCAGCCTGCCACCTGAAAGCCACAACATGGTTCACAGGTCCTGCGTTCCTGTACCGTTCAACGGCTTGCAACATCGGATGTGACACATTTGAATTGATAGACCCAGACGCAGATGAGGAGATCCGACCCGAAGTGTCTGTTCTTAACACAGTGACTTCAGATCGTCAACTCGAATCCCATCGTTTCAGCAGGTTCTCCACCTGGATGTCTCTGGTCCGTGCGATAGCCATCTTGATTCATATAGCTAAGTCCTACACATCTACATTACCTGTGAGTCAGAAACCTTGTAAAGGTTGGCATCACTGCAAGAGCGCCTTTACAGCTTCCAATCTGGAGAGGTCCAAGGACATAATAATCCACACAATTCAACATGAATGTTACACTAAGGAGATAGAATACCTCAGGAAAGGCCAAACAGTCTCTAAAGACAGCGCTTTGAGAAGACTTGATCCCGTCATTGACCAAGGTGGGTTGATGAGAATAGGAGGCCGCCTTCAGGAAGCCAAAGTAGACTTCAGAGAAAAACACCCTATAGTAATTCCGGGACATCACCATGTCGCGACCCTACTCATACGACATCACCATCTTCAAACAAAACACCAAGGCCGAATGTTTACCGAAGGGAATCTACGAGCCACTGGACTATGGATTGTTGGAGCGAAGAGACGTGTAAGCCAGGTCATTTTCAACTGCATTACCTGTCGCAAACTTCGTGGTGTGTCTCAGAACCCAAAAATGGCCAGTCTCCCAGCTGAAAGACTCAGCACAGATCCTCCCTTCACTAACGTTGGCTTGGACGTGTTCGGCCCTTGGTCAGTGGCTACCAGGCACACAAGAGGTGTTCACACCGGTGCAAAGCGTTGGGCAGTCATGTTTACTTGCATGTCCAGTAGGGCAGTCCATATAGAAGTGATCGAATCTATGGATGCTTCCAGCTTCATAAATGCATTCCGACGGTTTATCGCCATTAGAGGACCTGTGAAATGTATTCGTTCAGATAGAGGCACAAATTTCGTTGGAGCAGTAAAAGAACTCCAAATTCCTTCCAATTTGGATACGGCCAAGGTGGACAGATACCTAAATGAGCAAGGATGCACATGGACCTTTAATCCACCGCATTCCTCCCACATGGGCGGCGTCTGGGAAAGGATGATAGGGATAGCAAGGAAAATCTTGGATTCCATCTTCTCGCAGGTAGGGAGTACGAGACTCACACACGAAAGTCTGGTCACATTCTTGGCAGAAGTCTCAGCCATCATGAACGCAAGACCGTTGACTACCCTTTCCAGTGACCCTGAAGATTTGATGATCCTTACCCCTGCCATGTTACTCACACAGAAGACCAGCACCCTGAGTGCTCCATCTGGAGAATTTACTGAAAAAGACCTGTATAGACGTCAATGGAGGCAGGTGCAAAGTCTTTCTAATGTCTTCTGGGACAAATGGAGAAAAGAGTATGTCTCTACCTTGCAGTCGAGAAGGAAGTGGCAAACTAACAAGCCGAACATCAGACCTGGGGATGTCGTGCTCATGAAAGACCACCAATCACATCGGAATGAGTGGCCACTGGGCCTCATCACCAACACTTTTCCAAGCAAGGATGGGAATGTACGTAAGGCCGAGGTCAAAATCTGTAAGCTTGGCGAGTGCAAACTATTCCTCAGACCAACAACAGAGCTCGTGTTGTTGTTTTCACCTGAGAAGACAAGTAGTGACATCTGTTGACGCCAGACGGGGAGTGTTCTGCCCCACATCAAGGGTTGAAGAATCATTACTACTTCAACAAGCTAGAATCTGTATAGCTAGTTACGTAACAGCGCCATCTAGCAGCAGTAGAAATCCACTGCAACCTATGTTTCTTACATTTGTATAAATAAAGTTCTTAATTATGCAACTACAGTGCATTGTGGGTGGCTAGTGCATTCTGGGAAGGAGAAGGGAGACACCATACTGTTTACAGCACATTTGCATAGCTCTCCTAGCATTCCTGCTTCTTAAATCTCCACTACCCCACAGCCAGCATATCTGGTAAGAATTATACAAGTCTCAGGATAGTCTGTTCTTTAGTGATGTTTTAGATAGTTCTAATCTGCACTTAGTAGTTGTTACGCTAGTAGATAGCCAGTCATGCGGCCTTATAGGTCGTCAGCCATCTTCAACATGTGCTTAGTGCTATGTAATATGTTCAGACATGCCGATTTAGAATGAATGCTGCTGTATATGTTATTCATATGTTTTTGCTATATACTTATACAAACCATTTGTATCTTTATAGTTTTACCACATGAACATACATCGGCACACCTACGTCGATGCTCCTGTTTACTAATTGCAACTGACCACTTACAGTCAAACAACCTGTTATCAATAAACAAGTTAGATTACAAGACAGTCTGCTTATTTGGAAGACAGTGATGGTTAAGCTGAATGTTGGATTGCACACTGTGAGAACGTGTATGAAGGCAGAACATCTGGAGAAAACCAGTTACCGGTACCCAAAAAAAGTTTGTTAGGACTTTTGCAGGCAATCCTGCTTAAAAAATGGAAAGTCGTCAGCATTTTTGGAACTTTAATGCATTTTCGGCATACAGGATATGATGTAAGTGGCATAAGATGGAGGAAGATCCGGCTTCTTTTTAGCACTTCACCTGGTCTAAGGTGGGAAAGTCAACTCTGGCAAAAGACGCAACGATCAGTAAAATCTGCACTCGACAGAGTGAAAAGTCGCCTGGCGATAGAGTGCGAATGAACGCTAGCGACAGTCCAGTTCGATAGCGAATTGCCGCCTGCTACAGTTAATGAATTGTGATGTTCCTGTGGGTGGCAACGCTGGCGAAAAGTCACTAGCGTTAGCCACTTCGCCCTTTAGTAAATCTGCCCCAAAATCTCCATTTCCAAATTAGTAGAAAATTCTTCCAATTAAATGACCATGCTAAAACCTCAGCCTTGTTCTTGGTTTGATTATTTTCCAGCATGCAGGCGTTTGGCCTCTCTCGTGACCATACTCTGACATTCCCTACACTATATTTTTTTTCTGCAACTTTATCGGTTTTACAAAAAAAAAAAAAAAAAATTAAGCTGTCGGCACTGCAAAACAAATGTAACTAATTGAGATAGAAGATCTGGCTTCATTAGCGAGCCCTACCGCTGGATCACACCTGTTAGTGGACGCTTGAGTGGCTGGGGTTTAAACACTTCAGAATAATACACGGTCAAGCTTACTTAAGCTGGCCATAGACACAACAATCCGATCGTATGAATCGTGGATTCGTACGATTTTCGGACCATGTGTGGAGAGTCCTGACATTTTTCGTCCGGCGGTTATCAGTCGTTTGGTCGATCGTACAGGTTAGAAAATTTCTGTCGGCTGCGGGTAATATCTCTGCGTGTATTGCCGATCGTACTGTCACCAGCTTTATCTATCGTATGATTGCGGTCGGGGCAGAACATCGGCTGATCTATTCTTTAACTACTTTATTTGGACGGAATGGTAAGACTTTGATCGGAATGGTTAGTGACAGGTAGGGAGATGGGAAAGTCCAATCGTACAAGATTCGTACGATCGGATCTTAGCGTCTATGGCCAGCTTTAGAGATAAATGTTTTAGGATCCACTGATGCTAGGTGCGGAACTGGGAGCGGATTGCACTTGTTTATACGCCACACAACAAGCACAAGTACAAATTTGCAATAGTCTTTTCGAACTCTTAGAACCAATATGCCTGTTGTGCCTATTTTGGCATAGGGACAAGGTATAGCATACTTGGTGCAAATTGTAGATAAGCTTGCCTTGGGAAAGGCTTCCTTCGATTGTTAAGCCATTTAAATCACATTCAGTTTAAGGAAGAGTATGGCCATGTGTCACCAGCATGGTACTTTGCAGCCATTAGCTGCACCCATTGGGGAACAGGCTCATTTTTTTTTTTGCCCTCACAGTATCACATCTGCCATAACATTTTAATATTGCTAGTGGTACAATTCAGTGTGCTGCCGCATGGGTAAATACATAGCTACAAATTTGTATACTTAAAATACTCTTGAATTGCAACCACCTATCACCACACAAGAAGGCTAATTTTGGCCTGAAAACCCATAAGATCAACTCAACATGGACACTTTTCCTAATTAGCTACATTATGCTGTGCATTCTTACTTGTCTAGGACAGGCCAGCATAGTATGTGTGCATGCATGTTGGTCCTGAATTAACAGAATTGTTTTAATATTCAGGTTCCTCTCAACCTGAGTATATACGGGGAAGACAAATCACACAATAGATATACACATATATATTCACATAAATATTCACGACAGGACAAAGAGCTGAAGTGCTATGGTAAGAGACACAGTGGGAAGGAGGTCCCTGCACCGTAGAGCTTATAGTCTAAGTGCCATCAATATGGATTCATACAGCTTAGATACAATCAAGTACTAGGTACTGTTTAATTATTACAGAAAAAAGTAAGTTTTTAGAAATTAGAATGATTTTCTTAAAATTGACTCTATGGGAGATGACATTTCTGTAATTTGAAGCTTTTTGTATCAGGCAGGGATAATCAACTTTTTTACCCATGAGCCAAATATGAATGTAAAAAATATTTGTAGAGCAACACAAGCACGCAACCCCCCCCCCGGGATGCCATATATGGGCTGTGATTGGCTATTGGTAGCCCCTGTGTGGAGGGACAGCCTACAGGAATTTAAGAAATGTGAACCTGCTTTGAGGCCACTGGGAGCAACATCCAGTGGGTTAAAGAACAACTGGGCCACTGGTTGGGGATCACTGGTATAAGGGATCCCATGTCTGTAAGATTTTTATTAAGTGCAACTGTTTAAACTATTTAATGACTTTCATACAAAGTTGTTCTACATCTGATATGATAATATTACTGGTAATGGACCAGGGTCTAATCACAGCAACTGCGTTTTTTTTACATTGTCAGTTAGATGGCAGTGAAACCTTGTAAATGAAACCTTGTAAATGATTTATTTAAGTACTCTGCTATACAAGTACAAAGGTAGAATGGAAGAATAAAAACACAGATCTATCCAGGGCCAAATGTACCAGTGATGCCACCTTTAGGCTAATCTGTTCCGTCTCCCCCCACCTTTATAGTGCAAGTGCATTGAACGCTGGACCAAAACATTAATAAAATATATGAACATGCTAATTATGATACTAAACTATGTAGCACAGTTATCAGTCTCCATTAATAACAGAATAAGAATAAAAGCATTGGAAGACATAATAAAACAAATGTTAATTGTGTTCATTCTTTTGAGGATAAGGCTAGCCAACATCAAACTTCCACCACAATAAGTTCATACTGGGATCTATCAAGCTTAAAGGAGAACTAAGGGCTATTCCACACGGGGAGATAGCGACGCGTTTGCGGTCGCGGCGACAAAGCGCCGCGACAGTCGCCTTGACCGGCGCAGGCGACAGTTTTGTATGGGCGCCTATGTAAAAACGCCTGTGCTAACCACACGAGGCGATGCGCTTTTCAACAGTCGCCTGAAAATGCCTCGCCAGGCTTTTTCAGGCGACTGTTGAAAAGCGCATCGCCTCGTGTGGTTAGCACAGGCGTTTTTACATAGGCGCCCATACAAAACTGTCGCCTGCGCCGGTCGCGGCGACTGTCGCGGCGCTTTGTCGCCGCGACCGCAAACGCGTCGCTATCTCCCCGTGTGGACTAGCCCTAAAGCCTAACTAAAGAAGTAGGTAAACATGTTGTACTTTATGTTTTGTGCTTCTGTACCAGCCCGAGGCAACCACAGCCCTTTAGCAGTAAAGATCTGTGTCTCCAAAGATGCCCCAGTATCTCCCCATCTTCTTTTCTGCTGATTCACTGCACATGCTCTGTGCTGCTGTCACTTACTGAGCTTAGGGACCCACTCACAATATACAGTACACATAGAATAGAAATGTCACAATATTAGACTGATTAGTAATTAATACACATAATTACTACATGGCAGCACAGAAACCAGTGCAATTAGCATCAGAATTTAATAATCAGCCCTGTAGCATCAGCTTATAATAAAGGCCAACCTCATTTTCTGCTTGATAATTTGCTATGACCCCTAAGCTTAGCTTCTCAACAGCTGCTCAGAGCCCACTGAGCATGTGAGTGTCGCAGACACTTTCCAAGATGGTGAACCCCTGTGAAAAGTTTGAAGTCCTGGATCATTGCTGTTATTGACAAACTGAAACTTTAGGCTGGTACAATAAGTTCAGTATATAAAATACGGCATTTTTAGCCATATTTATTTTAAGGGGTTAGTTCTCCTTTAAATACTGGGATCTATCAAGCTTAAAGTTCAATAATAACATTATATCAAAAGGTGATAACTAGGAGGAAACAGGATGCAAGCTTACAGGGAATTCAGATATCAAAGCTTAGAGGAAATAAGCAGTGGCCAAAAGCACAAATCAAAGAAATATGACGAGAAAAATGAAAGAGTTGCTTCTTGTGCTTGTATATGCCTTCTGGAGACATACCTATGGGTAATCATTTAATCATTTTCATAACACACTGCCATAAAGTAAGCTACAGTTCCACACTAAAGAGAAGGGCTTGTTTTTATGACCCGTGAAGCAAAAATGCTTAGAAGTACTTCAAACGATTAACACAAAAACATGTTGGAGCACAGTTAAAAACACCTTGATATAGGAACTTTGTCCAGACGAAATGTCTAATGACAAAACGTCATATGGTAAACATGTTTCACTCTTGTATATTTTTGTGTATATCACTCACTCAGAAAATTAAAGCAATATATATATATATATATATATATATATATATATATATATATATATATATATATATATAAAAATATAAATATTCTAAACACATTGGATTAATGAGGAGCACTACCCTTAAAGGTGAACTAAACCCTTAAGTTAAAAAACAACTACACCCCTACCCTATGTAGGCCTCCTCCCCCCCCCAGCCTAAGTGTTACCCCGGGCAAATGCCCCAAAAGATTTACTTAGCTCTCAGTTTCGTGAGTTTCGGCGCATGCGCAGTTGCCGTGAGACAGAAAATTTCTCCAACTGCGCATGCACTGATCCGCCAGTCTCATTCTGAAGATTTCCAAAGAGAATAAGATGGCTGCCGTGAATTCCGATGCCTGAATCTGCACCAAGGGGTAAGTAAAACGTTAGGGGCATTTGCCTGGGGTAACACAGGCTGGGGGAAGGGGGTCTATGTAGGATAGGGGTTTTTTTTTTTTTTTGGTTTTTTTTAAACGTTGGGGTTGAATTCTGCTTTAACTTTAGGCCAACTGTCCAGAGTGCAGGTAAAAATGAAAAGAAAAATTAAAGTACAGCACAGGAGCGGCTGAAACAAAAAGTATTTTATTTACAGAAGGTACTGTGAATCAGCAGGGGGGGGGGATCTCCAGAAGCACAGATTTTTACAAAGTGCTTCACAAAGGGCTTAACATAGAGGTTCTATCCTCTTTGTCAAGTTTTAATTCTGCTTTAAAGGTATACAAACCCCAAGTGAGACAAGGCTGGCAGTTTATATTCTGTAACAGGTGAGCATTGATGAATGACTATCCTTATTACCTGCCCCCACTTTGAATCTCACTTACTGTTAATTATTTTGCATGCAGAGGCAAGACTCCTCTCACCTAACAGATTTTTAATAAGTTATACATGGTGATGGAGAAACTCGTGCACTTGTTCATTAAAAAGCTAGAATCTAGAAAATTTGATTGATTAAAACCGTGGGGAAAAAACAAGAAGTTGCAAAACTGCTTTCTATTCATCATTTTTAACAAGCCTACCAGTTTTCAAGATTTGAAAAATGTCCTAAATTTTGTCTAGAACAGTTTCTATTGACTTCTACATGAACTTGCCAGCTTTTATATACCAAATCTTTACTCTCAAGTTTTCAGGTTTTTGCACTAAATAAATCTCAATACTGCCGTACTTTGTTGGTAAATCTCCCCTTAGTATTTTTTTTTTTTTGCAGAAAAAGGTTTAGTGTTGCTGTCTTTGCTGGTGTATCATACTGGGGGTGGCAACACTATAAAGATTAGAAAAGGTTGGTTTGTAGGAACCTTACTAATTAAAACAATTCACTTCCTGGATGGAAGGAGGTATGTATTACTTAGGCCAATCAATCTGAAACAGAGAAAATAAGTAAACGTCAGATTGCCATGGTGCCGTGAAAAATAAAATCGGTTTTTATCTAAAACCGATTTCATTTTTCACAGCACAATGGCAATCTGAAATTGCAATTTGATTTGGGCACTAGCACTTTAAAAGTATTAACTTAATGGTGGTCGATCCGTGTTTTACCTATTGTAATTTAAGAATTGCTTTATAGAATTAATTAGCACATAGCAGTTTAAATGTTCTTATAAGCATTAAATTAATGAACTAAGCACGTAGATAACACAGTTTACAAGAAAGCAATTGCTAATATTATATTATTCAACCTATTTATTTATTTCACTAAGCACTTGTTTAATTCTAAATTGGTTTGGGGTGTGGAAGGTAGGGTTTTTTTTTACGTCTTTTCTATATGCTTCAGAACACTATAAAGATTAGAAGCATCATGCCTTAAAGGGGAACTATCGCAAAAAAATTATATAACCATCATACTGAAATAAGAAACTTTCTAAATACAATCAATTAAAAATTCTGCATTGTTTCTATAATCAAGTTTATCTTCCCTATTCCTCTCTCAGCATCTGTTTCTCTTCATTCTGTCTTCATTCAGGAGTTGGGTGTCAGATATTCATTGACGTATTAGAGCTCACTCTATTAAAATCTATTAAAATCACCAGACATGTCTCTCTACATGCAGGATTTGTGCTTGACAAAGGGGCGTGACCCCGAAACGTTGCACCTGCACTGCATTAAAAAATTGCAAGGACCTGCCCTGCAGCTAAAAATCCTGTGTGCCAGTGAATGTCTTTTCTATGGAATTTTGAGGTGGCCGAAGCCTCTATCGTTGTGCACCAGGTGACAAGTTCAATAGGGGTGTTGTTGGTGTGCCGTTAACCGAAAATTTCTTGGATATGTGCAAAAGGCAGTTATTTTGTTAGATTTTGTTTGTACTGGAATCAGTTATTTGAGTGAGCTCTAATACATCTGCTAGGAAAGGAAGCCCTCCCTATTAGATATTTTGGATCTAACTGTCAATGAATATCTGACACCCAACTCCTACAAGAAGACAGAATGAAGAGAAACAGATGCTGAGAGAGGAATAGTTTTTTACGCTTATTATTACATTTTCCCGACAATTTGCTTTGCGGGGGGGGGGGAAATCAGATTTTCATGATTTTTTCGGATTTATATCCAATTTTCTGGATTTTTTTGGATTTTTCTATCCAATTTTCAGGATTTTTTTTACCCAAAAACTCAGAAAACTTTGGTGTTTTGCATGAAACTCAGTGGTATTTGCAATTTTTTATAAGCATAAAAGCCTACACACACAGCTTCAGCCTTTTATCCTTTTCCACGTGCCCACCGCATATGTATAATTTGGACAAGTTTACATGTAAGCATTCAAAGAGAAAGGGGTGAGAAACCAGGTGGTGTAAGCAGTGAGTGTGGAACTAAATTTTCTGCTGTTACAATAGAAGAACTGAAACAGAATTCCACAAACCAGATCATTTCAAGTTCCCAGCACAGTAACCGAAGTCCATTGACCTTGATCTTCACACTTTGCAAGTTCTTCCGGTTTTTATAAATGGGCCTAACATTTGAAACGGAAGAACTTCTGGGTTGGAAAGAAAGTGTGAGTGTGTGTAAGTGGGTGGGTGCAAATACTGCACTGAACAAAATGCAATGAAGGTTCTTATACGGATACAGATTTGGCACATGAAGTCTTTCTGCCCCAACTCTGGTGCCTACATTTCAGCACTACAACTTCATAGATTGTGTCATACAGTGTTCACAGGGCATAAAAATTCTTATTGTTTTCAAAGTCTCTGCATAAGAGAAGTATGTTTGGAACTTGGAGGCCTGATGACCCTTTCCTATAGACTTTCACGTTAAGAGACACTTTATTTATTTCTGTTTTCTTGTCTTGAACCTTCGGGGGCTTTTTAGAATATCCAACATTACATAAAAGCTTTAAACACATTTTTGTGAACTTCTGACAGATTTTTTTTTAGCAACTTAAAATTTATACAAAAGTCAAAAGTTTATTATTCTGCGCCTCTTGGAATTTGCATAGTGTTGGATATTATTTGTTCAGGTTAATCCAATTAAATTGTAAAATAATCATACGTAGACTAATCAAATAAACTGTCAACACACAGAGTAAATGGAATATAAAGATGACTTAATATATACAAGATCCATGAGGTGTAAATACCAGCTTGTTGTTTTATACGGAAGGTAAAGGAGGGTTTCTTTAGGAGATTTAATAGTGTGTAATGTTCGTTACCTGCTGTGCACTTATCATTGTCAGAAAGCTATAGATGGAGTGTGAGCTATTGCAAACACCAGCGTGTGCAAGGGTTGGGCCTAGATAGTGATTGATAGCATTCCTCTTTTGATCTCAGAAAATATTTATTTTTGGCTTATAGCAATAGGGGTAGCTTCTGGATAACAAATTGGGGGATAAGGTAAGGAATACACAGGACAGATCTGGGCGTGACTGGTGTATTTATATCTGCTGGACCATGACACGCGATGAAAGAATAAACATAGAGAGACTAACAGCAAAATGATGGGTCAACATTAGCAGAGTGGCTAGGAGCTGCTAGATGTAGATATAAATAGAAAATATTTAGATGTTTTATGCAAATTACTTTGTGTCTACAGAAAACACAAACCAAATTGTAGGCTCCTACAAGCAGGGCCGCCATTAGAAATCACGGGGCCCCGTACAACAAAATTTTTGGGGCCCCCTGGGCCCCCGCCCACACTGACGACCAAGCTCCGCCCCATATCCCGCCCACATCGCAGTTAAAAGACCACACAGACATCAGCGCTAAAAAAGTAACCCCCCCCCACACAAGTTGTAAAAAGCTATTGATGGTCAGGGCCCCCTTATAAAAAAAATTGGGGCCCCAAAAAAAAAAAAATTAAAATTTTTTTTTTTTAAAAAAACATTGGTGGCAGGGGCCCCCTGTTAAAAAAACTTGGGGCCCCAACAAAAAAAATGTAAAAAAAACTAAAAAATAAACAAACATTGGTGGCAGGGGCCCCCTTCTAAGTTAAAAACAAATTGGGGCCCCAAAAAAAAATTTGAAAAAAAATTAATTTTTTTTTGAAAAAAAAAAAAAACATTGGCGGGGGCCCCCTTATAAGTTAAAAACAAATTGGGGCCCCAAAAAAAAAATTTGGAGAAAAAAAAATTTTTTTGAAAAAAAATGGTGGCAGGGGCCCCCTTACAAGTTAAAAACAAATTGGGGCCACCAAAAAGAAAAATTTTTTTTTTTTTAAAAAAAAACCCCAAAAAAAAAAACAATGGTGGCAAGGGGCCCCTTACGAGTTAAAAAAAAATTGGGGCCCCAAAAACAAAAGTTTTAAAAAAAAAGATTGGTGGCAGGGGCCTATAGAATATTAAAATAATACATTGGTGGCCAGGGGATTAAAAAAAAAAAAAACACAAACTGGTGTTCAGTAGAATTGAACTCATGGCTTCAGTACTTCAACTTCGCCTCCTTTCGTGACTTCGGGTCTTTTCACCGCTTCAGGACTTCGGCTGTTTTCGTGACTTCGGGTCTTTGCGCTGCTTCAGGACTTCGGCTTCGGCTGTTTTCGTGACTTCGGGTCTTTTCGGCGCTTCGTGACTTCGGGACTTCGGCTTTTTCCGTGACTTCGGGTCTTTTCGTCGCATCGGCTTCGGCTTTTCGGCACTTCCGCATTCGGCACTGAAGAGGCAAGACGTACGGCTCGGGCGCTCGTAAGGGGGGCCCGGATCTTCAAAAAAATGCAGCGCTGCCGGGCCCCCCTTCATGCCCGGGCCCGGTACGCTTGTCCCCCCTGTCCCCCCCTGATGGCGGCCCTGCCTACAAGTAACTATTAACCTTTCTTTATGCCATAAGACTAAAAGTTGATGCAACACCTAGTGCCAGCTAAAATGCCTCCTCAGGATCCCATTGACT
The DNA here is from genome assembly GCF_017654675.1 of Xenopus laevis. Lineage (NCBI taxonomy): Eukaryota > Metazoa > Chordata > Amphibia > Anura > Pipidae > Xenopus > Xenopus laevis. The sequence continues at coordinate 149,682,869 of NC_054374.1, read as the reverse complement.
TGGCAGGGAAACGCCAGTCAGTGCCAGTACTGATGAATTTTAGACTGACGCACACAATAGTATTACTGGGCTGAAACATGCCAACAAAATCTCAATAGAAACCCGAAACCATATCAGAGCTGTAAGTTAAAACAGTGAACCCAACCAGTGGCTCGTGAGCATCATTTTGCTTACCACTCCACCACACCTCCTCCCAGTGACCACATAGTAAGTGACCATTTTGAAATCCCTACCATAAAATCAAGTTTTGGAGACATAAAGACAGATTTCCAACAACAGAGCCCACATGTCACATGGGGCTACCAAGTAACCATCACAGCCTTTATTCAGCATTACCAAGGGGACTCCTGAGTTAAAGGCTACTATTCTCTTGCGAGAAGTGAAGGCGAGTTAATGCTGCTAATTGAACATACAAAGAATTAATGTAAAGACCAGCCGGGACTTGAACTCTTGGGACTGGTGTTTCTGGACATTCGGTGCACTTAACGAGTGAGCCACTGGAGACTCTTGGGGCCGATACTGATTTTGTTATTGTTGTTCTGTATTTCTGCATATTTCCAGTTTGTCTCCTCCCTGTTCTCCACCCACCTCATTTACCTCATGTGTTTTGTATTCCCTTATCATCCAGCCCTTTATAAACCACACCCTGAGCTTTGCTCAGGGCTGAGTCTTTGATTGAATTTGTCTGTTCCTGGAAAACCTTTGTTCCTTGTTCCTGTGATTCCTAGTTCCAGAGTTCTTGTTCCTGTGATTTTGTTTCAGCTTTCCTTGCCTGCCTGGTAAAGACTTTGTATTTGATTTTGACCTGTTCCTGTGTTTATCTTCAGTTACCATTAAACCTGCAAAGTCGATATGCCTGCTCCGATTGTTTATGGCTATTTCCTTGGGCTTCCACCACACCCACTACCAACTGTGAGACTTACTCCAGTTACAGCAGCTTCCCACTGTGAACGTTACAATTAATTCCATGATTTTTGCACTCACACAGCACTCATTGTTGCACCACCATACATAACCATTAATTACCAAATACAGTTGTGATCAGTGTGTTTATAAAAAAAAAGTGAATAAAGCTCAAAATCCTTATAATAGCTTTTATTTCCATACACACAAATGCATTGGGAACACTGCACATTAAATATTAGAGAGAATATTTAGGCTGTTCCAAAAAAAAAAAAAAAAAAAAAATAGCAGTGTCTGCATTCTTCTATACAAACATTCACTGTATAAACTGAAAAATGCTTCAAGATTTTGCCTTCCTTTGAATCACTGAACTAATATTTAGTGGTAAAAGCAGTGTACACATCTGTGTTGCATGGAGTTCACCAACTGCTGGCACCTATTACATTCCACAATTCTTCTGAATTTCTTGTTTTTTCCTCAGAAACACCATTTTTGATGTTACCAACAAGTTTTCTATTGGATTAAAGGTCCGGGTTTGGGCTGGTCACTCCACAACGTCAATCTTGTTGGTCTGGAACCAAGATGTTGCCGATTCACTGGTGTGTTTGGGGTCGTTGTCTTGTTGAAATCCCCATTTCCATGGCATTTCCTCTTCGGCATAAGGCAACATGCCCTCCAAGTATTTTGATGCATTGAAACTGATCCATGATCCTTGGTATGAGATAAATAAGCACAACACCATAGTATGAGAAACATTACCATATCATAAAGCTTCACAGTGTACTGTCGCTTGAATTCAGTGTTTGGGGGTCATCAAACAGTCTATGGCCCCTAGACCCAAAAAGAACAATCTTGCTTTCATCAGTCCACAAAATGTTGCACCATTTCTCTTTAGGCCAGCTAATGTGTTCTTTGGCAAATGGTAACCTCTTCAACACGTCTTTTTTTCAACAATGGGACTTTGCGAGGGCTTCTTGCCGATAGCTTGGCTTCACATAGGCGTCTTCTAATTGTAACAGTACTCACAGGTAACTTTACACCTTCTTTGATCTTCCTGGAGCTGATCATTGCCGAGTTTCTGCCATTTTGACTATTCTTCTATCCATTCAAATGGTAGTTTTAGGTTTCCTTTCATGTCCGTCAGGTTTTGGTTGCCATTTTAAAGCATTTGAGATCATTTTAGCTGGGCAGCCTAGGTTTTCCCTCTCCAATCAACACTCTTCTTCTGAACAATGTCTTTGTGTGAAACACTGCTTATATGGTCAGGTGTTTTTCCACCCAGTGCAAGACTCTATTGCATACAACCCCCTACTATCCTCACTCACTACTTTTTCACACTGCCAAAGACTTTTCATGTGCTGAACCCATCCTCTGGAACTCCTTCCACCATTCTATTAAAAACTCCCAGAACCTCTAGGCCTTCCTTTTAAAAGAACAGTAACACCAAAAAATGTAAGTGTTTTAAAGTAATAAAAATATCATGTACTGTTGCCCTGCACTGGTAAAACTGATCTGTTTGCTTCAGAAACACTACTTTAGTTCATATAAACAAGCTGCTGTGGAGCAATGGCGGAAATTGAAAAACTGCTATATGGCACAGGTTAACTAATGGATAACAGATAACACCATTAGACAGACAGAGTTTATTTGCTATCTGCTGTGTAACCTGAGCCTTTTCTCCTTTGAATGTCTGCCCCCATTGCTACACAGCAGCTTATTTATATAAACAATAGTAGTGTTTCTGAAGCAAACAGCAGTTTTACCAGAGCAGGGCAGCACTGCATTATATTTTCATTACTTTAAAAGACTTATTTTTTGACGTAACTGTTCCTTTAAGGTGGCCATACATGTGCCTATATAATCTACTCTAGCTCAAGTCAGCAGCTTAGTGACCTGCGTCTGGTGCCAGACGAAGGGCCTGAATGATCAATATCCGATCAAAAAAAACCAACAGATATTGATTGAGCAGGTTTTACATTTCCCATCTGTTTTCATTCTTTGCATCTGTGTGTTGATGTGCCTATCTGCATAAATAAAGTTTATGTCATATGCTTGTATCCCCTCTTACTCCAAACAAATACAATATTTGTTGCCTTTATGTTGGTTCCAAGACACCCTGGCTCCGAGTCATCAAACCAAAGAGTTTTACCCCATCCGAAAACAAAAAACCCCCCATAAGGCTCCTTCCAGTCGATTTGCACTTCATCTAAAAACTGCTCTGGTTGAAGTGGGGGGAAAATCACGCAGGAAGCAGGCTTTGAAGATAATTACACTACAAGTTCATAGTCTCTGCAGGTGAATTTGTATATCATTCAAAAATAATCATCAGCACATTATTTATACCAAAGAAATACCTTTTGTGGGAAACAGTGATAGGTATTTTATGTCAGTGACCCAACTAAATTAGCCTGTGCTAATGGTCCATACTGAAAATAGAGAACTGATGTAACAAGCTCTGTGGTATTGCTTTGATCATTTAACATCATTACCTCCAGCTACTAAATCTCTTAAAGGTATGCAGGAGTTTATCTATTAGTTCTGCTACAGATAACGCTTGCTGTTCTGTAAAGCCCTATAATATTCTTCCAGACTTTACAACCGCCAGTAAATGACTTTAGACACTATTTATTTAATGGAAAGCCTAAAAAAAAATGTGAAGAGAAGCAAAGTAAATGTAAGCCCACACAGCTGGAATGTTTCCGTAAGAATTTGTAAAAAGACTTAAGTTAGTGAATCGTCTCCATAATTCATGCGATTACTTTACGTTTAGTAGCCTATGGCAACACCAGTGCCTCCTGAGGAAGCGGATTTAATTGTGCTGACATTTATATTAGCGTATATATTTGGGGGTGGGAGGGGGGGAAGAGTTTTAGACATCCTCTCCTAGTTAATCAAAGATCAAAGAATCAGATCTAATAATATTTGTACTCAGCACCACATAGATAAAAGTTAATGGGCTTTTTTTGTATTGAAAGTGCTATTTACAGGCACAGCAGTAAAAGGTAAAGCAATGAAGAAAGCACGGATTTACAGATCTGCTGTTTTTAATAAACTTGAAAAAACTGCAGCAAAAAAGAAAATTTTGGAAAGCACAGGTTGTTTTTCTTTTGTTTGAATACAGGCTTTTAGGCATGCCTGCACTTAGGACTAAAGGTGGTCATACACACTAATAAAAGCTGCCGACTAAGGCCTACCAATATCTGGCCAAATATCTAGCAGGGAGTTTGATTTTCCCATACGATGAGGACCACATCTATGTGTGGATGTGGTCCTCATCTAACAGATCTGTATGCCCTATGTATAATCCGAACATTGGCCCCCAGTCGAGGATGTGGGTGCCCAATCATGCACAGATCTTTGTCAAACGAGCGGATCTGGAAGTGTATGGCCAGCTTAACTCACAAGCATTACTTTTAACATGTGGTTCCCCAAATGCGGAGAATCCAAATGCCAAATTATGGCCAACGCAAAAGATGACAGTCTGCGCTGTCGTTTTATTACGAATGGGTTAGCACAGGCGTGTCAAAATTTTTTGCAACGAGGGTCAGATTTGGTGAGGTGAAAATGCGTGCAGGCCAACCATTCAGCCTGACATCCATTCCAAGATAGCTTGCTTACGATCAGGATCATTCACTCCTGGAGATGGACACCTACACAGTGGAGTCTTATTTGGACTTATTCTCCGCTCCTCATTTAAACAAGGAATCTCGTAGTTGGGTCCATAAATCTTTGGACAGAGACAACTTTTTTCAAATTTTGGTTCTGTACATTACCACAATGAATTTTAAATGAAACAATTCAGATGCAGTTGAACTGCAGACTTTCAGCTTTAATTCAGTGGGTTGAACAAAAAGATTGCATAAAAATGTGAGGGACTAAAGCCTTTTTTTTTTAAAAAAAATAATTTTTGGTCATGCCCACTTGATGGCCACACCCCCTAAAGGCACGCCCATTTATAAAAACACACACCCATTTCTCTTAGTTGGCATAGCAGACAAAGTGTGCACTAGCATTTTTAAAGCAGACAAAGTGGCCCCCATTATTTGTGTGTGTGGCAGAATCATTGCTGTCTCTCAGAATTAAATGGCACATTGGTACATTCAACTTCTTACAGACAGAAATCCCAGCAGAGCACACAGCAGCAGCAGAACACAAGAAGACGGCCTGGCAGAGAGCGCACAGCAGCAGCTGAAAAGCCAGAAGTTCCTTCACGTGCAGAGCGAGGACCGAGGGAGTGAGATCTCATCAATCAAGCTGCTCCTCCAGAGAGACGATCCGACTGCTAGCGTGAAGTCCTGGTGCTGAGAGAAGACTGACGTCACTGACTAGCACCACCCACCGGAAGAAGAGAATCAATCTGCAGCGTGGGTGAGCGGAAGAAGCAAGTGTGACGGAAAGAGCCGAAGTGTCAACTGCTCTCCCCCCGCCGCTCCGGAAACTGCCGAGAAAACCCGGAAGAAGCAAGGAAGATCCGAACAGCGGGACATCTTCACCTGCTATCCGGGACAGGCAGGTAAAAATCGGGACTGTCCCGCCTAATCCGGGACACTTGGGAGGTATGCTGAAGGGGCAGAGACATAAAAAAAAAAGTTCTCACGTGTGATATGTCGGGTTTGTTGAAAAAATTATGACAACATTTAATAACAAACTAAGAAATGCTAAATATTTTGAACTCTTTTACGGAATGAAAAGTATGGAAGAGTTTACAACGTCTATATATTTGTCACCTGTATGAAAGCCATCTTATCAAAGCACAATATGCACAATATGCATATCCTGTTAGTCTGTTAAACATTGCATCAAGTCACAAAACTAACAAAATATATATAGGCATCCGGCTTCGTTTATATATACAGTATACACATTATATGAAGAAAGTAAACAAAAAAGATGATAACAGAAGGGAAGAAAAATAGAAGGTAGTTTTGCAAGATCACCTATGTCAGTGCTGTCCAACTTCTATGGTACCGAAAGCCGGAATTTTTACAATCTACATGGTGGAGGGCCGATAACGGAAGCCAGTGTTCGCCACTCGTTGTTTTTAAACCACACCCACTTTAAACCACACCCATGTTACCGCAAGACCATGTCCACATTAATAGCACACCTAAAAACCAAATGGTTGGTGCTCACTGCAGGGATCAGGGCCGGAACTAGGGGGAGGTAGAGTAGGCAGCTGTCTAGGGCGCCATCATTGAGGGGCGCACTTTTTTCAAGCGTTTATTTAATAATTTGTTTCAGTAATCATGGTCACCCAGTTGGGTGGAATCCATCTCCTTCTCCCTCTTGCCGGCAAGTAATAGCTCCGCGGTGCACCGCGACGTGCATACACGCGTCAATGACGTCACTGATGTGTTGGATGACAGAGAGAGGCAGAGAGCTAGCGGCCTGCCTGGTGTGGCTCTCGGTGCTCTCAGCCTTGCACAGTTGCAATGAACTGAAGACTTTCTATTACTGTAAAGCGTAAAGCTTCCTGCTGGCACAGCCAGGTACAGATTTGGGGCCCATATGTTTGCTGTTGCTGCTGGGCAGGGCGGTGGCACAGGTACATAAATACTTGGGGGCAATATGATGTGATCAGATTTATTTTTGGCTGCTGCTGACACAGGTATAGATGGGGGCAATATGATGGCTGCTGGAGGGCTGTATGATGGATGGCTGCTGAGCTTGCTTGCACAGGTACAGGGGGCAGTAATATAAATTAAAAAGTATTGTACACTTTCTTGCTCTCTTTATTTAAAAACCATCATGGTAAGGAGGGAAATGGTAATGCAGGACAGGGGGGCGCTGATTGAAGCTCTTGCCTAGGGTGCAAAACAGTTGATCTCTGTAGTGATACCTTTTAAATCTTACATATGGTAAGCAGACACAGCAGGCAGACTTTGATGTGGAGGGCCACATGAGGGGGGCCGCGGGCCGCCAGTTGGACAGCCCTGACCTATGTGATTGAAACATTGGAATTATTTGGATGTATTTGGAAATAAATCCTCTAAAATTATGTATATAGTAGGCAAATATATGGTTTTGGGACCCCAAAATCTGTCAACAGCCTGCAAACTAGCAAATTTTATCACTTGCGAACCTTGAAAAGACCCCCCTTAAACCATCCTTTGTGTTTAAATATGAAGGATAAAACCGATATATTGCTATTTTCAGTGCTCATGTATTTGAAAAATACCAGGAAATACCTCTACATTCCAATGAAATTCACCTCAATGTCTATACAGCAATCACCGAAATAATTCACTGGCTTTCCAACTGCCTCACAGTGATACCATAAAACCTTGCCATCTTACTGACCATTGTTACATAATGTCTTCTTTAAGTACAATTGGCCGATAAAGTCATACCATTTTTTTTTTTTTAATTGAAAAGTAAATATTATGACTGATAACGGAGAAAAAAAAATGTCATCCAATATTAATTAACACAGAGTGGGGTTATCATAAGTAGGTCAGGTGTTTTTGTGTTGAACTCTTTATTGTTATTAAAATCAATATTCTCCCTGTAAAGCTGGCCATAGACGCAAAGATCTCATCGTACGAATCGAGGATTCGTACAATTTTCGGAATGTGTGTGGAGACTCCTGACATTTTTCGTCCAGCGGAGATCGGTCGTTTGGTCGATCGGACAGGTTAGAAAATTTCTGTCGGCTGCCGATATTATCGCTGCGTGTATTGCCGATCGTACGATTTTCAGTGGGAGATTGTCACTAGCTTTGTCTATCGTACGATTGCTGTCAGGGGCAGAACATCAGCTGATCTGTTCTTTAACGACTTTATTTGGTCGGAATGGTAAGACTTTGATCTGAATGGTTAGTGACAGGTCGGGAGATGGGAAAGTCCGATTGTACATTTATTCGTACGATCGGATCTTTGCGTCTGTGGCCAGTTTAGCGATTTCAGTTATATACACCTAGGTTTGTCACACGGCAGCACAAAACAATGGGGAGCATTGGCAGACAAGCATTTGGTTAGGAGAGGCTGAGATTTCAGGAATACTCAAACTCTAAGAAAGTCCTGCATTTTCCTTACCATACGAACTCACCATAAGTTTCCCCATGCCTAATACAGTCAGTTATTTCCGGCATGACTACTGCTTCTGCTATCTTAATTTTAAATCATTATGACCCATAATTATAAACAGAAATCAGTGAACAGCCTAAATTATGTAATGGGCCGCATCAGCGAATACGTGACAAGGTAGGCAGTAATGAGAAGACTGCTAAGGAAATGGAATCTTCCTGGTGCTACAAAGCAATAAAATATATTGATTACATTTCTGTGTTAAGACATTCAAATAAATATCAAATATTCTCAATCATACATAGTCACACACACAAATAAAGTTGCTTATTAACAATATGGTCTCTTTAAGATGGAGCGTACAAGCCAAGTAATATAAATAAATTACATACGAGTGGAATTTATAGCATTACGGGAAACTGCTATCTGGTCTTATAGTTTTGCAACACCATAAATTCTCAATCAAGGTTTAAATGCAGCTTACCTGGGAATTATGTTTATTGAGGCCAGTAAAACCTATAAAATAGAGGCTGGATAAATACCAGTAAGTAGTCTCAAACACATGGAATTGAATGAATGGCAGGATCATTTCAGTAACCATGGCAAATGTTGGCAGCAGCTAAATATTGTAGGTGCACCATCCTTATGTGACTACTTATAAAGGCTATGGGGCAAATTTACTAAAGGGTGAAGTGGCTAATGCTGGGCAAAATTCGCCATTGTGGCGTCATTTTGGCGATTCACCGATTTACTAATGGGCGTTGGCGTAAGGAGATAGACCCTGGCGCAACTTCTCACTCTAACGCCAGGCGAAAGACTAAAGATCGTTACTACGCAAATTCACTAAATGGTAAAGGGTATACTAAATTGATGTGCCATATTCAAATAGATATATTACTTGTAAGTAAAGGAAAAGAAAAGTTTCTGAAAAGAGATGGACAGATATCAAAAAACTTTTGTTTTGAAGAACATTTAGTGTTTCAGGAGTGAGAAAGCTCCAGTCAACTAAAAAATAGACAAAAAGGGAACAGTGAGATAAGAATGCACCCATCCAGTGAGAAGAATGCAAACTGTATCCTGTATGCTTAAAGGAAGCATAATGAAAGGATGATGCTCAGCTATGTATCTCAAAAGCAGCAAACAGCTAAAGACGCTTGGAAAATGGAGTGCATCATTGTATTAGTATTTACTGGGATCAAACAAGTTAAGATGAATGCTGGTTGAGAGAAAACAGGTCTTGAGAAACTTAACAGATGAAGACAACTTGAGAGAGACAGAAGGTAGGTATTGAAAAAAAGATTGAAGTCTTAAAAATAATGTCCAAGATAGATATCATTGCTTAGCAGTACAATAAAAACAGTATTAAAAGGGTGAATATGTGAAATATTCAATCAAATGGAGAAGTAGATGTACACGACGAAGAAATAAGGACACCGGATTCATTCTCTAACTAAAGAAAGGAAATATTTTGCAAGTAAAGCAGGAGAAAGTGTTGTCGGAAGTTGGCTTATCACTTTAAACCATACATATTCAGATTTTAAAAAAAAATATGTAAATGTATAATTGCTGTGTATGGCCAGGAACTAGAAGCTTTGGGTCAACCAAGGAGACATGAGAACATAAAAACAAAAGTGGTAAGGAGTGCATACTTTTAAAATAAATACATAAAATATAAATAAATACATGTATTTATATATTATATGCAGCAGGTATGATGCATCTTTCTACTTGTTCTAGTACCCATTCTGGTTAATATGACTTAGGGATAGTACTAAATTGTATTCAGGCCACTTTACGAATTCTGCACATTTAGTGCAAGTATTTATGGATCCCACAGTCATGTTTGCTTTTGATATTGCTCATAGCTGATGAACACTACTATGCAAAAGATTAAAAGGATACTTCCGCTTAGTAAAACCATAGCATGCAAGATAAGGGGAATTTCCCTACTACAGCCCATGCTATTTTAGTGTCACAGATTACGATAGTGTTTTATTAGTGAGACATCAATTGATTCCCAACATGTGACTTGATTTGTGCTTTGACCTCAAAATACATCCTGTATTGCAAATTCTTAAACATGAAACATACAACTGGAAAGCGGTGAACTTAAAAATACCACCAACAAACAAGAGAAAATGGAATTAAAGGGCTAGTTCACATTTATTAATTTAACTATTGATATGTTATATGGTGTCTTACTCTAAAGAGCTGTTTGTTTGTTCTTCTGCCTGTTCCAACTTTCAAAAGAGGGTCTTTGGCACTAGTATTGCTCAGCAGGGCTACCATTTTTTTCTACTCTTCATTACTACAGGCCCTGCAAATTTTCTCAGAATAGCATTGCCTACTTCAAAAAAATATATGTAAAATTTACGGCTATTCCATCAATGGCCATAGTATGCATGTTTTTGGAAATCCAAATAAAACCCTCAACATAAATAGCCCCAGACAATAAATAGAATATTATCATCATTTATTTATATTGTGCCGGCAAGATATGCAGTGCTTTACCTTAGTTATAACAAACAGGGAATAAATGGTGGATAACAAACAAGGGTTACAGAGTACAATAGGATTAGAGGGCCCTACAAATTAGAGTTTACAAACTAAAGGTTAGGGTACAATTGAGACATTAGGATTTTAGAAACATTTGTGTGATTTATGATACAGCAATTGTTGATTAACTAAGGTACATTGAATTAGCTTCTTTAAACAGGTGGTATTTAAGGAGTGCTTGAAAGTTTGGAAAGAAGTGGAAAGTCTGAGAGCTCGAGGCAGAGAGTTCCAGAGAAAAGCAGAAGCCCGAGAGAAGTCGTGTAGATGAGAATGGGCAGAAGTGATAAGAGGAGAAGCGAGGCGAAGATCAGGAGGAGAAGCGAGGCGAAGATCAGAAGCAGAGCAAAGGTTTCACGAAGGAGTGTATTTGGAGATCAGAGATGAAATATAGGGAGGGGCTTCATTATTAAGGACCCTGAATGTGAGTTATTTAAATTTGATTCTAGAGGAGATTGGGAGCCAGCGAAGGGACATGCATATGGGAGCAGCTGATGTTGAGTGGTGAGATAGATGAATGAGTCTGGCAGCCGCATTTAGAACAGATTGGAGTCGTGAAAGGTGACTTGTTGGAATACCTGCGAGGAGTAGGTTGCAGTAATCAAGGCGGGAGATGATGAAAGACTGAATCAGTGTTTTAGTTGATTCTGAACTGAGATATGGTCGTATTCGGGCAATGTTGCGCAGTTGACAAGACAAGAGTTTGCAAGTGTTTGAATGTGTGGTGAAAAAGACAGATGTGAGTCTAGGATAACTCCTAGGCAGCGTACCTGTGTGGTGGAATGAAAGGTGGTGTTGTTTACTGTGAATGAAATCTGAGGGACAGCGGAAGATCTTGATAATGAGTTCTGTTTTTGAGAGGTTCAGTTGCAGGTGGCACTGTGACATCCAGGAGGAAACAGCAGAGAGACAATCTGTAACTTGGGAAAGGACAGAATTAGAAAGATCAGGAGTAGACAAGTAGATTGGGTGTCATCAGCATAAAGGTGATACTGAAGTTTTCCTAGCGAAGTTGTATAGAGTGAGAACAGCAGAGGGCATAGAACAGAGCCTTGAGGAACTCCGACAGAGAGAGGGAACGTAGTAGAAGTAGAGTTAGAGAAGGAAACTTTAAAGGAACAGTCAGACAGATAAGATGTAGACCATGAAAGAGCAGTGTCACGAATGCCAGCTGAGTATAAAATGTCTAGGAGTGTGTGGTCAACTGTGTCAAAGGCTGCAGAGAGATCTAGAAGGATTAGTATGGAAGAGTGACCTTTAGACTTTGCCAGTAGAAGATCATTGGTTACTTTGGTGAGTGCAGTTGAGTGTGATGGGCAGAAGCCAGATTGCAGGGGGGTCAAGAAGGGAGTTGTGAGTGAGATGCTGGATCAGGCGTTTGTAAACAAGCCTTTCTAGTAATTTGGATGCGAATGGAAGAAGGGAAACCGGACGATAGTTAGCGGGAGAGCTGAGATCAAGGAAAGGTTTTTTTGAGGATAGGAGTGATTAGTGCTTGTTTGTATAATGATGGAAAAGTACCAGTAGAGAGTGAAAGATTAAATAGGTGGGTGGGTAAGTGCAGGAGAGAGTGTATCAGAGATTGGATAGAGGAGGCAAGAGGGTATGGGGTCAAGGGAACAGGTTGTGGGTTTTGAGCAGGCTAGAAGTTTGCTAACTTTATCTAGTGTTGCAGGGGTGAAGTGGATGTGAGTGGACTGCACGTTAGTCAGATTGTTGTCAGATGGTATGCTCAGTCTAATGAGATCAATTTTTTCATTAAAGAAATGAGCAAGATCTTGGACAGTTACATTAATGGGTGGAGGGGGGCATAGGAGTGAGTTAAATATGGCAAACAGTTGCTGTGGTTTAGAGGACAGAGTGGAGATTAAAGAAGAGAAGTATTGTTCTTTAGCTAATGATAGAGCTCGATTGTAGCAGGAGAGCATGAATTTGAAGTAGATGAAGTCAGGATCAGTTCGTCACTTTCTCTCTCCACCGTCGCTCAGCTGATCTACTACATCTTCTGAGGTACAGAGTTATGCCAGTGTGCCAGGGTTGGGGTTTAGCTGGTCGGCTGTGATGGGTGGTAGAAGGTGCAAGGGAGTCAAGAGCTGTTGAAAGGGCATCGTTGTAGAGAGAAACAGCCATATTGGGACAGGAAAGATTGTTAATATGAGAGATTGGTTGTGCTGATACTGTTGATAATTGCTGTGGATCAAAGGCGTTTCTGTATGTGTGGGTAGAGAGAGATGGTTGTGATAGTGCAGATGAAAGTGTTATCTGAAAGAGAGTAGGTGATGGTCTGATAGGGGGTAAGGAGAGTTAGTAAGGTTGGAAGGGCGGCACAAGTGGCAGAATATAAGATCAAGAGCATGACCCTCGATGTGGGTAGGCAAGTCGGTCCACTGAGAGAGACCAAATTAAGTTGATAGAGAGAGGAGTTTAGAGGTGGCAGGAGAAGCAGAGTTGTCAATAGGGATGTTGAAGTCACCTAAAAATGAGAGCAGGTGTCTCGCTGGAGAGAAAGTATTGAAGCCAAGCAGCAAAGTGATCCACGAAAGTAGAGTAGGGACCAGGGGGGCGATATATGACAGCAACACGCAGAGAGATTGGAGAAAACAAACGTATGCTGTGGACTTCAAATGAAGTGAAGGAGAAGTTGGTGTTGTAAGATTTTGAAACCTACATTTGGGGGAGAGCAGAAATCCTACCCCACCGCCATGAGAGAGTGAGAAGCCTCCATAGCAGAGGGCAGCAGGTGAAACAGTGTCTGTGGGAGAGAGCCATGTTTCAGTGATAGCCAGAAGGTGAAGGGATTTGGATATAAAGAGATCATGGACTGCTGTGAGTTTATTGCAGATTGACCGTGCATTCCAGAGGGCACATGAGAAAGGCAGAGAGGGTGCTGGTTTTATGTGAGTAAGGTTTGCAGGATTAGAAGTTCGTAAAGTTTTAGGGACTGGGAAAATTGTCAAATGCCTGAGAGTAGGAATAGGGCAGGGGAGGAATGAGTGGGTGGGACCAGGGTTTAGGGAGATGTCCCCAGCTCCAAGTAACATATTATGATAAGAAAAAGGATCAATACCCTTGATTGCCTACTTATAATTATATCCACTTAGTTTCAGCAGAGGTCTGACCCAGATCAGTAAATTCAATTATAAAGAAATATGAGAAAAGTACCCTGCAAAAATGTAAAAATATTGGTCACTAATACCCTTTACTTCCTCCCCACCAATCAGACACACGTATCAGTTACAAGATCAATAGTTAGTGATTTATGCAACACCAATATATTAAGCCAGGTCTATGCTACCTAGTAAGTACCTCTAATTGGCTGGTATATGATACAGCCAGTACAATTAATAGGCCAAAGAGTGAAATGTTTTATTCTAATTAAAATATAAATTCATAAAAAATTTAAAAGTAGAGAAATTCAGTGCAAAATTCTGCTAGAGCTGCACTATTAAAGGACTTTATTTTTAAAAAAAAAAAAAATCCCATGAAAGTATTCCTTTAAATTCTAGTTCTTCAACAGCTGGAGCCATTGATCGATCTACCTCAGGAGTAATAAGACACAATATACATATATACACAATATAACTGGTAAGTTTAGATGCCTGCTGTCACTTACTCTAGTCTTCAAATAACTGCTGATAAAACTGCCCTTTGCAACTGTTCTAAAGAACTGCCCTTTGTGTACCTGTTGCTCCCTTAGTGGCCTGGGTCTTCAACATCTCCTTGTTAATAAAGGGTGAAGATTTATTTTTTTTTTATTTTTTTTATCTATTGGACATATTTTCGAAAGAATAATCTTGGTTACCAAAGCATCTACTTCCTATCGTAGGACATGTATAGACACAAGCTGCTTTACTAAAAGCTGACAGGTACTTCTAACTGTAGCTCAACCAGATAAAAGAATTGTCAGTAATTTTTCTTTGCTTTCAGAGATTGTTTTTCCCTTACTGATCCATTTTCTCAGCCTCTAAACTTTCACAGCAATTATTATGGTTACACAATTCCATACAAGTATCTGAAAAATGTTTATTATAGGCAGTCTTCTCTTGTATTGTTATTTAGTTTTATACCCTTTTGCCTCCAAAATCTTCTGTAGGACTGTCAAATCCTTACTAACCCTAGATGTTTCATTCTTAAATTTCTAATGTCCTACTTCTGCACAAAGAAATATATATATGTATTTGAATATATATCTATATATCTATATATCTATATATATATATAATACACAAAAGCCATGAATATCCTGTAAACTATATCCTTATAAACGGTGAGTTCTGATGTCATTTCTGTCACATGACTCACTGAAACTTGTGTATTATAATAAATAAAGTACCCCCAGTTGCAAAATATGAGGATATTAGAAGTTACCTCGGAGTTCCATGACCTTCGGCCTCATGTTTTTATATGGTCAGGAAACTCCTTCGGTAACTTATAATATCCTTATATTTTACAAAAGTGGGTACTTTATTCACTATATAACAAACACTATACACATTACTCCACTATATCGCTTTAAGAGGATTCGGCCAAATCCGTGTGCCTGGCCGAGTCGAATCCTAATTTGCATATGTAAATTAGGGCTGGGTAGGGAAATCATGTGACTATCACAAAAGAAGCATTTTTACCACTTTTTCTGACCCTAATTTGCATATGCAGATGAGGATTCGGCCGAATCTCAAATAGTGGATTCAGTGCATCCCTAATTACATCTAATAAAATAAAATTCTGATGATTTCTAAAAATCTGTGCCAAGGTCCTGTCAACGTGCCTCGACACCTTCAATAAAAACTTGTTTTTGGACAAAGGCAGTTCAAACAACATCATGACCTTCAAGAATAATAAAACGTTGCTTTTGTTGGGTTGGTGGTGGATTGTTTTATCTGATATCTCCCTGATTGTAATAACCCAATAAAGAAATTAAAAGCAGTTCTTTGCAGTTGTATAACTAAATGCTATGTGTATTATTAGATATTAGGATGAAGAGCAAAAGGCCCCCTTCTCAAAACCAAATCTGTATGTACGTTGGTTTTCTCTGTTGTACATACAGCAATTTACTCAGGAGAAAACAACCTTCGTTAGCAGTGTTTATTCGGCACACTATTCCTTACATGGACATTGTCCAGCTTATTCTGTGTGCCACATTACACATGTGAATGGGAGCTACCTTATTACACCAGCAATTCATGTGTCAGTAGAACAGCTTTTCTAGTACTCATAAATTTGTTTCTGGGCTACGGACATCTAAGGAGAATAGCTGTATTCTTTAATCGCTCCCTTATGTAGCAAATCTCTGGGAGTGGTAGAGTAAATATATAAGCAAAAAAATGGGATTGTTATATCATATAGAAACGCATAAACGGAGTGCACCCCCGAGAAGGGAGTGTTTCTATGGAACACACAGCAGAAAGATATGGATTTCAGGCATTGCATTAAAAGGAAGCAAGAAGACAAATATTATTAAGGGTGAACTAGGAATACATTAATCCTTCTTCTATTTAACCACAACATAAGGGGTGTAGTGTAGATATCTGTTTTGTAACAGCTTGCATGGATTTCTACATATTTGACTGCCATGGTTTACATTTGTTTACTATACATTTCAAGACCATTAAATGCCTCTGCAGCAAAAATGTATTTTTGTTTTAAGCGTAGATACCTGTGAATATTCACTAAAGCTAGCTGGTGAGATCATGTGAATATGTGTGTCAATTGAATTATTCTAAATTTTCAGGAGAACTGGCTGGTCACATAGCATGTATATTCCCCAGTCAGATGAACTATTGGGCAGATTTACTAAAGGGAGAAAAGGCTGTTGCTAGCGAAAATTCACCAGAAATCCAATCTGCAGAGACATTGGCAATTTACTAACAGGGGTAGAGGACAAAGAGACTGTCGCTATAGCAGTTTTGCACCCTATCACTAGGCAAATTTCACTCAGGCGAACGATCATTACTTCGCAAACTCACTAAAGTGCAAATTTCCGTTACCGGAGTTTCCTTCACCACCCTAGACCTGGTGAAATGATAAGATGAAGCTACATCCTCCTCAATCTTATGTCAGTGACATCATATCCTGTATGCTGAAAAGTCATTTTTTAAAGCAGATTGCCTTCAAAAGTCCTGATTTTTGTGCAAACATTTTTTCCAACCATTTGAGGGGCATGCCACATTTGTTTTAGGGTGGGCTCATACCTAGAGAATCTTGCGCCTTTATTTTGCTTCCTTGGACATTTGCAATAAATTGCAAATAAAATATTGCATTTGCAATAAAAAGTGGCCACTTCAAGCATTTGCACCAACAGCTCTAATAAAGAGATATATATATATATATATGACCTATATGGACCCGCCCTATTAAAACTGACCTAAGCGTGAGAATACAAACGAAGTTACGCTCGGCAGAATTGAACGTTAGTGAAAGATGGCTATTAAATGGTTGCTTTGACAAATTAACACTAGCGTTCTGCAGCCGAGAAGCAACTACGCATTTTATTGAATTAGCGTACTGGTAACGAATATATGCCTGATGAAATGCCGTGAAGTGTGGCGGATTGTTCGCTGGTGAAAATTCGCCCTTTAGGGTCTTAAAGGGTCCCACAGACAGCGTGCTTCTGTCTATCGCTTGATTGCAGGGCGAAGACGTTCAGGATGGTCGAGTGACGTGAGCATCATTACTAGAGCTGAAATTCTAAAGCGGAAAATTATTCTGTGAATGGGTTTGTCCTAAGAAACTCTTTTCTAATATGACATAAATCTAGGCATTGCCATACTATCATTCAATACGGAGTGTGGGTTTATGGATTACAGGGACACACATTGCTGCTGCTGGTAAAGCCCCTTTCAACCTAGTGAAGCTGCATTACATGACATCTTTATATTAGGCACAAAAGTCTGATGGTTCAACTATATATGAAGGGTTGCAGCAGGAACAACCCCCTAAATCTGCTTAGAGTCTATACAGCATTATAATACAGCACTAAACAGGAGGAGGGGGGCTAAGTCTATAGTGACCATTAAGACGGAACACATTATACAAAAAGATAGAAAACTAAATATAAAGGTCTACATATCTTGAAATGAAAATAAGCGTTGGCTCATGTAAACATTAATCTTGCATACTGTACCCATATAAAAATAATGTAATAAGTAACAGAAGTGATGCAGAATCCAGGATTTCCTGATATTGACTTGACAACTTGTCAGCATTTTGGAATACCCTAACTCTTCTAACTTGTGTAGTTCAGTCTTAATTAATTTAGCTAATTAAGTTTAATAATCATCCTCTGCATGCAGAGTAGGGTGTCTGTAAATGCCCAGAAGCATTTCTCTGCTAAATTCTCATTCTGAACAGTATGGGAGATCCTTTGCTAGTGGTAAATGTAAAAATTAAGTTTACCATCAATGTATATTCCAAACCATTACACTGCTGTCAGTGGCACAAATGTGCTGAATGTCCACATTAAAATGACCAAGATTATGCACCTTACATATTTAGAGCAACAGAAGATTCAGCAATTTTTTATGTTTTTCATTCTATACTGTATCTCCAACTGTCTACCCTCAGTTGATGATGAGCTAAACCATGGTATCCCAAAAACAGATCAGTGTGATACTGAAAAACTGCATATTAACAATAGACAGGGCAATTCAGGTTGCCCCTCTTGTAATTTCTTCATGGGCATTTCATATGGCATATATCACATCAAACTAGTGTGGTCTTGGGATCGATATATCAAAGGTCGAATTTTGAATTTATATGAATTTTTTTTACTCTAATAAATTTTAATGTACTGACAACTCGAATGGGAGGTTATTTATGAAAACATTTGAATGTCTAAAATACGATCGAAAGGGAACAACCCCAAAATTTGATTCAAAATTGAATACGAACAAAACTCGAATCTAATCTAATTTTCCTCCAAAAAAAACTCGAAGACGACTATTCTGTCAGGAAGACTATTAACATCTTCATGAGTCAAACAGACTTTTGCCATTGTAAGTGAATTCAGCAGGTTTTAGGTGGTGAATATTTGAATTAGAACGTTTTCTATGGTTTAGGTGTGATAAATTTCACATTTGAATTTACATTCGAGTTGGTGCTTTTAAATTCGACCATTCAAACCTTAGTAAATCTGCCCCCAAATGTCATAAGGGTTATATGATATTCCAAAGGGGGGGTTGTTAAGCAAATGATAAAATGGTGATTTACGTACGTTGTCAAATTTGTCTTGATTCAAAAACCAAAACACAAGGGAATTCCAATTTATGTTTGCACCCACAAATTTCATAGTAAGTTAGCCATTAGCCCTTTAGTGATCTTTTAAGCAGAGTGCAAGGGATAAAAAGATTTGCAGATAGGAGTAGGATGAACCTGGCTCCTGCACCAGACACAGAGAAACTATATTCATTCTGCGCTTATCGTCATTTATCTACGTGCACCTATCTGGGATAATGCTGGAAGTATGGGACAGAGTCCAACATAGCTCAAGGCTATCCAAGTCTAGACCCCATAGCAACCAACTTGCATTTAGCACTTACTGATCGGTTGCAATTAGAATAATGAAACCAAAGATATAATTTGTGTGTTTCAAGATCCACTTAAAGCTCATACCACCTCATTAAATACATGCTCAGCAATATGCATCCAACCATCAATTTCTGTATGATTCACCCTTTGTATATGATTTTTATATATAAGCTTTTCAGAGTAGGAATCCAACACATTTTCTTGTCTAGGTTTTTGCGATTTATGTTTTTACTTTTTCATACTGGCAAGTTCCCTTTTATCTCTGTTACAAACAGGCATTCAAAAGCACTTAAAAAATTGGAAAGACTTATTTTTTGGGTGAAAATTTCAATGTAATATCTCGTTTCTGCCACTGGGTGTCATAAGATTGATGTGTCACGAAGAAAGATTGAAGCAGTGTCATGGCAAGGCATCTAAACATCATTTAAAATGAGGTCCTGGAGTGAAATAGATTCCATTTTAGAATTTTCTGCCTTTGTGGTATGATCAGTCGTAACTCCTCGTTACTCCTCCTAAGGGAGATGCCACATTTTGTTAAAATGATATTAAATATTCAAATACGTTGAAAATATTTTTCTCTTTTACTTCAGTCAAAAACTTCTTTCAGATGTGTCAAATTCTTCTCGGGTGAATTTTTTTTTTTAGCAGAGATGTTAGCATTAAGTTTGTCTTTCCTCAATGCAGAGTTTATTTAACTCCTTGTTCAGATTTTGTTTGGGAGTCATCTATATACAGACCCAATACTCATGTAAAATTCATTCATCTTCTCCTACTCCTACTCGCCTTTATTAAATGGATTATGAAGACAAATCATAAAAAGCAGATGGACTGCCGTCTGACTTCAGAAAGGCCCTCATTGTAGATGTACTCAATGTAGCTGCCAACCACTATTTTATCAGCAGCCAGGCCATTAAATGGGTCCGTGATCAAAAAAGGGAGTGATTAAAATATGGTTTGGAGATAGATTACTAGAGAACTAGTCCTACTTGTGATAAATCATTATAAGAAGCAAATATGCCAGAAGTTTCTCCCCAAGTGCAGGTTCTGCATGTGGTCTCAAATGGGCTACAAGCAGTGTCAGACTGGGACACTGGGGGCCCACCCAAAAACCTTAGACCAGGGGCCCGCTCTCAGTGCTATTATTCTTCCTCTCCTCACTCAACCTCTATTCTCCTAGTCTCTTTTCTTTACATTCTATAATTCCATCTATTTAGCCTCTTTTTTTCTCCTAGAAATAGATAATGGCCATAAAATAGGCCAAATGTTTAGCAGCATGAGGGTCCACTGACACCTGGGCCCACCTGGAGTTTTCCTAGTATCCGGTGGGCCAGTCAGACACTGGCTATGTGCCACAATACTCTACAGTGGTCTTTTTCACGTTTAGCCCCACCAACAGAGCAGTTGTATTGAACAAGCACCAAAAGCTACCAATCTTTAAAAGATACTATCACTCTAGATTTAAGGAAATAAGAGGCTCATTAAAGCCATCTACCATAGAAACAGCAACACTTATATTTTAACTACTTGTTCTAATTTGCTAGAATGATGGCATTTTTTGTTGAAAACCCCTATGTTACATTAGAACAAAACCCAGTGTTACATTAGAACAAAGGAAAAAAAAAAAAAAAAAAAAAAGAGAGGGTGGCAAATATTTCAGTATGCAATAAGGAAATATATATCCCTTATCATAAAGAGGGCAGTGCAAGGTGCAGCAACATTGCTTTGTTCTCTGCCACAAGTTGATCATAAACCTCTGAGCTCACTTCTCCTTTATAGAACAGAACTTGTGGTATGTAGCAAGAATTTACTTAGCTCAAAGGTAATTAAGG
The DNA here is from genome assembly GCF_017654675.1 of Xenopus laevis. Lineage (NCBI taxonomy): Eukaryota > Metazoa > Chordata > Amphibia > Anura > Pipidae > Xenopus > Xenopus laevis. Next base: position 149,662,033 of record NC_054374.1, on the reverse strand, counting down.
AGACAGAAACATCAACAGGCTTTAAGAACAAGTTTACCTGGCCATTCTCTTTGGAAGTAACAGAGAAACAGAGGAGTAGCTCTTATCAAGCACATGAGGCATAAGGGCTGGTTATACACTGGCTGAATATCCCTTGAACTTTTGTACATATGCAAATAAAACAAGTTACGAGCTGATGTGAATGAAATGCTTATTATTGTGACATATGGGACGGCTGTATTATTTCTACTATGCAAATAGTTAATTACCCGCAGAATAAAACTGTAAACATAAAGGGTTTTAAAAGCAATTCGATACACATTCACTCACAATGACAAATGTATTTTCACAAGGACAGATTCTTGTGATAACACTACAGAGAAACCAACAGTTTGTTGTAGATGTAGATATTTCTAAATTTTTTTTCATATATTTTTTATGAATACAACTGGTTTATATAGTGTGTATATAATGTGTGAGAATATCTTTATTGGCTGTTGAAGGAAACAAGATTAAATGGAAAAAGTTGTAAACTCCTGATGTACAGCTAATACAGGTATGGGATCCATTATCTGGAAACCCATTATACAGAAGGGTCAGAATTACTGGAAGGCCATCTTCCATAGAAAATAATTAAAATTCTTAAACATTTATTTTTTCTCTTTAATAATAAAACAGAATCTTGTACATGATCCCAACTAAAATATAGTTAATCCTTATTGGTGGCAAAACAATCCAATCAGTTTTTTTAATGGTTAAATGATTTTTATCAGACATTAAGATATGGATATCCAAATTACAGAAAGATCTCTTAGCAGGAAAGCCTCAGGTCCCAAGCCTGTACAAAATGTGCACTAGGTTGCTCAACTGATATTGTAAGAATTTATCTTAAAGGAGAAGGAAACCCTAAAAATTAATAGGACTAAAAATGCCATAATTTATGTACTGAACTTATTGCACCAGCCTATAATTTCAGCTTCTCAATAGCAGCAGTGATCCAGGACTTCAAACTTGTCACAGGGGGTCACCATCTTGGAAAGTGTCTGTGACACTCACATGCTCAGTGGGCTCTGAGCAACTGTTGAGAAGCTAAGCTAATTATGAAGCAGAAAATAAGGTTGGGCTGTAATATAAGCTAATGCTACAGGGCTGATTATTAAATTCTGATGCTAGTTGCACTGATTTCTGTGCTGCCATGTAATAATTATCTGTATTAATTACTAATCAGTCTTACATTGTAACATTTCTATTCTATGTGTACTGTATATTGTGAGTGGGTCCCTAAGCTCAGTAAGTGACAGCAGCACAGAGCATGTGCAGTGAATCAGCAGAAAAGAAGATGGGGAGCTACTGGGGCATATTTGGAGACACGGTGGTTGTCTAGGGTTGGTACAGAAGCCCAAAACATAAGGTAACACATTTCTAGCTACTTCTTTAGTTTAACTTCCCTTGTCCTTCAACTTCTACTGGTAACTTCAAGTGGGGGATTATATGAACTATGTTCAAATTTCTAAAATGTATGGGTCCTTCATAGGAAAAGGAGTGGACTAACAATAAAATGTCAGTTGAGAGGAATTGAGGTTTACAGTAGAGTGAGGGGTACAGTGGAGGACGCTCACAGGGCACGTCTATTAAATGTGCAAAAGCAGGGATTTTTTTTTTGGGGGGGGGTTGGTTTAGTCTGCACAGACCATTAACCCAGGTGCAGCTACCAAGCTCCATGTTATTTTTGCATGAGTGGTCATGCACGTGCATCTGAGACACTGATAAAAGAGCCCTTTAGCCTTTCATGATGTAGAACATCATATATAGTAGGTGGTACAATGTTCCATAAAATTGCATAAAATCAGGTGAACAACTGCAGGACATATCTTTTACAATAACACCTGCTTAGGATTGGCTTTGTCAGCGACCCGTTATAAATAGTTACATAGTTAAATTGGGTTGAAAAAAGACAAAGTCCATCAAGTTCAACCCCTCCAAATGAAAACCCAGCATCCATACACACACCCCTCCCTACTTTTAATTAAATTCTATATACCCATACCTATGCTTACTATAGAGTTTAGTATCACAATAGCCTTTGATATTATGTCTGTCCAAAAAATCATCCAAGCCATTCTTAAAGGAATTAACTGAATCAGCATCACAACATCACCCGGCAGTGCATTCCACAACCTCACTGTCCTGACTGTGAAGAACCCCCTACGTTGCGTCAAATGAAAGTTCTTTTCTTCTAGTCTAAAGGGGTGGCCTCTGGTACGGTGATCCACTTTATGGGTAAAAAGGTCCCCTGCTATTTGTCTATAATGTCCTCTAATGTACTTGTAAAGTGTAATCATGTCCCCTCGCAAGCGCCTTTTTTCCCCAGAGAAAATGGAAAAGCATAATTATTCACTTTATTTTTTAATTCAACGTCCTGTTTTAACACACAGTAGAATGGTTTCAAAGTGCAGCAGGGATCATTTGGTTAGAAGATATAGTTTTATTACACTGTGCACCTATTGTTATATACTGGATAACCAGCGTGCCTCTTCAAAACGCTGTTGAACTTTAACTTCAAATAAAACCTTTACAGAGATTAAAAGGTATTAGAATCAAAACAACAGCTGGAGACTATACACTGAACATCCAAAAATACTGGAGCCCAAGCTCTACTGAATTCAGTCAGGTTTCCCTACTATGTTACTCTTGGATAAAAGGAAAACAATAACTTGAGAACAAATATGTAACCAACAGATGATCAAAACGCTGATTAGACATAAAAAGCTGTATAATAAAATTAATTTTCAAATTAAACATGAAATCCAATTTTTTTTTTATTAAAGCAGCCATAGTTGTTGTAAACTCATTTAAGAAACCCAGCTGTCAATCAAATATTGCCTGCCCCTCCTCTATGAAGTGGGGCAGACAATCACTTTCCATTCAGCACTTCCTAGATGTTATTGCCCTCCAAACATTCCCCCGTTCTCTTCACAATTTAATTGTGTAGCCAGTGCATGGGGATGGACATCAGGTCCCCCCTTCTGGTGCAAAAATGAGATGATGCAAGGCTTGACTTAGTAACAGTGTCCACAAAATGTCTCCTCCCTCCTTACTATAATTATGAGTTCCCAGACCAAAGGAAACAAGATTCAAATAATGTATATAGTGCAATTAAAGTACATTTTGCTTGACTAATGTGATAAAATAGTATTGGGAATAATTTTTTAAGGTGACGGGACCCCTTTAATATCAGTATAAGTGACCTCCTAAAGAATCTTACCAAACTGGCATGTAATGTACATATCAGTAAATATTGTCCTCTTACATCTTTTCCATTGAGCTGCCATTTTATGTGTAACACACTGATCACCTGACAGGAACAAGTTCTGTAACAGGAAGAAGTGTGGTAGTAAAAAATGTTTCAATTCATTGGCTGATGCAACCCAGCCAATATGAGCCAGAGAACTTATATTTTGCACGCTAAGGCTTTATTAATGTGAGTGTTTTACATATGTGCTGATTTTTGTAAAATATTTTTTTATAGAGACCTGCAATTTCAGGAGTATAGTTTCCCTTTAACTCTGTGAAATTAATTGAATATGCTTTTGGCCACACTAAGAATCAAACCTAGTACTACAGACAAAAATCACATCTTTATCATATTTGTGTTAAAAAAAAAAAAGACATAAAATGCAAAACAAAGCACTAGTACTTAAAAAGCCAAGCATTAATCAAAAGCATTAAACACTTCTAATCCACAGAGCCTGAGAGCTGTCGTACAAATGCAGGTCAGACAATACCTCACTGCCGAGATCTGGTTTCCTTTTGACTAAATAAGAAAGAATGCTAATAATTAGCCACCCAAGTGGCAGAAATTTCACAAGATTTTTGCTATTCCGTGGCTTCAATTGTTTTGGGATTCGAAACGTCTTGTAAAACAGATTTTCAGAGTTGGCTGTGGCTCTTCAGCTGATTGATGTCTTACTCCATAGCTAAGAAATGTCAAATGCTTTTCTAACCCCAAATTATTTTTTTTTTAAATAACTAAAATGGTTATGGATACAGACAAGATTAATAATTCTTATAAATGCAGAACATTCCTGTAGTCTTCCCAATGAGGAAATCTTCAATAATGAGTCTATATAAATAGGTCAAGCATTAAAACAGGGATGTTGAAATTAAATGGAATGTAAACCATCTTGAGTTTTAATCAAGTCTACTGGATAGAGTCAGTTATTGGTACTATCTGCTGCTCAAGTATTTATTTTGCAATTTTATTTAAAAGAAAGAGAAAAACATGCAATATCTGACTTGACATATATGATGGTGATACATCCATTGTTATTACAATTAAAGCCGACATTATATTTCCATTTGGCAGTCTAACAGCATTAACCAAGAATGATTTGTTGGGTTTTATTATGCCAATACTTATATTATTATTTTTTTTAAACCCGAGAACTGCTTTTACACAGGGGTTAATTTATACAAATATTTAATAAATATTGGATTCATCTGTTCAGTGGGTATCTCAGAGGACCTAGAGGTTTCATAAAATGTTTATATTATTGGCATTTGCTGCAAAGTCTATGTTTCAGAGAATGTAATGATTCTTCACGGATTTGCTACTTTACAGATATTTAGAAAACTGAAAAACATATCAAAACACAAGATCTGTATAAAAATAAAATAAATATAACAAAGTAATGGAAATATTGTTGGAAAGGGTTTCAAAAATCACATTTAACATATTCAACATCTTTAATATAAATTACCAGTGTGGAGCCTCATATTTGAGTCCTCATTTCCCTTAAGAACTTTGTAGGTCAGACTACAGCAAACTAAACAATAAATACCTGTATCTGGATTAGGATGTAAAATTACAGTTCCAGTTTAACTAAACTTTAAAAAATATTCTTCTTGCAGTTAAAGCTTTTTATTTAACAATGAAAATATAACAAGAAAAGACTTTCAAGTCAACAGCCTACACACAACCCGGGACTAAATGGAATAAACAAGGATGCAGAAACAAAAAATATTCAGATCTAATTGAATTTGCAGACATTGTCATTGCATGTGTTTAATTAGAAGTGAAGGAATATCTGACTTCAATATACAGGTATAGGATCCCTTATCAGGTAACCCGATATCCAGAAAGCTCAGAATTATGGATTGGCTGTCTCCCATAGACTCCATTTTAGCCAAATAATCCAAATATTTTAAAATGATTTCCTTTTTCTCTGTAATAATAAAACAGTAGCTTGTAGTTGATCCCAACTAAGATATAATTAATCCTTATTGGAAGCAAAACCAGCCTATTGGGTTTATTTAATGTTTAAAAAAAATTCTAGTAGACTTGGCATGAAGACCCAAATTATGGAAAGATCTGTTATCCGGAAAACCCCAGGTCCCAAGCATTCTGGATAACAGGTCCCATTCCTGTATTACAAATATATATCCCTAGCTAGAAATATACATCCCTCACAACATTGCCAGCCTGAAAATAGAGAATTGTTCAGGCGCATCTCGGCAAGCCACTGATATATAAAATTTGTACGAAAAATTGTTGCATGAGTTGATTTCTATACATACATAAAAACACTTGTAAATCAAATTAATTTTCTTTTGAATAGTAATTAAAAACTATATGAAAAAGGAAGACTATCTACATGTAAGTACATTATGGACAAACAGTGCTAAGGCACCATGAGGGGATTGTTTGTTTGACTTTTTTACAATATGTAATAAACTTGTATTTTTTTAACTTATAAGCATGCTTTGGAAAAATTCTTTAAGCTAAACAGTGCTAAGAACACAACATTCTCACAACAAATTCAGGCTTTGGTTCAGGATATGAATGAATTCCAGCTCTTTTGTCCAGAACACTTGATTTTAGCCAAACTGAATCCAAACCTGTGGCGGTTTATTTATTCAAAGTCGAAATTTTTGGAAACCACGATTAAACTCACAAACTCTAAAACCACGAATGTCATTGAATTAATTAAAAGATCAGAAACAAAAGAGCCAACAAAAAAGTGCTGAACGGATCCCAAAAAAATAGGAATACCATATACCCTATCCCCTTCTCTTCTCTCTGTACCCCCTCCACATTTGTTGGAAATAATAACAATAAAAACTATTGAAAGAAAAAAAAAAAAAAAAAATAGGAATACCTTGAAAAACACTAAAAATTAAAGTTCTACAGAAATAAAATCCAAAAACCTCTAAAATTCTGAATGCATTAAAAATGGTCCAATATAAGATCGGCGCAGCTCCCATTGACTATATAGGACCTTGACAACTTTTACTTGCCAATTTTTTTTGTATTTAAGGTTTTTATAAATTAGATCTGGACCTTTTAGAGCTTTTAAGAAATATAGGAAAACCACAAATTTTCTGAGCTTCGTGGAGTAAAATCACAATTAAATTTTTAGTGAAGGTCATGTTTACTGAAAATAACCATCTTTCATATTAGGGCGCACATTTGATACAGCATCTGGTTTGATTCTTTTTGGAAGGTTCTATATATATCGGAATCCAAAATATATGGACTACAACTAACTGACTACTACTAACCAATCATTGTATTCTCCATGGGCAAATCAGATCATTTTTCTCTCTGCAATCAGATGCAGCGAGGAATTGTGGCAGATTTTATCAGTTACCACCCAAACAATTTCCACAATCCTAGATCTGTAGGCAAACTAGAGAAGATTATTATCAGTGCTTCAGTCATTGAATGGATTGTCATGACAAGCTGTGAAATGTAAAACCATCTCTCCTAGACTCCTGACACATACGATCACTAAGACTATCAGAAGCAAACATTTGTTTGGCGAGTAAGGATCATCAGTTGGAAATAAATAGAAATACTTTACTGAAAAAATGCAAATGTCGAATATATAATATGCTTATATTCTATTTATATATCCCTGTCAAAGTTGGACAATCTACAGATTTTAATGAAACATGAAATACGTTAAACATAAACTGATATAGATAGACCAGTATAATTATACAACATATTTGTTTACATATAAAGTCACATGAAAATTTTCATTGCAACATACTTGGAGGCTTATTTATTAAATTTAGAATTTTAGTTGTTTGAGCTTTTTGAAATCATGAAAACTCATTCTCTAAAATCACGAATATAAAAAGTACAAACTAAAAAAGCGCTGTAACGATGTTCTAAAAAAATAGGAATACCTAAAACCTTTAGAAATGTCACATTTCCTAACGAAAAAACCTCTAAAAGTCTAAATTGATTATATGTGATCCAATAAGATCAGGGCAGCTCCCACTGACTTCTATAGGACCTTGACAACATTTACATTTTGGTCGTTTTTACACGTAATAAATCTTGACTTAAGAGCTTTTAAGAAATATAGAAAAAACATGATTTTTTCTGTCAATAGTATTTAGTAAATGGGCTCCTTAGTGAAAGAGGGGGAAAAACACACCAAACAGCATACAGTCAGTGTTGGGACAAACATAACCATTAACATTCAGTCTTAAACTAGAAAGCAGGACACAGCTGTCAACTATATTAGTAACACAGACAGCACAGAAAAATATTCCAAACACCCAGACACAAATATGACTTTCTCTACTTTCCAGAACGGACTGTTTAATAAAAAAAAAACAACCTACCAGCTAACTAATCTGTACAAGCAAATAACCACGAATGCCATAAAAGTTGTTAAAAGATCCAAATATAAGTACAAAAAAAAAAAAAAAAAGCTGAAGAGGTTAAAAAATACAAAAACCTCTCAAATCTCCCAAAAATTTAGCTTTTGGATAATTACTAGTGAAAAAACCCTCCAAAAAGCTCAACGTTCGAAATGATTAATAATGGTCCAATGGTCTAATAGGATCAGTGCAGCACCCACTGACTTCTATGGGACCTCAACAGCTTTTACTTGACACTGTTTTGTACTAGAGTTTTTTGTGGTTTTAATTTTCAAAACTATAAAAAAAAAAAAATAGATTTGTTAGGAAATACAGAAAAAAAACTTTTTGTGGAAAAAAAATGAAAAATGTGTCAAGTGTAAGAAATATGGAAAGAGAAATTCAGATCTTGCTCTCTACACAATTTTATGCACAAAAGATTCATTTTGTGCCTATGCCCAAAAAGAAATTAAAGAGAACATTGGACACAATGACAAATAAAACAAAGAACCCCCCCCCCAAAAAAAACAAAACAAGAAAGGCTCAACTCTGCAACTTAACACAGTATGAATCAATACACCTGATTATTTATATAAATACATGTATGGGACCTATTATCCAGAATGCTCGGGACCTGGGGCTTTCTGGATAAAGGATCTTTCCATAATTTAGATCTTCATACCTTAAGTCTACTAGAAAATCATGTAAACTTAAATAAACCCAATAGGCTGGTTTTGCTTCCAATAAGGATTAATTATATCTTAGTTTGGGATAAAGTACATGCTACTGTTTTATTATTACAGAGAAAAAGGAAATCATTTTGGATTATTTGGATAAGAGAGTCTATGGGAGATGGCCTTTCCGTAATTCGGAGCTTTCTGGATAAACGGTTTCCGGATAATGGATCCCATACCTGTAGTATTATTCTATTCTTTTTATAAAGGAGATATTCATCATACAAGTAGTTAACTATGATTTAAACTCGGGTAACGATTTGCCTTTCTGTTCGTCTTCTCCCTATCCTAAAATTTAACACCTGGAAGGCAGAAAACATATTTGTTCTTGTTTTTCTTGTGATGATTGTAATGTGTCAATTACTTTTATTTAGATTGAGACCCTCTCTTATCCTCCTTCACTGGCCAGATGTTAGTGCTGGGTTTGATTTGATTCACTATCTGCAAGTCATTTGTATGTTTTCCCCAAGTCTGTGTGCGTTTCCTCAGAGTACTCCGGTTTCCTTCCATATTATTATTTCAAAAACACATGGGCAGGTTCAAGATAAAAGCACCTTGAATCGTAGGATCCCTGGGGGCAGCCCTTATTTTCTAAAATTGCAATTTTCTATTTATGATTACCCAATGGCAGATACTAATAAAAAAAAGTATATTATTATGAAAATGGTTTATTTACATGAAGCGGGGTTTTACACATGAGCCGTTTTATGCAATATATTTTTATAGGGACCTACATTGTAAGGGGGGTATAGTTTTCCTTTAACACATAGAACTGGACGGGTTGGCAAAATATGCTCTGACCACAAGTTAATTCTACCAAAAATATTGCTTGTCTTTACCCCTTCAAATGACTAAAGGTTTTGGTTTTTATACGGATTGAAAATGTACAAATTTTTTTTTTTTGTTTTAGTCTGAAATTCCCGGTGTTGTTGGTGTATTTTGACTGCACATGTACAAAAAGCATTCAACTCTGTCATACCTACAGAGCAAATAACTACCCCCAAAAGCACAAATTACATCTAATTACAGGGTATAATTCTGTCATCTCTTCTTTTATAACCTAACCATTTAAACACTTTGATTTTTTTTACTTCCATTAGGTTTATTAACATCAAAGCTTTATTATCACTTATGTTTCGGCTGACTTTTTTTTCCTGTAACCCAAGGCGATAAATAAATGCTTCCTTGCATTCCTTTTTTTTCTGATGCACAATTAAATGGCCTGCATTCTGCTTATGATGTTTCATGCTTAATAAATGTTTGCATTGTGCTCTAAAACTTTATGGTCCGTGGCAGGCTATTCTGAAAGTCTCTAGAATAAAATGCTTTTGTAAGCTCACATAAACATACAGTGTGCATGCAAAGAGCACATAAAATAATGTGCATTATGATTTAATTATTTTTATTCACTTTTTTTATTGCCAAGTTAAAGGTCTCAGTCAGTTAAACGGTAACAGGATGCCTGCAAGAACAAGGTTTTTTTAAATTTAATATTTTGCTCAAAACAAAGACAGAGAAATGAACGGAATTAACTAAAAATACAATTTAGAAAAATAATGTTAGAAAAGCAACATAAATGTAAACGAGAAACAATTGTAAATTGATTAAAATTAAGTTTATGGGAGAAGGCCTATTTGTAATTTGGAGCTTTCTGGATATCAAGTTTCTAGATAATGGATCACATTTCTGTACTGATCATTTCATAGATACGTGGGGGCTGATTTACAAAGGTTTGAATGGTAAATTCGAATTCAAATTCTCTAAATTTTTTTGGTCAAAACTCAAATTAGAACCACCAAAACAAATTTGAATGTGAGATTTATCACAACTTGACCCTTGAAACAGTTCTAATTAGACTATTCTCCACCTAAAACCTGCCGAGTTCATGTAGCAGTCAATTGCAGATGTCCATTTAACTATTTGAAGATGTTAATAGTAGTGATGAGCCAAATTTTTGCCAAGTTTAACTTCAATAATAACACCCCATAGACTCCAATGAGAGAGAAAAAATGTTGCTCGTCAAATAAATTTGACCTGCAAAAGTCGAGTTTTCAAGGAAAACTCTATTCGAATTTAAGTTTTTGGGTCGGGACTATTCGATCGAATTTTAGACATTCACATTTTTTTTTTATAAAGAACATAACATTCGAATTGTGAATAGAATCAAATTTATTAGAGTTAAAAAAAATTCACATTACTCTAAAATTCAACCTTTAATAAACAATCCCCATGGCAACACATAATAGGATTGTTTACAAAAACAGTCAAATGTCTGTGGCCAGCAAAAAGGTGTATATTAGGGATATGCGGGTCAGGGTTTTCCTGACCGCACCCCGACCCTAACCCGCCCTGCTCCAGCCCACGCTTCCGGGATCCTTTTAAAGGCCCGTGCCGACCCGTCGAGGACGTCACAAAAGGGGTGGGGCGAGCAGACGCGAGACCATACAACCGGAACCCGGAAGCCGGCATTTGAAGGTGGCGGGCGGGGAGAGCAGGAGAAGAGCTCAACCCGCACCCGCGAGGAGCAGTGCGAGGTCGACCCAAACCTGCCCGACCCACGGGTCCTGCTGGTATTGGGTCAGCCCACACATCACTAGTGTATATCCTGCAAAACCCTCTGTGGCAATGACATTACAATGGTTGCAAGCTTAACAAATTACCTCTAAGCATTCAAGTCCTAAAAGACAAGACAGTAAATATTACCGAGCATGAATTAAGTAGCAAATTTAGACCAAACCAAGCCTGCATCTGTTACACTTTTCAGATCAAATTCATATTCTGACCATTGTTAGCCTGTTTTTTAACACTGAAATTGATTTTACAAAGGGTAATAAAAAAACAAAAAACAAAAAAACTTTCAGTCCATAATATAAAACAGAAAGAAAAAAATATAAGCATAGATTTCAGTAGGAGGTAAACTTACATAACAGTGGAAAATGGTGGCTGGGTTATTTTCAGGTATCCACAGGTACATAGGCAGACAGTGGAACTTATCAAGAATCATTCTTAATAAGCGGCATTGGAAAAAAAAAGTCTCATACATGTAGAGCAGAAAATAATAAAGAGTCATATGCCAGCCATGGGAGACATTTTATCATGTTGTTTGCAGCAAATGTAATTTTTTCATTGGCTGCCATGTTTATAATTTTTGCTTTCAGTATTGTCAGTGGAAGGATAGGCTTTATCCAATTGAGCGCAATTATTAGTCTTGCTTTTACTTTTCCAAGACAAATGCTTACACTGATCAAGCACATGTATTACTTAATTAAGATACTGCACAAGTAAACAAATGCAAATGCTGTTCACCGTACTTTTCAGAACTTGACTTTAGCAATATTATGTTTCAATGTTAATTTCATCTTACAAGCCATTTCATATGAATTTAAAGAATAAAAACAATAAACAAAGAAATATGGTTTAATTCCTTCACAGCAAAGTGAAAAGAATTTTGTGCAATTACAAGATCTGAGCATATTAGCACACCTGCAATTCTTTCAAACTATTTTTTAAACTAAAAAGATAATACGTATAAAGAACTATATATTTTATTATACACCTAAAGATATGCGGTAAACATGAAGCATCTCAATGTGACCTGAATATATATTCAGAAAGTGTTCTAGAAGTAATGGATCCATGTGTAAATGCCGACACCAATTACCCCTACATTATTATAAGGTTTTGATACACAAGCTTGTAAAATAAGGTTAAGAGCCAGTTGCAGGTTATTTTTTATGATCCTGATCTCATACCAATTATCTATCATTTTGTCTCATATATATACACACACATATACAAAGAGTGGTGGTAAATGGAACATTTTCTAATTGGACCAGTGTTGTTAGTGGAGTACCGCAGGGCTCTGTACTAGGTCCCTTGCTTTTCAACTTGTTTATTAATGACCTGGAGGTGGGCATTGAAAGTACTGTTTCTATTTTTGCAGATGATACTAAATTGTGCAGAACTATAGGTTCCATGCAGGATGCTGCCACTTTGCAAAGTGATCTGTCTAAACTGGAAAACTGGGCAGCAAACTGGAAAATGAGGTTCAACGTTGATAAATGCAGGTTATGCACTTTGGCAAAAATAATATAAATGCAAGTTATACACTAAATGGCAGTGTGTTGGGAGTTTCCTTAAATGAAAAGGATCTAGGGGTCTTTGTAGATAACACGTTGTCTAATTCTGGGCAGTGTCATTCTGTGACTACTAAAGCAAATAAAGTTCTGTCTTGCATAAAAAAGGGCATTAACTCAAGGGATGAAAACATAATTATGCCTCTTTATAGGTCCTTGGTGAGGCCTCATCTGGAGTATGCAGTTCAGTTTTGGACTCCAGTCCTTAAGAGGGATATAAATGAGCTGGAGAGAGTGCAGAGACGTGCAACTAAATTGGTTAGAGGGACGGAAGACTTAAATTATGAGGGTAGACTGTCAAGGTTGGGGTTGTTTTCTCTGGAAAAAAGGTGCTTGCGAGGGGACATGATTACACTTTACAAGTACATTAGAGGACATTATAGACAAATGGCAGGGGACCTTTTTACCCATAAAGTGGATCACCGTACCAGAGGCCACCCCTTTAGACTAGAAGAAAAGAACTTTCATTTGAAGCAACGTAGGGGGTTCTTCACAGTCAGGACAGTGAGGTTGTGGAATGCACTGCCGGGTGATGTTGTGATGGCTGATTCAGTTAATGCCTTTAAGAATGGCTTGGATGATTTTTTGGACAGACATAATATCCAAGGCTATTGTGATACTAAACTCTATAGTTAGTATAGGTATGTGTATATAGAATTTTAATTAAAAGTAGGGAGGGGTGTGTGTATGGATGATGGGTTTTCATTTGGAGGGGTTGAACTTGATGGACTTTGTCTTTTTTCAACCCAATTTAACTATGTAACTAACTATGTAACTATGTAACATATATCTATTAGGGTGAAGACACACGGAGCTACTAGTAGCAGCTACTTGTCACAGTTACAAAACGCCAGAAAATACCCATAGACAATGTTGAGAATTGCCTCTTCTAAAAAACACGCAGACACAGTTAAGGCAGATTTACTAATGTTTGAATGGTTAATTCGAATTCCAATTTTCGAATGTTTTTGGTTAAAACTCACAATTTCGAGTTTAAAAACACCAACTCGAATTTGAGGTTTATCACACATCGACCCTGGAAACAGCTCTAATTCGATACCTTGCCAACTAAAACCTGCCGAGTTCATGTAAAAGTCAATGGTCTGTTGAACCATTTATAGCCTGTTTTTTCAAGACCAATTTATCAAATAGAGACCTATTATCAAATAATTTGTAGGTTTTTTTTTTTTTTAAATTCAAATAAACACTACATTTTACGAAATGCAAACATTTTTCCATAAAAGTTACCAAAAAATAAACGTGAATGCATCAAATGCATATTCTGCTCATTCATTTATTTATTTACCAGTAGGTCTTTCCAGCTGACGCGAGGTCACCCATTCCGATTATAAGAAAACAGGTTCGATCTAAATATTGGAAAGGGTTTTTTTTTTTTTTTACAGTTTGAGCTGTGAAGATGTGGAATTGTCTCCCTGAATCAGTGGTACAGGCTGATACATTAGATAGCTTTAAGAAGGGGCTGGATGGTATTTAGCAAGTGAGGAAATACAGGGTTATGGAAGATAGCTCATAGTAAAAGTTGATCCAGGACTAGTCTGATTTGCCATTTTCGAGTCAGGAAGAAATTTCTACCCCCCTCAGAGAGGCTTCAGATGGGTTTTTTGCCTTCCTCTGGATCAACTAGCAGTAAGGCAGGTTAAAAATAAAAAAAGGTTGAACTTGATGGAGGTGTGTCTTTTTTCAATTATTATGTATTCAATTTAAAACTAAATTTAAAAAAAAAAAAAAAAAAAATTTTGCATGGGACAGTTGCCATTGGCTTTGGCTACATTAACTTACACGCTTTTTAGTTTTACATTGCAGTTTCTCATGGGTTTTCATTTTCTGCTTAATAATCATCATCATATATTTTTGATATAGTGCCAACAAGTTAGGCAGGGCTTTACATTTATAATGAACAGGGAACAAATGGTGAAAAACAAACAAGGGTTTACAGAGTACAAATAGCATTAGAGGGGCCTACTCACAAGAGTATACAAGCTAAAGGTTAGCGTACAATGGAGTCATAAGGATTTCATTTCAAAAACGCACTTTCATTAGATATGGAAGCAGGATGTATTTTTCTGATCAATGCATCTCAATGCTTATGTTTTGCACAACTAGCTTAACAGCAACCTACTGTAGCTCCATCACTATCTTCATTAAAAAGGTTACCTGAAATTTAGGTTAATGTTCACAAAGTCCTCTAAACAGACATTTTTAGCCTGTGAAGAATTTCGCAAGTTTTAAAAAGGTCATCTGAATTTCCGAAGCATTTTGAGACTTTAACCTTTGAGATCTTTTAAAACAGTTTTTTAACCAATGATCTGGGATTCAAAAATGGACCCAATGCTGTTTATGGTGAGTCCTCTAACCCCTGATTAAAAAGGCAAAAATCCACCTACAATAGAAAATAATAATAATAAAAAGCCAAGTACAAAAAAACCAACTTTTTGGTTGGAAAGAGAATTCTCCAACTTAATTTGAGCCATCTGATGGAAAAAAAAAAAGTTGCACGAATCATCCATTTTAGGTTATTCATATATATTTGATAGCATTAACACTTTAGAACACACTGCAAACTTGCATAAAACAGGGTGCTGCCATGGATTAGGAAATTGGGTTGAGAGAAGAATTTTTTAAATAAATTCCCAGTTTTCTATGTTCATCATAGATGAATACGAGACTCTCTTACTATGGTGCAGTCTTGGCATGAAGCTAAACAACATACCTTTGTTATTAAATAAAAAAAAAATATTTGTATGGCAGGAACAGGAGGATAGAAGGACAAAATTATTTTTCCTTGCAACTTTTCAGGCCCTTAAGGGCTGGAACAAATGATCAAAAAAAGGGATGACTTGTTGGCTAACTAAGATTTTCTTTTAATCTTTTTCCAAACCAACTGATCACTTTAGAATTGATTGACCCATAGCTATACCTAAAGATAACTAAACTGATACTGCAGCTTCAATGAATTCTACATGTGTTCTTGGTTCATGGATTGCAGATGGCCAAAATGACAACTAAAGCCACATAAAAAGAAAATTAGGCTTTTTTTCTTATACAATATATTATATATATA